>NW_027103900.1:1358011-2000299 GCF_902728285.1 Clytia hemisphaerica
TTGTAAGTGATGAGTGGAGCTATCATAAAAAAATAAAAATAAAACAAACCTTTGACCTTTCAATACCAAACAAAATATTTCAAAGAATTGATTTAAGTTTGAAAAAGCACCTTTCCACATTCACTTTAGAGCAAAAAGCCGCATTCTGAAATCTGCTGCTCTTCTCGGCAAATAATTCTCAGAAGGTCAAAGAGTCTGGTGCTGAATATATAGTTAGTGGGTCAACTTGTTTTAGTTTCTCTATCTTTATAAAGCCTGAAAACCTATCTGAGACGGGGGTCCCGATTTTTGTCTTTTTTGAAGTCGTACAACTTTTACGTCTTAAAACCAATTTAGCTTCAGGTTTTGTATATAATAACAAAGATATTGAACCAAAATTGGTTTCATTAAAGCTCTTTTCTTCAGCGAAATAAGCCTTTGTAAATTTCAACCCCCGGTTTTATTTCGATATTACAATGTGATTTATAGCGGAGTTGGGGAACGGCTAGATTGTGTGATCTGATTGGCTGAATGAAAACGCGGGACTCGGCCAAGACTTTTTACCGCGTTTTAAACGCGTTTACGCAATGTTTTCTTTCCCACTTCGTTTTCAAATCTGTTGAACATGGATTTGCTTGGACGATTACCTCACGTAACATCTGGTTGGATGTGGTTTGAATTAGTTTGAGGTTTTTGAGTTTGTAAAAGAAGTTTTATGGGAGTATTATGTGGTCTGCCGGGGTTTCCAAAGTTTTTGAGATTCTGTCACAAGGTTCACTCACAGACTTGTCTCAAAACTTATCAACTTTTAGTGCACCAGACTCTAAATTTTAGAACTTTGATGTTAGGTAGAGTTTTTTTTTCTCTAAATTAGAGCGGGATCCCAGGTCTCGAACGCAATCGAACACAATCAAATACCTAGGAATCGGCCGTTCAATGAGATTCGATTGGTTCGATGGCGATTTGTGTTCGAAGTTGTTCAATTGACCTGTCTGGACATACTATCTTTTTTTTAAACAATACTATCTACGTTTAAAAACCGTACTATCTTTTAAAGCGATTTAACCGAGTAACACTTTTAACGAGTGAAAAATATATTTTTAAATGTCAATAAGGTTTTGTCTCTTTACCCAAATCATAGGGCTACGGTGGGGGAGAGTGGGTCCTTTGGGGTAGTGACACACACATTGAACGCAATAGCAGCATTTCAAATAACGGCGTTAAGGAGGAGGGGAAGGCCAACCTGGGCCAACCAAAATCATTAATGAGGAAACAAGTTTCTGTTTAAAAAGGATGGGATCAACGACCCCTAGCGGACAAAATTTGACCAAGTGCCAAAGTTTCGATCTTTCAGGGGGAGAAAGTTGAATTTTCCGATTTTCCAACCCTTAGTGGGACTGAAATTTGAATTTTCTGATTTTTCCGACCCTTAGCGGGAATCCAAAAAAGCTACCCTTAAGGACGGCACATACCGTACCCTCCATTGGTAAAGACCGCCCCGGGTGCAGAAAGCAAGCTGAGAGAACGTGATGATCAGCCACATGTTATCATAATGCGCATGCGCACCGTTGGAAATTGGATAAGCGAGACAGAAAGATTTATAACTCAAAATTTTTTAAATCAGTCAAATTAGTTGATCTATAACCTGACAACCCAACTCGCTTATTGAAGAAAGAAGAAAAGTTCAATTTCAATTTTGGATTAAGGTTCAATATGGTTTCTTTTTAAGGATAGTATAAAAAGATATTGTTGTTACACGAAGATTAGTATATTGTTTTAAAACGAAGATGTTCGTTTTAGAGATAGATATTTTAACGAATAGTAGTTTAAAAAAAAAGATAGCATGTTTTAAAGATAATATGTTTTAAACGAATACTATGTTTAAAAAGAAAGAGTTTTAAACGAAGATATCTTGTTTGAAAAGAAATATGGTTTAAACAAGATAGTATTGTTTTAAGAAGATGTATTTTAAAAGAAAAATAGTCTGTTTAAAAAGATAGGGGTTTTAAGAAGATGGGAATTTTAAAGAAGAGAGTATTTCAAAGATAATAAGGCCGCTCTAAGGTTAACAGATGCGCACCCATGTAGTTTTGGCAAATTAAAGGTGGCGGCATAAGAGCTGTTGATTGCCGACTTCTTCTCAGGCTTCCTAGATCCTAAAAATCCGCAAATGCTCGCCACTGGATTTGAAGATGTTTTAGGACCCGAATGGAACATATTTTTGATTGCCGCCCAAGGCTTTTTAGTTCCTGTTTGGACCTGTGCTTATTTTGTGTTGGAATTTTATGTCAGTTAGGACATTCTAGACTTTAACTCTTATAAACGCAAATAAACGTAGTTGTCTAAGAAAACAGCTATTTTTTTGTTGAATCCATTCGCCATAGTTTAT
This sequence comes from Clytia hemisphaerica, assembly GCF_902728285.1. Taxonomy (NCBI): domain Eukaryota; kingdom Metazoa; phylum Cnidaria; class Hydrozoa; order Leptothecata; family Clytiidae; genus Clytia; species Clytia hemisphaerica. Next base: position 1,360,380 of record NW_027103900.1, read on the forward strand.
GAAAAATCAAAATTTATTTCACTACATAAAAATAGAAGCTTTTCGGCTTACGCCATCATCAGTATACAAGAATGGTAAAAAATCACAAATTTGTATCTAAAATGTTGAAAAAATTGCCTAATTATCTACAAATAAAAAAGTCATTAATAAGCGCTTGATAAAAATCGTTCCAAAAAACATAATGGGTAATAAATTTATTTTTATTTTTTCCGTGGAGATAGTTCCATTTCAAAAAGTTGTAATTGTTTTTTTTTCTATTTGGTTGTTAATGCGTCCCATAGTGCAATAAATGAGGCTCCAGAAATTTCCTTCCTTAGAGTTAATTGGAGCTTTTAAATGCATCTCCATTGAAGGTGGTGGGTTTTCCTTAAAGTTTTGCGGGCTCAGAATTGTGATTAACATTTTTCGTGTTCGTCCATCTTGTCGTAACATTTCTCTCTGTTTCACCGATATAATTTTGGCCGCATGAACATACTCCCTCATAAATTTGGCATGCCAAGTGGGGATTCTTATCTTTTAAAAAGAAGTTTTTAACTTTCTTAGTTTTCCAAATAATAGAAACTTGATAACGATTATCGGTGAGATGATGGCGTAAGCCGAAAAGCTTCTATTTTTATGTAGTGAAATAAATTTTGATTTTTCATCAGCTATTTTTTTAGAATCTTCCTTACAATCTAGTTTTTCTATTTATAAAAAGTAGATCAGTGTAGACCTAACTCCTCATACAAAAATTACGGGAAACACATATTTGGACTTTGTAACCTATGCCAGCACTTAAGCTGAAGTCCTGGAAAAGCGGGATAAAAACCAGTTTTTTGCAGTTTGCAAAAAAACGTCACATAGATCTTTCAAATTCAGTATGTGAATAGAGAAGTAAAAAATACAACTTTTCTATTTTTCCTTTTTTTTTGCAAAAGTTCTAGAAATGAAAATAAAAGGATAACGATAATTGAATACTATCCACTGATGATCCGAAGCGCCATAGCAAAGCTAGAATCGCTTTGCGTACTCTTTGTTTGAGAAAAAGATCGACTCTCTTTCTTATCAGTTCACGCTTTCCCTCGCCACTCTCAAAGCGTGGTTAGTTCAAGCGGTTAGATCGTCTGTCTCACATGCATGGGGCTCCGAGTTTGATTCCGATGGGTGTCCAATTTTTGAATTCTTCAATTTTCTTTTTTTAATTCTCTTTCTTTTATAATGAAGGTCAATCAAACCAGGGGGGGGGCAAGCAGTTACTACAAGACATGATGTGTAGTAAGTGCTTTTTCAACACTTTTTTTCAGGACCACCACCCTTTGCAGTTACTACACCTTGGTAGTAACTGTTTTCAGAAAAGATTTCCAGGTACCACCCCTGTTTTTGAGTGATATCATCAAAAACATGCTCGAAATTACCCTAAATTGCGATTATTTTTCAACCTAAAGCCATTTTTGTGCTAGATTTTCTTTTAATTTACTTGGTTAACAGCTGTTGCGAACAGTTTAATGATAGTTAGGGAAAGCATAATTTCAAAGTTGGGTCTGAGAAAAATTTCAAATTTTTTTTCGTCCATTTATAACAAAAATATTTTTTTTAACAAAGAATTCTTTCACAAAAAAATCATTTTTTGTGAAAATTTTTGAAAGTTCTTTAAAAAGAATTAAAATATAAGCACTTACTACACCAAAAGTGCTAGTTTTAGTGTTTGGCACCACCCCCAAACAGCAGTTACTACACTGTGTAGTAACTGTTTTCATAACTTCTGAATACAGTACCACCACGGTAGTAAGTGTCATACTGTCTTGTAGTAACTGCGTGCCCCCCCCCTGATCAAACAAGTAACTAGCATATATTACCTCCGCTCTCTGTCTAAGGTTTAGATTTAAGCTATGATAGCATCACTTAATAAGAACTTTCTTTAGTTTTTTTTCTTCAATTTTTTTTTTTTGCCACAAGCCATTATTCAAGGCTGACATATAGAAGACAGGTATAGGCGTTTGCGCATGCGTTTGCTGACTGACAGTTTCAGTTTCACCTTCACTTTCACTTTCAGCCAGCGAGTGAGCAAGCGGTTCATTGTAAGAGAATCGTCAAATAACTTCTTTCAGAATCATTGAACTTCTCATTTTATACTATAAAGGCAGAATAATAATTGATTTCTGGGTCAAAATGTTGGGTACTTGATCCAATTTTTGCTTATCTTTCTTGCGTGGTTGTTATTTGAATTTCAGTATTCAATGTTTATAAAATACGGTTATTATAAGAGTATTAAACTCCTCACTAGGAGGGCTAAAAATTGGTTGTGATTTAAAACCTCACTTTTTGGGGTTCTATTTTTGAATGCAATCATGGGTCTACCTCTTTTTTCTTTCCATTTGTGGGAATACAGTGCTGACAAGTTGACACAACACATTGACAAGTAATCTCGCTCTGTCAGTATAGACTTAAACTCATATATCAAGATTACGGGATTTTGAGTACAGGCCGATTTTGTTTTTGTTTTCAGTGGTTTCATTTTTGATTTCAAGCCAACATCTTAGCAACAGGGTGCTCGCCCATAGTTACAGGGGTTTGTGCAAAAAAATAAACATAGAAAATTCTCCAAATCCCCCAATTCGATTTATGTAATGAAAAATGAAACTTTTCTATGTTTCACTTTTTTGCATCTATTCTTCTAATTCAAAATATTTCAATTTTCAATAAAATTGAATTTTGAAGCTGGAACTATTTAAAATTCGCCGGAACAACCTATTTTCACCGGAAAGACAGTATTTCTTGAATTTCTCAAGCTGTACTTTATATTTTTTATGAAATTTTGCACACTGATGCAAAATGACAATAGCTAAATCATGACAGAGCCAGATTTTTGAAAAACTTTTTTTTTTTTTGGATAGCAATATTTGCATGATTTTGAAATACATTATTTGCGCACCTTTGATGCAAGTAACCATTCACAGGGTTTTATAAACTTTTAGGAAAGTAGGAGATTGAAGGTCAGAGGTCGGCTACTATTTTAGTGATGCAGCTATGGTTGGGCCCGAAGGGGAAGAAAATTTTGAAAAATCAGGCACTTTTAAGTACTGAAAAAGCGTTTTTTAGCAATAAAACTATAGAAAAATCTAAGCAAAAAATAATACTTTTTAGGTAAAAGTGTAATATTAAAATATACACTTAATATGTGATTAGATTATATACCTAAATATACCTAAATAAATGTATCTAAACTGAATCTTGTTTGAGTTTTTATTAAAAGTACATCATTGAAAAAAACCCCTTATTATCAAGCTAAGTGCTTATAAAATGAATATGCTAGCAGACGTTAGGCATGTTTAAAAGTAAACAAAGAGAGTGAATGAGAAAATATTACACTATGGCGTAGTTTATATGGCCGGTTTTTTGCCGTGTCTAATTCAAATAACTTCATCAAAAAAACTAAGTCTAATTGAGTGATGTTTTAAGCTCCGATCACAAGAATTGTATTTTTATTTTTGACGGCAGAAAAAAAAGGGTTTGTTCATTTATGAAAACTGTACTTTTTCTTCAAACTGTCATATTTTAAGAAATATCTGAGCTATAAACCTAAAATCTCACATGCAGGCTTCAAATCTACTACTTTAATGGGGTAAACTTTCACGTGGAAATTAAAAAATTTTGCGGGGACTTAATTTCGCGGGTGACACTATTGGGTGGCAATACTTTTACTGTCAAATAATGCATGGTTGTTGAAATACGCATTATTTGCGCTTCTTTTATGCAAGTAGCCATTGAAATAGTATTTATTTGCCATATTTTGAGTTTTGTTTAGAAATATTTTGCGGATGAGCCCCTTCCAAAGTTCCATTGGGACTTAATTTCGCGGATGACACCCAAATCCACAAAATATGCGAAATTTAAATCCCCGCAAAAGTTTATCCCATTAAAGTAGGGTATGAGTGTTAAAGATCTCATGGAGATAAGATAAACAGAAAAAAAAGTTACGTCAAAAATTTTAGGGGTGTAGTACAGTGGTAGAGCATCCGGCTACGGTATGCAAATTTGTGGGTTTAACCATCAGCTGGGTCATACAAAAGGTTCCCAAAATGGTACTTGATGGCCTCTGCTTAATGCTCAGCAATAAGGACCAAGGGTTAGTGGAGCAATCCAGGGAGAAAGAGTGCTACCCTCCCCATACCTTCAGATCACCTCTGACTGCAGTCGCAGACTTAAAATTATGTTTTCGATCAAAAAATCTTATTTCAAACAGTCCTGGCTGCACATAAACCAGCACTGACTGCTTCTTAGACTGGTTGGGCCATTCGCTAGACCAGTCCTGGCAGCTACTTTGGGTTTGTTAGTAATGATTACATCAACTAATTTTTGAAAAGGCTGTTGACTGGTCAATCGAGGCTGGTCTGGGACCAGATGCTTCAAAGTGGCCGTTAAATTAACTAGACTAGTGTCTTAGCGGCCTTTTGGAATACTTTACAGGTTATTCACCAACCCTTAAAAGACCTTCTCAAGACCAGTCTAATATTCCTATAGTTTGAATCCCCTTTTTAATAGTGGATGCCAACTTTTTTTTTTTTTTTGGGGGGAGAGGGCTTGTATACTAAGATTTGCCAAAAAACTAGGGGGGGGGGGTCGGAATGTAGTGGCCCCCAGAAAGGCGGTTTGGAAACTTTGGCCAATTCAATCATATGCATTTGGTCACACTGGGTCACAGAAAGTTAAAATATGTATCAACAAAATAGGAAAGTGTATACGTTAATAAAAGTTTCTTTTGAAACGATTTTTGTAAAAAAGGGGGTGGTTTCGTTACAGAAGGGGGATAGGTATATAGGGAAACTAAATAAACATGGGGGTTTGTACCCCTTCGCAAGCTACCTTATAAGTGGATAAAAATTTTGCGTGGATTTTTTTGCAAATAAAAGATCTAAAATTTCTTTAATTTTTTTAAGGGTTTTGACAAAAATCCTGATTTTTATTTTTATAGAAGGACTACATTCCTTGCAAATCCCCAAAATAGGCAAAAAAAAATGAAAATTAATCCACACAACATTTTAATCAACTTAAGGTATTCACAGTTTTTATAACTGAATCTTACAGGAATGTTTTTTTCTGAATCCCCTGTTACGGAGAAACTACCCCTCTTGAAACTACCTCTCTTGAAAGTACTTATATTTCGGTACTACTACTCTCTTTTTAATATTGCTAAAAGTAACTGACCTAAATCTCTTAAATATACCTCCAAATATATTTATCTGTATCTTTGAAATTAGGCCTGTTTGGAGTAAGAAAACTATCACTCATTACAAGAATCATTACAATTATATGTAGATAAAACTAAATCTAAATCTTTAAATTTCTGCTCAAAAGTCAAAACTACGCTTTGTTATACATTCTACAACCTTTCTGGATTCTGAATTTTAATTTGATAATCAAAATAGGTAAACATTGAAGGCAAAATGTAAGCTAAACGTTTTGTTAATAGTAGAGATTTAATCTAAAATAAAAGAAAATACTTTGTTTTATTTATTGTTTCCTTTTGAATATACGAGATTAGTTGCTATGACAATTAGCTATATTTCAAAGCTAATGACTTTCGATTATAGCTGAGTGAGGATCTTGTTTTCTTTAGATTTAAAAATCAGAGTTTGTTCTCTGTTTTTATTAAGTAGTTTAAACAGGGGTGAATGAGGCCTGAGGATCGACACTTAGGTTATGTAGTAGGTTATTTTTTTATAACATAAATTCATAAATTCATCTTTCACATAGATTTTTTTCATTAAATAATAGATTATGGCCCTGGCTGTAACTGAACATAAGGACAAAATCATTTTACTCATTTTTGAGTGAAAAGAACAATATCATCATCGAGTATAGAAAATCAATCTTGAAAGTACCAATAAATTCATTATATCAAATCTTTTATATTATTTTTTAGGGTAATTGCACACTACTGGTTTAATTTGTCGTTGAATTCAGATGCCTCCACCTCCACCACCTCCGCCGGCAGCACCACCACCACCCAAAGCGTCGGCTACTGCAGTTGCAAAACTAGGTGGAGGAGATGGAAATAAAGGACGGGGTGCTTTATTAAGTTCAATTCAAGGTGGTGCAAGGTTAAAGAAAGCAGTGACTAATGATAGAAGTGCTCCTGTTACAGGAAGTAAGCTTATTCCTAATAATCAGATCTACGATTTAGAAACTCTTCCGGGTGACCTATGTAAAAGTATCAGGGTTTGATGGCTATATAATTTGGTTCAGTGAAGTCGAAGTTCACTTTTAAAGATGATTGCTCTTCGCTTTGTACAACTTTTTCATGCTTAGACAATCTGCAAACCACCAAGCACAATAGTTCTAAAAGAAACTGTAGCGAAGTGTTTTTACATTTTTCCTGGTAATTATTTGGGGTTTCAATATCAAATATTTAGTAAGTTTAGTTCCTCAGAAGTAACAATTTCTAGATGGAATTAGGGAAATGTGTTCTACTTTGAGTATTTTGTTTCAAATTCCACCAGTCATAAACCTTGAGATATATTGAAATTCAATTCTTTCAACACTGAAAAACCTTGTTTTTTCTCATTTCAGATGTGAAAAATGGACCCTCAGGAGGAGGAGGAGGGGGAGGCAGTAGTGGAGGCGGAGGAGGAGGTGGGGGCAGTATGCCTGCCGGTGGAGGTCTTGGAGGCCTTTTTGCTGGTGGTATGCCCAAACTTCGTTCTGCTGGTGATCGCAGACCTGGAGGTGGAGGTAAATGACTTATTGTTTACTTTTTATTGACAATAAATAGAATTGAAATCATCCAGTCATTGTACAATGATATTGTTTTTGGACCTACCCCGGTGGAGGTCCTATAAATTAACCTCTGTTCGTCCGTTCGTTCGTTCGTTACCAACTTTTCTCGAGATTGGCTCATTAGTTTTTCCTGATTTTTGGCACAATGATGTAAAATGGTAATGGCCAAAATTTGATGGAGCCCGATTTTCGAAAAAATATATATTTGGGCAAATTTGGGCCAAAAACTGCCTAAAAATAGGGTTTTTTGGACTTTATGCAAAATCCTGTCATTACTTTTTTCTGATTTTTTGTACAAAGATGGAGGGCAAGATTCTCTAAAGAATGGCTGAAGTGGTTTTTCCTGGAAAATTCTTATTCACCTTAAAAAACGGATTTTCGTATTTTGGGGAAATTCCCTTTAACCAAATAAGAAAATATAGCTTTTCTTAATGTTGACTCATTATTTTTTTTTGATTTTTTGCACAATGATGCAAAATGGCAATGCCTAAAATGTGACGGAGCCCGATGCTTTAAAAAAGATTTTTTTCCGGCCGAAAATGCCGGAAATATGCCAGAAAAACTGGTTTTTTCTCAAGATTTTATCATTGGTTTTTTCTGATTTTTTGCTCAAAGATGCGTATTAACAATGCCCAAAACATGGCCTAGTTCGATTTTTGAGAAAATTTTTTTTCCGGTTGAAAATGCCGGAAATCGCCGTGTTTGCCGATTTTCATTGGATTTTTTCCTTATATTCATTTCTATGCTTTTTACACAAAAACATTATTGATAACAATGCACACCATCAAGCATGACTCAATTGTCAATAAAACTGATTTTTGCGACCAGAACTTTCTATTTATTTTTTCCCTACAACCCTTCCCTGTCCCCCCATCAACAATCAATGATGAATTTATTGCGTTATGCATTTTCGCTAAACGCTATATTTTCTGACTGATTTTTTTTTTCATTTTTCTCCTCGCATCAGCATCTAGCTTGTTTACTCTATAGTGACTGGGTCAGCTCCCCCAAGAACAAAGATATTGCCAGTTTAGGAAACCCCCTTCTCCCCTGAAAATGAAAAACCTTTTAAGCGCCCCTTTGAATTTTCTTTTCGTCCCCTTCGCCCGGTGTTTCTGAAACCATTATCTATGATTCACCTCTTGCAGAATCCCCCAAACATATTTCATTTTTTCTCCCTCGCCCTGTTTCTTTGCAAACATCTTCCAGCCTGGAATTAATAACTAATGTATGTTGGAACTACCTGGAGGACCTATAGATTAAAAGTCGTTCGTTCGTTCGTTCGTTCGTTCGTTCGTTCATTATCACAAAAATGTGTAACCATAAACTTGATCGTGATTTAGCCCAATTTCCGAGTGATAATTTTTTTGAGGGTAAACTCGACCAAAAAACGGTTAAAAAGGGTTTTTTGGATTTTTTTACGAAATTGGATCGTCAGTTATTTCTGATTTCTTGTACCAAAATAATGTATCATCAGTTGAGCACATCACAAATAACTGATTAACAGCTCAACTCGTGATTGATTTAATCGTTTATATAGAGTTTGAAGTATTTTTTTTTTAGTTTTCTGTTGATTAGCCAGGTAGGTCCATAAAAGTATCACTTGTTAAAACCAGATTTATATATATGTATTTGTTGATTTTGAGTAGTTCACCAATGTAACGTCAGTTTGGGTAGCAGGTGGCTCCAAGTTACCTAGGGCGTGGCGACCCTACCCTCTTGCGAGCCAATACACAAATCTTACGCATTGACTTATTTGGTAGCATAGATTGATACTTTCAACTCTACAGAGTGTGGCGACTCTGCCAATAGCAAGCCGTAACGACAACTCAGCAACAACAGCAAAATCAACAATAAATCTGGTAGCAAGAATTAACCTTCTCAGAGTATGGCGACTCTGCCAATAGCAAGCCGCAACAGCAACTCAGCAACAACAACAAATCAACAACAAATTTGGTAGCAAGAATTAACCTTCTCAGAGTGTGGCGACTCTGCCATTAGCAAGCCGTAACGACAACTCAGCAACAACAGCAAAATCAACAATAAATCTGGTAGCAAGAATTAACCTTATCAGAGTGTGGCGACAAACTACAACAATCAAAAGATTTTTGTGGAATGGGTTGATTGATTTTAATGAATCTTGCCAATAACAAGCCAACCAACAACTACAGCAGACAGCAACAGCAGCGACAAACAACAACAGCAAATCTGTAGCAAGAAATTGTAATTTTCAGACTTTGGCGACTGTAAATAGTGATGCTACAATACTAATTATTTTAAGTACAAACTTATTGACCTGTTTTACGAACGAACTCATAACGGAAATAAAACGAAAATTTGACAAAGACGATGATGATGACTGAAGATGATGATGAAAATGATGAAGAACAAATTTCGATATCTCAAACTCTCTAAGAGTGATAATGATATTGATACCAAGTACACAAGAGACCTTTAAAGAGACGTCTCTACAAAGGAAATTAAGCAACCTTTGCTTTATGTGAGCTTTTTCTGACGACTACATTGTACATAATATTTTGAGCAGGGTTTTTCTTTTTTGAATAAAAGACGATTCTGATCGAATTCTTTTCATTGCATTTTTATAATTGAGAATCTCACCACGGTTACCAATTTATTCACCAGTTATTCTGATCTTTTTTAAAGTAATCATATCATTAATGTTCCATTTTCATTTTTTTTTGTGCTAGGTGGAGCTGGTCCTCCAAAGTTTCCACCTGGAAGAGGTAAGCCATCAGTTGGATCAGGTCCAAAACCACCACCATCTACTGGAGGCCCAAAGCCACCTGTCCCATCCGAAAACGCTAAACCTGCACCACCATCAGGAGGATTCAAACCTCTCCCGCCATCAGGAGGATTCAAACCTCCCCCACCAGGAAATCTTTCAAGGCCAGGTAATAAGCCTCCTCCACCTAACAACAGGTCAGGAGGCGGTGGTTTCCCTCCACCACCACCAATGCGTAACGAGGCTCATTCAGCGCCTTCTTCGAGACCTCCCCCGCCATCAAAATCAAGTGCGCCACCGCCGCCCCCAACGAGGAGTGATCAACCACCAGCACCTCCATCCAGTAGAGGAGGCCTTCCGCCTCCACCACCAAGAGGAGGCTCGCAACCTTCGCCACCGGCTCGGGGACCATCAACACGTTCAGGACCACCACCTCCACCACCATCCTCAGCAAGGCCAAACATGCCACCACCACCTCCCCCAGGTAGAAGTGGCGGGCCACCACCACCGCCCACAAGAAGTGGTCCTCCGCCGCCTCCACCTAGTAACAATAGGGGGAGTTTACCACCACCACCACCTGGAAGATCAGGACCTCCCTCCGACCAGGCACCTGCCCTTCCAAATAGTAGAAGGCCATCTACACGCAGTGCTCCACCGCCACCACCACCTAACCAGAGAGTGTCAATAACGCGGTCAGAAGCTCCCAGCTCCTACGGTTCAAGGGATCTACCACTTCCCCCACCACCTGCAAATAGAGGAGGAGGCGTTGCAGAAACAGGACGCACTGGCTCAATCGGATTCCCTCCACCACCTCCCCCAGATGCTGTCTTATCTGGAGGTAAATGCTTTATTCTTCCTCATTGTTAATTATGATACCACGAAGTGGTAATCAAATGGCAATATTTCCTGGTAATAATTAAAAGCCAATATAGTCTAATCGTCATAATATTCTGATATTCTAATGTCTTCACTGAATAGTTAAAAAAATGATGTGTATGCTTTTGATATGTATCAAAAATTCTTTCTTCCAGGTAATAATTTCGAGTCTCGATTCAACTTCCCGAAAGACATTCCAAACCCTCCACCTTATGGGAATGTATCGAAATCGTATCCAAGCAGACATCCACGGAATACTGTCAAAGGTAATACACTGTCAACTACTTTTTCTTCACAACTTTATAAAGATACTTTAGGGCATCCCTCAAAACAGCATCCCTCAAAACAGCACAAGTTTAATTAGGCGAGCAACTTGTTCTGGCGAGGGATTCAACAAAATTTGCAGAACTCTCCGAAATTACTTCTCAACGAAATAAGTTCTCTTAAGGTGGTATAAGATTGTGAATTGGTACTTCGAAATTATCTTCACGATACTAACAGATACTAAAGGTGATTCAGTATGATGAATATGTTTTTGAAGGGAAGATATTATTTTGAAAAAAATTTCCTTCTTTTGTCCTTAACAGGTGGCGCACCTCCGAATAGATCAGCACCCGCACCGCCCGGTCGAGGAGCACCGCCACCCCCACCGCCTCCAGGAGGAATGGGTGGTCCACCTCCTCCGCCGCCTCCAATGAGAAGGTAGAATATTTCAACAATAGGTAGGGATTGTTTGCAATTTTGTTGGGTTGATCGAATGTCCAAGGTGGTTACGTCTGCTGGTCGGTATGTACAAATTCAAAAATGATGATTGTAATTAAATGGAAAAGATATTTTTGAGAAATTTATACGATTATTGTTGTTAAATGGAGTAGCATTACATACTTCATGTTCAAAAGGGTTCGTCAAAGCCCTTCAAAAGTGAACCAGTATTAGACTTTAATAAATGACAATATTTCAAATGGTGAAATTATTGTCTACGATACTCTGTTGATTTTTTATATTTCTGAATTGAAAAATAAAGAAGATTTTTGGAAAATCTCTTACAAATAAGTTGTCAATTTTAATTATATTTTTTAAATATTGTACAGTTGCTCTAAAATCACTCTTTGATGGATTTACTTATGAATGTAGTACCCTCTCGTGTGCATAATCGAGCTTACAAGAGTATAATACTTCGCATCCCAGATGCCCTTCCTTTGGGTGTACTAAATAGCCAATGACTCATCCAGATGTATAGGCCATTTCACAGTCGCAATACGTAATGGGTAATCAGGACCACTGCGCCCTAATGATGACTTACTATTGGTCCAAAGTTTTGAAATTTTTTAAAGATTTCTGTGTCTAACCCACGGGAAACCGTTATCGGGGCGCAATCAGCCCTGATTACCCATGATCCATTTCGACTGTGAAATGGCCTATTGATGTAACTACAAGTAATGTTTTTGATTTTTTTTGGTTGACTTAATCGTCAAAATTTCAAAATTTCTTTATGCATACACACAGTTTTAATCCAGTTAAAAAAAAACGCAAAAAGCAGATGCCTTGTTGGTTGTCATTTTGCGAAATGATTAAAATTAAAATTAGAGCTTGAGCTGAAAGTAATTTCTTCACTCTGTAAAAACATTTTTGCCTGTATTGAAAGAAATCATTTTTGTAATAAAATCTTAGAAATATATTTTAAATTTTTTGCCTAGTTTTTTGTTCATTGTCGCTATTATTATTACAGTATCATCATTATTATAATTATTTTGAATTTTTTTTTTGTGAAAACGTGGAATTCATGAATCTTTAATATGAAACTTCTTTAGAAATTCTTCTTAGGACTGAAATTTATGAGGCCAGTGAAAATTTTGTTGAGCGACAATTCTATCAGGTTTGGTGAAATCCGTTTCTTATTTTGCCGTTCGTTTCTATTCAGTTATTTTTTGTTGAGATGGCGTACATATTGGGGGCTTTTTTTTCTTTTTCTTCTAATTTTTTCTGTTTTAGATATAAAATAAAAATGTTTGTATACTGCTGCAGGTTCAATGAAAAAGGAATCTGTCATAGTTATTTTTGCCACTAAAATTATTTGAACTTTATACATAAACCAATTTTGTGTTTTCCCTGTTTCCTTACATTCTACATTCGATTGAGCTAGTAGCCTAAATATCGATCAAGATATTTTTCAACTCATCTTTTTCCCATTCGATGACAGTGGAGGGGCGCAAAATTTGTGTAGGAGAGCAGATTTTTCTGACACAGTAAATATCTTTTCACATTATAAAAATATAACTATCGTGTCATAAAAATCTGCTCTCCTACACAAATTTTACTCCCCTCCTGCCTACGCTACTGTTCGGTATACAAGTCTTTGTGACAGTACAGTAGATTTTGAACTTACTTACACAGTTCTAAAGTTGTTACTTGTTCTTACTCGCTGATAAATCACTTAAAAGATGACGAACATTTCAGCCTGAGCAGTCGCTTCGTATTTTTTATCAATTTGCTGCTTTTACACTTTTAACTTTAAGTTTTCTATAACTAGGGAATACCCAAGAGTGTTTCTTTATTTCGAAAATCTTAATTCTTGAGATCTCGGGCGACCTTGAGGACCCATTTTCAGTTTTTTTCTAACCGCATGAATTTTTCCATTAAAACATATCTATCATTTTATGTGCTCAAACGAAGTGTATTCATGATTAAGTTAAACTGAAAAATTCAAAAGAACCTTTAAAGATTTGCCATTTTGATGACATATAGAAAAAACTGAAAAACTGGCATCTCCGTGCTAGGTTTTGGATTTTTGTATGCTTGTAAAAAAAACATGTAGCAGAAATAGGTGGGAGGGGGGTGGGGACACTTTATAGGCAAAATAGTGACAGGTATGTTGGAGCCATAAGGGTACCTTTTAATACCTCCAAAAACCCTAAAAGTGAAAAGTGTTTCAAATTGCAGGTTAGGCTAGACTACTGACATCAACTAACTGATTCGTGCTCCTTATACTACCTGGAGTTTTCTAGAGAGGTCTGCGATTCAGACTATTGAGAGGCGACGAATTGCGACCATTTGACAGCTTTGAGAGACTATTTTTCAAATTTCTAGCTCAAATCTACTAGGAGCCTTCGAGTCTTTTGAGGGTATTAAAAAAGGGACATCCTCCGGGCGGGGGACATGTCCCGTAATCACGGGTCGCTTCATCATGTTTGGCGGGAAATGACTATATTCCATCCATTTCGCAGACACGATAAAGATGGTACGCGTGGCTGTGGTGTGAATCAACGTGTTTGTTTTGGATAAAGATCAACCTGTCATTTTTTATTATTTTATGGTTCTAAACTCAGTATCAAGATCTCTGGTCCGACTGAACAAAGTCTTTAGAGTCATTGAAAACCATTTTGTAAGATTTCCTTCCAAAAGACACAGTACTGCTTCAGCAGATCATCTTCAAGTTTTTAAACGATACAAAGGAAATTATTTTTCAACTCGATCATCATCACTCCTGGAAAAAATGACTGATATTGCAGAATTGGAACAACAAGTTAAGAATTGCAGGATTTCTGTCAAAGAACAGGTATAAAGAATAATTTAGTCTCCCTTAGAATCAGAAAAAAATTGTGGTCCAGTCTGGGTCTTTTTTCATTAATAGACCCCTTTCATGTGATGTCATATGTTTTGGATTACCTTGTTTAGCCTAAATAAAATATATTACAAATTTGTGGATGATAGAGGCAATATGCCTCCAACTTTGCCTCCAAATTCTGTCTCTTTTATTCCAGATTTTGTTAAAAAAGACCATATAGAAAAGAAGAGTAAGCGAGAAAATCAAAACAAGCTGAAAAATTATGAAAGGGGTCTATTGGCCAGCGCGCTGCCTTTTCCTTCGAAATGTTGCAACTTCATTGCGTCTTTTTAACTTTTGTTTTGATTAACAATATCAATGCGGGTATGAACAAACTCAATCTAGGTGCAAATAGACAAAAATTCAACAATGACGGGTGGGAAGGTGAGAGATCAACGCCACAAGTGTTATGCGTAAGCCAAATCGCGTATTACGAACAACCTCTAAATTGCAGAGTGCAGGAGAAAAAAAATCAAAATTCAAAATGGCGGCCAAGCCCACGCTGCACGTGCGTTTGGTTTGGGAACGCGAAACACGAACGCAAACTACCCATGTCTAAACTTTTCAATATATCTCCAGAACTAACAGATTTTTTGAAATTCTGTAAAAAGGTCTAAGTTCCTGAATAGTTTTACTATGTTCTATGGAAAAATCATAAGCATCAGTCAAATACTCGTTCATCTATTTAAGATTGAAGACAAAAATTTGCGAAGAAAAATAAACCTTGAGCACAAAAAATGCTTTTTTAAACACTTTTTTCCACCGAAAAACAAATAACTTTTACAGACTTACCTTCCCCAAACATTGAAGAAGCCTCTACTAATTAAAGTAAATGAGATAAGATAAGATAAAACCTTAAAATCAACCAGAATTTACAACCTTTCGTCCAAAGCAAAAGACGTGCTTTTCTTGCCGCCATCTTGAATTTAAAATGAGAATTCTAGAGAATTCCATTCGTTTCCAGCTCCCGCGGTCTTTTTTCATCCAATCAGATCGCGCGATTTCACTTTCGCTTTCTCTATAGTCCAATAAGACTGCGGGATTTGAGTCATGTGACTTATCTATTAAAAAACCCGCGCGAAATACAGGGGGTCACAAATAGAAATACAAATTTTTTCACCGCCCGATTTCACTTTCGCTTTCTCTAGTCCAATAAGATTGCGGGATTTGACTCATGTGACATCTCTATTGAAAAACCTGCGCAGAATAAAATAGAAATACAGGGGGTCACACTACTGGCTACAGGAACTGAAAGCAAGCAATTAAGGCCAATATGTTTGGTTTTTCTGAAGGACAAAAGGTATAGGAAGCTTTACTGAAAGAGGGATAAGGCTGGGACAATCTATTTAAAAGATATGGACATAAAAAAGGCACTTTTTTGGGTGATAATTAAGATTTAACTTAGAAACTTTAATTCTCTTACCCCCGTCTCGGCCCCCCCCCTGATATGAGCAAGGGAACCATGATGGCCACCCCTACTGAAAATTTCAGATCAAAACAAACAAGGAATTAATTCCTGTAACTCGAAGAAAATTGGAAAAAACTGGTTTTTGACTGTTTCCGATCCTAAAGTGCTATTTTTTGGTAAAAGCTATACAATTTATGTTTGGATTTCTAGAAAGCTTACCCATTCATTGTTAATACATTTTTTATTTGAAAGTAATCTCTTCATGGAATAAAAAGATATAGTCAAATCTTGTAGGGTCATTTTTCAAAATTTTTTTGCCAAATTCGATTTTCGTATTTCGCCATTTTACCCTACGCAAACGCATGTGGAGAGTTTTCTGAATCAAGTTCAAGTTCCCAATACAATAAATCAAAACTTAAAATGAGACAAAATGACCGATTGCGAACGTGTATACAATCAGTCAAATAGATCAATCAAATGTAATCGATTGTATTTGAATGTAATCAAAGTAATTGAACGGAAAATCCTGCGTAATATTTGTTTACCATTTGATTGTGTTCAATTGATTTGGTGTTTGATCGTTAGATTGACAACGTCTGGTCAAAGATCCTGAAAATCAAAGAAATTTACTGCTAACTTGGATTGCAATTGATAGCAAGTTACAAATAAGGAAGTTTGCAAGTTTGTAAATATGAATGGCGACTTTCATGAGCTAAATCTTGGTACCATTTTCAACTTTCCCCCAGCCTGCCTTCCTTGAAAATGAAGAAGAAGAAATTTGCTACATCATGGAGTGCTTGACGTCACTCGTGCGGCAAATCACGCGCTCGTAATAATTTGTTCATTATATTGGGGTGGAAATGTTGTCTCATTTGTGTTGTTAAAAAATGCTGAGTTTATGAACACAAAAATATGTGTGCCCAGCTGATTATCAATCATGCAGTTGCGTAAAATCAGCCTCTACTCCAAATCGCGTCACCATTTAGTTTAAACTGCATGATCAAACATCTATCGAACTTTCCAAAAATCTCTTGATTAGTTCCATAATATATTTTGTTTGATGAAGTTCAATTAATGTTTGATATGATTCTATTGATGTTCGCTGAGTTCTGTAAGTAAATTTAGCAACTTTATTTTACAATCAAATTTCTTTCTTTTCAGGGGGATCTTGTCAAGAAATTGAAAGGAGAAAAAGCCCTTACAGCAGATATTGATATTGCTGTCAAAGAACTCAAAGCCAGGAAAAGAGTTTTGGAACAAAAGGTATAACTTGCACATCAAATCAAAGCTTGTCGTTTCTCAAGATATAAAATTCCTTCAAAATTGTTTCAACTTTCACATCAGCTTATATATTGCTTTCATGGGATCATCCCCCCCCCCCAGGAAGATGGGGGGGGGGAATCAGATTTTGGTGCCAGGGGGGAAGTGAAAATTTCAAGCTTGATGGGGGGAGAAAGGCGAATAGGGGGTATATTCAGTCCTCTACCTAGTGGGGGGGGAGTAATAGGATAAATACAGACCTTCCTGGTGTGTTTGGGCATTCAGGCTTATGAGCCTGTCTTTCTTGGGATTTTGAGAGTCTTTTTTTTGCTATAGTAGCTTGCGAATTGAGGCGAGTCTGGATCATCACTTCACAACCCTTATACAATACGGCTAGGGGGATTTCCCAATTGGGGGGAGCACAAATTTTAAAGACAGGTGGGGGGGGAAGGCCAGATGGGGGATTTTAGCTCATATTAGGGGGGACCAAAAAGCTGGAGGACGCCATGGCTTTTCATCTTCATCAAACATTCAGACCTTTAAAAATGTTTCTGCTATAGCTATAAATTCTTAACATTAATTTTAAGCAAATGTTGCATACACGCTTTTTTATAAGATAGTGTTTTTTGGCTGAGGTTGAAATATTCTTAGAAATTTTCTGAATCTGAGGGTGAGATATTCTTAAAATGTATTCTCATTTTTCATAAAAATGTCTGTCATCACAATTACAGTGTTTTACATGTAATAAACTACTTTCCTCCTGTTAACAATTATGCTTCTTTTTGTTTTTTTCTGCCCTATATTCTCAATTCTCAAAATCTCACCCTTAAGATATTCTTAACATTGATTAAGTCAATTTTCACCCTGACATTCTTATAAGCACTATTCTATATGATGAAAAACGTTTCATAGTTTTTTGATGTTTCAATGAGATGCTTTTTTTTCTATCAGGAATTGCAACTTGACCCACCAGATAACTTCGATCGTGGAAAATGCGAAGACTTGTTAAAAAGGAGATTCTTTTATGCTCCAGCTTTCGAGATATATGGAGGTAAATTATGCAGTGTTTTATTGTCAAATTTTCCTTAGTTGTAAATAAAAGGCAAGTTGCAATTTCAAGGGAACGGCGAATTTCGTTGGTCCAAAAAAAATTACAATCTACCAGCCTAAAAATCAGCTTTCCACTTGAAGTACATATTCACGCTACTTTAATGGGATTTTCTAAGGAATTCAATTTCACAGACTTCATGGATTTGGAAATTAAGTCCCAATGAATTTTGGAAAGCCTTTTCTGGAAAATATTTTTGAGAAAAACTTGAACATGTCAAATAACTACTTTTAAAATCAAAGAAGCGCTAATGATGCGTATTTTGACAACCAATATGCATAATTTGGCATAGATAGGCACAAAATCGTGAAAATATTGTCTCCCTATAGTGCAATCCGCGAAATTAAGTCCCCCAAAATCTAAAAATTTTGCAGATGAGCTGAACTGCCAAATTTAATCCGGCTGAAAATTAATCCATTAAAGTAATCGCTAACCGGATTTGCTAAGACTTTACCATTCTAGAATTCACTGGAGTTAATTTTTATTTGCCAGATTATCAAACACAAAGCAAAGCCCCTGACGTTACCATTTTTATAATGACTATGATTGTACTAGTTGTTAACAGTTTATTAAATGATAAATAAGAAACTTCTGTTACGTTGAAAATAAGTTCACAATCCACTTAAAACTCCAAATTAATTGGTCTTACCGAAAAAATCAGGTTGCTGCCAATAGTATTTACTTTACTTTATTTTTTTCTATAGATTTTGAACACTGATGTAAAATAACAACACTTAAAAATATGCCTGAAAAACCAGTTTATCCAGGTTTATCAGGATTTTGTTCAAATTTTTCTACTTTAGATACTCACTTTTTTTTCCTACTGCGAATGCCAAAAAATATAACGGCGATTTCCGCTTCTTTTTTTAATAATTTCTGACCAAGATTTTGTTCATAGCTATTTATTTGAGCCCTTTTTTTCTTCTTTTCCTCTTCGTTTTTTGACAGTTTTCATCAGGTCCAGGTAGGCATATTTCCAATCAGCTTCCAGCTTGCGTTGAAAAAAATTTACAAAAGTAAAAAATCTAAATGAATTACTTCTCCCTAAACAAATTGTAAGGCTTATTTGGACTAATAATCGGTGATTCTCTTGTTCACAGGTGTTGCTGGTTTATATGATTTTGGACCTATGGGTTGTGCCATGGAAAATAATCTGGTGAAGATTTGGCGAAATCACTTCGTCCTTGAAGAGCAGCTTTTAGAAGTTAGATGTACTCAAATGACACCACAACAAGTTTTAAAGTAATTATAACAATTATATAACAATGGTACTTCTGCTATTTTTGGTGTGTAAATTATACCACTGGGTAATGCGAGTTTCAGTCATGTCTAGACCTGAGTATCCTAGTAAAAGTCTCTATCAGACTTTGTTTACCTTTAGCCAGAAAAAATTACTTTTACACAGTTACGTTGTCTATTATGGTCAATGCTTTCCTATTTAACAGTTTCTATTTGAATTTCAGGTCTTCAGGTCACGTGGATCGCTTTACTGACGTCATGGTTCGTGACGTTAAAACAGGAGATTGTTATAGAGCTGATCATTTACTAGAAGGTAAAGTTTCGTCATTTCTGTTTCTTAACCAATTGTAGGGCTTATTTTAGATTCACAAATTACCTTTTCCTTTTCTCTAGAATAGTAAAAAAAAACAAAAAAAAACTCACATTTTAGTACAAAATTATCATGATCGTTATATCGACTGTTTACAGCTTTAGTAATACGCACAGGCTAGAGGATAGCTTTTTAATGTTTCTTGATTAAAAATTTAACTTTGCAGGACATTTGGAGAAACTTTGTTTGTCAAAGAAAACCAGTGGAGAAAAGAAAAAAGAATATCAACTTGTTATGAATAAGGTACACCTGTATTACAACTTCTAGTGCTCCAGAAACATAAATAACAATAAAAAAAATCACCTTAAGTCTCTAAAGTATATTTCATTTGTAAATTCTGGACTTTTTGCTCATATTAGGGCAGGGCGTACAACCAAAAGAGATATTTTTGTTTCGGATTCTTTTTTGTCTTTGTCCATTGAAATAATTTGAGAGTACAGTAATCGTGATTATTTTGTTGTTTATTCATAAAATCTAGTACATCAAATGGAGAAGAAAAAAAGATTTGCAATCGTTTTGACTTAGTTTTGACATATACAGGCCTGAAAAGGCCGAAAAATGCTAATTTTAGCCTATAGTGCGAATCAGCACCTCCAGGGGGTTTGGTTTCTGTCCTTAAAATTTGCGCAAAATGCCTCACAATACAGTAGGTTAAATTTTCACAAAAAAAACTACATCTTGAATTTTCTGACTCTGACATTTGACGCCCTCCTCTACTCATTATGATGTTTGGATAGAAATGTTCCATGTTTGTGATGAGCATTCTATTCATGACTAAATATGTTTTTTTATGCATAAAATTGTTTGCGGTTTATAAATTTCTTAACAAATCTTTAAATGTATTACCATATCTTTTCTCGCAGATGGAAACTTACAAACGCGAGGAATTATGGGAACTCATACAAAAATATGAATGCAAAGCACCTGTTACTAATAATGATTTATGTGATCCACAAGATTTCAACCTTATGTTTGCCACATCTATCGGACCAAGCGGCCTTATACCAGGGTTCCTCCGCCCTGAAACCGCCCAGGGAATCTTCTTAAATTTCAAACGACTTTTGGATTATAATAATGGACGGTTACCATTCGGTGGAGCACAGATTGGCTGTGGTTTCCGTAATGAGATTGCACCAAGAGCAGGTCTCCTACGTGTTAGGTAAGCTATTATATTTATATAATTATATTTTTTAAACTGATCAAATCTCATCAACATAGAGCGTTCCAATAAAAACTTATTACATTTGAAATTTTATGAAAAACACACCCTTTGAATAAATCCTCATCCTTTCCTTGTGTAGCTCCTCATTAAAAGCTCATTTTGAGCTCGAACGAAAGAAAATGGAATATTTCACCCTTCCTTACTCATAAATATCAAGTGAGTATTTTTGAATACAACGCTTAAATTACGTAATGTTTTGAGGTAGCAAAAATTGCCACTTTTCGTGCACTTGAAAAGAACACACTCACATAAACGATCCTAAACATTCATATTAGTGAAACTTGTTCATATCCGTTGGTGAAAAAGTGAGATATTGTTGAATGTTGGACAATGGTTGAACTCGTATTTAAAGGCTTATGGAATAGAACATTTTGTATCGCTATTTTCTTCCTGTTCATTTTCAGGGAGTTTTTAATGGCTGAAATCGAATATTTTGTTGACCCAGATAAAAAAGAAATGTCGAAATTTTCAACAGTAGAAAATACAACGTGTCGAATCTATTCACGAGATGCACAAATGTCCGGTGAGCCAGCCGTCATGATGAGCCTCAAAGATGCCCACTCCAAGGTATGCCATAGATTTCCTATTTCAACGCATTCTCTAATTAATGCGAATTCTTTAGCTCCTTATCTTTGTGTACAACGTTTTTTCAGACTCCTTCCCAGGCTCCTCCCAATAACGTTGGAGTGTAATAATTTGAGGAATTCTTTGAAGCCTTTGGGTGTTCATAACTGTTTGGGTTTTAAAAGCCTGATAGAGGCCTCACAGCAAAATCCCTGATCACACCATCAAGCCAAAATAAAATTTTACTCACACTATCAAGCCGAATATATTGTCAATGTCTCATCACGTTATCACACAAAGAAAATACTAAATATTTTAACCTGCTTTATAAAAACTAGTCGTTTAGCTATAAAAAAATGAGCGGCATCACCAATTCCTCTCTCTAATCTGCAAACAAGCCTTGTTACACATTCGTTCTTCTTTTTAATGGTTTCAGGGCATCATCAACAATACAGCGGTGGGGTATTTCTTGGGCCGTATTTGTGAGTTCATGTTAAAGATTGGTGTTGATCCAAAGAAGATGAGATTCCGTCAACACATGGCAAATGAAATGGCTCATTATGCATGTGATTGTTGGGATTGTGAACTGAAAACTTCTTATGTAAGCAAACGTGTGACTATTTGTTCTGGACCCTAATTCGAGTGACGGCCTATCAAACGAATAAGACCCAGTGGGTGAGTGAAACCGGACTACCAAAGGGACGGGCCTAGAACCAAGGGGAGCAGAACCTAATCTTATCAACGGATAGTGATGTGAGACCATGCAGTTACAATACATTCAGATCATTTAACAATAACAATCCTCTACAATATTTAACTATAGATATAAGGGTACTTAAAACCCTAGGTCCTGAGCTGGTCCGCCGCCGATCGCTGCCGAAATAACACTAAAGTTCAGTAGGACTGGACAGCAATTGTTAGGTTTTTGTTTAACCTTTATTTTTTTTTTTTTACTTTTTAAAATAATATGCCGCGTGTCGTAATTTGCGTTATCTACTCAGTAGAGACAATTTAATTGATACAAGCAAGGAAACGCAATTTTGTTGAATAAGATCACGTTGACCCTTCCGTGAAAATCCAAAGGCTGTCACAAATTATTAATCACATGTTTTAGAATCTCTTAAAAAGTATCAAAACTTCTGTATCGTTTTCGCTTAATTTTCAAATATTTTCTAAGATTAAATTTTAAAGGCATTGAAATGTTTAGTTCACTCTTAATATTTCCACACTCTCTTCCTTTAGGGTTGGATCGAATGTATTGGTTGTGCAGATCGCGCCTGTTTCGATTTACAACAACATACCAACGCTTCGGGTGAAAAACTCGTCGCTATGGTTGACCTCGCTGAACCTGTAAGTTGAACCTCGACTAAATTTGACGCTATCTCAAGTTTATTTGTTTTTCTTTAAATTATGCTCCCCCAACTGAAATATTTTTGAACATACATAATTTGACCTGCATAGTTCTGGACGGTAAGAGCGCTGAGTACTCAGTCGTTCAGGTTCCACATTATAAAAAAATGTCGCCACTTCCTAAAACTAGCATACATCGCTGGCTGTTGTGTTGTTTTTCATATCAGAGCCAATAAATCGAAAGAGCGACACTGATTTAGATTTCAAGGCTTGTTATCTATGGTTTGGCGTTTCGATAGATACATCTAGACTGAGTTAGTGTTGGCAGAGACTGAATATCGCGTTGTAAAATCAATTAAAATATAATTCTCTACGGTTTCGTTAAATCTTTATAGGTCTCCATGGACGTCGTGGAAGTGGTTCTGAACAAACCCATCGTTGGTAAAGCGTTCAAGAAAGAAGCGAAAGTGGTCACTGAGCATGTCTCCAAACTGAACGACGAACAAACGGCACAACTTGAAAGTGATATCAATTCTAATGGGTAATTATGGGTCAAGTTTTATCTTTTTAGGATTTACAGTGTGAAGTGTGATGGCCGAACCCGTAGAAGTTCAATACTTCCACCCTCAAACATCACGGGGAATAGAATTTCATCCCCAATTACTTCATTACCTCTAGAGTATACTCCTTTATTGAAATGGACTCTCATAAATGAATTCTCAGTCCCCTTCAGCCTTTCAACGTTCATAAATCTCCTAAATTATCACAACGTATGTAACATTATTCTGTACCAGACTGTATCTCACATTTATCGTTTCGTAGTACACTCTGTGCGTATTGTCTGTTGATAAAAAATTCCCGTACGGAGACCTCTGGAATGAAGTATGATTCATAAATTGCAACACTTTTCTCGTCGTCTCCCTATTTCATAAAATCTCAAATCAGAAAAGACAACGACAACAGACCCTCTACGGCAATGAATTTTGAAATTAGCCGTAGATATTGGGTCTATGTACAGACCCATGTAACATGCGCATGCTCATGAAACTATATTCTACATTCTTTTCCAGTTCTCACACATTCACAATTGATGGTAAAGAATATCAACTGACCAAAGAAATGTTAAAAGAAGTTCGAAGGTTCAAAAAAGACGTGCACGGTATATTTTAGAGAAAAAATCTTATTGGTAATCTTAAGGGCGCTTTGAAAGCACTACCAAAATCTGTAAACTGTTTACACATTTTGAAAATTCTTAAATTCGTTGCAGTTGGGATGAAAAATTCATCGAAATCATTGTTCCCAGGTCAAAAAATTCAGTTTGGAGGGTTTGGAAGCACAAATCTTTTCCATTGAATTTCAAATAGATTTCTATTGGAAATAAAAACAAAGTCAATTTCCCAGAGGGGCTGAAATTGTGGGATATATATTCCCACGGGGATGAAGTCTTGGTCGAACCTTTCGGTCGGCTCTGTGAGTATTGAAGCAAGATTTTGTCTGAGCAAGTTTTCTTGAAAGAATTTCCGGCTGACACAATAGACGTGCATAAAACGCCCTTTATCTTGATATCACCGATCAGACTTTCAGATGAAAATTTTAGTGTTTCACAAATGCTTTTGGGGGCGTTTAGAGACATTCAAAAGCCTAATCTTTCCATAGAATTTAGACTGTTATTGTCACATCATTTCTCTTTCAGTTCGTGAAGTTCAGCCACACGTGATCGAACCCTCCTTTGGTATTGGTCGAATCATGTATTCTGTTCTCGAACACAATTTCAAAGTTCGTGAGGGTGACGAACAAAGAACGGTATCAATCTTTTTTTCATAATAACCCTCTATAGTATCGCTTAGATAAGATTCTGAAACTTTCTGTCAAAACTGTTTTTTCTAGCCATAAGACTGACGTATAAGGCAAAACTCCTAACCTCCATAGATGGGTAATAAATTGACGAAAAGTTTTCTTTTATATTATATTATATTTATGTATACTTGTTCCAAATAAACGTTCCTCCTAGAGGGGAGGCGTTTATTCGAAAGAGGGCGTTCATTTGAGGGACCGATTATTGAAAATTCTTCTCTAAGCGTTTATTCGAGGGGGCGTTTATTCGAAGTAATACGGGTGTCTGTTAAAATGGATGTTGTAAGTGTTGTAAGGATGTTTTAGGATGTCGTAATACTGTACCAACTAATCTTCCATTTTATTTCTCCAGTGGTTATCCTTACCGCCATTACTGGCACCTGTCAAATGCTCTGTTTTACCGCTCAGCAAAAATGAAGCTTTCGACCCTTTCATCAAACAAATATGTAAGATGTCTTTCTCAGCAATCAAATTGTAGTTTCTTTAATGTTCTCTGTAGTACACCATAACACTTAAGACACACCCAACGAAAAAGTCTCTATATTCAAAACCCAAAGCGTTTGGATCGATGATATGCTCTTTAAAATAATAAGTTCAATATAGATAACCGCAAAATTTTGAGCGGATTTTGGTTGTGGTACGGGTTTGAATTACCTGTACCAGACGACTACGGCCTTTTCCTCGACAGAGTGATAAAAAAGTCGCGTGTTTAAATCACCATTGGTATTTTCATTTTAAATATTGGTATTTTCATTGGTAATTTGCTGTGTGTATGCTAAAAGAAGGTTGTGTTAATGAAAACTTCTCTATTATCTTTTAATTACTTTTCAGCCACTGCGCTAACAGAATATGACATTTCACACAAAGTAGACGATTCCAGTGGCTCTATTGGACGGCGTTACGCACGTACGGACGAAATTGCCATCCCGTACGGTGTGACCATTGATTTTGATACGGTCAATAACACACCACACACTGCTACTTTAAGAGAGCGAAACACAACAAGGCAGATAAGAGCTGAGGTAAGTAGATAACCTCATTAGTTTTTCTTAACACCAAGGTCCCTTTAGCTTCGTTTCTGTACAATTTCACATTCAGTTGACTCTCTTTTTTTGGACCTACCCCGGTGGGGTAGAGGTCCTATAAATTAACCGATGTCCGTCTGTCCGTTCGTTCGTCCGTTCGTTCGTCCGTTCGTCCGTCTGTTACCAGCTTTTCTCAGGATTGGCTCATTAGTTTTTTCTGATTTTTGGCACAATGATGCAAAATGGCAATGCCCAAAATGTGACGGAGCCCGATTTTGGAAAAAAAATTTTCTCCGGCCGAAAATGCCGGAAATATGCCGGAAAAACTGGTTTTTTGGCATTTTCTCGAGATTTTATCATTAGTTTTTTCTGATTTTTTGCTCAAAGATGCGTATTAACAATGCCCAAAACATGGCCGAGTCCGATTTTTGAGAAAAATTTTTTTCCGGCTTAAAATGCCGGAAATATGCCGGAAATCGCCGTTTTTGCAGATTTTCATTGGCCTTATTCCTTATAATTGATTGTTTTTTCATTCAAAAACATCATAATAGCAATGCCCACCATCAAGCATGTTTTAATTTTCAATAAAATTGATTTTTGAAGCCGGAACTATTTAAAACTCGCCGGAACAACCTATTTTCGCCGGAAATACAGTATTTCTTGAATTTCTCGAGCTCTACTTTATATTTTTTTATGAAATTTCGCACATTGATGCAAAATGACAATACCTAAAATGTGACGGAGCCCGATTTTCGAAAAACATTTTTTCCGGCCGAAAATGCCGGAAATATGCCGGAAAAACCGTTTTTTTTTGGCAATTTCTCGAGATTTCATCATTAGTTTTTTCTGATTTTTTGCACATAGATGCGTAATAGCAATGCCCAAAACATGGCTGAGTTCGATTTTTGAGAAAAATTTTATTCTTGCCGAAAATGCCAGAAATATACCGGAAATCGCCGTTTTTGCAGATTTTCATTGGACTTTTTCCTATTTCTTTGTTTTTTAACGCAAAATTATTATTGATAACAATGCCAACCATCAAGCATGGTTCAATTGTCAATAAAACTGATTTTTGATGCCGGACTTTCTAAAAATCGCCGGAACAGCCGAATATCGCCGGAAAAACGATTTTTCTTGAATTTCTCGAGCTGTACTTTATATTTTTTCATGAAATTTTGCAGACTGATGAAAAATGGCAATACCTAAAATGTGACAGAGCCTGATTTTTGAAGAAAAAAAATTCGGCCAAAAATGCCGATAATATGCCGTCAAAACCGGTTTGTTGCCATTTTCTCGAGATTTCATTAATCGTTTTTCCCGATTTTTGCATGAAGATGTGTATCAGCAATGCCCTAAGTGTGGCCAATTCGGATTTTTGAGAATCATGTCATGCCGGAAGTGTGCCGGAAATCGCCGTTTTTGCAGATGTGAATTGGGCTTTTTCCATATATTTCTTTGTTTTTTCACTTAAAAAAATTATTGATAACAATGACACCATCAAGCATGATTCAATTGTCAACAAAACCTTTGCAAATTTGCAACCGGAACTTTCTATTTCTTTTTTCCCTAAACCCCTCCCCCCCCATCAAATATCAATGATGAAATTTAATGCATTTTCGCTAACTGCTATATTTTCTTAATGATTGTTTTTCTCCTTATTGCTATCTAAGTTTCATCATCAGGTAGGTCCATTCAGCATATTGCTTGTTCAATCTTTGAGTGACCAAAAAATTTCTTCGAATTAGAGAAAGATTCGAATTACCATGAGTAATTTAAACCACTTTTCAGCTGAGGGGACCAATATTCCAGTTCGAATTACAGAAAGATTCGGATAAGAGAGGTTCGAATTAGAGAGAGTTGATTTTAAATGCTTTTGCTAAAGCGTTTAGTCCCACTGTCATCGCCATTTTCCGAGTTCTTGGTCTTGGATCCAGATTCAGAAGCTTTGAGAGTAACGATTCCCTAACTATTAAAATAAAAAAACTAACAAATTTGCCTTTTTGAATTGGAAAAATATTGGAGATTTTGAGGTTTTACTGTGATAGGATTTAAAAATGATTCGATGGTTTAAAATATTATGAAGATAGAGATGATAAGTGTTTGAACTATTGTTCGTGTACAGTAGCAGTTGTTTTGAGTTGAAGAAAATTAACTCGCGCAATCGAGTAGCCTGGATATCCTAGCTAAACTATTTTTTTATTTTGATATTTCCTAATGTTTATCACCCTGTCTTTCTAGATGTTTCTTAAGCTCAGGGTCGGCAAATTTCGATCTGCACTTTTGGGATGTAGTTCAATTTAAGAAGAGAGTGAGCAGAGAGCCCTCCGATATCATCGGACCGGGCCGTATCCCGGGATAGTTTCCTACCCCTAGATAGGGAAATCACAGCGCTTACCAGACATTGTACTCTGTGCTTGCAACACATCAGAGCCGTGCTGTATTGATGATGATACTCGCACAGTACGGGAGAACCTTGCCTTCTCGATCTTCAATTTAAGAAGACTAGGCTGTAAACCACAAACATCCAAATTCTTAAAAAAAAGCTTACACTAGCCTGGATATCCAGGTTATCAATTGAATATCCTTATGGAATTAAAGGAAAGAAAAATGAGAGAGAAGGAAGTTTTTGTTCAAGCATAGAAAAAAGAAAGGTTGATTAGTCAATTCGCTTTGGTCATCAAGAAATTATTGTGGCTTCAAAACAAACTTATTGTTTTCTTGCTTTGATTAGCAGTACAATTATTTAGTATAACCATTCATAAAAGATTGAGCGTTTTGTTGTTTTGCACACGAAATTGTAATTGGGATATTTCTAGTGAAATAGAAGTTTGATGAGTCTGCATAAAATTTTTAGTCTATTCAATCCTAGAAGAATCGTCAAGAAGAGTCGTTAATGTTGTTTGTTGAAATTTTTTTTCGATGTACATTACCTTTTTGGAGAACCTAGATTGAATAATAAGACGGGATACAGTACTAGTAGGAATGATACCTTTTTATGGAGGGACACGTTTTTTTATAAAAACATCCAAAGTCTTTGAAGTTTTGGGATGTTCTTAACTTTTTGAGTTTTAAGCCTAAAAATGTTCTTAACATGTTATTATTTTCGCCATTTTTTGACTATTTTTTTATCATTTTTAAACCCATTTTCCTAAGAAATCGGGTGTTTTTGACTCCATAAAGCCTTAAAATGTTAACTTGTTCTTAACATTTTAATCGTCGAAGCCTTATGTTCCTATATAGTTTGTTCTTATAAAAAAAGTATACTCTTCAATGTAAAGCAACTAGTCAACTTCATAATAAATATTGGGCCATTCCATGTTATATATTCTTGGTTATATCAATACAGGGGCGGAGGTTGGACAAACGTTTCCATGGGGTAATTTGAGCATATTTTCCAGGGAGTAGAAAACAGATTATAGTTCGTCAACTGTCACTTTAAGGTATGAAAACAAAAAAAATCCCAAGTTTTCCAAAGGTTCGTGCACCCTGTATAGAAATTTAATGAAATGTCCCGTTTCAGTGGCCAGTTTTAGCTTCATGTAGGCATTTAAGTTTAGTCATATTGTTTTTATAGTCTTTTTTTGCAATATTCATAATAAAAGTTGTATGTAATATTTCCCAGCTACCGTAAGTTGGTCTAATGTCGACACCCCTCTTCTAATTTGGACATCCCTCTTTAGAGAAAGGAATAGTAGAAAGGTCGGAATCACTGATTGAAACTAATTGTCTTTGCTTAGCAATCAGTCGAGGAGTCCATCAGTGATTCCAACCTTCCTTTTATTCATATCTCTAAAGAAGGATGTCGAATTTAGAAGAGGGATGTCGACATTAGACCTAGTTACGGTACGTTTTTAAAGTAATTTAGTTGTAGGAAGTAAGGCAAACCAATGCTAATGTTGGTGATTTGTTTTATAAGCCCACTGGATCATCAGATCAAACAAGACTAATGAGCAATCAAACAATAACAGACGATATCGGCTTTCCGAATTTTCCCCGAATGATTACCCATGATGCATTGCGCAAAAAAATTCACGGACAATATTGACTTACTGATTTTTTTTGTGCAATGCATCATGGGTAATCATTCGGGGAGAATTTCGTTAAGCCGATATCGTCTATTGACAGATAAACTTTTTTTAAATATTTGACAACGTATACCTTCCAAAGCTCAAAAATACTTTTAAATATTCGAGAACGTTTACCTAAATGTCTGCCTTTAAATAGCCAAGGTTCTAAGCTAATAGTATAATTTTGACTTTAAAAAAGATGTATACTATTAGCTTAGTTGCAAACAAACTCGGTAAAACCATGCTCGCCTTTGCCGAAGACTTTTCGTATTCCCAAGGCTATAAAAATATTTTGTTATCAAAGTCACAAATAATTACATCTAATAATAACTTATTTTATCAAAACAATCAGAAACAACAAATTGTCGTTTTTGACAGGGAAGTACTAGAATCTGATTGGATGCGATGAAACGAGCCGCAACGAGAGTTGTTTGCAATCTGGCGTTTGTAAAAGTCTAGTGAAAACTCGTTGAACAGAGGTTAGACATCACGTCTGACACTCTGGCCAACCTTTGAACGGCTGATTTACGCTTAAGGAAAATCGTTCGTAAGGCTGTCTTTTGGGAATTTCCCCGGCATTATGTAGAGTTTTTGTTGATTAAGAGGGTCTTACGTGACTTTTCATTCCGTTCAAAACCTTTTGAAATTCCCCACTCTTCAAGGTCTTACGTAAAATTTTACGTACATGTGAAAAAAGCTGTACGTTCAAAAAGTATTGCATGATTTTTTACATTTCTCTTTGTGTTTTCTTCCAAAGCTCGACGACATTCCTGATTTAGTAAACCAATTGATTCGTGGTAAGAAGAGTTGGCAAAATGTGGAGCAACATTACGGTTTGTT
Organism: Clytia hemisphaerica; assembly: GCF_902728285.1. Taxonomy (NCBI): domain Eukaryota; kingdom Metazoa; phylum Cnidaria; class Hydrozoa; order Leptothecata; family Clytiidae; genus Clytia; species Clytia hemisphaerica. The sequence continues at coordinate 1,390,666 of NW_027103900.1, forward strand.
TGAAGGTCAAACCACCAATAAGTAGACAACTTTTTTAACTATTTGCCTTGTTGTTGTTTTTTTGTATTACCAAACACATCCTTTATTATAATGAAATATACAAGAAATTTTTATTTATGTAAAATTTTTGAAAAGCTGGTCAGATTCTTCTCTTTTCACTAAACATTTTTCTCCCCTTCGATTTGAGATCCTTGTTTCAATGTTTCTATAATAAATGATTTGCCACATAAGTTTCCTCGATGGATCATTTTTATAAGCATTCGGCTTTCTATTAATCAATTAAGCTGTCTTTTAGGATCTTCACGTAAGCTCACAAATTTTAGGGCCAATATTTATTTTTCTTTTCTAAAAGAAGACATCAAGGAAAGTACAAAAATGTACCATCCCATTTCCCAGATTTTTCCATTTTTATTTTTCCCGTTGGTTAAACAAGAGAATATTTGCTTCCCTTCAAATGATATTTCATTCAAGATTTCTAACGTGTAAACACTACAGTAAGGAAAGATGTGAATGGTGAAGAAAAGTTCAGGTTGCTTAGCATAAGCATTTAACAATTTCTTGTCATCTCTTTTCGCCCCAAGATCATATTATGAACTATTTCGTTGTATGTGTGTAAGTATCTACACGAGTTAAAATGTTCACAATCAGTTATGTTGTTGTTTCTATAACTAAAGGGTGATGTGATACCTACACTTTTCTCAGCTGGAAACAAGTAGAGTTAATTAAAACACTTGATCTCTTGTCATTAAATCGGTATTAATTATCTGAGCCCTCTTTATATTTTGGCATGTTATAAGTTGTGTAATTTTCAAAAGGAGTTATACTCTCGTGTGGCTTTCTTGTGGGAAGATCCAGAATGCTTGTGGTGTACTTATAGTTGCATAATCATTTTTTTAAACAGGCTTCTAGAATGCTGAATTTGTTTTATAATTTCTCCTCTTATTTTAGCTATCATATAGAGATCATTTTGATAAAGTGTTTTGACTGACTTAACATTGAGAGAAACTGTATGTATGTTTTTGTTCATCAATTTTATTTCTAATCATTTAAATCCGTCAGCTTCTCTCTTTGTAAGAAGCTTTGTACAAAAGTTCATTGAATGACAATGATGAACATTCTTTGAATATGTCAGAAAAAAATTGATAGCAATCAAACGTTTGACGAGTTATGGAGTAAATGAAATAGCAAAGACATGTAAACGAGGTTTTTTAAAACCTTTTGTATTAGTCAAGTAAGGAAACAATTTTGGCAAGGGCTTAACCTATTTCTATCAGTGCTTTCTCGTGTTAATTTTAGCTAAGCATGAAGTGTAGGCAAAAGATGAGATATATTTTGGGATCTTTAGATGTAATTGCATTACTGTTAGATGGAATATTATTAACACGGTGCTACTTCCTTGTGTTGTGACACTCTGTAAGCAAATACTTTGGTTTGTTTACAGGACGTTGGTACAAGAAGCTTAGGAGCTGATTATTGACTTTATTTCTTGTTTTTGTTTTTATGAACAGTATTACATCTGAAAACAAAAACCGACCTGTTATCAAAACATTCTTTCCCACTTGTCATGTAATGATAAAATTTATATGAATTACAACTTCTTGTTGAGTTGAACTCTCATTCATCAGAAGTGTGCTTGACCAATCGGAATCGGAAGCATATATATACTATTGTCGAATGAAGTTAATGAGTTTTATTTCAAAACTAATAGTTTCACGCCGTGGAGACGATCATCAGTTGAAAATAAAATTAAAAAAAACTAAAGTTCGTTTTGAATGTTTACGAAGAACAATGTACTGGCTTCTTTTGAATTACAACCAGATGTTAAGGCTTTAGAATATTGATTCTATAATAACGGTTTTGCAGTAATTCGAACCTTATAGCTTAAGGTTGACTGAAGGACTTTTTCGCTTGTAAAGTTTTGGAACCCAACAAACATTAAACAAGAAGTTATTTTGTCTAAAATGTACGAGTAGGCAACTTTTTTGTTGTAGTTTATTTTTGTGTAAATGAAATTATTTTGTGTTGTAATGGCTCATTATAACTTCCTGGTGATGTATAATGTATTTATTTGTGACTTTCAATTATCCTTTTTAGATATAATGTGAATCACGAAAAAATCCTTATGGTGGTTGAAAAACATGTTTTTTGGTAAAAAGGCTCGATCATGCTTTGTCATTGGTTTTATAACAACATGCTCTTTAGCTGCTACCAGTTTACTGATCTTGGCTCTTGTTCTGGATATGTGGCGTTCCTCAGAGCAAGCTAATGATGAAGGAGTTCTGGTTGAATATGTTCAAGGAATCACTCATGAATGTGCAAGAACACAAGTCCTGGCAATGAATTGTTATTCGTGGAAGCACTCAATTACAACACATAAACTTTTCCGTAAGTTGACAAATTATATGAGACCATATGTAAAGGTTTCGATAGCCAAAATGTTAAGAACAAGTTAAGAACATTTTAAGGCTTTATGTACTCAAAGACATTCGATTTCTTAGGAAAATGTTAAAATAAGAACATGTTAAGAACGTTTTTAGACTCGAAACCCAAAAAATTAAGAACATCCAAAGGTTTTCAAAAATTGTGGGTGCTCTTATAAAAAAACGTGTATAAGAGCGTAAGGCTTCGATGGCCAAAATATTAAGAACAAGTTCGGAACATTTTAAGGCTTTGACTTTTTCAAAAAATGTACACGGTCCACTACAAACCGTCTCAAAAAAGCCAGAAAAGAGCTCAAGGTTACGATCAAAACATCCAAAACCAGTGGATCAATAAACTTTGTGATACGATTAATTGCCATGAAGGCACTAAAAAAGCTTAGGACTCTTAGAAAACCCTCAAATCAGGACTCTCAAAAACGATTCCTTCTGTTATTAAGAAAATGAAAAAAACCTGATGGCTCATTTTGCTCAACGGAAATTGAAAACGCTGAAGTATTCCGTCAACACTTTCACGAACTATACAATCGACCTTCAGACTACGACATAACTGTTCTTGACTCGCTTCCTCAATACGAGACGGTGCAAGGATGTGATTACACACCAACTGATGATGAAATTAGTAAAGCTACGGTTAAATTGAAAAACACTGCTCCACTGGGAACCCTTACCACTGGAAAAATTAGCCAAAATATCGTCCCCGATGAAAAATTATCCCCCACTTAAAATAATCAAATAAACAGATCCTCACTGCAAAATGTCATGCTATTTTTCTCATCCCCACTCAATTTTTTGACTTGAAAACAAAAGAATTGAAATCCCCAGCTATTAAAAAATAAGGGAATATCAATCCCCATCGAGTTTCAGTCCGTTATTTTTATCCCCAATGGCTGGAAAAATCCTACCGGGCCTGAAAAGGGGTGTAAACAACTCTTCCTTAGAATTCAATATTATGTCAATTAAAATATCTGGCAATAAACTACATATTATATAAAATCAAATTTCATTTTTTTCGTCTAACGAGAAAACCGCTAATATTATTCAATTTAAAAGTTTTCCATAAGTGTCTAAGAAAATGCAATTTAAGAACACTTTAGCCTGAAAATCACGAAAAATAAAGACACAATTTACTGTCACTTATTGTTGCATATAATGTGTACTGACTGATGGTCACGTGTAACTTTGACCAGAGAGGGGAGGTTGTTAATACTAATTGTAGAAGTGGTGGTTATTGTATCTGAGTATCATAACAATACCATTTTCCTAAATAGGCTGCTTAGTGGTCTATTATCTTGGAAAGAATGTTTCAAAATAGATGACAAGTAATTTTTAAAACAATTTAATAAATTTCTTTTTTTAGAACTTCGAGAATTGATTTTCGCACTGACACTTGGAGCTATAGGATGTAGCATCACTAGTCTCTTCATCTCTTGCATCACACTGCTCGCACGGATGCCTAAAACGCGCTACTCAGTAGTCATCACAGCAGCTGATCTGACTGCAGGTAATCTTGATATGATAACCTTGTCTAATAGCTGATTAGTTGTAGATACCAAAACCCATATGAAATGTATTTTAGAATTAGTATTACAACGGAATTATAATACACCCCTGTCTCACAGCCCCTTTCTTCCTCAGTAAGAAAAATTCCTATTGAAATCCCAATGGCGATAGAAATTATATTATTCCAAGGTTAAAAACCCAGTGGGGATGGTTTTGGAGTGTAATTTTTAAACATGGAATTGAGAGTGGGGATGAATTTTCCAGAGAGGCTGAAATTCAAGGGTATTTTCCCACCGAGGACGAATTTTTTGCTTAATTTTCCAGTGGGGCTGGGGTCTCAACGGGTTTGTGACACAGGGGTGTTATAATGTTTAATATGGAAATATACATTATCATTGAGGGAGAAAGAGAATCGTAAAACTAAAGAAGGAGAATGTTGAGAAATTTTTCTAAAGTTTGCAATCCCACATGATCTGTGCTAGCATAAAACCATTTCACGAAAAGGTACATATTAGCACGATTGCTGTATGCGGTTATTGCTACGCGGATCGATATGAACATTGTATAAACACAGAATTTTAAACTTTAGTAGGAAAACAAATTGTTATTTCTTATGATAAAAATACATGAATCAATATTTTCTTCCTTTTCTAGCTCTTCTAAGTATGACGGTATCTGGTGTCTATGCTGTGACGTTTCTAAAGGAGCCTTGGAATCCAGCTACTTCGTATTATTGTTTACTGGTGGCGACATTGTGTATCTTCATAACGTTTTCTTTACGTTTGTTCACCAACAGTTTGAAAAATAATTCACCTAAAGAGATTCCCTATCAAAAACATTTGGACTCTACCTGTTATCACTATACTTGATATTATAAAGTTATATATTACATACATGATATGCGTGTTACATGAATATTACAACGAGAAAATGTTAGAGAGAAGAAGCATCCGTATTAGCTTTGGACTTCTTCATTAGCCTTTACCAGAGCGTCTACGCAATCGAAAGTTTGGATTTTCGGTGATATACTGGCTGGATCAAACATGACGATGTATCTCTTTCCATTTCAATCAATTAGTGGAACGTTGCAGAACTTGAAATGTATTCATTGGGAAATTTCGCTTGACGCAGGTTTTGGTGATACTGACAACAAAAAAACCGAAGAGTAAGCTGTGTAAGTGTTCATTTTCAATGTTGGTGTATTTTCATATCCCAGGAAACGTATTTCCCCTTTAGAGCGAGCGTATTAACCACAAACTGCCAGGGGATTGTCCAAATCATGGTCGTGGTTTATGCATAATTAATAATACATGACCCGCTGCTTGACTGACGTATAACATTATTTTGACGATTCGGATACATGAAAGAAAACTTGATCCTTCTTCGTGTTGAATATTTTCTTTGCCTTGTAGATGGACTAATAAATGGAATGATTTGAAGTCCTTGTTTTGAATGTTTTGGCATTCTTATCAGTAAGGTTTTGATACATGATAGTGTTTCGCCTTCATCCAAATGCTGATTGAATCCTTTTGATTTTTCTTTTAGCTGGTAACAGGCGTAGAAATTGTTTAGCTGTCTTCTCCTTTTGTATAATATTCTTCATGTCTGAAACGAAACAGAGTAAAGACTTTGTTCAAGAAGCTGCTAATACTCAGCTAGAGATAATATGCTATCCACTGGAACTTGCATCGACCAATGAATCATCAATTAATTCGTTTCCTTAGTGAGATTAAGTTTGGTGAGATTTTAGCGGAATCATCAGCGAAATTTAAATGTTCGACCTTGACTTCATGGGTGACACTTCTTAAAGTAATATTCGCTATACTTTTTATCACCAAATCTCTAAAAAATTTATTCCTCAGAATTTAATCATAACAAAGAAACTGGACGATTTCATGGCAGCTCTTTGAGTTTCAGTGCTCTATAGTAAATAGTTTTGTTATAAAAACAAATAATCTCTTTATTTAATGCAGTTTTAGATCAGTATATTATATTTTTGTAATCTACTCATATTAATATTATTTTAAATAGGATTTTTTGTATGATAGATATTGTAAATATTTCTTATTTATCTTGGCGTATACTTTTAATAATTGGATAATCTCTTTTTAGTAAATTGAAGCATATCAATATTAAGCTAAATTCATAATGGCCACTTAGTATTAGGTCAAAAAAGGCTCTAATTTCAATCTCGTACCCAGAACCACTTGCACCAATTTTTGGACCTACCTCCGGGTGCCCCGGTGGAGGTCCTATGAATGTTGTCTGTTCGTTCGTTCGTTCGTCCGTCCGTTCGTCTGTTACCAGCTTTTCTCAGGATTGGCTCATTAGTTTTTTCTGATTTTTGGCACAATGATGCGAAATGGTAATGCCCAAAATGTGACGGAGCCCGATTTTCGAAAAAAAATCATTTCCGGCCGAAAATACCGGAAATGTGCCGGAAAAACCGGTTTTTTGGCATTTTCTCAAGATTTCATCATTAGTTTTTTCTGATTTTTTGCACAAAGGTGCGTATTAGCAATGCCCAAAACTTGGCCGAGTCTGATTTTTGAGAAAAAATCTTTTCCGGTTGAAAATGCCGGAAATCGCCGTTTTTGCAGATTTTCATCGGACTTTTTCCTTATATTTCGTAGTTTTTTCACACAAACAATATTAATAGCAATGCCCACCATGAAGCATGGTTCAATTGTCAATAAAACTGATTTATGAAGCCGGAACTTTCTAAAAATTGCCGGAACAGCCGATTTTCGCCGGAAAAACGGTATTACTTGAATTTCTCGAGCTGTACTTTATATTTTTTGATGAAATTTTGCACAATCAATACCTAAAATGTGACGGAGCCTGATTTTCGAAAAACATATTTTTCCGGCCGAAAATGCCGGAAATACTCCGGAAAAACCGGTTTTTAGGCATTTTCTCGAGATTTCATCATTAGTTTTTTCTGATTTTTTGCACAAAGATGCGTATTAACAATGCCCAAAACATGGCCGAGTCCGATTTTTGAGAAAAAAAAATTTTCGGATTAAAATGCCGGAAATATGCCGGAAATCACCGTTTTTCTGGATTTTCATTGGACTTTTTCCTTATAATTGGTTATTTTTTCATTCAAAAACATTATTAATAGCAATGCCCACCATCATGCATGTTTTAATTTTCAATAAAATTGATTTTTGAAGCCGGAACTATTTAAAAATCGCCGGAACAACCTATTTTCGCCGGAAATACAGTATTTCTTGAATTTCTCGAGCTGTACTTTATATTTTTTTATGAAATTTTGCACACTGATGCGAAATGACAATACCTAAAATGTGACGGAGCCTGATTTCGAAAAACATTTTTTCCGGCTGAAAATGCCGGAAATATGCCGGAAAAACCGTTTTTTTGGCATTTTCTCGAGATTTCATCATTAGTTTTTTCTGATTTTTTGCACATAGATGCGTATTAGCAATGCCCAAAACATGGCCGAGTTCGATTTTTGAGAAAAATTCTTTTCTGGCCATAAATGCCAGAAATATACCGGAAATCGCCGTTTTTGCAGATTTTCATTGGACTTTTTCCTATTATTTCTTTGTTTTTTCACGAAAAATCATTATTGCTAACAATGCCAACCATCAAGTATGGTTCAATTGTCAATAAAACTGATTTTTGATGCCGGGACTTTCTAAAAATCGCCGGAACAGCCGAATATCGCCGGAAAAACGGTATTACTTTAATTTCTCGAGCTGTACTTTATATTTTCTCATGAAATTTTGCACACTGATACAAAATGGCAATATCTAAGATGCGACGGAGCCTGATTTTTGAAGAAAAACATTTCGGCCAAAAATGCCGATAATATGCCGTCAAAACCGGTTTGTTGCCATTTTCTCGAGATTTCATTAATCGTTTTTCCCGATTTTTGCACAAAGATGTGTATCAGCAATCCCTAAGTATGGCCGATTCGGATTTTTGAGAATCATGTTTTTCCGGCCGAAAATGTCGGGAGTATGCCGGAAATCGCCGTTTTTGCAGATTTGAATTGGGCTTTTTCCATATATTTCTTTGTTTTTTCACTTACAAAAAATTATTGATAACAATGCCACCATCAAGCATGATTCAATTGTCAATAAAACTTTTGCAATTTTCCAACCGGAACTTTCTATTTCTTTTTTCCCTAAACCCCTCCCCCCCCCCATCAAAAATCAATGATGAAATTTAATGCATTTTTGCTAACCGCTATATTTTCTAGATGATTGTTTTTCTCCTTATTGCTATCTAAGTTTCATCATCAGGTAGGTCCATTCAGCATATTGCTTGTTTATTTTTTATTTTACTCATTGATGTGAGCGCTATCCAGAATCATAAGTGAACTAAAGTCTGTCTCAATGCATGGAATATAATCTACAGTGGAGACAAAAAAAGTAAACTGTTAAAAAAATCCAATTATAAAGTGGTTTTGTGCTTGTTGAAAAGATAAACAGGAGTGGAATATTGCGATAAAGAAGAAACAATTCCAGAAATAGAAAAAATGAAAATGAAAAATGAAGGAGAAGAAGAAGAAAATCGACTTCTTTTTGATATCAGAACTTCTTCGATCTTAATACGTCATAAATGTAAAAAAGTTCAAAAAGTATTTATTCTGTCAAATAATACAACTTAAAAATCTGGTTGACTTGAAAAGGGCTCTTTTTCGTTGTTTTTTAATTATGTTTTCAAATTCAATCAGTGATAAACTTTTTGGAGTATATCTGATGGAATATTGTTTTAAGAACAATAGAATACTAAACATGTATGAATCATTACCTGCTTTCATCCGATTGAAGGATCGTTTTCTTGCATGAAATTCAGCGTGACTGTCTTCGTGTTGTATTTCACCGTGTTCGTGATCTCGTTCATGTTGTTCGTCATCACGTTCGTCGTGAAATCGTTGATCTTCGTGATTAATGTGATCGTATGTGTCCACGCGATCCGAATATTCCTTGAGAATAATAGAGAAGCCAATAAGATTTATTTTTTATTTTTTTGTAAATTGCGGACTCTTTTGCTTCATCTAATCGGAACTGTAGATCAGCTTTCATTCCTAAAATACTTCTTTATTATGAACATGCTCATAGGCTGTAAGAAACAGTACAGGGAGCGGGGAGACTGGGGAGACTTCAACCTCCCTACTTTTGAGCAAATGAGATTTTTCTCAAATTTCTAGCGAATTTTATTTTAATTTGAGCCTTCAGCCTCCCCACTGTTCCTCCGGACCTGAGAAATCGACGTAGCTCACTTTATAGTCCCTTGATTTTCATTTGGATAATCGTAACCATAAAAGAGCAAATTTGTTCCTTTACTGACACTTGTTCTAAAATTGCTTGTGATACAAGATGGAACAAGTTACTTTAAATGAAGAGAGAGAAGAGAGAGAGGAAGACGTTTTAAATCCAAAGAAGGAACTGAAGTGTGCATTTGTTAAAACAACACTAAAATCTTTCGTAATACAACATGTATCGAAATGTTACCAAGCGGCAGCAATCAGGGTGATGCTCCCAACTGGTTCCAAAACTGAAGTTTGGCTGGCAAGGCAAAAACTGGAAAATAGATTTTCAAATGAGCTTCAAATTGTAGGTTTTTTTTCTTGTGCGACCGCTCTTTATGGAGTGAAGAAAGGAGATGAACAACAAACTATTGCCGGAGTAAGCTTTTGGGTAATGTTTGACTGGCCCGATATGGCTATTGAATCATACGAATGCCACTTGACAAAAATTGTTATTGAATCTGGACTCGATATCGTACACTGCAAAGCTGTGAAAGGAAGAGGTAAGATTTCTTTGATATTTTTTGTTTTTTTTATTCAAAATTCTTTCACGTGTTCACTCTTTGTTTCGCTCAAATATATATTTTTTCTTGACGAGAGGGGTCAAAAGCTTCAGCTAGCACACAACGTTATTTCAACGTTTATCTAACGTTCACAACGGCCATATACCGTTTGATGAACGTTGAAACAACGTTGTGTGTCAACTGGGGCGAAATATCTTCTAACTAACGTTCATATAACGTTATACGAATGTTGAAACTACGTTGTATACTAGCTGGGTTAGGACTTTACAACTTTTTGACAAGTCTGGAAACTAGTACACTTTTCAAAAAACCTTAAGCAATTTCTAAAAATACGGCATCGATTTTTGAGAGGTTCCGGATCTAGCTATAAATGTTGCCTAGGCCATGTAGACTAGAACGTGTCATCAAACATGCGCTAAATTTTTGGCTCTGACTTTATCTTCAAGGTTGAATTTTCTCAGATAGAAATTTTGACTAGCTTGTCATTTATACTTAGTTTTTCAAAAAAATAGTTTTTTCAGAAATTTTTTTACGATTTTTACGGACACTTTGATAAAGTCTTGTCTCTTCTTGTCCCTTGCTTGTCACTCGTTATCCCTGCTTATCCCCCTTATCCCTTGTTTTTCAGAGGAATAGTTTTTCGGACATTGCCATTTTTTACGGACACTTTGATAAAGTCTTGTCTCTTCTTGTCCCTTGCTTGTCACTCGTTATCCCTGCTTATCCCCCTTATCCCTTGTTTTTTAGAGGAATAGTTTTTTGGACATTGCGATTTTTTACGGACACTTTGAATTCTTGTCTCTTCTTGTCCCTTGCTTGTCACTCGTTATCCCTGCTTATCCCCCTTATCCCTTGTTTTTCAGAGGAATAGTTTTTCGGATATTGCGATTTTTTACGGACACTTTGAATTCTTGTCTCTTCTTGTCCCTTGCTTGTCACTCGTTATCCCTGCTTATCCTCCTTATCCCTTGTTTTTCAGAGGAATAGTTTTTCGGACATTGCCATTTTTTACGGACACTTTGATAAAGTCTTGTCTCTTCTTGTCCCTTGCTTGTCACTCGTTATCCCTGCTTATCCCCCTTATCCCTTGTTTTTTAGAGGAATAGTTTTTCGGACATTGCGATTTTTTACGGACACTTTGAATTCTTGTCTCTTCTTGTCCCTTGCTTGTCACTCGTTATCCCTGCTTATCCCCCTTATCCCTTGTTTTTCAGAGGAATAGTTTTTCGGACATTGCGATTTTTTACGGACACTTTGAATTCTTGTCTCTTCTTGTCCCTTGCTTGTCACTCGTTATCCCTGCTTATCCTCCTTATCCCTTGTTTTTCAGAGGAATAGTTTTTCGGACATTGCCATTTTTTACGGACACTTTGATAAAGTCTTGTCTCTTCTTGTCCCTTGCTTGTCACTCGTTATCCCTGCTTATCCCCTTATCCCTTGTTTTTCAGAGGAATAGTTTTTCGGACATTGCGATTTTTTACGGACACTTTGAATTCTTGTCTCTTCTTGTCCCTTGCTTGTCACTCGTTATCCCTGCTTATCCTCCTTATCCCTTGTTTTTCAGAGGAATAGTTTTTCGGACATTGCCATTTTTTACGGACACTTTGATAAAGTCTTGTCTCTTCTTGTCCCTTGCTTGTCACTCGTTATCCCTGCTTATCCTCCTTATCCCTTGTTTTTCAGAGGAATAGTTTTTCGGACATTGCCATTTTTTACGGACACTTTGATAAAGTCTTGTCTCTTCTTGTCCCTTGCTTGTCACTCGTTATCCCTGCTTATCCCCCTTATCCCTTGTTTTTCAGAGGAATAGTTTTTCGGACATTGCGATTTTTTACGGACACTTTGAATTCTTGTCTCTTCTTGTCCCTTGCTTGTCACTCGTTATCCCTGCTTATCCTCCTTATCCCTTGTTTTTCAGAGGAATAGTTTTTCGGACATTGCCATTTTTTACGGACACTTTGATAAAGTCTTGTCTCTTCTTGTCCCTTGCTTGTCACTCGTTATCCCTGCTTATCCCCCTTATCCCTTGTTTTTCAGAGGAATAGTTTTTCGGACATTGCGATTTTTTACGGACACTTTGAATTCTTGTCTCTTCTTGTCCCTTGCTTGTCACTCGTTATCCCTGCTTATCCTCCTTATCCCTTGTTTTTCAGAGGAATAGTTTTTCGGACATTGCCATTTTTTACGGACACTTTGATAAAGTCTTGTCTCTTCTTGTCCCTTGCTTGTCACTCGTTATCCCTGCTTATCCTCCTTATCCCTTGTTTTTCAGAGGAATAGTTTTTCGGACATTGCCATTTTTTACGGACACTTTGATAAAGTCTTGTCTCTTCTTGTCCCTTGCTTGTCACTCGTTATCCCTGCTTATCCCCCTTATCCCTTGTTTTTCAGAGGAATAGTTTTTCGGACATTGCCATTTTTTACGGACACTTTGATAAAGTCTTGTCTCTTCTTGTCCCTTGCTTGTCACTCGTTATCCCTGCTTATCCTCCTTATCCCTAGTTTTTGAAAGAAATAGTTTTTCGGACATTGCGTTTTTTTTACGGACACTTTGAATTCTTGTCTGCTTATCCCTTGCTTCACCCGTATTCAAATTTTCAAAATGGAAAGTCTTAAATTAATTCTTTGTATTTTTTTCGTTCAGGCGTTCGTTCAATCACCGAAAGCTATGTTTCTTCGCTGTACATTGCTTTGAAAGACCACAATAACGAAGCTTTGCTTCATCACTTTGCGAAGTCGCAGGTGAAATGTTTGAAAGCTGCCGCTGAAGAAGAAGGAATAGATTTGGTAAATGTTGATATGACAGAAGGTGAGCGGTACTCTTCAAAAGTATTGACCTCGTTATGGCTTTGCAAAACAATGGGTGCAAATGTTGCGTCAGAGCTCAAGAAAGCTGTAGATTTGATCAAAATGCTTATGTCTATCAAGGTGGTTGATTTGACTTCCAAAGGTGAGAAAAGAAATTCATAAAACTCTTCTTTAGAAGGCCCAATGGACTCTTCCTCACTTGTTATTTTGAGCTGAAATCAAAAGATCTTGTTTTAGTTCACATAAGAAAACTATTTTAAATGAAGGATATGGGTTATTTCACTGTTCTTTGTCTTTTATGTGGTAAATTGATTCGTGTCTAGAACGATGTACTTATTTTTGTTTTGCACCTCCAGAAGATCCCGTTCACGCAGCACCGATGCCAGTAAGTCGCCTATTGCAATCCATCACAGCGATAAAGCAGTACATGACGCAAAACGAATATGGCCTTTTTGATGGATCCGTATACAAGAAGGCTCCTCAAGCGAAATTCACGTACGTGTTCTGTTCGTCGGTGCACGATTTTGTTCACTACTTATTGGGCTGCCCAGAGATCGCTGACCAAATAGTGGCCCAAGTGACGCCCATCATCAATTTGTTGTCAGTAAGCAGCTGTCGAATTATCAAACCGTTGATCGTTGACTACAATTTCATAGAAGTCGCACCTTACGGCACTTGTTTTAACATCTCGGAGAAATGTTTTCAAGTTGATCCGCCGACCCTAAAAGGTACGTATTATTTTTTATTAAATTGTTTTCATGTCTTTTTTTTACCATGTTTGCGAGGTCAAATTTCACAGATAATTGATAAAATAGTAAATTCTGAAGCTCTTACTTTCTTTCAGGCTCTCCGCGTGCTTTCGTTAAGTACACCTACGACCCTGACGTCCTACCGTACCCTGAGCCATTCGTCAAAGGTGTGGAGAATTCATTCGGTAACCCTAGAATCAGGAAGAAGTTCTACAAAAAGTACTATCAATTGTTGATGCATGGTCAATTTCCACACAAAGAGACAAAGATGTGTTTGGTTGGTCCAGCCGATTCCGGAAAAACGAGCTGGTTCAGTTGTTTTCAAGGAATCATCCCGTCCAAATATATTGCGGGTGTGATGAACGACGGGCGATTCTCAGCAGCTTTGATAAACAGTAACACCCAGATTGTGATGATGGATGAGTGGACCCCTGACTCTTTGTCATGTGAAGATGCCAAACGTGTCCTTCAAGGTGAGTGAATTGATTCGCATTGTTCTTTTTTTGTGGCCCTGACGAAGGCGATGAAAAATCGCTTTTGGTTTATCTTTACGCTTGCGCACTTTGAAGATATTTGAAAAAAAAACTTGAAAGTTTGCTTTCTTCCTATGTCCGGTTATTCATGAAGATTACCGCTCAAAAACCTCATTTTCGTTTTTATTTCTCCAGGCGGAATGAATTTTCTACCCCAGAAACACAAGAGCGGCTTACGTGTCAACTACAATTCCGGATTTTTTATAACCACCAACGTCTATCCGGATTTCGGCAACGAAAGAGACTGCGATGCGATAAGAAAAAGACTTGAAGTTTTCCAAACGACATCATTGAAGCGAAAAGATCCATCAGTCTCAGGTAAGACAAAAAGCTGACAGTTTCACACGTCATTTAATCTTTGGCACTTTGACTTTTAGGGTGCATTCACTCGTTTAGAAATGAGGGAGTCTCCGAATGTGAAGACAAATATTTTTCCTTTTTCTGCTACTCTATTTGGAACGAGAATCTGAAAAGAGTTTGGTTTTTCCAAATTCAATCACAAACTATTTTTTTATCTCTTCAGCTTGGCTGAGAATGAATTGTATGATGGTGTTTCATTTCTGGCCCACGAATTGCGAAACGAACCCATCTTTGATACACCCAACGTGGCACCTGCTGCTGGGAATGGAGCAATCTACAACGACTTTGATTTTGATCCCATGTCTTTGATGTACGACGATCAAGTCGAGTTATTCTCATTCAGCCAACCAGCTGCTCCGGCCGCAGTCCAAGATTCCGGTAACGAAGTATCAGGCTTAACTCAAGCATTAGACCATGCCGTCTTGGAAGCTGACCGTCACGAAGGCATTCACTACGAAGATTTGCAGTGGGAAACACCTTTATTCGACAACGCCAGCGAACACTGTGACGACGTCTATGTCCAAAAAGTCGTTACTCTTGCTTCAAACAAGGATGGAGCTTGGGACGAGTTGGCCTTGACTGACAACGCGAAGAACATGTTCAGGCGACGATTGAGAGCGAAGTGGGAAGGTGCAGATTCCGTGTACGATGCTTGGTTGATTCGAAAAGGTTGTCAGCGACCTTGGTTTGACTATCATCTTTTAGACACCCAATATCCAGAGTTTGATGCAGACTTAGAGCAAGAACCGCCAACTCAAGTCGTCACAGGCGTCCCCGAAACGCCTACCAAGCAGAGCACGTCCTGCCAGCCACCAGAATCACCAAAACCTGACGATGCCAACAGTCAGAAATCCATCGATTCTGTTATCACGTCCTATCAGCCGCCAAAATCACCTAAATCTGACGATGAAAACAGCGAGGAATCCATCGATTCTGTTATCACGTCCTATCAGCCACCAAAATCACCTGACTCTGACGATGGCAACAACAAGGCTATCGCTGAGTCTGTCATCACGTCCGACCAGCCACCAAAATCACCTAACTCTGACGATGGCAACAACAAGGCCATCGCTGAGTCTGTCATCACGTCCGACCAGCCACCAAAATCACCTAACTCTGACGATGGCAACAACAAGGCCATCGCTGAGTCTGTCATCACGTCCGACCAGCCACCAAAATCACCTAACTCTGACGATGGCAACAACAAGGCCATCGCTGAGTCTGTCATCACGTCCGACCAGCCACAAAAATCACCTAACTCTGACGATGGCAATACTGAATCATTCATTGAACCAGACGACAAAGATACCAATAACGGGTCACAGTCAAATGCACGTCCCGTTGCGCCAAACCCCGTCAATCCCGCCAGTGAATCCGATATTTCCATAGAAGAAGACGCTGTAGACCCTCCCACTGGAGAAGACGATCAACCAAAAGCCAAAAGGTTTTCCCTTAGTCTCAAACGATGCACTCACACGGAAACTGACTTATCACACCAACTGATCACTTTGACCAGTAGTGACGAAGAGACAAATCCAAATAAACGACAAAAGACCGTCGATTCTGAAGGCTCGTCTATAGAATTTGACATGCAAACGGTAGCCGCTGGAGTCCCAATCATCCCGATTTCGTCAAATGATTCCTCGACAGATTCTGATTAACTTCATCATCTAAAATTTTCTAGAAATTTATTTCAACGATTTTGTGTTTACATTTTATATTTGAAGAATGAAAGCTTTAAGTGATAACCATTTTGTTCAAACATTTGCGCCTCCCGTTATTTCTTTTTCCTATAAATTACCACAAAAACTGCAATTGAAAGACTTCTAGCTGGTACACAACGTTATTTCAACGTTTGTCTAACGCTCACAGCGTTCATATAACGTTGGATGAACGTCAAAACAACGTTGTGGGCCAGCTAGGTTTGTTACTTTAAAAAAAAACTTAAAAGATTTCGGTATAAAATTATTTTCAAAATCTAAGTACAAGATTTTCAAAGTGTCCGCAAGATTATGACGTCATGTCCGATAAACTTTGCTAATCAGAATGAGGGGATAAGAGGGATAAGCAGGGATAACGAGTGACAAGCAGGGGATAAGAGAGGACAAGATTTTCAAAGAGTCCGAGAGAATATGACGTCGTGTCCGATAAACTTTGCTAATCAGAATGAGGGGATAAGAGGGATAAGCAGGGATAACGAGTGACAAGCAGGGGATAAGAGAGGACAAGACTTCAAAGTGTCCGAGAGAATATGACGTCGTGTCCGATAAACTTTGCTAATCAGAATGAGGGGATAAGAGGGATAAGCAGGGATAACGAGTGACAAGCAGGGGATAAGAGGGGACAAGATTTTCAAAGTGTCCGAGAGAATATGACGTCGTGTCCGATAAACTTTGCTAATCAGAATGAGGGGATAAGAGGGATAAGCAGGGATAACGAGTGACAAGCAGGGGATAAGAGGGGACAAGATTTTCAAAGTGTCCGAGAGAATATGACGTCGTGTCCGATAAACTTTGCTAATCAGAATGAGGGGATAAGAGGGATAAGCAGGGATAACGAGTGACAAGCAGGGGATAAGAGAGGACAAGATTTTCAAAGTGTCCGAGAGAATATGACGTCGTGTCCGATAAACTTTGCAAATCAGAATGAGGGGATAAGAGGGATAAGCAGGGATAACGAGTGACAAGCAGGGGATAAGAGGGGACAAAATTTTCAAAATGTCCGAGAGAATATGACGTCGTGTCCGATAAACTTTGCAAATCAGAATGAGGGGATAAGAGGGATAAGCAGGGATAACGAGTGACAAGCAGGGGATAAGAGGGGACAAAATTTTCAAAGTGTCCGAGAGAATATGACGTCGTGTCCGATAAACTTTGCAAATCAGAATAAGGGGATAAGAGGGATAAGCAGGGATAACGAGTGACAAGCAGGGGATAAGAGAGGACAAGATTTTCAAAGTGTCCGAGAGAATATGACGTCGTGTCCGATAAACTTTGCAAATCAGAATGAGGGGATAAGAGGGATAAGCAGGGATAACGAGTGACAAGCAGGGGATAAGAGGGACAAATTTTCAAAGTGTCCGAGAGAATATGACGTCGTGTCCGATAAACTTTGCAAATCAGAATAAGGGGATAAGAGGGATAAGCAGGGATAACGAGTGACAAGCAGGGGATAAGAGAGGACAAGATTTTCAAAGTGTCCGAGAAAATATGACGTCGTGTCCGATAAACTTTGCAAATCAGAATGAGGGGATAAGAGGGATAAGCAGGGATAACGAGTGACAAGCAGGGGATAAGAGGGGACAAAATTTTCAAAGTGTCCGAGAGAATATGACGCCGTGTCCGATAAACTTTGCAAATCAGAATGAAGGGATAAGAGGGATAAGCAGGGATAACGAGTGACAAGCAGGGGATAAGAGGGGACAAAATTTTCAAAGTGTCCGAGAGAATGACGTCGTGTCCGATAAACTTTGCAAATCAGAATAAGGGGATAAGAGGGATAAGCAGGGATAACGAGTGACAAGCAGGGGATAAGAGAGGACAAGATTTTCAAAGTGTCCGAGAGAATATGACGTCGTGTCCGATAAACTTTGCAAATCAGAATAAGGGGATAAGAGGGATAAGCAGGGATAACGAGTGACAAGCAGGGGATTAGGAGTGACAAGCAGGGGATAAGGGAGGACGAGATTTTCAAATTGTCCGAGAGACTATGACGTTATGTCCGATAAACTTTACAAATCAGAATAAGGGGATAAGAGGGATAAGCAGGGATAACGAGTGACAAGCAGGGGATAAGAGAGGACAAGATTTTCAAAGTGTCCGAGAGAATATGACTTCGTGTCCGATAAACTTTGCAAATCAGAATAAGGGGATAAGAGGGATAAGCAGGGATAACGAGTGACAAGCAGGGGACAAGAAGGGACAAGTTTTTAAAAGTGTCCGCTGGAGTATCACGTCATGTCTGATAAATCTTATAGATCTGAAGTCAGGAAAGAATTCGTCCAAATCTATTTTCAATGAAACAAATGAACACAAAAATCTTCTAATTCAAGTTATATTCAAATTTTACATACATCTAATCTGAACTTTTTTCAAATACAAGTTCTCAAAAATTTTATTCAATAAATTGTTTTGCTTTTGCCCGCATCATCAATGTAGAATTTTTTCTTGCAGGGTGAAATTTATACTCTGGGTCTTTTAAGATATTTGACCATCTTCCTTGTCCATACCTCTTTATACCATTTAACAAAAACTTATCCTCCTCAGTAGTAAAAGCGTGCTTCTTGTTTCTTGGCTTTTTTTCGGGGGCTAATTGTTTTATTTCTACAGTTTCTTGTTGGATTTCCTTTTCGAATTCACGAAGGACGATATTATCTTCTTCTTCATGTTTCTCCTTGGCTGATGTAACTTTTATCAACTTGTTCATGCAGTCGGTTGCTTTTCTTGCAACATCTTGTGACTTTCGTTTTTGATAGTGCACCTTGGCAACGTTTGACGTGTGTTTCTGGTCGAGACTGACAATGCGTTGTTCTTCTAGGGTCAGATTTTCAGAGCTAGCGGTTTCGATGATCTGCCTATAGCGTGTCGGTGTTATATACTTTCCAATAGCTTGATACACCATTCTTCCAAATATATCTCCGAGGTTTTTAAGTTGATTTCCGTTTTTACACACTAGTAAAAATTCACATTTTGGATTTAACCGTGGTCTAACACGATCTACGTAGTCTTTCAATTTCGAAGTACGTCATCAGTAAAAACAAGTGAATCGAAACCGTATTGTTCTTCAGTTTTAAAGTGTGTTTGATCAATCATTCCTGTTTTCATAGCAGAAAGAAACATCTTCACAGTCAGAAATTGGAATGTCATTGGCCTGCTGCCTTTCACATTCAAAAACAAAAGAGAAACTACGAATGATGACGCGAAAGAAAGATCATGGGCAATGTGGGCATTGATCTTGGCCAAATATAACTTGGTTATACCTGTCCGCGTGAAAAGGTATCACCTTTTGTAGATCTGCGAGTGACGCCCAGCAATCGATACTCTCCAAATGCTCGATTGAAAGTAAAGTGTTCCACTCGACCCGCATCTTCTTTCTCAAACATTGTTTGGCACGCGAGAGAAATACTTCGCTGGTAAGAAATATCGCCATTTTTTCTGCGCGTATACCTCTGCATCTTAAAAAGTCTAGGCAATGAGTCAATGACTGTAGGTAAGATATCATTCCGGGCTTGCCAAGTTTGCATTCAGCCTCAAGAAATCTTAAAAATCTCTCAATAAATTCCGTAGATCCAACACAATATTCCAATAAAGTTAATGTCAGTTCAAAGTTCTCTTCCAAATTCTCCAAACAAAATTTACAGAATTTCATAATTTTCCGGCAAATTTGAAGCGCTTGATTTGCATCTTTCCCACCTCCTCCAGCGCTACATATCCAAGATATAAAGTCTTTCGCCAGTTGGCATTTATCTGAGAAAGATGAAATGTTCCATGTTTTATTTCTGATAGCTGGTCTTTTTGAAGAATGTATTTTATCTGTAAAAACTTCATCAACATTAGGTTTACTTTCGAAGTAAAAGTACCATCCGTGTTTTGTTACAACGTGTTTTCTGCAACCTCTTTGACTGTGGTAACTATCGCTGTCACAATTGGAAACCGGACAAATAAACAAACCAGCTGCATTCGGAGTCAGCTTGAGTCGTTTAGCCTTGGGACTTGCCCCTTCAACACCTTGCCAATCTTTTTTGCTGAAAGTTCTCTTCATTGCATATACATCTCATTTTTCCATATTTTTCAAATCAGCATTTAAAAAAGTGAACCTGCCTTTTTACAGATCGCTTTGATCCTCTCTTAAATGAACCAATTATATAGATAATTTCAGAAAAAAGGAATTATCTCAATATTTTAATTAAGTTCCTTTTATGTTTTTAATTTCATTCTGTGAAATACCATATTCTTTGATAAAAATGTTTTTTAAATCTAAATGTACAATTAGTTCTTTTAAAAAATAATTGAAATGACTATCAAAATAAGATCAGTGAGTTCCCAAGGGATTTGGTTCCCTTTATTTTCGTTTACTTGTCTTACAATAGGAACTATCTGTACATCTAGCACTAGCTAGGGAATACTTGTAATTGAATCAAAAGTTCCTTTCAAAATGAATTATGTAACTAATTTGTTCCCTTGATAGAATATGTATATAAGATATTGAAATAGAAAGGATGAACTATGAGTTCGCCAGGGAATTGACTTTCGGAATATGGAGATCTTAAACTGTAAACATTTTTTCTTAATGTAACAATAACGTGTTTTGAACCAATAGTTCACATTTTTCTATTCCCTTTTGGGATTGTAAAAAATGATTTGTTAATAAACTGTAAAACGGACCAATCAGAGGCTTACAAAACTGCTTCATTGCAAGGAACAAAAAATCTTTTATGTAGATAAATGACTTTTAACTGAAAACCTTCTCTTTCCCCGGGCTAAAAGTTTAGAACCTATATCTTGAAGTATTTTTCCCTGTGTTTTCGATCACCTTCTTGTATAAGGTTCTGTTCTCAAAATAAAGAAATTATTCTACCTCTTTCTTCAGGTTAACAAAATAAAACATTCCATAATGATAATAATCATGGATCATAAAGGTAATGCAAAGCTAGTCTAGTTTTTCGAAGAAGATTATTTCATCTTTCAAATTCAAAGCCCTAATCTCGGTAAAAATCAAACATTTTGGAATTTTTTTTGGTTCAGGTGATGTATCTATTTAGTATCTAAAATAAAATTTCGGAAAATTTCATTAACTTAAAAAAAAGTTTGAAACAATAAAATGATTTCCCCAAGGAGATAAGGCTTTTTTTGTGAAAAATATATGAATAGCGTCGTTTTGACGTTTTATTAAGGTCCATGCCACACTTATTCCTTAATTACTCATGATGTAATTACTTAAATTCTTTTTTTCAAAATTTTTTCAGTTTGTTCTTAAACATGTTAAAGAAGCGAAAACATGAGGTTTTATCTTCAAATTCTGAAATTGATTTTTCACTATGACCCTTAAGAGTTTTTTCTCGCCAAAGTTCCTCTTCAGACGACTTATTTGCTACCTTTATTCTCTTCGTTTTTTGTTTGACCAAAGTTGTCCAGAATACGATATACGATTTTTTTATAACAACGTCTTAATTTTGGCTGAACCATGCTCATTCAAAAGACCCAAATTTTGAGCGTTAAAAATGTTTTCATTAGCGTTCTTAAAATCTATTAATTCTCAGGCTAGTCATGTTCTTACGGCAATCTTATTTCACTCCCGAATTTCAGGAGTCGAACTATTTCGAACCTAGATTATAAGAACATTTAGGCTGAAATTTGAGTCTGCTAAATCACGCGCCTCACGTGCCTAGCGCGCCCTATATTTGGAACGCGCCCACGCGTCTCGCGTGACTCACGCAAACAGAAACTGGAAACAATTTCTGGGGGTAAGATTAAGATAAAATAAGAACATGAAAAATGCAAGGGCATCTTAGGGCGGTGCGTAAAAAATTAAAAGGCGCGTGAAAATCCTAAGGTGTGTGAAGAATATTTGCGCGTGAAAAAATTAGGCGCGTAAGGCGGGTGAGGCGCTTGGGCACTAGGGCGCGTGGACGCGTTCAAAATATAGGACGCGCTAGGCGCATGAGGCGCGTGATTTAGCAGACTCAAATTTCAGCCTAAATGTTCTTATAATCTAGTTTCGAAATGAACTTTAAAGCAAAAGACTTTTCTGTCCATGACTTAAGGGCTCTGACCATAGTCCAAAAATTGATTTTGGTATTTGAACATAAAAGTTATATTTCAGGTTCCTTAACACTTTTAACAAAGAATTGCCTATAAATTGCTTTTTAATCAAATCCCTTATAAGGAATTAAGAATTTAATTGCAAAAATGACGTTATGAACTTTAAAAAGATGTTAATAATATGTTGCATCACCCTCTTTTACAAAAAGTGCTTAGTTTTAATGGGTAATTAACTTTTTTGTTTCAAAATTTCTTTACACTGTCCGCAAAGAATTGAACTATTTTAAATTTTGCGGAAAATTTTTCTAAAAAGATGTGTCAAAAGTTATTACTGTTTTTTTAAGCAAAATCCGGATGAAAAACTGATGAAAAACCACTATTTTGAAGATTTCGAGACAAAGAAGCATTTACAAAAATTTTCCGCAAAAATTTTTATTGTTCGGTAAAAGATACACCATCTACTACGAAAATTTTTTCAAAATGTTTTTTCTTCGCCGAAACTAAACTCTTCAAAGTTTGAATACTCTTCCTCGCAAAAGTCTTCATTTTCTTCTTCATCAATTTTTTTCAATGCAATTTTTGAATTTTCAGATTCAGGAATAGTTTGTATAACAGAAAATGTATAACATGCCATAGTTTTGTTGGTTACATCAGTCAGAAAACACATTTTAAACACGGCAATTATGAAAAATTCACTATGGTCAGAGCCCTTAAAAATAGGTAAGACGAAATGTGGTCGCCAAGCTTCGAGTTAAGACAACTTACACCATGTTTTGAATCATACATGCCTCCCTTCCTGTTCAACATCTCGTTGAAATGATTCATGTAGAAATCACGATGATCCAAATAGCTCTGGAAGTGCTCATGATGGGGATGTCCAAACAATGGTGCGCCAAAAAGCAATAAAATAATTACCACTATGCACAGTATTGAATTGATAAAGCGCCAGTTTGATGATAATTTCTTCATTGGGTCATTACTTTTGTTTGGATATTTGTATCATAATTTTTTCTGACTTAAATCAAAGAACGTGACAATAATAATTATTTTTTTATCAGATTGATGAATAATTTTGGCAAACGGCAGGAAAAGTCACACGGACAAAAAACAAAGCATGTACAATATAAAGACGTTAAATGGTTAGATTTTTTCTTTCTTCTTTTCAGCACAATTTATACATTATGCATTCCAGGTAATTTTAATGTCTTCAGAAAATCTGATACTTGTCCAATTTTGTGATATGATGCAATTTGACCTCGTTTACAATAAAAAAGGTTCAAGTTTTAATTAAGATGCTAATGGCATTTCTGCATCAATGCTTAACAGAGTATAATCAAGCTCTCCAGAAAGGTCTCAATTATCTTGTTACATGTTGACATATGAGGTACTATCATGGTCCACTTCTTTTGAACTTTAGACTTCTTTATTTCGACTACATTTTGTGTTCAAATCCTTCTTCGGTACTTGAGAAATTGGTTTGCTTTCTTCTTTGTTCGAATTATACTTTCCAGAGCTGAAAAATAAAAGTGAATTATTTTTTTGGCAGGACAGTTGGGTTCAATGGTTCGTTATTGCCCTCTCCTCCCATTATTACCTCAATTTTTATTATGGTTGTGGAAACGACAAAAGTATATTGGTGAAAAAAAGTTATAATTAGTTACAAAATTAGGTTCAGAGAATTTTTAGGGATATGTACTCATTGACTGTTGATTCCTAGGGATATAATTTCATAGGAATCCTTTTCTACAGAGTATCTCATGAAAAACTCGCCGAAATTATCAATTAGAGAGGAATCTTTTATGGAACACACTGTATTCTATAAAAGCTCTGTGTTTGCTGTGGCAAGTTTTGAAGTGCACAAAGGTCCGGGGGGGGGGCACTGAACTTGACAGCCGAATGGGACGTGTCGCTGCCAAATTATTAAATTTGGGACCCTGTTATCGACCAGCGGCACGTGGTGACAAGGTAGACCTAACCTCGGCACACTTTTCAGCCAAAGCACGACATCTAGCCATTCGGGCTTTATAAATCTATGGATCTTACTTCTCTTCTCGATCATATGTCGTCCCATATTATGACTGTGTTCACGTTGTCGTTCACGCATGACTTCGTGATTTTCGTGCGTCTGTTCCACTTTTTCATCGTCGTGTTCCGTGTGTGTTCTCTGGTCCTCACGTTCCGTCTCACGGTAATTCACCAACCAATTCTGATATTCCTATTCGAAATATTCTAACATGAGTTGAAGCGTTGGTGATATAATACCAGCTAATTTTACCCTAAGCCGAAGGTAGCAATTTGTGTTAAAGATTAGCACTTATAGTTTACGTTTGATGTTCTTACAATGTAGTACTTACTCAGTTCGCTCACCTGAATAAAAGTTTTGAAAACCTTTGCTTATCACTAAAACTACCGGGTGCTCCAGAAAAAAGTCCCCCTCTTTGAAGTTAATTTTCTCGAGGACTATCGACTGTTAAAGAATTTATTATTTTGCATTAGAAAAAGAAAGGATAAACTTAGATTATGAGGGGTCATTTGTCAATTTTTTTCAACTAGATCAGAAGTTATGTTCTAAATGCTAAAACATTACTTTTCAAAAAAAATCAATACCCTCATTTTTCGCCTTTTTTATAACTATTAACAGTTTAGGATG
This sequence comes from Clytia hemisphaerica, assembly GCF_902728285.1. Classification (NCBI taxonomy): domain Eukaryota; kingdom Metazoa; phylum Cnidaria; class Hydrozoa; order Leptothecata; family Clytiidae; genus Clytia; species Clytia hemisphaerica. Next base: position 1,415,272 of record NW_027103900.1, read on the forward strand.
TTTTGGTCGAGCAGTAAAAGTTTTCACAAAGTTTAAGGTGGTAGTCTACCGAGAAATTGAAAATCATCGAAAAAATTGTCGAATTTTGGTTTTTGGGTGTTTTGAGATCCTTAGGTCTTTCTGAACATCTCCTGGAAATTTCAGAGAGATATCTTTATTTTTCAGGTCGCAGTGAGCATTTTTGTCCTGCTGGGTGCTTGAAAAATCGCCCTAGCAACGGAAAAAATCCCGTTGCTAAGGACTTATTTTTTCAATCTCGGCCGAAACATAGCAATGTGATACGCCAAAAGAAAGCTCTTTTTACGCCCTTTTCGAGCGTCAAAATATTATTTTCCGTGGCATTACGTCATCCTTAAATTAAAGATGGTAGCTTCAGTAGTGTAACACATCAAAACAAGCTGAAAAGCAAGCTGTTAGCATGATTCTGCAGATTTCTTGGCAGGTTTTAGATCAAAACTTATTTCTTTGATGGAAATGATTTGTTTAAATGAAGAATAGACTCTACAGAAGCCATAAAGTTGCTGTACATTGGTTATGTTGCTGGATTTCTACGAAAAACATTTAAGTTGCCGCCATTTTGTTTTGATGAGCATATAGGCGGTGAGAGGCGGTGTGTGCTTTTTGGTGGCTCACATAATGTTTTGTAGTGGATTTAAATGCAACTGAGATATTTCCAAGCACAACATGATGTAACAGAGATGGAAATGTGCATTATAATGAACTGGACCTAACTTCTGGAGACGCACATTCTCATCTGACACCCGCCACTCATAACAGCCTTCCTTCGGTCAAGAAGCCAGCTCATTGCTCTTTGTCATCTAGTCTATGTGAATAAAAATATGCACACAAAAAGTTTTCATGCCTACAGAGAGTTATGCTGGACTTTCAATGAACATTTTGACACACTTATGTGGCTGTTTCACCCAAATTTGATGTTATCGCAAGATTACCGCAAACTTTGCTATGTATACATGACTTTAGCGCAACATGTTTTGTTGATTTTTGGATATTTTATCAATTTTGTGAAATGTTTTACTTTAACTTTTGAAACTGACTGGTTGGATGAGTATTCAGTGAAGAAATTTTTTGAAAAGAGCTTTCCAACTTAAAATAATACCCATTTTTGCAGACTTTTGCCTTTTTCTTTGATTTTCTCAAAACGCGTTTCCGGGGGTTTGCATTCACCTTGTCAGAAATATCTTAGGATTGAGAGTAGCTACAGACTTGAAATTTTCAGGGAAGTTTCCTTCCATGATTGTGTACTGAATGAATGGATTAAAAAGTTTTAAAATTGGTTTCCTGATTTTTAATCTCAAAAAAGCGTTTTTTTCAGTTTCTTACCCCCTGGAAAAAAATTTCAATTTTTTTTTTCACTCATTCCAGACCTTTTCTAAATATTAGCCATTTAAAAAAAAAAAATGACTAACTTCATAGGTCAAGCCGACTATTCAGAAAACCTGACACAAGCAAAATAAAGTACTTTACCCCCTGGCTGATTTTACCCCCGTCTTTGGTTATTTTTAGATTTTTTTTTTATTTTTAGAAATGTTAATAGTTGATATACATTTCCTGAAAATTTCATTACGAAATGTAAAGAAGTTCTTGAGTTATTGCAAAAAATGTGATTTTTTGACTTTTGAAATCTGGCGGTAGACTACCACCTTAAGTCCGTGATAATTTCTAATTTTAAAGAATAGGTGAAGATTGGTCATTATAAATCCCTTTACCCTTATTTATACCGATAGTTGATCTACACGTTTTTTTTTATAAGAACAAACTATATAAGAACATAAGGCTTCGAGCCCAAAAATTTAAGAACATTCTAAGAACATACTAAGGCTTTGGAGACTTAAAAACATGCAATTTCTTAAGAAATTACATCAAAATGCTCAAAAAATGCTGAAAATAAGAACATTTTAAGAACATTTTTAGGCTTCAAATCCAAAAAACTAAGAACATCCGAAGGCTTCGAAAAGTTTTGACGTTCTTTAAAAAAAAAAAACGTGTATTTTTACTCACATCACGTTTTCCAGCATAGTTATCAGATTTTCTTCTCAACATTTCACTAAAATGACTGATGTAATTATAACGGTTGTCTAAGTAGCGATCCCAGTCTTCTTGCTCGATGCACCATGTTGTCATAGCTACCAAAATGATACACAAAACAATCAACCGTTCCATCGAGCTATATGTCTCATTGCATTACAATTTAGTCGGTCATTTTTATAACGCAAGCGTTTAGAAAATCATTTTATGATTATTTGTTTATCGTATCAAACTTACTATACTGAATGAAAAACAAAGAGATCCTTCATAAATGAAAAGTGAAATATAATGAAAATATAATCCGAACAGCCTTTCCTAGACAGTCCCTAACAGTAAAAATACAGTTGACTCTCTCTAATTCGAACTCGAACTGGGAATATTTGTTCGAATTACAGAGAGATTCGAATTATAAATTATTAAGATGGAGATGGTTTCGCCTTGACCAGGACTTGGAATAAGTTCGAATTGTAGAAAGATTCGAATAAGCGAGAGACTACTGTACAAATAATTCTCCAAAGCTCATGAACATTGGTTTAAAATCTCTTGATTGCAAAACTTATCCATTTCCAAGCCAGCTGTAACTTTAGCGGCTTCTAGCAAACCATGCTTTGTTTTTTTAATGTTTTATTTTGTTCATGGTCAATCATGCATGGAAAGCGTGTATTTTGCAGAACACTTTCATTTTCGACAATTTTGATTACAGCAATCTACCATTCTATATTTTCGATTGTTCGAAAAGTGTTTTTGGCCGAATTCGTTTTCAATCATCTATCAAAGATTCTCAATGCGTTTCTGAAACCTCACTTTAGAAATCGCTTCGATTCTTTCTTTGAAAGGACAATCTCCTCTTTCCTCCTTCGTTTTTGATCTAAAAAAATCAGAATGTTACAGAATTTCTAAACTCGCTCCTTTACTCTCGATATTGAGTCCATAGAAAAAAGGTAGATGAGTTTTAAGCTACCAAAATGAATTCGAGGGCCACCAAGAATAATTTAGTTGGACAAATATTTTTTATTCTTTGCGAGAAACGATACTGGAGTTCTATGAAGAAGTCGAAAAATTCAACCCTACAACCAATGTTCAGTATTTACTTGATTTCGCTGCGTCATTCGTGTTGGTTGCATTCAAGATGGCTCCTTCGCGTTCAGTCTCCAAATTGACTCGTTGTGTTTCTTGATAAACTCTCATGTTTTCACTGAATTGTTTCTTGTACTCTGCTTGGTAGTCTTTGTGTTCGCGTTTCTGCTCTTTATGAAGTAATTTGTCATCGCCGTGTTGTATTTTAGCCTGTTCGTACCAAGGCCACGGGCTACCACCGGGCTTGAGATAGTCTATGTCTTTACGTTGTAGCCTGGATCCGTACATCTTGTTATAATGTTCTTTATCAACTCTATTAGGCTTGTCAGTATTTCCTTTCGAAGCTTCAGTGTTTGTTGGAAGTATAATGAGAAGTAGATTTAAAAGTAAAACGTTTGATATTTGCATCATATTTTCAAATTTGTAAAGAAAACCTTTAAGAGAGTTATTAACTCGCCTAATCAAAACTCTATAAGCAAAACGTAGAGTCCGTTTATTACCTTGTCTGCCATTTTTAATTTTCAAATCCGGCAAACTCGTTTTATATAAACAAATCAAACACAAAGAAATCATGCCCAGAATGAGCACAACGTATTTTTTTACTTTCACTTTCGTTATGGCATTTCAGTAATTTCTAAATTCGTTAAAATTTGAAAATTAATTTTGAGATACTGTGTAATTCTATTTTATTAACCCTTTAAGTGCCAATGTCGCATATATCAGACATGGGCTATGTAGGAGGGCGAAGCCCTCTTGTAATGCCCAGTTTGAAATCGCCATTTTTGGTCTAACTCGTAGGAATTGGATTGTGCTTTATGTTCAAGCAAAAAAAATCAAAAGTGAGTCTTTTCAGCGAGATTTTAAACTAAAAAGTCAAAAAATGCAAAAATTTGACAAAAATCCACTTTTTTAAGACCGTTTTTTTACCATTTTTGAGTGATCCAAGAACCTCCGAATTTGGTCCTGATATACTTGATTCTGTCCTCCAGCGAATTAATTTGAATTTTTACCACTGGGTACTTTTCTATCATTCAGGCAGGTCCGCGCAGCTATCCAACGGACTATAAACGGGCTTCTAACTCCTTCTAGATCCGGAGATATAAGCCTTTAATAAGATATCCCTGAAATCAAAACCCTTTCTCTTCAGCTACGACAACAAAAACGCATATCAATACATCATTGTCTTTATGGATACATTGGCAATCTTGTATCTCCGCCTCGTCTACTTAATAGTGAGCTTATGTATTGTGTTTTTCTGCAACGGAGACGTTTAGATTTAGATTTGTCTACCTATTTTTTGCTCGGTTTTTCGGAAAACAGCGAAATTTGGAACCCACGAATTACAAATTTGGCCATTTTCCATAAAAAAATATTTGAAAAATCCCTAGCAAAATGAAAGAAATGTGTCTGAAATAGGGCAAAACTGCGAAAATTAATTCCCATGAAAACTGAATTTTTTTTTAACCACAAAAATTATTTACCACTAAAAGTTCCCTTAAGGTACCATTCCTGCCGAAATATATTGACAATTTTGGGTATTTAACGTTTTTCAGAATTTAAACCTCGGTTGTGAATTACAATCTCAGTAATATTTTTCCTTTGCTTTATTTGATTTTTCTATTTAGGAGAGGTTCAGAAGCTTCCAGGCTATATTCTCAGCCTTATTGGAACATTTTTGAACTTTTGAATCCTGAGATCCTAAAGTCTCATTTTAAAACTCAGACTTAAAGCTTTACTTTCCAACCATACTTTAAAGTACTTAAAAATCACTTTTAGTCATTTTTAAAATTTGGAGGGAATCCCCTTTTGTGTCAAATATTACGGCACCGATTGTAGGCCCTGATTGAATCAGAATTAATGGGAAATCAGCACTTTTACCGTACTTGATTTTGCGGGTCATGATGCGGGTTGTTCTAAATCGTTTATTCACTCCGTCGACCTCAAAAGTAGCGTATGTATCGGAGATATTCTACGGCTACGGTTGCGGGGCTGCCCGTACGGGTCGTCACCAAAGGTGACATGTCGTTGTCTACTTTGCTCTGTACGGGAAAAACACCAAAACACCGTAGAAGCAAAGTCGATATAATGTCGTACATCAAATATCGAACTTACTTTCACCTGCCATTACTTGCCTTACTCGCCATTACCCTCGCCACTTCAGCCGTAGCCGTAGAGAATTCCAGATACATAATCTCGCTAGTGTAGATACACAAACCCGAGCTTAAACTCGCTAATGGAGACAACAATGTTTTCTTAAAAAGTTAGATTTATCTCTAATGTATATGCAACGTAGAAAATCTGAAAAAATAAACATAACATCATTATAAACATAAGATTTTTAAAAATTACAGTAAGATTATCGACAAACTAAAAATAATTTTGAAAATTGGAATTTATCTCCTAAAATCTAAGTTTGAACAATGGGCTGACTTCCAAAGTATTAACCTTCATAATTTTCAAAATCTGTTAATATTCACCCTCAAGAGCGTTCTTCTCGAAGAGTTTCTCCATCCAGGTGATTTCGTATTAGTTGTTTTACCTTTCGCACATTTTTCTCTTTTCTAAAGGCAGGTCTCCACTTGTGCGCGCTGCGATGCCATCTTTTGGCTTCAATCCTTTTTGCTTGGAAAAAATATTACGTCATAAAAATGTAGCAAGCGCTCAAAAAAAAAGTTGAACACATTTCAACTTTTTTCAACTGTTACGTCAGATCGCGCCAATGGAGTTGCTTCACTTTTCTTTTGACCAATAGCATGGAAGCTTTGCTCGAAAAAGTGCGGTCGAAGCACGCGTAATTGGAGACCGGCCTTAAAAATGTTTTAATGTATTGACCAAACACATCCAATGGACCAGCCATCGATTTATTGTACATTCAGTGAACCATCTTTCAAACACATCATTCGTATGGATTGTTGTGTGCATACGTTGGATTGTCGTAAACTGTCTTTGGAGCTTTGTATAATGCATTTTCGTTCTACGACAGAAAATAAGATTAAAAGATAAGTTTCATAAATGAAACGTTTGTACTTAAGTTTTCTTTATAGGGATGACTTTGGTTTGGGGTATAAGTTTTATGAACTGACGAAATAGAGGGCCTATATCAATAAAAATTTCCAACACATTCCAAACATTTCATGTAATGGTAAGTACGCAAAACCAACACTCCCGCCAACATTTGACTTCCGAGGTGAACTATCCAATCCTTTGACACTCTAAAAATTGACTTCGAGTTCTTCTTACCTTGCTCTCGAATTCTGGTTTGCTTTGCTTCAAGAACTTTTGATATTCGTAGTTATCCTGTATAAAGGATCATAGAATGAATTCATTGCAATTTTATACTTCAATTCACATAGTAATAAAGAAATAGTTTTTACACACTATAAAAACTATACAGGGCCCGCGCCACCGGGGGGCCGGGGGGCCATGCCCCCCCCCCAATTTTTTGCAAAGCAAAATAAAAAATTTCTCTTCACCTAATTATTTTTTTCTTTTCCGTGCGCGTGCCAATCAAAACGGGGACAGATGAACACTTAAATAAGTCTAATTATACTCTTTTGTTTTAAACAAACAAACAAACAAACAAACAAACAAACTGAAAATCAGAACAAAAAGGAAGCTGTTTTAGCCAAATAAGACAGGTTAAAATCGAAAATTTTCCGACCCGTCGGCGCAAACCATGGTTACGCCTCCTTAGTCACTATATTTTTGTTGGCCCCCTCACTTTCAAAATCGTGGCGCGGGCCCTGCTATAGAGTAAGTATGCGCTCGCCTTACCGCGCAAATTAGATTACCATTTCGTCTCATATTATTGCAGGTGAAGGTCTTAGTCATAAGAGCCCTCCCCCAGTCACTTTTCAAGTAACTCTATCACGATCACGTTGATCAGATTGGTTCCTCCGATCACACAATCACGCAATTTAAAATCTTAAATCACGAAATCGCGAACTTGAAAAAACGCCAATCACACAATCACGAAAACCGCTGGTGCAGCCTCTCATAAGGCATATAGTTATAGGAATATTGGATTCTTAAACCTAAATCGGTTTAAAGAGATTTTTACTTACGTAAGCGGTGACGATAATCTTCCATATGATCAAAAGGAGGAAAGCGAGCACGATCAAACCAGCCACGATACCGATGACGATGTAAAGAATCGGAATGCTTTCATTCGTCACCACCACACATGCTGAAAGAAAAAGAAAGTTTATTTATACTTTGCTCGAAGTTTTTTCTATGAGATTTGATAAAGCTTGACTTGAATATGAACTAAAACCTTTTCGAGCAAAAATTTTAAAAAGCAAATATATGTAAGCAGCTGTAAATTGCTGTAGAAATAAAGTTAAAAATAGAAACAGCTAAATTGGTTAAAATTCAACTTATCAAACACTCTGGTCTATGTGGGTAAAAAACCTTCCAAACCAATATAAGCTACCACAATACCTAAGAAAATCCAAATATTTTACCTTTCCTGACGATGACTGTTTCATTCAATCCTTGAGTGTAATCATATTCATAATGGCAATTCTCATCGATTTGAAAACGACACGTTCCTTCAACTTCATATTCGACCAATCGTATATCAAGGTATGCACATGAGGTGCAATTGTTGGAGGCTAATGGTCCATTGTTATCCAGCACGCATTGTATGCAATCTTTGTATTCCCCACATTTTGTTTCACAAGACTAAAGAGATATTTGGATATTCGGTTATTGTCCACGATCTTAAAGTTAGCAGAGGTTGAAAGAAACTCCAGTGCTTCGAATAATTTCGTTCTTTGTGATACTCACTCATGGCCTGAGCATTGACTTTTTCATAAGTTACGTCACGAACATTACTTGCCTCGTATTCAAACAGCTACCATGGTTACCATGATTATTAGCCTAGGCTAGGTGATTAAATGATTTTTTTATAAATAGGAAGTAGTTTTAATAAAATCAGCTGGGAGTTAATCACCATGGCAATAATTTCAAAACGAGGCAAGTGATGTTCGTAACATAATTTATGAAAAGGTCTATTGAAGTTTATAATCATCGCTCAAGGCCTCAAGGCAAGGAGAAGGAATAAGGATTTCACAGATGACTTTCACATCCAATGAATGGAGTCAGAAAAATGGGCAAGAGAAACTGCAATATTTTACGAAAACTTGGTCTTTGGGCATTTCTTCTTCATTTAGAGGCATGTAAAAACGCAATAGAAAAAATAGTTGCCTTTTGTGGCGTTTAGACCTCAAGATCTTTAGGGCTTGAAAAAGAGATTCTTTCCAAAAGGGTTAACTATGAACTTACCACACAAGTTTGACAATATTTCCCAATATAACCGACTTCGCAATTACATTTTTCGCAATCACATACACCGTTCCCGCTGCATACTTCCTGTAAGAAGGAACATAAACTATAGTCAATTAAAAACACGCCCTTTTATTTTTTTACAATATTTGCAAGTATCCATAAATTGTACAGTGGAGTCTCAATATCTTGATGGCGCACGGCATAGGCCCCCCACTTTTTGGTAGACCATGTCATACGTTTTTAAGAGTTACTACTTTAAGCTGGTTTGAGACCAAATCAAACCATAAAAACTATTATTATTCCCGATTAGATATCGTTTTAAGGTATTTTGAGGGTGTAAAAAGTGAAAAAATTTTCTTCGTCGCCCAACCATGGTGGGCGATATTTTGTTTCAAAAATGTTGGCCCCCTCACTCAAAATGGCTCACCGGGGCCCATGGCACGGGGAACACAGATTTGTTCAATTTAAGGAAGTTTCAAGCTCTAGAGTAAGGTTTGCAAGGCATCGTTAACGAAGGTCCCATAAAACTTGTTCGAGTTAAAGATATAATCCGCTGTTTTATTGATCGACTCATATTCTAAAACTAGATATGAGGGTCTGTGCGGTATGTGAATGTACCACAGCTGAGCAGAACAATGCGAAACAGCCAAAAAATAGTCGGCTGGTACAAAACATAAAAAGAACATCAATGGTGAATGTGGAAGTTCAAAAAAGTGGAATGACTTACTCCATTGTCAGGGTTTAGACAATTCTTTTCAGCGATCGTGCAGTTGACTTGACCACAATTATCACCTAAGTATGCATCTGTACATTTGCAAGAACCACATTCACAGATTCCTCTTTCCGGTCCTAAACGATAGAAAAGTATTTTAGGACCTTTTGAAATTGATAGATAGCTTAAAGATGAGTTTTCCATACCGGTTAACTGAGGTCTCTCAGTGAATAATAGTGGATAATTCGTAAATCTTCATAAACAGCAATCGACTGAGGTTTGCTAAAGTTGCTCATCTCGTTCTCAGATTAACTTAAAATTGACTTTGCTCAAGAGCTTTGATCACTGAATTGTTTTTTGGGTTTTCAAAAGCCTTCAAATAATTAAATAAGTTACCTCCACATAATTGACCGTCATGTCGGTCACATCCATAATTATTGCATTCACAATATCTCCCTGAGATGAATTCTCCAGCGTTCTAAGGAATGAAAATTGAACAGAAATGAGTATCCATTACCTATGATGGAAACTATAATAATCACTCAAAAATTGAACAGAAATGAGTAAACAGTAGTAAACATTTTGAAATATGTAGGTCTTAGGTTCCAAATAAACGGGGGGGGGGGGGGTCGAATAAACGGGGGGGGGTTGGAAAATTTTCTAGATTTTAATAAACGGGGGTTGGAAATTGTACTTCTGAAACCTAAAAATAAGGTAAAAATAGGCTAAAATCAGGCTATTTAGAGCAAAATAAGAGGCCTTTTCTTTGATAGCTGAAAATATTCTTACGAAAAATCAACAAGCGGGGGGCGGGGCGTTTATTTGGAACCTAAGAGTAGTAGTTTGACTTATCAAGCCTTTGAAATGAAATCGTTCCACCGTTTATGAGGACAAGGAAAGACTTACTATACCGCAGCTGCTGTGATCTTCTAAAGAATTGTACTTTTTATCGATATACACTACCGCAGTCCAAAAATTGAAGCCAAAAAAACTTTTTGAGTTTGAGCCTAAATATGTTCTTAACATGTTCTTATTTTCACCACTACGTTTGTATTATTATCCATTTTCCTAAAAATCGGGTATTTAGAGTCCGCAAAGCCTTGAAATGTTTTTAGCTTCTTTTTAGTAATTTGCTAATCGAAACCTTTCTTAATTTTAAACGTTTTTAAGGACTTACCAGACGTTTATTACAGACACATTCTCCACAAACACAAGATCCAGCACCACTGCATACAACATCTGTGGTATTATTTGGAATACACAACGTATCATCAGCTTCTGCTTCATTGTCACATTCGCATTTCTCACCGTGATATCCGGATCCGCAATAACAAATTCCGCATTGAAAGGTACCCGTACCGTTACACGACGTAGAGTTTTGTACGCCCATACCTGGTGCTTCACACGGGCACTCGCACTGTAAGTTCACGTCAACATCAATTTTGCCGAGACCGGGAATATTAATAACAAAGCTATAGAGAAAAACAAAGTGAAATCATTAACTTTCAATTACATGATTTGCTCTTGAAATCTAAGCAAACTCTACCAAATGTGGTGCTACTAGATTTTCAGACGCAATTTTAGCAACTGAGCTTCACCCAAAACCAACCTAATCTCTGACAACCTAATAATGAGGTACGAAAAGAAAACTACCTGTATGAAATTGCTTACTAAAATCTTGTCTGCTTGATCCACGGTTCCACTGTTCAATTTATAACTCTAATGGGGTCTTTATAACTTGAGCATGCTCAGGGAGCGTAAATCGTTGTTCAAAATACGAAAACTTCATTCTATAGAGTCTTGTTTATAAGGGCTGAAGCGATGACGTATCCCTTCGCCTGGAGCATGAGAAGTTTAAATCCGTCTATATAGTGCCGACTAGAGAAGTTTCAAGATATAGAGGTTCAAGTTGCAGAGATCCTAGTTAGTAGTTATCAACGGTAGTTAAGCGCTATCACTTACGATTGAGTGGGAACTTGAGCGACGCCTTTTGGACAGTTTGTAGCAGTTACCATGACATCAAAGCCATACTCATCACCTGCTGTTATGTTACTACATCCTGCTCCTTCTTCGATGACGTTCGGACAAGATTCGTCCGCTTTATAAAACACTTTGATGTCTGATGGCGAGTTGTCGCTCAAACGGATGGTGGTGATGATTTCCTGCAAAGTGAAAGTGAAAGTGTTTCTCACTACACAGCCAGATATAAAAGTTTTTGAGCTCGAAATTGCTGTCAAATAGCTAATTATTTTTATCAGAGTACGGTCTTGTTCTCACGGAATGTTGCAATAAAAAAACTAATTAACTCCTCCCAGAATTACGGACCGGTGGCCTATATGAAAACCAAACTTCAGGCTGTTATATCTCAGAACTAAACTTTCCAAAGAACTTCTTCAGGATCGTAGAAAAGAACATGAAATTCAGATAGGTCTATTTCAAGCGCCGTTTCTAAGCGACCAAAGTTTTTCTTCAATATACGTCCGCCCTTCCAAAAAGGTTATTCGACCTTGTGTCCTCTCCTGTCTTGGTTGTTTATCTTTTTATCTTGTCAAAGCTGTTTCTATACTGGATACTTACAGAGTATGTCTTTCTGATGAGCTCGACAATATTAGACGAATCTCCTTTTAATACTCCAATCCTTGCGTTCATGTCTTTCCATTCATCGACGATTTTCTAAAAAGAAGAAAACAATGCCATACAGATAGATACAAAGTTGGTCGGAAATGCACTAAAGGGGAATTAACGTTTCATTTTTATCTATACCGGATAACAACTGTTTAAATTTTTTAACTTTGTCACCGTTGTTACAAAATCTCGATTCGTCTCTCTCTCTGATGCGAGGTGAGAAGCTCTAGTTCTTCCTTAGAAAGATCTTTTCACCTAGCGAATATCTAGTTTATCAAAATTTCCACCCTTTTGTGTTCTGTGTTTTGTGTCCACGGACGCTATAGTCTAAGACAAATCACTATCTAAGAAAAAGCCCAAAGCCGAAGAAAATTTTTGCCGAAAAGAATTTACAGTCGGTAGAGTTGCCAGTTTTCGAAATTCTCCCGCCGATTTTTTTCCGTATACCGCCATTACGCCATATTTTCCCGCCTTTACTATAACTGTAACGGACGATAGTATCGTCTACACCTGATGAGGCACAGAGACAGGGAAGGGCTGGTGGGATAATCATGTGGGAATTGTATACCTTATAGACACTTTGAACATTTTCAGTCACGGCGAAAATCGGAATAATGTCATTCGATTTCAATTTTGATTTTAATTTTGAGATGGATGGATAATCCTGAAATGAGAAAAAAATTAACGGATTTTTAACAACTTAGTATTTATTTAGCGTTATACAATCATGGACCAAAATTGTGAGACAAGAGTGGAATACAAGCTCCATCCCCTCCAGTTGCAATGTTTAAGGGCTTCGGAAAAGTCGATGGGAAATCCGTTCGCACTAAACATTTCCAGTGGGGGAAGGGGAGACCATTTCATTGTTTTTTCCAGAATTTTCCAGTGTTTTTCTCAAACATTAATGTCCATGATTGTAGTAAGGGTGTAAGTTTTAAGCCTTGAATTTTTGAAGTGAGTATCCAAAGTATTCAACTCAGGGTTTGATTTTAAAGATTACGAGCCTCTTTTACAATCTGCGAATTATTAAAACCCATAGAATGGTCATGCGAGATATTGGTGTTTTTAATAAAAGGTAAAGTGATTGTGATTCCTTGCAAGGTACACCACCCATTGCACCAAAGTTCACTATGGTAGTCTAGGTACCAGGTATTTTTTTCGCTACCTGTTTATTAGATTGGGTGTATTCTTTTGTCGATTGATCATTGGTGGATATTTGAAGATGACACAATCCATCGTTTGGTTGGATGATTCCTCCCAACTGTCGACGAGAAAATGAAAAAATGTTGGGATCACTCATTCCCATTGTATATGATGTGAGTAAATAGACTTATTGGTTTGGTTCATTTGAAAACGCATAGCAGAAATTTTTTCATCTTCACAGGTGCAATGTTTTGTTTTTAAATTAAGAGTGATATCGTTTGCTTACTCATCAATTTTAATTCACAAGCTTTTTCGCATTGAATTGCCGACACAAATGTGGAGCAAGATTGGTCAGAAAGATGAAAAGAAAAACATTTTTTTGCTTATATCACCATAATATAACAATAGGCAGACACTGTCCTGATATGAAATATGTGTCTGATATGAAACGGGAACACCTATGTAAAAATTATAACCTTAAAATGAAAAAAAACTCCCATCAAAATCTGAGCCTTCTTTGTAGAACTCTTTGCAAGATTATATAAGATCAAAAACAAACCTTTCCATCGCCTGCGATATGAGGGGTAGCATCTGTAACGAAGATTACAATCCGGTGAGCTCGATCCACTGGCTCCCAATTTAGTGTTGAATTACATGAAGCTACTTGCATCAGGGCGTCAAATCCACCTTCGGGCGTATCCAAATTTCCCGAAATGTTTTGTTGGTTGATTCGTTCCTAGGGATTGGAGGAAGGTTTTCATTACTAAATGAAAGATTCTTATTCTATCCCTACAAAAAATTTTTACCAATGTTATTTCATTAGGTCTTGGCTTACTGTGTCTCCTGGTCCTGGGTGTGTATAAAATGCCCCCTTTTTAATTTTTTGAACTTTTTCATTTTCCACCCGAGACCTCCAGAGTAAGAGACGTCACTGTTAGTGGTTGCAATATTACGTTTCGTATTTCCTTCGTCTGCCTCTTGTAAAAGGTACACATTTTCTCGATAATGCTCAGTCAGTTCGTTTGCAACTGCGTTAGCTTACTAATCATTTTACCTGGAAACTCGTTTTATTGTCATTGAAGTCAAAGATATGATTGTATCCAAACGTGGGCTTGCATGGTGTCACATTATCTTCAAGCATACATGGCTTGTTTCTGGAAAAAAGGGGAATCAAAATCAAAATTTAGTTAACGAAGTTTTTTATAAAGTCTTTCTTTTCGTTCTCTCCCTCGAACTCGAACCTAGTCCCTTAGTTTGCTTTTCTATAATTCTGATTAGCGTAAAAGATATACGATTGTATAGCGTCCATCAGTAAATTTAAGAATGAGAAGGTATGAGATTGCCTTTCCCTTTATATATTTTAGAGAATTTCTTTTACCCGAGTCTTTGAAAATATAAAGTCGAAATGAGCCTTTTGTAGTTTAAGATACAGTCATAGAGAGTTTTGCCGGTTTTAGAAAAAAACAGACACCATTGCTACTTACAACTGAGCTGGTTGAATGAATGGAGCGACCGTTTTATCGACAAACGATCCGAACGCCAATCGGTATTTAGGTGTGATTTCACCAATTTCATCGGCTAAACGAGAATTTTGAATAGGTTTTTAAGTTTGAATAGTATATAGCAGCTTCGTTGGATAAATATTATTGAGGATGTTATATTTAGCTTGGATTATAATCGAACAGATATTATTTCTTCGTATGTTTAAATATGAGACATGTTGCAGTATACCTTTTTTTGCTAAGAATTAGCTAAAAGTTTCAACATAGGGGGTACAAATTTTTTCTGGGATAGCCCAATCTGATGTTTTGAGCCAACTTTGATAATGTGATGAAGCATGATGCCCGCCTTTTGGAGCGAAATGTCAATGAGTAAATGTTACCGATTTTGATTCCAAGTTTGTTGAGTTCATTCAGATCATTTTCCATAGATTTGGACATGTCCATAAGATAATATAAATCCACTGGAAATCCTTTGGCAGGCTTCACCTTGATCTTGAACTTGTTTGTTTGTGCTTGAAAGAGATGGTTGAGAATGATCTTACATTCTTACATTTTGGTTATCAATGGCTAGGAAGGAATGGAAACATGACGCGGCGTTTTGTTTCACCACAATATTATCAGAACCTTTTAAAAAACGATTTCGGTGTTAATGTCACATCTTCTTTGTTCGAAAACTTGATCTAAGAGCGTCCCAAAAGCACATATGGAGAGCGGACAGATGGACAATTTACCTGGTCGAAGGTTGAGTGTGATCTTTTGTGGGCTCACTTGGCGAAAGAAAGTGAAGTTCTCTTCTTTCTCAAACTGAAGGGATAAAGAAAAGTAAACATTCAATTTCGATAAAATATTATTTTATTATGTGCAATCAATCTCTATCAACCCAGGTCATCGAATGACCTTTTGAATCTTAGAGCCTCGATGAAATATTGATCCTGAAACTTGGGGACATGTGACGTTTGCATTCACTTGTCTGGAACCCAGAGACTGGAACCCAGTTCCATATAAAACATTATTTTGCAACAGGTTTGGTAAGTAGATGTGTTGCAGCCGTCCATGACGAACTAGGCGATCTTACAGATTAATTATATTAGGATTTCAGAGGCCCCCGAAGACTTTTTTCTAGCGTGATTACGTGATTTGGGAATTTTTCTTCGTGGTTGCGTGATCAGAGGTCAAAACGTGATCGTTATTTTTGAGCCGTGGTGCATGATTTGGACTTTTTTCAAAGGAATGCATGATTATCCAACGAGATCTTGATCGAAGACAAAAAAATACGTGATATCGTGGTCAGAGTTAGCCTCATTTCAAATAGACAAAGGGTCAGAATTGTATGAGTAAAGCCTTGTACTAAACTACTTGCGGTTTTGCAAAGGTCTGCGATTCAGACTACTTACTTTGTGTTCTCCTTGAACATTCATCAAGCTCTTACATCCCAACTCTTTCAGAACATTTGCATAATTACACCTGTCCAATCTCACACCACTCGATGAGAAATCCTAAAAATTAAATAAAAGGTTTACCTCAAAGCGAATCCGGGTCAATTGATACCCCTTTCTCAGAACCCCGGCTAAATATTTTCCTGACTGGAGCGGAAAATGTTTAATTGAAAGCTGAAACGGTTTTGAAATACACTTTATTCCATTTAACCTTCAATTGCTAAAAGTTTTTCCATAGTGTATTTCTTCCCACCTGGGAAGATTCTTTGGTCAACTTTTGAAGTGGAAAGGTTCCCACCGGGTCAATATTTCTTCCAAGACTTCGTGATATGGTTTTTCAGACGGAAATCTACCCGCGGGAAAAGATATCTATCATTTATATTTGTTATTGACTTAAACGCTTACTGTAATTTATATATAAACCTTAGAAGACTCAAACAAAAGTCAAATTCAATTGGAACTATTTTTGCTTACCTCGTCTTTGCAGAACGCGCAATCTCCGTTAGCTCTGAAACATGATCCACAATCACTGTGCGCAGTGCATGGATTCTTTGCTAGGATAGAAAAAGAGATTGGTGTTATTGCTAAGTTACCACACGAGGCTTCTTCATTATAGTAATGGCTCTTCCTAGTGACTATTCTTATTGTATGTTGAACGGTGAAAAAGAATGCGGCTATTATATTGATATTATATGATATTCTTTAGGTAAACTTTTGTTAGACGTGTTTGTCTCAGACTTTCCCTATCTTTTTTCCAGAACTCCATCCAGTTGTACGAAATATTTTTCGTCGTCAACTTGTTTAAGAATTCTGCTAATTGGAGTAACTTTCATGAGAAAGGGAAACTTTATCAGCTCTAAAACACGAAATGTTCTGGCCTTTGATGATATAAAGGTAGAATGTCATTACGCGACTTGTTATTGATTATCTTGCTCAAATTGCTGACCGGAAAAATTATGCTAAGAGTGTTTTAATTGTTTAGTTTTTTTTTTTGGGGGGGGGGAAGGGAAAAATTAAACAGCAACATTTATATTCAACATGAACAAGGGTGTTTTAAGTTTAAGAGGATTTAGCAACTCGTGTATTCCGCATGAACAGCTGATAGTAAGATAAAAACTTTATTTTGTTACACTTGCCAAGACTTGTGTTAACGAGAAAAGACAAAGATTACAGTTTTTACGTGATGTCATTTCTGTCATGTCTATTGAATTAAATTACCGGATATTGCTGAAATGGGTTTCGTTTCATTTTTTGTCTTTCATACAGTAGACATTCTTAGAAATTCGACTTTTTGGAATTCTTTTTCTCTACCTTGTTTCCTTCTGCTCAAATCAGCAAATTTCCATTTCGTGATTCGGTACATTTGACAATTTTACGTTTCCAGGTTTAAAGTCTGTTTAACCTTAATGTAGCATTTCTAACGTCCGTTTATTTTTCTGTTGCGAGATTATAGTTAGACTATGAGCTTGTTTTCTATTTTCATTAAAGCATGCTAATGCATGACGAAAACGAAACAAATATAGGAAGCTTAATGTTGACAAATAAAAGCCTATATTTGACTTCACTGACGTATTGATAATTTGCATTTCTCGTTAGTCATTTTGCGGATTAGTACCTTTAGACCAAAAGAATGGATTAAAGGAATTCCGGAAGCTTGGTGCAAATCTTTAAATACACAACATATTTTTAAACTTCAAAGGACTTTAAAGGAATTTCACCACGGAAAAATAACTAAACCGTGCGTGAAAAATAAGAGGTGAAAAATGCATTTAACACTGTCCTTTGAAGCAAGGCACGATGCGGAGATGTATCATGTATGGTAACTTTCTCACTATCATAGGTCAAAGCCTGGCTCACAAAAGTACACGAAAATCGTAATAGCTGATCTCATTGGTACCTAGAAGGGTGTCTTTTTGGAAAGAACTTAGGAAAACCTCGTAAATTTTCCGAAAATTCTGGAACTTTAGTTGGAGTTTCTTTCAGAGATTTTTTCCATAAACTTAGGTGCAAATTGAATCGTTGTCCGATAGACTACACCCTGTAACCTTTTTTGGTTTGCTTTACTATATAGGTCCTTCTCATATAGAAGTATTAATAATAATATATGATATATTCAAATTCAACTTGTTCTGAAGCCAATAGTCTTCAAGATGTTGTAACAAAAGCTCACTTACCTGAACTTGGATGAAAATAAGCCAACACGAGAAACAGCAGTAATATTGTTGATTCAAAAGAAAGTTTCATCTTCGCGCGATACTTTTTTTAACTAAAATTTACTTTTCTAAAAAGGTATATTTGCGTTGATTATAAAAAAGAGGGATATCTAAGGAGAGATAAGAGTTCTCAAATCGTCCAGCATAGTGACCAAACGTTGATTTCCATATCATTGGGCTTTTCCAGAAAAAAATTTTACTCCCACTATTGATTTTTCCACTTTTAAAATTTGCTCAACCCCCTGGATATCGTATTTTTTACTTGAAAAGACACTTTACTCCCTGGATATCCGCTCCCTTGTAGATATTTAACCCCCTGGATATCCACTTTTGAACAAAAAATCGTTAACCCCTGGATATCCCATATCCTCAACAGGGCACGGACTATTTCTGGAAAAGCCCATTTACATAGCACAAATTGTCTTCTTTTGCATTTCAGCATCTTCATATAATTTCAGAATAGTTTTGTTTGTGATCGATGTTGCAGAGTGCTCAGTGAAACCAAAGCCAAGTAAACTATTAAAAGCTATCTTTCATCAAAGCAAAACATCGCAACAGAATACTTGTGCAACGCAATAGAGAATACATGGTCAAGCTCAAATCATCACCATAAACAACAAAAGCTATAAGATTCTATATTCCACTCTACAAACCAAAGAGCCTTCAAATATACAATTTCAGACATAATTTCAAAACATCCAGCATACCTTTCAACTATCAACAAACATCGCTTTCCACCCAACTCTTTGAGCAGCTAAGTGGAAATATGTCATATGTCTAGTATTTTTTTCTGTCAAAAATTATTTTGGCTAAAACAACAACATCTTTAAAATAGCTTTGGTTTTTAATAAGAAAAACAACATAATTTTCTCCCTAGATCCTAACTATTGAACTTTCTCTTTTATACAGTTTTTGCGTGAGATCCTAACCGCAACAGTCAAGCCCTTATTCAATTAACATCGGAAATGAGGCACAATTAATTGATTTCCACCATTTAGATTCTATAAAATTTATTTACAAGGATTGATTTGATTGAATCAAAATACATCTGGGTGAATAAAATCAATTCATTAATCACAATTTACATTAATTTCATGGTCAAGCAAGATCTTATTACCTTACATCGTCGTTTCCGTCACATTTCAATTCCCGAATAAAGAATCCACTGCTACTCGCTAGCGAAATCTCGAAAAGTTATTTTCCATACCTCATCTTCAGCCGGCTGTCCTGGAAACACCGCAAAAATATTTCGGAAAAATCAGAGGAATCTTACCCAAACTGACGTTCGTTCCTGAGTTACTAATAACTGCCTGCTTTTAGAAAAGGTCTTTGGACAATAGTGCCTCGTTATGACCGTATCAAGAAAAATAGCAACTTGACACCACAATAATTTTTTCTGAATTCCTTTACAACCACATAAAAATGCCTGGCAACCTGAATTACGTAAACGACTTTACGATCTCAAACAATCATTTCTAGATACAATTATTCCCCAATTACTCTTGTCTATCTATGAAAAAATTTTCTTTCTCAACAGAATGGTTTTTTTTCTGATAACTCTTACCAGAGATTTGGGAAAAGAGGATAAGAATCGCCGCTGCCGCTCGCTGTTTTCTCATTGTTGACCATTGAATTCGGCGTCGTCTGATGTCGCTAGGCTAGGGAACAACTTGGCCAAGAAGGTACTGCGAAAAAAATGGCGTTATGTGCAGTATTATAACAGTTCAAGAAAAACTGTCTGAATTTACTCCTTTGGAGGGGTTTCCTACTGATATAAACAAATGAAAAGCTAATAACGATCTTTTGGGGTTTTCACTGACAAAAAAATCTGCTGTTGCATGCTTTATTTTTTGAGAAAAAGATGGCGGAAGCAGGCATGCTAAAATTGGATGTGAAATGGGACCTTTTTATTTTTAGCTAGTTTGCCTTACTGGAAAGTCTTTCAGAGTCAAAATAAAGTGGTTTGGGTTGGAAAAAGGTTGTAGGTGACTAGCCTAGCTTTGGTTTTTATTGGCACCTTCTAGATCTTTTTGGCACATCCTTCAAAGATAGCTGAAAAATTATATTAAAAAGTGTATTTTTTGTTTGTTAAGTTGAATAAAATTAATTTTTTTTGTGTTGCAAACATAATTTTTATGGGTAGCAGTAAGGTTGATTAAATGACAACTTATAGCTTAGTTTTACATGGCAAATCTTCAAACTTTCTTAGCATTTTGATTGAAGATGGGCAGATGGGCAAAATCTACTAAAAATGTTGTTTTTTTTTCCTACAGTTTAGATGAAAAAATAATGTTATCCTAGCAAAACTTGCTTGATGGCAATGGACAATGGATTTTAGATTTGGTAAGTACGCTAAATTATCCTTGATGACTTTTTAGCTCCTACTGAGGAAAAACATTTTTTTGGGGTTGAAATTTCAAGTTTTTGTATGTAACAGAAAATTGCAACCAAAGTTCTAATATTAATACTTATGTAAATTTATGAAACTATGACTCTGACCGGTTTGGCTCTGATCGGTTAGTAGATTTGCTCTGACCGGTTAGTAGATTGGCTCTGACCGGTTAGTAGATTAGATTGGCTCTGACCGGTTTAGATTGGCTCTGACCGGTTAATAGATTAGCTCTGACCGGTTAATAGATTGGCTTTGACCGGTTAGTAGATTGGCTTTGACCGGTTAGTAGATTGGCTCTGACAGGTTAATAGATTGGCTCTGACCGGTTAATAGATTAGCTCTGACCGGTTAATAGATTGGCTTTGACCGGTTAGTAGATTGGCTCTGACCGGTTTAGATTGGCTCTGACAGGTTAATAGATTGGCTCTGACCGGTTAATAGATTGGCTCTGACCGGTTAATAGATTAATTTCCAGTTATATAAGATTTATTTCACCGGTTTTTGTCTGTGGTCGGTGGAATTAAGATTTGTTGTTTGTGTTCTGTATTTGTTCATGAGAGCTTGCTGCAAAAATCCTAATTCCCATTTTCATTATTATATACTTTCAGGTTAGTTACCATCATACTGCCCCAGTAACCTAGATCCATGAATTATTTTGTACCTTCACGTGGTTGGTATACATTGAGAATTGGTTTAAAATTTGTCTGAATTTCTCACGTACAAGGTTCAATATCTTTGCAAACACCAATAAATTCTGCTAATAAGATGGACAGGTGAAAAGCATGTTTAAACTCAAAGGAAACAACAATGGAATCTGATGTCATGGTTTGTTTGCAGTTGGATTAAGGTCTTTTTATCCCTGTTTCACCAGGATTTCCTGCTTGATTACGCAAATAGTCCCAAACAAGACACCAGAATGGGGCTAGACTACAATTACAAGATAATTGATATGAACCAACCATATAGATATAAAAAATGCTTCAAATAGAAATTCCAGTTTGGAATTGGAAGTGGACACTGGACTATTTTCATACATCACATTATATAATTATTCATCTTATGAAATACTCTTTTCTTGAGCATTGATGAACAGTCTGGTTATATTCATACTTTGTTTCTCTAAAATTTTATTTGAAAGGGTAAATTGCTTTTTATCTTAAACCACACCTCTATTGGAATTAGTGAGCCCCCCCCTAAATCCAAGAGTGACCGATTTTTCATATACTGTTTCACAATATATGTTTATTTTCCAAGGTGCTTTTAGTGAGGAAGGATCAAGTCAAAGTTTTTTTATTGTAATTAATTTTCTTGCAATTATTTAAGTAACTTTTTGGAAGCAATAAGACAAATAAAATTGACATAACAAGAATCAAAAAATTAATCCAGAAATTTAACCAGTTTATTATTATTTTTTGTTATTACAACAAACGCGACCAAATAAAGATTTTTATATAATTTTTGTTTTTAATGTATGCTACTGTTTTGTATTATATTGCTATTATTTTTCGCTTTGTTGTGTAAACTTCAAAAAGTTCTTACAAAAAAATTCATGATATTTTTGATTTCTTGTCATTGATATCATGAATTGCTATTGTTTTAGTCCTGTTTTTTCTTTCCCTTCTCCTTCATTGTTTTAATATTCAACCTAGCTAGCTCTTTTTATATGATTGTCAAAACACTTTAGCCCGAGAAGTAACGAAAAACTATATTAGTTTTACCAGCTTCGTTTTGTATTTGAATGCAATGAATTTTAAATTCTTTTTCACTAGTAATTATTTCTATTTCTACAATATAATCTGTGACATTGGTTCGAGCATTCCTTGAGGAAAGTATTTTGGCTAAAACTGAAAGTTTTTGGCTCGACTAACACTGTATCCGCCCTGTCCAAAATGAAAAATGCTTATAAAAAAATACCAAAATACCCGATATTAAAAATATTTTTATTTCACTTTCGATATCAACCACGGCTGCCATTTTTTGTTTGGACTTCTAGTCTTGTGCGCATAGTATAATCAAGCGCTCCGATTGGTTCAGAACTAAAACAATCGATCGGGCGCAGATATT
This sequence comes from Clytia hemisphaerica, assembly GCF_902728285.1. NCBI lineage: Eukaryota > Metazoa > Cnidaria > Hydrozoa > Leptothecata > Clytiidae > Clytia > Clytia hemisphaerica. The sequence continues at coordinate 1,437,771 of NW_027103900.1, forward strand.
TCAATAGAACAAAAGGTTCCCTAGCCTATATTTCTATAGCTGAATAGCGCAATTCTTATCCTCTTTTCCCAAATCTCTGCTCTTACACAAAACTTTGTAGACACTCAATCAATCAAAATTTTGAATCCATCCATCTTCGTCTTTTAGTGACGACCACGGAATGATAAATGCATGTCTCCTATGTTACCATTAGATTATTGTAATAGTTCAAATCCACTGGAAGTCAAATATTTAACGGTGTTTAACCGATTAGCGACTTGTTAAATTTGCGTAAATTTTTTTGAAAGGTGTGAAAATAGTTCCGTTATTTTCCGCTCTAGGTCAATACAACACGATACCGAGTAAAAAACAGACAACTGTCTCTAACTCGAACTTCTGTTAATTCAAATCTTTCTTAAATTCGAACTAAATCATCGGCATCTTCAGCTGGAAACTGGTGTTAAATACTCCTGTATTTCGAATCTTTTTCTTATCCGATAAGAAGGTTCACTATCCCTTGCAGATCGAATCAAAAAGTCAATTGTATTCATGTTTTACTTGACAGTTTGATTGAAAACTCCTCGTTTCACCCTCAACTTAACATATATAGACCCAGTCTTCTTGTCCAGAGAATAAAACCGAACGAAAACTTTTTACAAGTAAAAAGAGCCGAAAGAAAATTGAAATTGTGGAAATTCATCAATATTATTTACAGAAAATGAAAATTTCTTATTGCTAAATTTCTCCTCCTTTGATTTTAACGGGTCCTACAGTATTCTAAGAAATTTTCATAAATTTAACTGGTGACAGAGAAGTCTAATTATTTCTCCCGAAAACCTCAATACTACCATCGACAACAAACTCAACAAAACTAACGATTCTACATACAAGATGTCTTCTTTACTCTGTTAGAAAACCAAACCTTCAACATTTAACGATTTAACCTCTTTGGCAGCCTTCTAAAATAAAAACTTTCAATCATTCAGTCACATCTCATTATAAATACCAATCAATTAAATGACGTAATTGAAAATCTTGACATCATTAAAGGTTTGGCGATGCGTCTCTCTTTTTATTGCATCGTGGTATTGTTTTCTTTTTTGCTGATTTAAGATATCCATCATTTTTTGTCATTTTTGAGGTTGTTTGTGTTTGCTCACAAAAGCTTACGTGATTTGTTGTATACCATACGAATCTCTCATTTACATAACGCAAGGATGAAAATCTAATCAAAACCTTTTTTCACGAATTAGTTCATCAACCTATTTGTGCGCGTTTAGGAGTCTTTGCAACGGGGAAAGAAAGGAGAAGTTTTCCACACTTACTTGTCTTACACTCAGCAATACCATGCGAAATCTCTTGTATTGTATAATGTACAGTTTATTATGGTGTCTGTAGTCTTGAAACGAAAATACATTTTTGCCCTTGAATAACTGCAATTTTGGCACAAATGTGAATATATATGAATGAACATTTTTGCCCTTGAATAACTGCAATCTTGCGAGGACAAATAAATTATTAACCTCCTCCTCTTCGATGTGTCCTAAGATTGAGAATGTATTTCAAAAATCAAATACTGAGATTCAGCTTATGGATTTTTCAAACTGGAACCCAGTCCCATAGTTCGCTTTTTAATGTTCTCATAGCACTCAGTCCCTTAGTGCCACTTTTTATACGGCTCTGATAATGCTCACAAAAGGTATCACGTCAATCAGTGTAATCAAAATATGGTACATAAGTGGCTCTTAGTACGACTTTATCTTTGATTACACCCCCTTCTCACAGACCTAGTAGGATTTTTTCAGTCAGTCAGAAACTCGATGGGGATTGATTTTCCCATAATTATTATGGCTAGATATTTCAATTATTTTGTCAAAAAATTCAGTGGGGATGCGGGAAGAATACCATAGAATTGTTCAGTGAAGATTGGTTTATTTATGGTTTATTTGATTACTTTCGGCGGGGACAAAAATTGGAGGATCCTTTTCCACCGGGACAATATTTTGAGTATAATATATACATAAAATATTTTCCAGTGGGAAGACGGGTCCCAGCGGATTTGTAAGAAGGGGTTGTTCATCAAATTATTTTTCCCGCTATAATTTTCTGTTCTATTTAATTTATCCTTCATGATTTGTCTCCATATCCATTAACATAATCGTCTTATGGCTGGTAAATTTAAAGGTACATGTATGAGCATGACAATTAAGTCATATCATAATTCAAATCATTTTCGCTTGTTGTCATATATGCTTTTAGCCTGTACCAGGAAAAAGCAAAAAGACACCGGCAAATTCTTTTGAAAAGCAAAAATCACTCTTCTATGGCCAAAAATGCCGAAAGTTTGCCGGAAAACCCGTTTTTTGGCATTTTCTGATTTTTTGCAAAAAGATGCGTATTAGCTCAAAACATGGCCGATTCCGATTTTGGAGAAAAAATTTTTTCCGGCCGAAAATGCCTCATATATGCTAAACTCGTTTATAATGCGTGTAACACAGTAGTATAGGTGTTATATGACATTACGCTTATTGTTACGGAATTTATAGTTTGTATAAAATTTGTTCCCTCCATTACTTTTTGCTTCATTTCTACTATGTCTGAATACACTCTTCTCGAGATGCAATAAATTTATTGTTGTCCTCGTTTTCAAACAGATTTCATTGCTATAAAATTACATATTCACAATGATAATTGTGTTGTTTACACCTCGTGAGACATTTAGAGTTAATGTTTGCCTTTTGGGAATTTAAATTGGTTTAAATGTATAATTTCATAGCAACGAAATCTGTTTGAAAACGAGGACAACAATAAATTTATGCATCTCGAGAAGAGTGTATTAGTCGTCTAACAAGAGCCGAAATGATCTCCAGGTAGCATCGATTCGATTATTTTGACTCAAAGATAAAACTCATAACTTTGGCAAATGAAGGAACGAACGTAAACACGAAGAAAATTCAGTCGGGTTTGTAAGTGAATATCATAATTGAGAAGCACGTTTCATATCGATGCTACTTTATTCTTTGCAGTCTCCATACGAATGTTTACCTCCAAGTCTCCTGTGGTATTTTTATTATGGACAATTTGACATCCAAGATAGCGAAATATTTCAACATTTTTGATAGGCTTTTCATCAAGGGTAATAACAATAATTTGATAGACATCCTCCTCGTAAATGTATTTTCGATTAGTAGTCATGGTCTCGGTATTCTTAGGGTTAACTTTCAGTCGAAATCGCATGAAAAAAGAGTCTTTTAAAGGGACATAAAAGTATTACTGACAAACTTTGTAAACAAACCGTATGCAGCGGGATACAAAATCAAAACTAATTTCATGAATTTTTGCCCTTATGTTTTACAATGAAGTGAATACAGTCGCTCTCATGTTGTCTTTCTGACCAGCCACCAGAATCGTTTGAAAACCGACGGATCCGGCGACACTCTTGTCTGAACACAGACACAGAGATCCGATATCTACGACTAATTTCAAAATTCATTGTACTACGAAGCGATAAACGTGAGATGCACTCTGGTACAGAGTAGCGAGACTCGGACTCACAACCATCAATTCATTTCCAGCTCTACCAAGTGGCAATTGCTTCATCGAGTTCCAAATGGACCCGTAGCTCAAAGGTAGAGCATATGCCCGCGAATGGCATGGTTATGAGTTCGAGTCTCGCCGGATCCATTGGTTCTGGTGGCTAGTCAGAAAGACAACATGAGAGCGACTGTATTCACTTCATTGTAAAACGAATATCATATGTCAACGAAATAAAAAATGTAAACAAATATGGCTGATTTTGATTGTTTCAATTGTTTTACAAGTTTGTTTTGGACACGTGATTTTAATTGTTCTCTTTAATGACACGTGGATTGCGCAATGTTTACATTTTACCACTTACTACTAAGATTGGAGCGAGGCAAGTGAGACGAGGTACAAGACGATGTCGTCAGCATAGCCGGCCCAATCAAGTTCACATGTTCCTGAATTAGGATCAGGTTGAGAACGCTCGGTACGAGTAGACTTCTATATTTGAAGCTGAAAAATTGTATCGATTCTTCCGCTGCACGAGTCATGAAAATACGCATTACAAAGCCTATGTATAAATCAAACAAAGGAGGTAATTTAGGTCCTCTTTGGTGAACACCGACAATGATCGGAACGGTTTTTCCCTCGATGTCGATCGTCGTTTTTGAAAAAAATATCAAGTTCATTATGGAAGCCGAAGACGTATTGATTTCCAAAGCAAGGATCGGGTAATATAAACGAACCCGTGGCTGATAAGTCGACAAAAAGTAGAAAAACTGTGGTCGTTTGATCCTTTACAATTTGTTGAAATCGCTTAGTTACAATTGTAGCATCATTGGTACCCGGTTTTGGCGAAACCCACATTGATTATCAGAGAGTTGATATGATTATACCACGGCTGAAGTCTCGATATAATAGAATTATATTGACAATGGATCCTATGTTAAGCCCACGATACATTGTTGGGTCACTTCTTCATCCTTTGCCTTTCCACAGGGCTTCAATTTTACCGTTTCTCCAACTTTCAGGGACAGTTTTTCCTTTCATACTTGTTCAATAAGTTTCATAAAAAAGTTCATGAAATGGGAGGAGTTTTTCGCTTGTTTCAGAACATCGACCTTCAGAATTTCTGGATGTCATTGGATGCTTTACAATTCTTTAGGTTAAGTAGACTTTTTTGACGACTTCTTCGTGGTCTGGGATACCGTTACTAAATGGTTATTGACGGGATGATCAGGCTCGGATACAGAGGGAGGCTATAACCAATGGAGGAGAGTGCACTTTATTATCGTATTACCTTATATGGAAACTAATTACTCTCCATAAATAAGATAGCCTACCTCCTGTATCCGACCCTTATAATTCTTTTAAGATTGATGACAAATTCAGGGACATCCGTTGATAATTCTGGCCGCGGGAGCTCATTCTCTTTTGGAATGGGTGGATTAAAATGATTTGTAAAATGTTTGGTAAGTTTTTCTGGTGGACAAGATGATGGAGGTGATTGAGCTTTGGGTTTTTTGAATAGCTTAGTAACTTGACGGTTAACAGCGTAGTGGTTAATTTGTGTAGCTTCAGCTTTAAAGAATTCATTCTTCAAAGTTTTATGGTGGTTTAAGATTCTTCGAGACAAAGCCTTTATGATGTTCGTTGAATCGTCGCTCAGATGGGCTTTATGTTTTTCGAGTAGATCTCTCAATTCAGGATCATTACGCCAGGGAAGACTGTTATGATTCCGATTAAGTTTAAGGAATGTGACTATCCAAGGCTTCCTTAAGACGGTGAATAACTTCAGCATCCATTTCATTGATCGAAGTAATTTCGTCGTTAAATTTAAATTTTTTTTCTTCTAGATTTTCAAACAAAATTATGCTGTATCAGTTCATCATTCATAAATAAATCGAAATCGAGTTATTTTCTTTTTCTTAGGTTTCCGAGTTATATAACGAGTGCTGACTTCGGTGTTCTGAGGGTTGTTACGAGTAGTTTATGATCATGTTGAATTCAAAACTTGTTCTAACACGACAATCTGAAACATACTGACGGAGCCAGGCAGAGCATAGTAAATAATCAAGTCTTTTTGGTTCCAACAACAGCAAAAGTATCCTAAAGTTTTAGACTTATGTATTAATGGTTATCCTCCCTGGCGAAAGTATGGCAAATTACGCATGCGCATTATATGGACTTGAATTGGAGCATACACTATATGACGTTGAGTATCACAGCTCAAATAAATATCAATATTTTATCTGATGAAAACTTGACCTCTGGTACCCAGGGTAATGTGATGACAGTTATTAAATTTGGCCTCGGTTTCCTCCACGTTCTCACGGCTCTTGTTCTCGTTTTATTTTTTCGTTCTTTCGTTCTTTCTAGCGCTGGCGAGCAGCTAGAAATCTTTATTTTGAATATTTTTTATGAATGGTCACACAGTTTTTCTTATTTTCATGGCTCCCGTAAGAGGGTTTTTCTAAGCCGTGTGACCATTTTAGAGGCACTCGTGGTATTTTTGGTTTCTCACCGAAATATCAATCTTTTCACTTCTACTTTCAAAAGGGTGCTGAAGCTTTTAAAGACAGAAATCTACACATCACAATCAACATGTTTGGAGACCTTAAAAGTGCTGCTGGTGTCAAAGAATTAAATTGCTTTTTAGCCGATAAGAGTTATATTGAAGGGTAATAAATGATTTTATTTCCTTGTAGTTAAAAAGTAATAATAATACTTGGAACAGAGGACGGACGACGTGAGGCTAAAAGGGTTGAAGATATATATATACTTCTTTCCATCTTAACTCATATTGAGCTGCTTTCTTCCTTATAGTCATTTTAGATCACTAGTTTTACATTGACGGACTTCCATGTCATTACATTTTTCTTTTCAACTCCAACCTGATCGATTTTCTGTACTGTGAATGTTCATTCTAGATTTTTGTTGTAATTTGTATTGTCTTTTTGTTTTGTGAGTTTTGTCTTTAGTGTTTCCATTTTGAGTAGTTCAAGGTTTTATACTTCTAGACTATATATATGTGAAGAAATAAGTATTTCTGTCCAACTATATATCCTGAGCCTTAGCTTTATTAGCTACTGTGAAGTCGGGTAACTTTTTTTTTTTATGTACAATTGACAGTTGAATTAGTGCGATTGTTTTGCCTGATTCTTTTTAGCCAGTCAGCGTGTGCAAAAGCTCAATTAATATTTATTCCAAATCTGGATGAAAAAGATCAAAACACTAACCTGTGCAGATTCTCTTACAGAGCCAAAGCCTTTAAAGTAAAAACCTGTCATGTGAAGAGGTCGAAATTTGCTCTGAGATGAGAGATTTTGAGACACTTAACTCAATAACTACTTGTTATATATATTAAAGAAAGCCAGGAATTAAAAGTTTTGTAAAAATGGCTGCATTTAAAAGACTGATGTCACCTCGACAATCAGTGACAAAATACTTGGCACAAAAGGGAAATTCACCGGGGTGTTTTAAAACCACAATCGATTTGCAAGTGCTCTAAAGTAGGTTTGAAGGGCAGAGTTTTAACTCTGAGTTTTAACGCTAGACTTAAGACTTAGGACCTTAGGATCTGAGAATCCAAAAGTTCAAAAATGGTTTAGTAGGGCTTGAAATATAGCCTAGAAACCAATAAATCCCTCTAAGATCGAAATAATCAATGAAATCAAGTTGAAGGCCTGAAATTGACATTCTCGCTCGAACTTCAATTTTCAAAAAATGGTAAATTAGCTAAAAGTGCCGATATATTATGGCACTGATTGTAGATTCATAACAAATTGAAATATGTGATTTTGTCAAAATATGTCATCAGTTTAAAAAGTTATACCAGTTTTAAACATCAAGACATTAGACACCACTGCATGATTTATAAAGTTTTGGTTCTTGTTTTCAAATTACTTGTTACTTCTGTGTATCATAACGTGATTATCCATGCTTTTTTTATCTCAGATACATTCCTTCCCAAGCTGATGTCACTGTCTTTGCTGCTCTTGCTTCAGCCCCTGGAACAGAGTTTGCCCATGCTTTGAGATGGTACAATCACATTCGCTCTTACTCTTGTGATGAAAAGAAAAGGTAATTTTTAGTTAAAATAGATACAAGCTTTTGATGGGACCAATAACGAACTTTCAAGGACAATTTTTCTTTCATAGCAGGGCCTGAAATATATAACAATATTTTGATGGTGGAATCTATTTTGGTCGGACATTTCATTGATTGGGTCAGACTATGTCCGATGTCCGACCATTATTTCAGGCCCTGCATACTGTTTTTTGGCTTCTTAAATCAAGGAATGTTCATCTTATCTATTCCATATGAGAGAAAATAAACTTTCTTTACCTTTTTTGGACCTACCCCGGTGGAGGTCCTATAAATTAACCTCTGTTCGTTCGTTCGTTCGTTACTAGCTTTTCTCGGGATTGGCTCATTAGTTTTTCCTAATTTTTGGCACAAAGATGCAAAATGGTAATGCCCAAAATGTGACGGAGCCCGATTTTCGAAAAAAATTCATTTCCGGCCGAAAATGCCGGAAATATGCCGGAAAAACCGGTTTTTTGGCATTTTCTCGAGATTTCATCATTAGTTTTTTCTGATTTTTTGCACAAAGATGCGTAATAGCAATGCCTAAAACATGGATTAGTCCGATTTTTGAGAAAAATTCTATTCCGGCTGAAAATGCCGGAAATATCCCGGAAATCGTCGTTTTTGCAGATTTTCATTGGACTTTTTCCTTATATTTCGTTGTTTTTTCACACAAAAACATTATTTGTAGCAATGCCCACCATCAAGCATGGCTTAATTGTCAATAAAAGTGATTTTTGAAGCCGGAACTTTCTAAAAATCGCCGGAACAGCCTATTTTCGCCGGAAAAACGGTATTTCTTGAATTTCTTGAGCTTTACTTTATATTTTTTCATGAAATTTTGCACACTGGCGCCATATGATAATATCAAAATGTGACGGAGCCCGATTTTCGAAAAACATTTTTTTCCGGCCGAAAATGTCAGAAATATGCCGGAAAAACCGGTTTTTTGACATTTTCTCGAATTTTCATTTTCATTTTTTTCTGATTTTTTGTTGAAAGATGCGTATTCGCAATGCTCAAAACATGGCCGAGTTCGATTTTTGAGAAAAAATTTTTTCCGGTTGAAAATTCCGGAAATCTCCGTTTTTGCATATTTTCATTGGATTTTTTCCTTATATTTCTATGTTTTTCACACAAAAACATTATTGATAACAATGCTCACCATCAAGCATGATTCAATTGTCAATAAAACTGATTTTTGCGACCAGAACTTTCTATTATTTTTTCCCTACAACCCTTCCCTCTCCCCCTACCATCAATCAATGATGAATTTCTTGCGTTATGCATTTTCGCTAAACGCTATGTTTTCTGACTGATTTTTTTTCATTTTTCTCCTTGCATTGCTATCTAACTTTCATCATCAGGTAGGTCCATTCAGCATCTAGCTTGTTATATTTAGCTTTGCAAGCGCTACTGGTGATCATGGTGTGAGAGGAGCTGCACAAGCTAAGAAAGACGACGATGATGAATTGGATTTGTTTGGGTCTGACTCTGACGAAGAAGAAGAGGTATGGTTTTGAGTGGTTTTTGAATTTTCTTTCTGGATGATGTAACCAGATAAATTTTTGTATATTTACCATTATTTTAGTGTTGAAAGCTTGATCTGCGTTATAAAGCATTCTTGTCATCTTCTTGATATTTCTTTGGATGGTAAAAATCAGTTTATGGGAAAAAAGTTCCAAAGCTTTAAATGAACTAAGGAACTCAACAGTCTTTAACTGTTAAATTTCTACCTCTAGCTGATATTATAATTCAAAATTTTAGCTTTGAATAAACCAAGAAACCCAAGAGTACTTCAATTCTTACTTACTGAAACTATCATTATTCCCAAATCAATTCATAGACTGAAGAAGAAAAGAAAGTCAGAGAAGAACGACTTGCCAAATATGCTGCCAAAAAAGCCAACAAGAGTAAGTTTACTGAACATGGCAAACCATCATGCTAAATTTCCATTCCACTTTTGAGTTGTTTTTTATGCGGCTGTTCTTTATTTTTACGTACAGCTTTTGGTATATGCCTTAAATTGATTCAAATTATAATTTTCCATTTAGAAACTGTAATCGCTAAATCAAGTCTTTTAATCGACGTCAAACCATGGGATGATGAAACTGGTAAGTAACCCATACAGTATTTTATGAAAATATTAGCTAATAAAATTTGATTTTATTAGATGTTTTTTCCTAGGAATAATTGTTTTGTGTTTTAATTTTCAATTTTTTTTTAATTGCTTTAAACACAAAAAACTTGCTTAATGTATGAATTTTGTATGTTTTTAGACATGAAAGCTCTAGAAGCAGAAGTTCGAAAGATCGAAGCCGAAGGGCTTTTGTGGGGTGCAAGTGAGTATCTTTTTCTTCTTGATATGTAATTATAAACGTTAATTGTTCTTGAAGATTTCCAATAACTTATTTCTTAACCCTTTGCATCACCTTAAATGAGAAAAATATATAAATTACTGACCAAAACCTAAAATTGGAAAAATGCCCAATTGGAAAAATGCCCAATTTGAATTGATCAACATGATAGAATAGAATCCAAAATGGTGAACACTGAAAACAGAAAAATACAGAAAACATGTGAGGGGATGCCAAAAATGATGGAAAGACACTGAACTTGGCCTTAAGGCTTAGCCGTTACACAACTGCACCCTATTGAATTGAAATGTGAATTTGTATCTTTTTGTGAAATATTACAAACTATTTCCCTCAAAATTTACGAGGCTACTCCATGTAACACAAATTTGCCTAAATCATCCTTAGGTTACTGTTTAATTAGAAAGTATTAAGTATTCATGACAAAAGCTTCCAGCCAAAATTCCCAACATCTACCACAGGTCAAAAGGTCAATGTCACTTGACAATCTTCATCTACCTTAAGGGAAGAAATTTTTGCGGAATTTAATTTCGCGTAAGAGAGTTTCAAAATGGCAAATTTCGCGGAAGTTAATTTCGCGAATGAGCTGAATTCAAAAGTTTCACGGAATTTAATTTTGCGATTGAGAAATTTCAAAAGAATTTTTTTTACAGAGAAAGTGTTTTTCATAATTTTCATCAAAATTCGTGAAATTAAATTCCGTGAAAATTTCTTCCGTGAAAATTTCTTCCCTTAAGGTACCAAAGATGCTTCCCCTATTCAAAATTAGGTTTATTATTGGAGGGTTTATAAGCATAAATAGGCTTTTTATTCTGCAACATGTTTAAAACTTACGTTATGTTCTTATTTGATGTAAGTTCTATCTGTGGTGAATCATTATTATTCTTCACTTTTCTCTTTAGGCAAACTCATACCTGTCGGATACGGAATCAAGAAACTTCAGATCAACGCCGTCATCGTAGACGATAAGGTCAGTAAATGAAGTTTGTTTTAGGTTGAGATGTTGTTTTCCTTGCTCATTCCGATGATTAGATGAAACTCACACACTTACTTATTTGAAACATGTGAAAATATTCTGCAAATATGAGGATTGAACAATAATGCTCCCATTGTATTTCTTTAGACTTCAGCCTTTTTATGTTACACTAATCCTGCTTGTTTTGTTTATAAGCATGTTCTTTTGGAAAACAGGCTCGGTTATTCTTAGCTCTTTGATTCATTTAAAATGGAAAAGAGAATGAATCTTCCCAAATAAACAGCCCATGACTACTGACCCACTACCAAAGCTCACTGATATTCTTATGATATGCTTATTTTTCACCAAATCCAAGTATTAGTATGCTTATAAACGTTATGCTTATAAAAGAAAAACGTGTATCGTCCTGTTCAATGATTACTACATATACTCACACATTTACTTATTTGATATATCTGTGAAAATATTCTGCAAATATGAGAACCAGGGCGAAGTTTTAGTTACTGTCAGGTCTTTTTACTTTGTCTAACCAGTTTTGAATTCTGTTCAGATAATCCAATGATTATTATAAATCACACACATTCTTTGATATTCGTGAAAATATTCTGCAAATATGAGGATTTACTGATAATGCTGTTCCACCTTTCTATTTCGGTTTATGCTGTTTCATACATCATGAAAAATGTTTTCCTTTTCCAGATTTCGACGGACTGGTTAGAAGAGAAAATTACGGAAGACGAAGAGCGTGTCCAATCCATGGATATCGCTGCTTTCAACAAGATTTAAATTCTCATTCACCACAGCTTTATCGTTATTTCTTATCTTTATGTACATCTCGAATTTTGTCAATGAATATTAACAAACTGCTATTTCTATGTCAATTCGACTTTAATTATTTTTATTATCCGCTATTTTAAAGGTATTCAGAATCATTTAAAAATCCTTCAAGTCTTCCCCTTTTTAGGCATCTCAGCGTCGATCGACTTTGGGCTGTGTGCAGTAATTGCTTTGATAGCTTCCGAGTTCTGCCATTTTCTGTTTGTATGAGTAAACAAACACCCACAGGTGTACTAAATTGACAGTTTGTACATTAGAAAAATTGCTCTTGAAGGAGAAAAGTAAAATCGAAGTTTCAGTAAAGAGAACTTTGGACTGGTGAGAAAAAGTCTTCGTCTGCATCTTCAAAATATTTTAAGGACATAAAGTCGTAAAATGTAAACATTGTGCGAACCACGTGTCATTAAAGAGAACAATTAAAATCACGTGTCCAAAACAAACTTGTAAAACAATTGAACAATCAAAGTTAGCCATATTTGGTTTTATTTTTTATTTTGACATGTGACATTTGTTTTGATTTTGTATCCGCTGCATACAGTTTACAAGTTTCGCCAGTACTTTTATGTCCCTTTAAATGCCTCAAAACAATCAGTAAAGAACTACTACTAGCAAACACCATCTAAAACACATTACTAGGGAACCTTCATTCAATGATACATGCTATTTCTCATTTTGGAATGTTTCTAAGGGATACTTTAGGCGTATAAACTTTCGCGAGGATGAAAAAATCGCGAAATTCACGACATTTACTTTTTCAAATCTTACGGAAAAAATATACTCAACTTTCGCAAATCAAGACGTAAAATAGAGAATTTTCGCATGAGAAAATGACTTAGAGGGACAAATACTTCTTGGATTGGCTTGAAACATTTGTCCTTTGGCTTATTTAGTCTTTAAGCAGGTTAAAAGGTGCCATAAAAGTTGCATTTTATTCAATGCTTGAAGTTTGACAGATTTTCTATTTTGTCAAGAATTTTTGGCGAGCATAAACTTTCGCGAATGGCCCTTCCTAGAATTTTAAAAGACATTTACTTTCGCGAAAGTTTGTACGCCTAAAAAGTAGATGGCGTGCATTGAGTTTCTTCAATCACAAAGTGATCGTAAAATAATTGTTGCTTTTGTCTTTTACTGATTGGTCAAGACCGCTGAAATTTTATTGTAATGTCACGTGACCTAGGTAGGATTTCCTACCTGAACACGTTTCAGCCAAAGCACTATTTTCTATCGAAGTGGATCTTTTCGGCGTAAAATCATCCCCACAGCTGGATAACCCTGAATAAGTAGTATCCAAAAATGGCATTTTTTATTAACTTTCGATGTGAGAGTCCATTGTATTTATTTTTCTTTCGGCTACAGTATAATACTGTTCATAAATCTCTTCATGGAATTACAAGTATAAAGGCCTGGGGGCACGAGAAGTTTCTTTCGTTGGTGCCCACCAACCTGAAACGCTTTCTCGTGTCTCCACCCCATTTTTCTTTCTACCAATAAAAGTGAAATCTCCCTTTTGTCCTAGGGGCAACTTGTGGATATTTCCCTTTTTGTCTCATGAAACACAAAAGAAACCATGGGACACACACTTTTTTCTTGAGTTGGTCGGATGGAGCATGTTGTATTGAAATAATGCGAATAAAAACTTCTCGAGGATTAGAGAACAAGAACATTTTCGCCCGGGGGGGGGGGGGGCAGCTGGGCAAAAGGACCGACGGGTATGTGCGGGTCCTAAGGGTACCTTTTCCAAGTGCATTTAAAATGCACTGTAAGGGTCGGGAAAACTAGAGATGCACTGTAAGGGTAGAAATTTCAGAAAATTTCAGAAAATTCTTGAAAAACCTAGATATTTTGACCAAAAATGCTAGAATTTTGACCATTTTTTGCACGAAAGAGATCGAAAATTTGGGGGAAAATGCACTCTAAGGGTATGACTTTCACTGATTTTTGCTGCACTGTAAGGGTGCAATTTTAAAAGCCAATTTTTGGCCCGCACATACCGTCAGTCCCGCAAACCCAGTGCCCCCCGGGCATTTTCGTCACCTTGACGATTGAATTTAAGTGTAGGCTAGACTGGAGTCGTTGGAGTCATAATGCATGTAATACTAATAATAAACACAAATAATGATACGGGATTTAGTTTGTATAAACGACTGGAAGAATCCGGTGTTCCAGCCTTATAGATACCGGGCCTAGCTACGCAGAAACTTGCGTAGCGAAAAAACAATTTATCAAGCAACAACAAACTCTCAAAATAAAATCAACTCAAATGAAACATTTTTAACGCACAAATCCACACACATTTTATTTTCAAGAACTTTTTTTGAGCGGGAAAAAATTTTAATTGCGATATTGACACTTTTTTTTTGTTTGGAGTTAGTGCACAAAGGTTTCTAGACGACTAAAATTTACTTTTTTGCTTTATTTCTGATATGTCTGAATTAGTCGTCTAGCTTGCTAGACTAAGTGTAGGCAGGCGATTTCGAAAGTTTTTGACGTTTACCTCGAAAATGGTGTCACTCGGGAATTTCCGAACTTAGCTCACTGTATTTGATTTAAATGGGGCTTTTCCCGTTTGACCAAAATGGTAGCCGAGTAACGGAAAGTGAAAGTAGTACCAAGTAGTGAAAGTGTAAACTCTAGAAAGAAAGGGTGGTATATATAGACCTTTTTTCAAAGAGGCCACCCTGTTGAATAATTATGTAGTCCAGCAGAAAAACAATGATAAAACCATGCATAATTATTACAATACAAATGCATACATACTATCTTTGTTTTTATGGCTGGACTACATAATTATTCAACAGGACGTCCTCTTTGAAAAAAGGTCTATTCTAAAGATTAAGGTAAAGAATTATATATTTTTTAATCAAGGGAATCAAATAATCTAATGAATGTATTTTTCTATCCAAATTTTTTCGTGATTTGTTCAAGGTTTGCTTGTGAAAGTTTTATGGCAACCCATGGCATGGTTGCAGACGACCCTCGACATGGCCCGAGAATTCTCGGGCCTCTTCGGGCCATGTTCGGGCCAAGAGACCCTATCAATTCTTTTGGCCCGAACATGACCCGAGTCATTCGGGCCATGTTCGGGCCATGTTAAATGTGGAAAGAGTTACATCGGATCGCCCAAAGTACCTTCATGTTTTTATTTTATTTTCTTATCTCTGATCCTGTCTTTCTCTTTTCTGACTGTCTGAGTTTCTGAGACTTAGTTTCTCATTTCTGACTGAGTTTTCATACCTGTCAATCATTTGTCCATCAATTTCGACCAACCTAATTTTCGCACCGAGTGGGATTCGAACCACCACCAAAGAAAGACCTTCTGATTCGGAAGCCAGCGCTCTATCAGTTGAGCCATCGCCGCACAGCAAAATCACGCAATTCATAACATATTATACCGAACTGGCAAAAGACGGGGGTAATGTTATTATAATATGGGTAAAAGTACCTAAACCTGACTGAAATTCGAGCCGTTACTAGCAACCCTGCGGGGTCCAAGGCGCCGAGTATGCACCTGGCGCAGTGACAAGCCGTTACTAGCAACCCTGACCCTACCTAACTGTTAGTTAATCAATTCAAAACAACAAAACCCCCGGAAAGGTGACTATCAGCGATCCGTGGATAAAAAAATAAAAAAATGAAAAATAAAAAAATGAAGGTAACTTTGGGTGATCAGATATAACTCTTTCCGTTAAATGTTAAATTGATTCAGCATGTCCAGTCAAACAAAATACCGTAGTACAAAATTAGATTTGTCTGTTTTGTTTATATCGCTCAAAACAACTTTTACGAGCTTCCCGTGGACAACGTTCAGTTTAAAACCAGGACCAGTTTACTAGCAAATATTTCCACCCTAAGTATATTTATAACAATGTTTTCATACCAAATAAGACATTTAATATTTATATGAATTTACAACATTCATATATTTAATATAATTATATAAGAGAAACCAAGTTTTTCTCAAAGAAAATGTTAAAAAAATTCAGTCCTGAAATTACACGCCTGTTTAAATCATGTTTTCAAAAATTGGCCCGAGTGTGGCCCGTGCGTGGCCCGCGTGTGGCCCGAATTCTCGGGCCATACTCGGGCTTTACGCGAATTCCAATAAAAGTTTTGGCCCGAGAATTCTCGGGCCATGTCGAGGGTCGTGGTTGCAGTCTTCTCTTCTTGTTCTTGTACCCCCCGTACTGTACTGTATGTATACCGTGAGATCGGGTAACTTGCATCAGTGGAGGCTAACATGCATAGCCCTCAAATGAATGACCTGGCTGGTCATTGTAGTACAAAATTAAATCAAAACAAAAATGGTAGAGTTAGAGCTGCGAGGGGAACTGCGTCATAGTTCGTTCATTTGTTTTGAAATTTTGCTGCTTTGCTTTGATTGGTCAGTCATATTTGATGGCTATGCAAGTTTCCTCCACTGATACTAGTTACCCGACTTCAAGGTATACCAGACCCAATCAAGCGAACAATGGAACTAATCGAACTCCATTGAATGATTAAAGTTCAATCAAAAAAATTAATCGAGCCTAATCGAACACTCACAATTTTTGGAGCAACTAACAGGAGTACACAGGAGTTCAATTAGCTAGTTTGGCCAGTAAAAAGTTTGATTAGTTTGTAGCACGCGATCGCCATTTCAACAGTTCCTGGACCCCAAGTTTAAATAAAAATAGCATAATACCGTCAACTGCTCTAACTTGGGACAATTGGTCGAAACATGGGACTGTTGATATCTGGCCTGTATTTACACTTACTCTTAAATCTCTTAAATCTCAACAAATTTGTTTTGATAACTCCACCAAGTTTTTCAATCATTCTGTCATAACATGGTTACGATAACTTTCACTGATAGCGCGCCCTTTTTAACTTTTTTGTTTTCATTCAAAATGACCAGACACCAATTGGAGAATATAGAGAGCGCCTGTCGCCTAACCGCCTATTGCCCAATGGGATTAACAAATAATGAGTGTGTAACTTATCAATCACACGAGTGACATAAAACGCTCCATTGTATTGCCACTAATTTGGTCTTCTTTGTTTCAGACATTCGCATGTGTTCCACTACAGATATTTTTCATATTTCAATTTAAAAGCCTTCTCTGTGCAAAGAGAAATTGTGCATTTTTTAATACGCCGTTCATTAACTCAAATCAAATGACTTTGGAGGTTCAGTGAAATGGTGGCAGAATTGCCTTCCCATGTTTTGTCAGATAGTCCCAAGTTAGAGCAGTTGACCCAGTGGTTTTTCCAAGCACTCAAATGCCTCCGTTAGACGGAGGCATTAAACTCAATTCAAATTGAGTTTCAGAAACTCAATTTGAAAGAAAATTTTCAGAAAAGAAGTAAAAGATCAAATTTCACCATAATAAAATACTTTCTCACTCTTTCTTCCCCTTATTTAAGCCCATTAAAAGGAATAAAATGAATAAAACTTGTAGTAAAAGTTATTCAGTTATCACAGCTGCAGTTGATTCTTTTAATTGAGTTTTATATACTACCCTCCTTCTATATCTACAGTTAGGAACATTTGGCGAGTTCCTGTACGCGACCGCGATCTAAAAAATCATAACAACACTCATTAAAAAATGACGTTCGTGTCTTTTCGCACTTTTTTTAGCCTAGACGATGTAGCAAACATAGTAAATATAAGCACAATGTGCTTTTAATTGGCTGAAGTTTTTTTTTGCGTCGGAATTTTTTTTTCAAACTTTCAGCAATGATTGACCAAACTGTTACAATGAAAATTATCCAGCGCATTTTTTATCTTCTTATCTTCTTAATATTCAATGAAGCACTCAAAGTTTACTGAATTTAAGCACATAAGATATTCTTATAATTATTGATATTCACTAAAACACCGTTCATTGCCTGCTGCAGTGGAGTGTATGACGTAACTCGCGCGGCAACTAACTCGCTTTTTCTTGGAAGATCATATTGGGCGTTTTGGCGTTACCTTCCTCGAAGCTAGCGGGCGCCCCTGTCTTTCCGCAACTCTTTCCACCATTTTAGATGGCCATAATAATAGATCCAAAAGGGCGCCATAATCTTGGAAGATAATTTGTTTTGGTCTCCAGCTTTGGGAAGTAGCAATGTTTTTGGTTGTTTTTTATGGAAAATAGTAAGAAACTTAAGTTTAGAAGTGTATCATTTAGTTTTGCTGGCTTGAAGAATGGCAGGATCCTGGATGGTTTCCCTAACTGATCTACAATAAAGAAGAATATTTTTAATTGAGTTATTATATACTACCCTCCATCTTTATCTACAATAAAGGGAAGATTTTAATTGAGTTATTTTCTAATCTGAAAGTTTCTTATCGTTTTTCATTTGTACATATCTATATTTTTCATTGGTACGTTCAAGTAAAGTAGTGTTCTGGTTTAGAGGCACCACTTCCTTTTTTGGCATTTCTTTTTTGGCATTTCTTTTATCCCCCATTTTGCTAAAATTAGCTCTAGATATATATAATTTGTTGTTTTATTTTTTATTTTTTTAAAAGATGAAATTAGTTCATCATCCTCCTCACTTAGAGCTGGATAGTGAGACCTTTTGAGTTTCTTTTGAAAAACTTTTTTGAAGGTAAAGAACTTAGTTCTATAATGCTAAAAGTGCAAAATACATAGAAAATACATCCACTTCTTCTTCTTTATTTTTGTAACTTTTTTCTAGAGTTGAGAGGACTTTTTTTCAGTAATTCATTCATTTTGTTCATCGCTAAATTCTAGAAATTCATTCACTTTTAACCGTTTTAAAGTGCCAGTTAAGGCCAAATTATGCTCAGCTTTAGGGGGCTTTGCCCCCTGAACCCTCACCAGGGCTAGCCCTGGACCCACTGGGGGCTCAAGGCGCCCCCCACACCCCCAGCCTCTATTATCCAGCCTTTGGCTGGATATCACGGCTTACGCCTTTGATGAAAACTCAATTTGCAAGTACAAACGGAGGCATTGCTTAGTGCTTGGAAAAACCCCTGGTTGACCATGGCTCCGAATGGGGTTCTAGGTCCCCCCAACAAATTTAGGTCCTCCCTACGATTTAGGTCCCCCCACTTTTCAGTAAGGTTCAGGTCCCAGTTGAAATATAAAGGTTCAGGTCCCAGCAAAAAAAGCTACTGTCATTTCTGGTAGTATTATTACTAGTTTTTTTACGTATCAACATGGGACGTCAACCAACTGAGGAAGAGAAGAAAGAATTCATGTACATCATAAAAATGCGGGGTTAAAAAAAATTGGGGGTCCAAATTGAAAAATTAAATAAATGTTGCCCACCTGGAATTTTAAGGGTAGAAATCTGCCATTTTAGCCTACATTTTGATAGAATGTAAGAGATAATAAATTCAATAGAAAAATCTATAACTTATTAACCAAAACAATAGTGAGGGGGTATTTTACAGTTTCCTAATTAGCCCCCCAGAACTCTCAATGTTGTTGTTAGGACCTTCCTGACTGGGAGGAAAAAAACACCTATTGAATGATTATTGGCAAATTAGGGATAAATCCGTTAAAATGCTCATTTTTAGGTAGGCTCATTCATAGCGTCAGCAATGGTATAGGACAGGAAAAATATTAGCTCCGTCCCCTGAGATTTAAAGTACCACAGATTCAACAATTTGTTAGTATACCACATGATTTGCAACTATTGACAAAAAAAAGTAGAAATGCTTTTGTTATATGCCAAAAGTTATTTGTAATTTACATCACCTAACTAACTGATAATGTTCTTCTATTTGTATGTTTGTCTGTTACCAGCTTTTTGGGATTGGCTCATTATTTTTTTCTATTTTTTTTGCTTAATTATGCCAAATGGTAATGCCCAAACAGTCACGGAGTCCGATTTTCGAAAAGATATCTGGGGGGATTTGGGCCAAAACTGCCTTAAAAAGGGTTTGTTTTTTCTGATTCTCTCCTATATTAAATGATATATTTTCTGATATGTATCTCATGATTGGAAAGAGCTATTAACTTGAAATTTTGACCAGTTATGGATAGTAGTAATTCAAATAAGACTTTTATCATTTTGATGTCAAAATATTTGCTGAAACACTATGAGTGCTAACTGATTTTTGATAAATTTGAAAAGGACCACCACTGCCTTTCACTTAGTATTAAAATGTATTAACTGATTTTGAGGTCTAATTATATCTTGCCAATATATATAAATCTCATTAAATAATTACACAACAGTATTTAAATTTCCAATTCTTTTTTAAAAAGACACAGAACATAGATTAATTGAGACCAAAACAAGATTTGCGTATTATCTTGATAATTATATTTTACTACATTATAGGGTAGTTTATTTAAAAAATGGCTTGCAGTGCTGCACCAATCTCAGCAAATCTCACTGATTTCAGAGAGTTATACTTTCAAGGACCATTTAATGACTATGTATCTATCACATTGGAGTTAACAAACAAAACTTCACAATTGACTGTTTTCAAACTGAAAAGTACTGATTCATCAAAGTTTAGAATCCTACCAAACGTTGGATATGTTTTTCCCTTCAACACGCAGAGAGTTACAATTCAACTGCTCAAACCTGATGATCCAAGTCAGATTCATTCAGACAAATACCAAGATCAGAAGTTTCTGTTGGTTTCAAACCACATTGATATACCCCAATTGAATTCGTATGAAATTGAGAATTATTTGAATAAATCTACCAAAACAAACACCTACAAGAAGCTGAAATGTGTTTTACTTCCTCCTGATGACCAAGGCTTTAGCTGTTCTCCTGTCTCATCTGCCTGTAATATTGGTAAATTACAAAATTTTAATTTCATACTAAAAGGAATATTTCTCAATCGATAATTTTATATCTTTTTAAAACTCATTGCCCAGCTTCCGGCAAAATATTTCCAAAAGGAATGACAACATTGACAAAATGGTTTAACCTCCATCCTTTATAATGCCCTTCCTGAAACTCGATACATTCAACATAGGTTATTTCATTCTGTCAAGTTTGCACATTTGGAAATTACTGAGATATGATGGTATTATTTACTCGAAAATTCAACACATTTTTTTACCATTTAGAAGAGCCTTGTTGCTCATCATTAGAAGAAGAAAGTTCCGGTGGAAATCAAGAAAACAATGATGACGAGAACTACCAAAAGTGTTATGATTTTGATATGGTGGAGGATAAAAAGATTGCAGATTACATATGCTGCGTTTGTTTTGGTATGATTCGAGAGGCTGTCCAGTTGCCATGTTGTACAAAATTGATTGGAAATTCTTGTCGCCTGCAATTACAGAAACGAAATGGTAGAAAGTAAGTTAGTTAAGGCATGTGTTTCTTTAGTGTTGTTTGGCAAGTTTTTGTCTCGGATTTTAAGCTAAATACTTAATTTCTATATTCTTTAAAGTATTTATATTTTACTTTGTTGTTAAGTTTCTTTCAATTATAACATCACATAGACCTTTTGCTAGTCAGGATGTCATGTTAACTACTTATTTTTACCGCTAGGATCAGATTACCTGATCTAAGCTACTCATTCGCTGAGTTGGCGGTGACCGGGGATCGAACCCACAACCCTTGGATTATCAGGCAAATGCTCTACCGACTAAGCTACCCAGTCACAATTGTTCTTCGTCTAAAATATCATTTTTTCCCGTTTTAGATGCCCATTATGTAATCAACAATACATTGAAGAAAAGGTAACCAGAGAATTATTTGGCCGAGGTTGATCAGCCAATTAGCTGCTGTAAAAAGTTGCTAGAATGTTGAAACAGTGATAAGTTACTTTGAAAATAATAACTTTTCTAACTTGGTCAGTCACTCAGAATTTAGAAACTGTTGGAAAAAGTCTATCTAGTTTTAACAATTTCCAGTATGATTAATCTATTCTCTTTTGTTTCTTTTGTCAGGTGATACAAATCCAATCAACGGACAATACGATCACAGACACCGTTCAAATTGTTTGTCGTAATGATGACGAATGCTCGTGGGTTGGGACTATCAATCAGTTCTTGGTAAGAGAAGTGACGTCTACTCAAACTCTTTCAGTACTGGCAAGCTAAATTTTCGTCATTTCATCTAGGATTGATTTTATTGGTTGCCGGTAATTTTGATTAAGGACCTTATTCAAATAAACGACTTCAAGGATTGCGTTGTAAATAAAGTCAAACGTGAACAATTTGTTGCTTTCTAGCCAAAGCCGAGAGAATTGCGTTTGAAGTTGACGTACCGTGTCTTTGAAAAATTCCTTAAATCTCAATTTCCCACAGTACTGAATGGGTTAAGCTCAAATGTATGATGTCTGGTGGCTTATCGAATTGAGAAAGTTCCTAATGAAAGATTCATGGCCCTGAATACAGTATTTTAGTTTCTTTGTGGAAAAAGAGTTTCTTACGCTTCTTTTTGGAAAATTAGTGAAATTTGTGTGTGTGGTGTACAATTACAGGAAATCAATTTTTTGCAATGGTTCCATTTAAATTTTAGGAAAGTCACCAAAAGGTTTGTCCAGAGGAGAAAGTGAAATGCACCAACCATGTTTGTAAGGAAGAAGTGAAGAGAAAAGATCTTGATCAACATTTGGCAACTTGTGGATACCATGTTTCACCATGCCAACACTGCAACAAAAATGTCAAACGAAAGCTTATCGATGTAAGACAGTTTCGATGTGGATAAAGAGAAAGAGCCTTTTAACACTAAATCCTTCTCTCAAATTCTTCTCAACACATTACTTTATTCTGAAACGGTGCCTTCAATTACATTTGATCGGAAGCTTATTCTTTGTAAGGTGCAGGGGTTTTTCCAAGCACTAAGCAATGCCTCCGTTTGTACTTGCAAATTGAGTTTTCATCAAAGGCGTAAGCCGTGATATCCAGCCAAAGGCTGGATAATAGAGGCTGGGGGTGTGGGGGGCGCCTTGAGCCCCCCAGTGGGTCCAGGGCTAGCCCTGGTGAGGGTTCAGGGGGCAAAGCCCCCTAAAGCTGAGCATAATTTGGCCTTAACTGGCACTTTAAAACGGTTAAAAGTGAATGAATTTCTAGAATTTAGCGATGAACAAAATGAATGAATTACTGAAAAAAAGTCCTCTCAACTCTAGAAAAAAGTTACAAAAATAAAGAAGAAGAAGTGGATGTATTTTCTATGTATTTTGCACTTTTAGCATTATAGAACTAAGTTCTTTACCTTCAAAAAAGTTTTTCAAAAGAAACTCAAAAGGTCTCACTATCCAGCTCTAAGTGAGGAGGATGATGAACTAATTTCATCTTTTAAAAAAATAAAAAATAAAACAACAAATTATATATATCTAGAGCTAATTTTAGCAAAATGGGGGATAAAAGAAATGCCAAAAAAGAAATGCCAAAAAAGGAAGTGGTGCCTCTAAACCAGAACACTACTTTACTTGAACGTACCAATGAAAAATATAGATATGTACAAATGAAAAACGATAAGAAACTTTCAGATTAGAAAATAACTCAATTAAAAATCTTCTCCTTTATTGTAGATAAAGATGGAGGGTAGTATATAATAACTCAATTAAAAATATTCTTCTTTATTGTAGATCAGTTAGGGAAACCATCCAGGATCCTGCCATTCTTCAAGCCAGCAAAACTAAATGATACACTTCTAAACTTAAGTTTCTTACTATTTTCCATAAAAAACAACCAAAAACATTGCTACTTCCCAAAGCTGGAGACCAAAACAAATTATCTTCCAAGATTATGGCGCCCTTTTGGATCTATTATTATGGCCATCTAAAATGGTGGAAAGAGTTGCGGAAAGACAGGGGCGCCCGCTAGCTTCGAGGAAGGTAACGCCAAAACGCCCAATATGATCTTCCAAGAAAAAGCGAGTTAGTTGCCGCGCGAGTTACGTCATACACTCCACTGCAGCAGGCAATGAACGGTGTTTTAGTGAATATCAATAATTATAAGAATATCTTATGTGCTTAAATTCAGTAAACTTTGAGTGCTTCATTGAATATTAAGAAGATAAGAAGATAAAAAATGCGCTGGATAATTTTCATTGTAACAGTTTGGTCAATCATTGCTGAAAGTTTGAAAAAAAAATTCCGACGCAAAAAAAAACTTCAGCCAATTAAAAGCACATTGTGCTTATATTTACTATGTTTGCTACATCGTCTAGGCTAAAAAAAGTGCGAAAAGACACACGAACGTCATTTTTTAATGAGTGTTGTTATGATTTTTTAGATCGCGGTCGCGTACAGGAACTCGCCAAATGTTCCTAACTGTAGATATAGAAGGAGGGTAGTATATAAAACTCAATTAAAAGAATCAACTGCAGCTGTGATAACTGAATAACTTTTACTACAAGTTTTATTCATTTTATTCCTTTTAATGGGCTTAAATAAGGGGAAGAAAGAGTGAGAAAGTATTTTATTATGGTGAAATTTGATCTTTTACTTCTTTTCTGAAAATTTTCTTTCAAATTGAGTTTCTGAAACTCAATTTGAATTGAGTTTAATGCCTCCGTCTAACGGAGGCATTTGAGTGCTTGGAAAAACCACTGAGGTGATAAGGTGATAAGGGTTTTTTTCTTTGCTTTTTGATGATTAACTTTTTTGCAGATAAAATATCTATAGGTTCTCTTGACCGAGAAGTACAATATATTACATATTGATTCATCTTTTCTTTACATTTCAGAAACATGCAAAAACGTGCAAGATTCCCTGTCCTTTGAAATGTGGACAAAATATCCCACCATTAGAAGTATGCATTTTATGTTTCTTTACTTTCGGGTAGATAGCTATCGAAAGAGGCTAACTTATTCTGCATTCTCAGATGTGCGCAGCGTCGCACGCTGCGTGTCCCAATCCAGCGAATCACTTTTCATCTAAAAAAATCATTGCATTGCAATTTTTAACCACGATTAAGTAAATGGCTTAGAAGAATTATATTTTAGATCTTTTTAGCCATCGTGGCTAGCCATTCGAGGGTGACTTTGATAGACTTTGAAAAGTTTTGAAAGTGATAGGGAGCCGCTATTGTAAACAGAAAGTTTTAAAGAGCATCTGAATAAGAATTCTTCAAAATGAAAAATTATCTTTAGGAAGAAGGTTGATTTTAGCCCCTCCAGCTCCAAGCCCCTGTATAGAAAATAGTACTTTGGTGTCGAAAAGTTAGTCTTGTGGTAGGAAATCTGCATAAGGTGCATAAAGATGATGGTTCAACGCCACGAAGAGGAGGCTTTGTAGGGTTAGATTTTCGAAACTTTTTACAAAACATTGTAAACACACACGTTTTAGCGTATTAATATATAGATTCTATATCCATTATAAACGACTCCAGTCTATGGAACAGCGTTTTCCTATTAATTTGACTATTTGATATAAAAAAACACGGCCACTATGGTGGAGATTGATCAGTTTTAACGTTTTTTGAAGGTGACGAAACATACTGATGAAGAGTGTGGCAATCGGGAAGTTGCTTGTCCTTATCGAGAAGTTGGTTGTAATGTCAAAGTAAGTGATACACTCCCCTGGGGGGGGGGGCACTCAAGGTAAGTGACCTACCAGACGTTCGGCCCTTAAGGGTAGGTTTTTCATAGTTCAGCTAGTGCACTGTAACGGTAGGAAATTACAAAACTGCACTGAACTGCACTGTAAGGGTAGGAAATTGTGATAAAACGCCAATTTTTTGGTAAAATTGGCACAAAATTGGTCAATTTTGGAGGAAAAATTCCACATTTTCTTGGAAAATTGCAAAATTTTCGCCCTTACGAGCGAGAAATTTTTAAAAAGTGCACTGATTTTTGATGGAAATTCACTGCACTGTAAGGGTCCGATTTTAGAAGCCAAATTTTTTGGGCCGAACGTATGGTCGTTTTCAGATCGAGTGCCCCCCCCCCCGGGTACACTCCGTAGCATGATCATAGTGTGCACCCCCCCACTCTGCAGGGGGGGGGGTTTGGATTTTTGGGTCCAAAACAGCCAGGTGGGAGTCTGAAATTTTGGACTTTCAGGTGGGGGAAATAGGTTGAGGTGGGACTAGAAATCTTTTGGTGGGACTCTTATGGAAATCTTGAAAGAAAAATTATTTTAAATTTTAGATTTTTACATATTTGTCTTTGAATCCTGTAATCTGTTTTTCATTGAAAATTCCCCTAACTTTTTATTGGAATTTTCATTCCAAACTGCCCGAAGTGCCAACTGTTTGCCAATCAAATATGCAAAAAAGTTGTTTTTGTTTCATTTTTTTTCTATAAAGTTTACCTTCATGATTTTAAGAATTCTTTAAAAATATTCCAAAACATATATAGGTTTTAATATTTTTGTTGAGTTTTTGATTCTTGTTAACCTTAGGTTACAAGACTTAGATTATAAATGAAGGATTGATAAAGAACTCTGCATTAAAAACTTAAATTCATATCACAGTTTGTTGTTGTTGAATTGAATTGCTTTACATTTCCTATCCGTGAACAAGTAAAAATTGAAGGGGAGGTCAGCACATCGAAATTTGGTAATTAAAAAATTTTTATTAAATAAAATCCCTATTTTAGGTGGGACTTGGAAAGTTAACTATCAGGTGGGAGTTTCTCAAGTGCTGGGACCTGAAATTTTAGGTGGGACCTTGACCCCCCTGCACACTATGATGATAAAAGGTCCCTTTGACAGAATATCTTAAGTTTATTAATTTTGGCATGTACTTTATTTGGCGGTCAGCCAAAATGCGATTTTTGGCAGGCACTTAAATTAGAGGATGGCAGAATTGTATGATTTGACAGGGATTTAATTTTACCGGTGGGGAAATTTCCCTCAACCGAGTCCGTATTGCTGAACCGTATTGTATTAAATAAAAAGGTGTTCACTGTCGTGTTGATAATTTTTTTTAAACAGATTCCTCGTTGCCAATTGTCATCACATATTAACAGTCCATCGCATGCTCAAATGCTTAATACGTTCGTTACCAAATTCAAAGAATTACAAAGCGAAAATGTGGCTTGGAGACATCAAAACGAAACTCTTGAAAGTGAGATTGGTGTGTTGAAAAATGAGAACAAGGATTTGACTGACCAACTTGCTAACAAAGAAAAATTGCTTCAAGCCAGGGCACGGAACTTAAATGATGTTTTGCTAAAACATCAAAGAAATCAGGAACAAATGAGAAAGACTTCGATAAGACGTCCACAACCTCCACCACAAGCTCCACCACCACCACAACCACAACCACAGCCACAGCCACGGCCACGGCCAGAAGCAGCTGTTGGTGTTGTGAAGAAGATTTCAGTAACTGCAGTTCCCGTTTTGGAGTCAGTGGACAGGTAAACTCTTTTTTTGAGTGGATGAATCGCGTCTTGTAACATCGCCTAAGTGTAAACTTTTCATATAGATTTTTTAAGGACTGCGAGATCACCTCTAACGTTTATCTTTGTTTATTTTATTGAAATGAAATCTTTTGCTTCTTTTTCAGCTCGCAAGGAGCCACTTTAAAAAGTAAGTTCTAAAAATGCATTAAAAGTGTTTTTCAGTTCATCCAAACATAAAAAAGGACGAACTTATACAGTGGTGAATACATCAGGTCGTCTGATATTTTGTGGGAAAGTGCATTGACTGGTTCTTACATCATGTCACTCTAGTTTTGAGCTGGACATGTGCAGTAGTGAACATACACGACCTCTGAACCATTTCACTAACAATGGCTGATTATCGTACTATAATCGTTACTTTTATTGATCTATATCAATTCACGAGGAAGCCAAGATTCCCAAAATTTAAAGATGTTCTATTTGATTTTTCCCATAGTGCTCTTTGGCTTGCTGAGGAATGAGAATTGGGTTGCCTTTGACAAAGAAATCAAAAACAAAGCACCGCTATTAAGAACAGACGAGAAATCGCAATTGTTCTTTAAAGCTTGTTCCAAAAATAACATCCCTTTAAACTCGATTCGAGGTTTGCTTCGTTCCGGGTATTTCATTCGAGTATATAAAGAGGAATCGTGTGTTTATTACCCGCTATGTGACGGCCGGTTAGATGTTTTGAAATTGCTGATCGAACACGATAAATCACTTTTGGATTATGTTGATGAAGATAAGAATACACTACTTCACCTAGCAGCTATGAATAACCAAAAAGAAATCGTCAAATATTTATTGAGCTTCAATATTGAAGGTTGCCGATTGAAAAAGAATAGTTCGGATTTGACGCCCGCAGAGGCGGCTGATGATGACGAAATCAAAAAACTGATCAACGAGTACAGGTAAGCTGATCCTACTTCGTTATTATTACCACCCTCTCACACCCATATAACATTAGATAAATGTTGTTGTGTAAATAGTTCGCTAATAAAGTCAATTAGTTTGGAGTAGGTTTGAGAGGAGAAATTTATACAGCGACCAGCAGCGACCAATTTTTTGGACCTTTCAAATCAAAATTTCATTTTCACTATGATTTTTAATTTTCAGGCCTAATCGTGGCTTGTTGAGGGGATTCTTTTCGTGATTCAACCGAACGGAAGAAATTCAACAATTCAACAACAGTCTTGTATAATTTGGTGAGAATTTTGAAATCCATTCTCTTTTTAATTTTGAAAGTGGTTGTCATGGAAATAGTTTTCACTATATCGAAACAAACACCAATCAGATAAAATATTGTACCAATAATAAGAAGGGTAGTGACATCCTTGCTTGATTGACTCTCTACCTGAGATTTATTATCAAATACAGTAGAAGTTTTTTATAAAAAACATCTAAAGTTTTTTGAGCCTTCGGACGTATTTAAAATGTTCTTAAAATGTTCTTAATCTCGCTATTTTGTAAATGTTTTTGTTTAGTTTTTTACAAAAACATGTAGCAATCTTTGCTGTCTATTTTGGAGTTCCTTTGTTCTGTGTTTGTTGAAAAACTATTTGTAAATTGTATATTTCAAAATTAAATTTGAAGAGATTATAATGTAAATATTGCAAGTTAGTAAATTCTAAATCACGATTATTTTTTTACACAGGTTTTGTATTATTTTTATAAAATTTTACGCTTTTAAATCGTACACACCAAACACCAAACAGTGGATTTAATTTCACGAGTCAGGAATCTCACGCGTTTTCGCGAGTTTTAATTTCGCGAAAATTGCTAAAATTCACGAAATGGCGAAAATTAATCTCGCGAACGTTAATCCGATCTGATTACATACAGACCTTTTCTCAGAGATTTTCTATTCAATTCATATTTTTTTCTAATTTATATTTTTATCATTGCAGAAAATATAGAAGACTCAATAGCAAGCGAAATACTCTAACATCAACTTAGATTTTTTTTCATGTTGGATTAAGTCTAGAGATCTCGCATAATGCTCTAAATTTTTTTATAGCCAACTTTATAAATTGTCAATTGGATAAAAGTTAATTTAAATGAATGCTATCATGTTGACTTATCAATGAATTTCTCACAATTCTGGCACACTATATTTTTGTAAAAATAAATTTTATGAAAATATTTTGTTACTTTTATGTCAATGTTGTAATGTATATTAAAAAGGTCATGGTTCTTAATCGCCTTGATTTAAATTTTCTATAAGAAGTAATTTTGTCAAGAAATTTCAGGTTATTGTCAATAAAAACACTATCAGTCAAAATAAAACTTATTTAAAACATCCTAACAGGGGTTTCAAACAATTATCTTTTGAAAAAAAAAAAATTATTTCTAGTTTTTAAAACAATCTCGTTTTGCTATACTTAAAATTGTTAGTAATTTGAATTTTTTTTTTATATCACAGCAGTGGTTCAGGGGAAATCCTTTTAATTGTTTTGCTTTTATAACATTCGGGAAAAGCAGATCACAGTCAGCTATATAAAACTTGCTCATTTTGAGAAAAAAAAATTGAACAAGCTTTTTGTAAGAGTACGGAAGAAATAACTGTCAGTATGTTTTGTTGAACTTGTCGTTTTCATAATGAATTGATTGATAGGGTTGGTAGGCTAACGACCTCACTAATTGGCAATCAAAAGCTAATCATTAATTAACGTACTTCTCATTCAGTGATGGTCAGAAGTTGGACTTGATAACAAAATCATCAACTCTATGTTCAATTAACTTCTTTTGATTTTGATTTTCCATTTTTATATATGATTAAAAGTTTTCTTTATAGCTTGAGTGAAGATGAAATTGAAACTTGCAAGAGAAATTTCTTTTTCCATCTTATATTTGAACACTCGATCCAGCAAAGTCTTCTATCTCTCAATAGTAAGTTTTAAACAATATTTTTCAGTTTTACGTTTTCATTTTTCAAATTCATTTTTAAAATATTTTACCAATTTAAATTTTCAAATTTCACTTACTCAGTCTTGTAGAGTTTTCAGTCAATGTATATTTTGTAGTGTCAATTTTTCGAGTTATTTTTCCGAATAAGCCTCTACCCGATTGGCACAAACGTCTTTTGGACGTCTAATGTACGTTTCTAGGACGTCCAAAGGTCATAAAGCCGTCAATTGAATGTCCATAAGACGTTTCGTGCCCATAGGGTAGATTTGAAAACAACTTTGTTTCCCGTTACTCGTGCTTTAATTGGACTCATGTTTAAACTTCGTGCAGTGAAGCTAAGATAGGTAGTAATATATTTCTGATTTGATTTTCTATTTTTCAGTGGCGTCACATTCATCCTTACCTGTTGTTAGGACTTCGTGTCTTCATTTCAATCTACAGCATTGTGTTTATGGGTCTTTCCATCTATTCTTATGAAGCTTCAAGAATGTGGTTACTACATATCACAACATGGAACTATATTCTCTCAACGCTTTATTTTGTACTGGTGATTGGTATCGGTCTAAAAGAATTGTTCAGTGAGAGACGACAATCGATTTCTTCTTATTCGGTCATTAGTATTTCACCGCGCGAGCATGAGGACGGGGAGCTGACGGAACCTGCTCAGCGTACAGGTAATGCAATACCGATCATTTTACTGGATGGGAAAGAGATTATTTTCAACTACGACAGCGATGCGAGTGATAGTGACGACGATGACGTAATAGATATTGACGATGACGTCATCAGCGTCGGATATCAATTACCGATTTTCTATAAAATGACGTATTGCATTTTTAACGTATCGGGAAACTTGAGCGTCGTAATAGCAATCGCTTACTGGAGTATGCTTCATAATTACGACATCCCAATTTTACTGAATTTGACGTCATATATACAAATTGACGGAAGTGTAATTATACTTTTCTGGTTTTTACTTGAAGTGATTTTTAATGATATTCCAATTCATATTTTACATTTCGTGTACCCTCTCGTCACGGTGATCGTGTATTTCGTTACGTACATCGTGTACACCGTGTCAACAGGTCACGTGGTATATGACAATATCAATTTTATCGACCACCCTGGACATGCAGGTTTTGTTGTTTTGATTTTTGCGTTCGCTGTTTTGCTAATTCAGCTGGTGTTATTTCTATTGGAGCAATTGAAAAGATATTTAGCTGATCGCTTGAACAAGTTGAGAAAAGAATCAAGAGCCTACGCAGAAGATTCATGATTGATTAATACAAAATGTTTTGGCATGATAACTTGCAATTTTTTAACCTGTAGCTTTTAATCAACTGAATTCCCTGAATTCCAATCTTAGTCAAATCCCAATCGATGGGGTCAAGCTGGAGTTTTTACAAGTTCTTTGATGACTCTGTTGGTCGTTAAATGTTGAGACAAACGATTTTATTACTTTTCCAAAGAACGCGTCATCCCTTTTGTTAAAAAATAACCAATCAGTTAAGCATCTTGTAAAAACTCCAGCTTATCCCAATCGATGAAGATTCTTTTTATTTATATCTCAATGAGAGTCATCATAGCAGACTTTTTGTCTTGTTTATATAAGATTTTTAGGACGCTTTTTGGGTGGTCATAGAGCTTAACTGGGCCCAATGCCTTTCACGGATTTCAAAATTAAAATATCTCCCGTCGGGAATCACTCTACAGTAAGCCTTTCCAGATGATTTGTCAAAGCTCTGTTATATGGAAAAATGCTACAATGAACAAACCGAACTGAAATGTTTTGTGTTTACATGGATTTATCTGATCGTACAAAAAATTCGGTACATTGACGTAAAAAGAGGTTTTTCGACCTTCCCAGCTCTTAATTATCGCTTATCACTATTTTGTAAATAGTATTTATTGATGTTCTACTTATACTTGAAGCATTTTCAACTAAAAGACATTGACACGAAACATTTTTTTTTTGTGGGAATGTCAATGTCCTGTAGAATAACCTCACAATTAAAAATGGAGGGCTTGTTCAATCCTTAACAAAATATTTATATTGCAGACTTTTCCAAGAAATTCCCTGCGAGAAGGGAACAGACATTATTTTTATATGTTACGCACCATAAAGTTTTGCTGCAGTTTAATTTTATATTTTAATTTATTGAAAATGATAATTTATTTTGTATATTTACATTTTTCAATCTGATATTTCATATTTATATAGTATATTACAAGATTTTTAAATTTTGAACACTAAAATAATTTACATATTATTTCTGAAGTTGAATCACTTTTAAACATCTGTCATTTTGTTCATTAAAAGTTCCTCTATACAAAACATCGGTTCGATGATAAATAATCAGTCTTGAATTAAGCGATGGTACGATTTTAAGTACAAGAAATATCAATTCATATCCATAAATCTTTCGTAACTTCCGTACTCTCCATACTCTCGAGTACAAGTCATGAATATACGAATAGCAATAGAAGCTAAAACACCCGGTTTTTTTTCAACTTCAGCGGAACACACACGTCGATCGGTAAGGGTAGTAGCCCGGGCTAAAACGCTTGACAGTTAAGTACTGCACTACTGAAATGTTGCATATATTTGTCATTGTTGGCTTTCATTGGGCTTATCTCTGAGCTTGTATTACATCTTGGTAAATGTAATCAATGATCCGTTTGTTAGCAAAATAAAGTGCGAAATCTCCTCTCAAACTCCAACCTCGTTTCGAAATATCTCATGGTATTAGTGGAACAGGTCCAAAGTATCTCATGAT
This sequence comes from Clytia hemisphaerica, assembly GCF_902728285.1. NCBI lineage: Eukaryota > Metazoa > Cnidaria > Hydrozoa > Leptothecata > Clytiidae > Clytia > Clytia hemisphaerica. The sequence goes on from NW_027103900.1 coordinate 1,470,482, forward strand.
AGCATTCTTGAGTGAACGATTGGGAACGAGTTGGTTGCTAGGCAACGGTTTATTTGTCATTGGACTGGTAATATTACCAGAGTCGAACCAAGATGCAATGGACGATCTCTCGTACGTGAAACCATCTGAAAGCGAGAAGTTAAGTAGTGAGGGTTTATAAAGTTTATATTTTTTACAATGTTCTGAAATTCGTTCATGAAAATTCAACCTGAAGTGTCTATTTCCCAAGCCTGTAATGCCACATGTAATTTCGGGGTTTGGCCTATATTTCTGAAAAATTGGATGGTTAATAAAACCCCATAAACGACCCTTTTCCAGTCTTGTAATAAGACTTATTTGGACGTAGATAAAGAAAATCTTATCTGACCTACCAGCAACAAGTACAGGATCAGCCATTAGTTCTCTTGTGATGGGGCACAAAAATTCATCAGGTATGTTCCCTTCACTTTCAATGCGCTTCAATTCGTTCAATTCTCGTGTTATCTTATTACGGTGGCCCAATGGTCCTAAAAAAAGAAAATAAATTGATACTGCTGAAAGAGGCTTTTGTTTGCAAAGTAATGTTGACCCTTTTTTTATAGAAATATGTACTTTGGATGAGAATCAAGTATTCTTAAGAAAGTAACAAAATTGAGAGTGAAATATTCTTAAAGTATTCTTACTTTTTTAGACTTGACTTTTATACAAACATGAGAAATGATCAATTTGAGAGTTTGAGACTTTGAGGTCATATTGAGAGCTAAAATTATATTTCTGCCTCAAAAATTCAATTCCAGTCTAATAAAAAACTTTAACATAACCAAAACATAAAATGAGTGTATTCTTATTAAAATATGTGAAACTCACCCTAGATGGTATTCTTTAGGGTATTTTTACGATTTGGGCAATTTTCAACCTGATATTCTTATAGAAGAAATGCTGATAAAAAAGGATGTACTCGTCTTTAAAGGGATCAAAACTTTTTTTCTGTTTAGAGAAATTTTTTCGAATTAGAGAGAGTTTGCAATGGAAAGGACTATCATTTCACTTCGAATTATACACGCTTTTGTAAAATAATGGAAGTTGGACATCATATTATACAAAATTATCTAACTAAAGGTCAGACAATTATGTTTCCTAAAAGTCTTCATATTCATCTTCATTTTCAAAAGCTCAGAAAATTCTCATAGGCTCGAATTAATCCATTCAACAAATATTTTCTTAATAAAATGTATTAATTCTTATCATACCTTTTTTCCTTAAAAAACTCTAGTTTGAAACAAGAAGACCAGAGATTTGTTACTGTTATTGTTATGGGGTTCAACTATATAGTTTACAATGTTAATTTTCATCACGTAATCACGTCTAAAGCCTCCTTCCACAGGAAAAGTTTAAGATTGAAGATATTGTTAGGTATTGGTATATACAACAACAACAATTCATTCAGAAACCAAACAAAACAGTTGTATTGATGACTATTGATAGTAAAAAACATAGAGCAAAGGTGAAATAATTTGATCGATAAAGCTCAAAAGGAAAATGAAATCTTCACCAACTACAAAATTGATCTTCAAATAAAAAAGGACACTTGGTGTATAGCTGATCACTTTCAAAACAACAGTCATTCCAATAATTAGAAAAGTGTTTCGATATTTCACCATCCGACGGTCATTATTCTCTTTCTTGGCAAAAATAATATGTTTGTGAATGAAGATTGTGCATAAGTAGACGTAAGCGGAGAGACTGACGCAAAAGTTAACACACATGGCAATTGATGCCACAAACAAAATAGATTCAAGCTTAATTAGGTTCATTCTTGAACACAACAATGCTGTAGTATATAAAATCAACAAGGTGATATAGATGATGACAATTCCAATATGTGTTTTCCGTTTGGTAATCCAAATTTTCAATTTCAGTGGATAACGAGTTGCTAAATATAACTGTATGACCAAGAAGACTTGAATAGTGCTTTGGTTGTGATTGAACATCAGTAAAACGACGGTCAGATCAGCTAGAATAGTCATGAGGTAGTCTACGCTTATGAAAAACAACACAAAAGAGCTAACAATGATAAGTAAAACGAAAACGTTATTGATATACGCGTTAGCCAAGATAATATCGAATGAGGAGTTCTTCTTTTTGTAGATACAGATTAATACACTTATGTGTAAAAATGCGGAGATGAGAATCACGAACAAGTTGAGTATTCCAATGGGGGTTAAAACTTCCATCTCACTGACTGTCACGTCAACACCAACGAAAATATTTTAATTCAGGAGCTACACAATTATTGCATATGAAAAATGTCTAATGTGCCCAGAATAGTAGTATTCTGTACTACAAATGAGATCTCATGAATGATCGAATATCTAGTTAGAAATATAAAACCTTTGAATTTTCATTTCCAACAATATACAACAGCGTAAGAACCCTTTAAACGATTGAAGAGTGAAGGGTTTTGATGGAGGTTGCATGTTTGTTGATGAAAAGTTAATGAAGACTACTTTCTCTTACAAAGTAGTAAATGAGAAAGCAAATAAAACTCTTTCGAAATAGAAAAATGAAGAAAAAATGAAGCTAAACAAGAACACAAGTAATGTCTGGCTTGACTTGAATAAGTTATAAGTTATCAAAATGAAGCAGAAATCTTGTAATATTTTTTTGATCATTAGAAAAGTTAAAAAATGGTCGTCCAATTCATATTATTTACTGCAGCAGATGTTTTGTAGGATTTCTTTTTGCATGCCAAAATCATTAATAGGGAAATGTATATTAATGTGGATTTCAAAACCTCCGTCAAAAAGAAGATAATACTTATACGAATATGAAAAGTGTCATAAAATATTTCAAACGTCTGTTTACAGTAGCAAGTTGAAATAGAAAAGTCTTATGAATTTTAAAACACACAAAACTGCTTAAGTAAACAAAAAAGGCAGAAAAAATTGAGTGTGGACTAAAATCCGCAAAAACTAATTAGGTAAAGAAGGTAATTAATCCATGCAAAAAATTAAATCAATTTCAGGGTGATAAAAACGATATCATAATTTCTTACCAATTTGCAACGCATTCAAGAGGGTGTGATCATTGAGTTGTGCAAGTTCGATCCCATCGATCGCATTGTAGCGGAACACTTCACAATATTGATCGAGTGACAACTCTTTCAGCCAATCACAAACATCATCTATCGACCAATTACGTATCAGTTTTCGTTTGGGCTGAATGAGAAGATCAAAGTAAAATGAAACGACATACAGATTAAATTAGGCGTACAAAGTTTCGCTATTATAGCTTTTGTCTTCTGACTTATGAGGCTATAACAAGCTAAAAAGTGTCATAAATCTTACATTTTAGTTTAAGTTAGATGTTCGACAGATTTTCTATTTTGTCAAGAATTTTTTGCAAGCATAAACTTTCGCAAATGGCCCTAAAAAGAATTTTCAAAGGCATTAACTTTTGCAAAAAAGCTAAAACTCGCAAAAATCGCCAAATATTTCTGCTCGCGAAAGCTTTGTACACCTAAAGCAATATACAATGCAGTATCATCTTTAATACCCTTTTGTATAGACAGAATTTTTGTTTTATTTGTATATACTTTAGGCGTACAAACTTTCGCGGGCAGAAACTTTCGCGAGGTCGAAAAATCGCGAAATTTACGACATTTACTTTTGTGAATTCGAGGAAAAAATGTTTTTCGCGAGCATAAACTTTCGCGAACCGTTGAATAAAAATGAGAATTTTCGAATGAAAATTGCCTTAAAAGTGAAAAATATTCCTTAAATTCGATTAAGACGGTTGCTCTTCGACTGTAAAAAAGCATTAAAGGATAAAAATATGCCAAAAATTTATTACGATTTCGAGGTTTTATAGATTTCGAGCATAAACTTTCGTGAAATGCCCTGTTTAGAATTTTCAAAAGCATTTACTTTCGCGAAAAAGGCAAAAATTCACGAATACCGCTAAAGTTTCTGCTCGCGAAAGTTTGTACGCCCAAAGTATTTTCAAAATTTGAAAACTTCGGGACTAATGACTCACTTGATCCGCTGGTGAATTACCAATAGCATGGGTTGGATTCTGACGCCCTGGATAAAGTGTAGGAGTCATTATACATCGATAAAAGTAGTTTGACTGCTTGCCTTAGATTCAATGAAGTGAAAATGAAATTATTCCAAGACTCAATTGAAAACTTCAGAAAATAAAAATATCAGTTTACACATTCACTACCGAGCCCTTTGCAGAAATCGGAAATTTGACCTCTTGGTATTAATTTCAGAATGTATTAGAAAAGCAAGCAAAAGTTTCTGTATCAAAAGTCATGGATCTTTGAAATACTGCTGGTAATTTGACGGCTCTACTCTACTACGAGTATACTCATACTTGGTATACTCATACTTGGTAAGGAGCGTGATAAAATCGATCCCCTATCTTCAATGCATGAAATGTTCTCACCAGTGCTTTCAGTCCTTCGTATATCATCAATTTGCCAGATTTGAACAGACTTATCATTTGATCCTGATGCCAAATATTTCCCGTCTGGTGAAAAACATACTGTAGTGATGTATCTATAAAAACAAAACAAGAAGAATGCTCTGTTATTTATGTAACGCGCTCTACTTAACAGTCAGTTCAATGCGAAATCTCGTATTACCATATTTGGAAGAAACCATTGCGTAATGTTATATAAATGTTTTACATCATATATAATGCGCATGCGTAAACTAATACCATAAGCGATATAATACTAGAAAAGAAGACGTAAGGGTGGTCACTTCTAACGGTCGGGGATAGGAAGGTAACTTATAAGAAACATTTTTTATAAGAATATTGATGTTTTATAAGAAACACTTCTTATTAATATCAATGTTTTATAAGAGACATTTTTATAAGAACATCGATCTTCCCAGTTAGGGTCAGGGTTGGAGCATAATTAGCGCTATTTATGCTATTAATGATGTAATCTTTACTATACGAGATATTACATTGACCGCCCTCCTAAGGGCTCTGACCATACATAGTCGGAAAATTGATTTAAGTATTTGAACATAAAAGTTATGCTTTAAGGTTCTTTAACACTTTTAACAAAGAATTGCCTTTATAAATTGCTTTTTAATCAAATCCCTTAAGAGTAATTAATAATTTAATTGCAAAAATGACGTTAATAATATGCTGCATCACCTTCTTCTATAAAAAGTGCCAAGTTTTAATGGGTAATTAACCTTTTTGTTTTGAAGTTTTTTCAAACTGTCCACAAAGAATTGAACTGTTTTAAATTTTTCGGAAAAATTTTCTAAATTAATGCATCAAAAGTTATGGCTGTTTTTCTATGAAAAATTGGGATGGAAAATTTGTCAAAAAGCACTATTTTCAAGATTTTAAAGCAAATAAGCATTTAGAAAAATTTTCCGAAAAAATAATTTTACTTCGATAAAAGATACACCATCTACCACAAAAAATTTTCAAAATGTTTTTTCTTCGCCGAAACTAAGCTCCTCAAAGTTGAAATACTCTTCTTCGCAAAAGTCTTCGTTTTCTTCTTCATCAAATTTTTTCATTGCGATTCTTAAATTTTCAGGCTCAAGAATAATTGGCCTAACAGAAAATGTATAACATGACACAGTTTTGTGTGCTACATCGAGTAGAACTTATATATTTTGTATTGTTTTGCCCTTAAAACATTGGGCGCTTTCCATGGTAAAAAGTCTACCGTGATCTGACAAAAGGAAGTAACCATCAATTTTTGAAAATTCATATTTTTGCAAAACTCAACTACTAAGAGTCCAGCTTGTGTTTTCCAGTAGTTGATTTCTAGTAAAAGACTTCTTTTTATCAAATTTTTTGTTTGACTAAAGTTTCATTTTATTTTCTGACAAAAGGAAGTAAGTCACTTACTTCTTTTTATAGCCTGAAAATGAAAATTGCTTGTAATATTTTGCAGTTTATTATCTGACAAAAAGAAGTAACTTTAAAATGTTTAGCTTGAAAGAGTTCGAGTAGAGTAAAACTTGTGTGTAGATTTTTCCAAAATCAAGATGTTAAACTCCTTTTAACTCTTTCCTTTTAAAAATTATACTTTTCTAGGGTTTGGTCTTTCACAATCAGCAAAAGTTTTGATCTTAAAACGATACCATTAATCTTGAATAAGGTCAACTCGTTTATGCAATTATCTCGAAATAAGAAAAATGCAGTTACTTCCTTTTGTCAGAAGTTGGCCTTCAAATAAGTAAAAAATAAAAGAGTAAGTATGCGTGCTCATATAAAGACTTCTTAGCTTTACAGCTAGAAGTTCAAACTTCTGATTGAGATTAAATGGACTAAACAATTGAAATCTTAGCATACCTTGTATGGCCAGTCAATTTTGCAATGATTTCATATTTAACCTAAAACATACAAAAAATAAAACAATATGGCAACATGACTTCGGGTTTTTCTTGGAAAGAGGTGTGTGCCTTTATAAGCCTATTAGAGTGAAGGGATAAATTACTTTGAGTGAAGGAAGAGAGTCCCTTTCTCTAACACACTGTCTGGAAGTGCTTGTGGTTCGAACAGAGTCCATTGTGGTGTAAGTCTGTGAGCGAAACATTCACACTACCAATCGGCTAAAATTACTACTATTGTAAGGCGACATACTGGCAATTAATAATGCTGTAAAGTGCTCACAATATATTGAAAAGTTGTCAACAATATATCACAAGCTACATTTGAAATATTCCAAATATATTTAGGTTACTGTAGTATATAGAAAGAAAATCCCACTTCATTACAGAGCACCAGTCGTTTACTCCTCAAACCATATTCATGGTGTATACTGTTGCAATGTCTTCTAACACTACATCACGGACCCAATTACTGATTGGTTGTAAGTGACGTAAAATCAGTCAATACATCACTTGCAACCAATTAGTCAATAGGTCGGTGGAAGACATTGCAATGGTGCATATCACGAATTACCAATATATTGTGTAGTCTAAGTAGACCTTTAGATCGTTTAAAAGTTTATCAATCATGAAATGGTATTTGTACTTACTGGGTCCCATAAGATGACAGTCTTATCTGATGAGCTGAAAAAAGAATTGAATTCGTTTTAAAATTTTAATAATTATGTAGCTGTCGAAAATACAAAAAAGATGTTATCATATGGCGAAGATCAAGACATCAAGGAAAGGTAGAAAGTACTGAAAGTGCTAAATAAAATGAAAAAACAAACATAAAAAAGACCAATACTTTTACAATTATACATTTAAAACATTTTCTATTGGAAAGATTTATTAATCCTATCATACCATGAAGCCAACATTTTTCCATCTTGAGAGAATTTGCAATCATAAACATGTCCACCATGTCCTTTCAAACTGACCACGAACTCAAAATTACATTTCATTGAATAAGCTATGGTGTAGAGAGTGAGAAAATACATGAAATTAAAGTCACACGTTTCATAAAACAACTGTTCATTTAGGCTGGATAATTATGATTTTTGCAGGAGAACAGTCATATCTAAAAAATGACAATATGAACTAAGACGTTGGAAAAAGGGGGAATTAATCAATGACTGGACGTTGTATTTGCCTACCAGAAGCAGTGTAGACATGCCATAATTTGATCAAGTTATCGCCACCGCATGTTGCTAGAAGAAATCGTGGGGACTCACCAACTTTTGAAAGACTTTGTGCTGTATCTGAAATATCAACAGTATAGTTGCTATATATAATACATTTCTGTCTGTATTTCAGTAGTAAAATTTAATTGTCAAAATATCCAAAAGAATGATCTTCACTAGTCTGGAGATCCATATTCTCTATTCAAACTTACACCACGAGAGTATGGTATTTTTGACCCAGTTTGAATTTGTTTACATTTGGTTTGAATTTTGTGCCAAAAAAGCCGTGATAAGATTAAATAAGAATCAGGGTCGCGCACTTCAAATAAAAAACAACAATATCACGTGATTTCAACAATTGTTTAACAGCCAATAGAATTATGCGACCAGATTTGGCATCTACAAAAATACCCGGCCACTCTGTTACTTCTATATTATTATTCATTTTAACTATGTTACACTTCGAAATCACACAAACAGTAGACGGGTCTCCCAGCTAAATCTTCACCAGTTCTTATAGAAAACTATGTACAATAAAAAAAGTAAAATCCACAAGGAGTTTTAACTTCTTCTCTTATTCACTTTTCTGATTACTTTAAAAAAATTTATATGATTGAGTAATCTCCTTAGTAATTACCTGCTGATCCAAACTTGAGGGAGAAATCACATCCAGTGATACCACAACCACTTGTTCCACTATCATGGCCCTCTACCATCCCTTCACATTGTCCAGTACTTATATCCCAAATCCTCGCATCTCCATACCCCGACCCAGATACAAGATACAAATCATCCGGTGTGAATCTACAAGTCATTAAGGAAGAATCTGGCCCTTTCAATACTCTGGATAATGAGTAGTTCTTCAAATTCCAAATTCCAATTGTTTCATCACTCGACGCGGTTGCCAACAGCATAGAATTTGAAGAGAATGTACAACACCGAATAGCACCTTTATGACCAAGCATTGTTTTGATCAGTTCACCATCTTCAGCATTCCAAATAGCCAGAGTGTAATCTTGTGAACCTGTTGCAAGCATTGATCCAAACGGCGAAAAAGCACAACATGTTACACTGTATGTATGATGGCTTAAAGGTGAATATGAGAGTTCAGTTGCTGAATCAGCATTCCATAATCGAACTGTTTTATCACCAGATACGGATGCAAGGGTCTTACTATTTGCAGAGAAAGCACAACAGTTAACATCTTTTGTATGTATAGTAAGAGTATTTAGTAACTTTGCCATTTCAAATTCTACTAAATTAAAAAAACAAAATATCTACAATTATCAGTGGCTGAAATATATCCATCTTGACTTATCAGAAGTCGAAAAACATCTATGTCTATAAGACTATTATCTTTACAGTTAGAGATCAATAACGAATTACCAAGACAACAGTAGAGTTTTGGTTTACCCCCAAAAGGTGGCATCTATAAATAGAATTGAAACTTTTCATCATAGCCAGATAAACCATTATATCTCGTTTCCAAGTTATACCTGAATTTACAAATAGGCTACTTAATCAGCCAATGTCTACTTTTGAAGTTCTTAATACTTTTCTACCTTTATTATAAATTCACAGTGTAATTTAAAAAAAGAGCCATTTGGCCTACTATATGGCCCACCTTTTGGTGCTAGGGTAGAGAAGATTTCATGTCCTTTGCATGAATTTTGGTACCCTATTACTAAAGTCCCATTGGTCATTCCATACCTCATTCGTGTATTTGCTATTTCCTAGACCTGTTCGAAATTATTCAATTTTTATCGACCTCCGTCTTTGAGTATTTTCTTGTGACTTTTAGCTTGATTAGCTTGTTTCAGAAAATATCTTTACATGGGCGTGAAACATGACTACTGACTCCTTCCCTGTGAACATATGAACGATTCAGCCTGTGCGTAAAACATTTTTTGGAAGGAAGGCAGCTGTTACCTTGATTAATAGGCTTTCTCCAAATCTTTTTGAGCTTAAATTATATACCTTAAAGGAAGAAATTTTGGCGGAAAGAAAATTTGGCGGATTTGGCGGATTTGACTGAAATTGATCAGCATTGTGCCGTAACAGTCCTGGCAATTGGCCGCAGCACGAGGCAAATGCCGCGGTAAAAGATGCCGTAAATTTGATTATTCCTTGCTTGCCGCTGCAAAATTTTGCCGCGGTAAATTTTCGAGTTTTCTGACAAATGTTAATAAAATCAAAGAAACTTCAAAAGTGCCAAATCGTTTAAGTTCTTTGTTTTCTGATCATATAGGAGACGTCTAGTACTTTGTTGGATGACATACCGTGAGAGGTCCTAAAGCCGACAGCCCAGCCTAAAGCCGATGGGGTCTTTCAAAGATACAAACTAAAATAAAAACAAACCTTTCGCTGTGACGCAACAAAGATACCAAAGTGTCAACTAAACTGAGAGATTTGATACATTGAACCAATTGAACCAAATAACAATAATTGCTTCTCATAACAAAACATATTTTTTTATTGCAATATGCACAACGTCATAAATGACAACAGTAGTAACAGCATCATAAAAAGTAACGAGATGTTTTGATTTACCAAAGCACACGAAAATATAAAAGAGGTCTGTGTACGAGCGTGCTCATTTTGAAACGTTACGTAATCAAGCCTGGTTTCTATTACTTTACACTGGCACTTGGCTTGATTGCGGGGCTAGGACTTTGTGTAAGGATACATATAGACGACGTATATTACACTATATTATATATTACATGATAAGAATACAAATAGACGACGTATATTACAATTACTATGTATTACATGACACCTTGCTCCTATTCTAGTAAAGATAATATATGTCGTCAAATAGTACACTTAAATGAAGAGCTGTCCGATTGCGGGCTTTCCGTAAATAAACATCCAGACTTATAGGTGGTAAAGAGGGCGTTGATAGTCGCCGCCACATTGATTCGATGTTTGTTATTCAAATTAGTGCTACCGCATTCACCCTTTTTTCAACTTCGCGCCATTTTTACAATTTATATAGTCTGTTTGTTTCTTGATGGAAACCAGTCCAAGTTGTTTCGTATTTTTCCCGCACAAGTCACTTTTATTACAAAACTGTTATCGTTTTAAACATGAGCAACTGATCCAGAATAAAAGGTAATTATTTTTACAACTCGCACTTTTTAATTACATTAATTGACATCTTGACATTACAGCTATCTTGTTAGATGTTTCGTTTCGAGAGTTCTAGCAATAGTTTATCGTTCAACTTGGAGAGGGAATGTTTGTAAACATAGAATTCTTTTTCATAACAGTTATTTGGGGGGTCGGAATTAGGCTGGGCTGTCGGCTTTAGGACCTCTCACGGTAGGCTGTATAGGAGTTTCTCTAGTCAAAATTCAATAAACAAAAAAATGCCGCGCCAAAATGCTGTTTGTTTTGCCTCGGCAAATTTGATAAAGAGCATTTTGCCGCAGCAAAAAAATGCTGAGGCAAAAAAAGCTGAATTGCCAGGGCTGCGTAATAAAAGCCAGACTTTATAAATTGGGTCTATAAATTTTGTAATTTTCCCCTTATATCGACGAACGACTCTTACTCGCTTTTTTTTTAAACTGCTTATTCAGCAAAATCAGCGAGCCAAAAGGTGGGCCATACAGTAGGCCAAATGGTCCGGGGCCAACTAGGCGAGCCATTCATTTATTTACTTTTTTTACGCGTATGAACAATTATCCATTGTTTTGATTTTGGCAACCACGGGAATCTTAACTCTCCCCCACCGTAAAAAATGGTAGGTAAACATTCAGTTCTCATAAGAAAACCCAGCAGAGAAATGGTAGGTAAAGAATTCTTTTTAATCCAGTTTAATCATAACTTCTTTTCCTCTACCGCCTCTACGGTGGAGATGGCGAGACTGTTAAACGGTGTATTGCCGTTTTTATCTTAAACACCCAACTGATCAGCTCAGCAGGTTGAAAGTGTTGGTCTTCTGCTGACAATCAAAATAAGGCAGAACACACAAACCAAAAAAAATAAACAAGAAATGTGCATTCGTTATAATCTTTAAGTCATTGGGAGAACAAATAGGATAGAAATTGAAACTAATGACAAAAAATACTTGACCTGCTGCTTTTTAATTTACATAATTTTGCTGGCTTTTTCAATTTTTTCTGATTTTTCTAAAATTTTCTCTCTTGTTTTTGTACCCCTATTGCGCTTTTCGAAATTCGAATATTCTCAATACTGGTCAGCATCATCCGGTTAGTTTCGAATGCGGGCCGGCTGCGACGATCCGGGTCCTGACGTCCTGACAAGCGTCGTCGTCATTTGGGGGGGGGGACGTGAGAACAACGTGTTAAAACAACACCGGGGACCACACAATAATCGCCAAACCAAGCCTAGACGATGCTATCGTCCGTTTAAAGGTCAGTAAACGCGGGTAGAGCTAAGGCGTCAGGGCGGTTTACGGGAAAAAAGTGGCGGTAGAGTTTTGGAACAAAACAAAACTGTATAAACACCTCCGCCACTGTTTACTCCACCCCGAACTAAACTCGTTTTCAAATTTATCACGTTTCCTGAATTCTTTCCTTTTTCAGTGATAATGTGTAGACGATAGGATCGTCTAACCAAGCCCGACTACTGAATCGATCTGCGGGCAGCTCGCCACAATATACCTGTCCAACTCAGATCAAGACTTTTACCGCCTCAGTTACGATTTACTTTCATAGATTTAGATACTGTCTAATTCTCACTTCTGAATACTGATTGGCTGATTTGGTTTAATGATACTCCGCAGATTACTTGAAGATTACATCATAATCTCGAAATTTAACCTGTTTGATTTTGAAATGCCCGTAAATAAGGTGTACCAGTGTCCTGGCGGGAGAGGAGACTCATATGATCCGACCCACGGCATGTGCCACCCTTAAGTTAAGAGTCGGTTTATCTCGAGACCCTCGAAACGCACTGTAAGGGTGTATTTTTGATATCTTGATAGAGTGCACTACAATGGTCTTCTTTTAGCTGGATACACTGTAAAGGTGTGTTTAGGAGCTGCTGAATCGCAAGTCTGACAGTAAAAATTTGATGTATCTTCATAGTTTTGACTCAAACCCATTCTAATTTGTTTTTCACATTGTGCCGACATCTCAGGCTCATTTTTAGGTGGCTTCAAAAAAATAAGTGGAATAAGAAATCAAACTACACTGTAAGGGTGAGAAAAGTGGACTTTAAGGGTATATTTTCACTGCTCAAGGGCTGCACTGTAAGGATCCGGTTTTGAAAGCCATTTTTGGCGGCACATGCCGTCGTTTAGAAATCGAGTGCCCCCCTCCGTGCCAGTGTGCCTTAGATATGATGCTTTTGAGTACATGCTGACGACAACACAATCAAAAGTTTGAGATATTTCATTGTAGGAGAGTTAAGATAAAAGTCCAAAATGTGTTCTTTTCATAAAATCCACCCAGAGTTACAAACTCATCCCGTTATAAAAGATAAACTTTCATTTTCAAACGAGAAAAAGTGAGGGGAATAAAAAACACAGTAGGCAGATGTTTATAAAAATTACGAACGTCCCAGAAAATTTAGAAATATAGGAGAAATACAAAATCTGAGGAGAAAAGCGTAAAACATGAAAAAAAGTGTATATTTTTCGTTTTTGATAAAGGAATATGTTATGAGAAATGGAATTTATTAATACGATTTTAATTTCATTTTTTTTTCTGAAAAGGGAAAATCTAGGCTTGCTGAGGTCACTAATACTTACTGTTAGACATTAAGTAAAAGCCCAGTCTTGGTGTTGTATGCAATAAGTTAATTGCTGAAAAGCAGACTCTCTCTCCCAAGGCAGAAATTAAACCCTAATATTAACACTTAGATTATTTTTAGAGAAGTGAGGTTTAGATAAGAAATTGCATTACATCCCTTTCTAAAATACACCCCTTATCGTGCAAAAAAATGTGGGGGTTTTTAGTCGGGGAAAAATTTCCTCACCTAGAGGCATTTTCGTCACTTTTCCCCGACCAAAATTTTAAATTCGTCATTTTTCCCTGACCAAATTTACAATTTAGTCACTTCCACCCGACTGAATTGTCCAAATGAATTGGTTTCCTTATTCACTTGCTCGAAAAAAGATCTTGTAATTCGTCGTTTAAAGTACTAATTTCTGTAATTGAGGGTGTAAAAATTTGGATTTAATTTTTGGTTGGAGTATAAAATTTTGGGTAAAAGTTTCGGTCAGGGATAAAAATATCGGGTAAAAGTTTTAGTCGGTTGATAAAATGCCGGGGAAAAATTTCGTCACCCTTTCAAAATTTTCGTCACTTTCGCCCAACATTTTTTCCCCAATAAGGTAATCAAATCCTCGCTACAAAAAATTGTGCTATATTTACGATCCCAACTTAGTTTTCTGGCTCGAAAACAATGGAATTCAAATTTCCAACCATAAAAACCATGGATTAAATCCGATTGAGTGTTGGTCCGCTGTTTTCCCCCCAACTGGCTGAAAAAATCCTACCGGGTCTGTGAGAAAGGGATGTTAAAATTGCAGTTGCCTTTCGAAATGAAATTTTCCGAATATTACGTTTTTGAATATGATCCTTTGCCATACGGTAAATATAAACCCGCAGACAGTCAAAAATGTCATAAAACTGTTATGTGCTATTTTCAGTGAGTAGGGCAAACTAAACTAATATCAAGTTTAGCGGTATTTGTCTAAATTTTTATTTTGCAAACTATAGCTCCGAGGTACGGGTATGTATGAGCCTTTAATCTTCATTGGAATCTAAATTCCAGGCTCGGCATTGTTCCGATTTTTGTTATTTTTTGCAAATTTTGAGCCTCAATATTCTTATAAAATTGTTCTTATAAAAAGGTCTATGACCCAGTGCTGAATGAGGTTTACAGGACGTAATTACAGGTCTTTTCACTATTCAGTGAGAACAAAATTACTATGGCAATCATTAACATACAAAAACATGTACATTTAAATCATCGAATCAGTTGGTGAGCAGGTGAAACAACAGCATTAAATCTGTATATATAACGCACAATCTACTGTTCTACTGTGTCTGTTTTTACAATTTTTGACTTGATTGTAAAAATTGGCGTGGGATATATAGAAAAAGACTTCCACCACCATACCCCCTTCTCAAAGACCTGGTAGGATTCTTTCAGCCAGTAGGGGTAAAAATAAAAGCCTCGATGGGGATAAATATCCCCATGTTTTTTATGGCTGGGGATTTAAGTTCCGTTGTTTTTAAATCAGAAAGTTAAGTGGGAATGGGAAAATAGCATAATATCTTGTAGTGAGGATTGGTTTATTTGATTTTTTTCAATGGTGACAAAAATTGGAGTACATTTTCCCACTGGGGACGAACTTTTGGCCAGTTTTTCCAGTGGAAAGGAGCCCCGGTAGGTCTTTGAGAAGGGGGTGTATCACACTACCACCACCGGATTTTTATTTATATCAGCAATTTACAGGGTGTAGGAGGAGATAAAAATATGTGGTTGACTCAAGAAAAAATATTTTGCGTGTTTTGTATTAATGCGTAGCCAAAGAAAGAAGAAAGTACGAAAAAAAAAACTGTATTGGTTTTCTCTTTTTTACTTACCCTGTATATATTCATTTCACGACACACTGTACACGTTTTTTCATAAGAACAAACTTTATGGGAGCATAAGGCTTGGATGGCCAAAATGTTAAGAACAAGTTAAGAACATTTTAAGGCTTCGCAGACTCTAAAACACCTAATTTCTTAGGAAAATGGACAAAAATATACTAAAAAAATGGCAAAATAAGAACATGTTAGGAACATTCATAGGCTTTAAGTTAAGAAAATTCGAAGGCGTCAAAATTTTGCATGTTGCATATTCTTATAAAAAAAAACGTGTACATGATTACACCGTAAAATGTCATCAGTTTGTAAATGTGTTTGTTCTTACAGAAAAACTGATGGATTGCGCACAATGAAGTAGCTTTATAAACTTTTTTGCTTGAACTCTATTCAAAAGAAGGTCATTATTTTCATCATAAATACAAGAGCGATTGCAGCATTGAGAAGCAATAGAAGTCATTTCATTTGTCACATGCATGGGTTTCACATTTCAAGTTGTAGAAATACAAGGAAAATGTTGTTCAATGTATTTGAGTCAAATTTAAAAGAAGGATGAACATTCTATAGCAAGCTGTTGTATATTGTACTGTATACTAGCCTGGATATCTACACATTTTTTCTTACTTTTGTGTTTCTAGTTGACCGTCTGTGCTGGTATTGTCAGTAGTTCTGCTAAAGATTCGGTCGACTTTTCGTTTATTTGAACAAATATTAGGGTCAGGGTGGAAATTAGAGAGTGTTTCAATTTTACGTCAAATTTTCGTTCTGGCAGGGTTCCTAACTTACCAAACATTCATATCTGACAGAGACTACTTTCTAGTGGCACGTCCCCGTCCGTCCCCCCCTTCCCCGAATTGGCGTTCTTTTAAATGTATGAAATTGTTGTCTCAAAGAAGAATAAAACCGTTTTAAAAGTCTAAGAGGGCTTTTTTTTACCGTTCGTATTTAAACACTTACTTAAGTCAGATTACTGAATTGATTTTAAAGGTCCCATGAAACTATTCACGTAAAATACTAGCACGAATTATGAAAACATATAAAAATAGTGACTGTAGGTTTTAAAGTGTTTTAAAGGCTCTAAAATATTTAGTGATTAGTGTCAGTTTTCTGATGAAAATCTGTCAGATCTGTGCTTTATATTCACGTTGCTTAATCACATACGTCGGTTGAAACAGGGTGAATAACAAAGCGAAGGTTTTGATATAAGATATTTATACTACAAAACTGAGACGAAATTGACCATTTCAAGTTTGATTTTCACAAAGCAGGAATATCAGACACAAGATCTTGTGGTGGTGTGTGGTTCAAAATGACGAAGTTTGACTTATTTCATTTCAATATTAAGCTAGCCAGTCAGCAATTTGAATCCCACACGCACACAACGTATATCATTCACAACCAGACTGCAGATTAATCAGTTTTTTTATATAACATCCAAAGCAAAAGAGTGGATTTTATTTCTTCGCTGCTAGGATAGGATTAAGATTAGGTTAGAATTTTCATTAACATCCTGACACGTATTGAACTTTTATGAATTTGAGGAATAGATCAATGCAAAAAATAATATACATCCATGCATTATGTATAAAAGAAGCAATTTTGAATAACTTTGAAACGTTCCGCCTTTTCACAATTTTTAAAAGGATGTATGTGAATCAAAATCTTAATCAGCTTAGCAGGTAGATTGATGCAAAGAGTTATACAGGAATAAACATGAATGTGTAGAGGAGAGAGAGGATATCTGAAATGTTGATTTAATAACGTCCGTTTTCTATCGGGGCTTGGTGTGCTGAATAGTGTTTAGGCCTTTTTGATACTTGGAAACTTGACCTTCGCAGAATTTCACCATACTCTTTTACTGTTGATTTTAGATATCTGTGAACAAACAGAACAGCATATCCAATAAATATGCCACGAATAGAAACGGAAACCAAACTTGATTTCAAGGATGTGTTGATCCGACCCAAAAGAAGTACCATCCGGTCACGTAAAGATGTGGAAATCAGCCGTCAATACATGTACAGACATACTTCACGGACATTTCCGGATGATATGATACCCGTTATCGCTGCAAATATGGATACAGTTGGAACCTTCGAAATGGCGGTTGAATTGGCAACCCATAAATTAATTTGCTGTATTCATAAGCATTACTCTGTAGAAGAGTGGGTCGAGTTTGCCAAGAACAACAAGGAGCTTCTACCTTACATTGTGGCAACCAGTGGTATGAATGATGCAGATGAGGAAAAACTTGGTAAAATCATTGAAGCTATCCCAGAAATTAACGCCATTTGTTTGGATGTTGCTAATGGTTACTCAGAGCATTTCTTGGCTTTGGTAAAACGTACACGTGAAAGATTTCCAGAGCATATCCTAATGGCTGGAAACGTAGTGACGGGAGAGATGGTCGAGCAGTTGATATTGGACGGTGTCGACATTGTTAAGGTCGGAATCGGCCCTGGCTCTGTTTGCACGACGCGCAAGAAGACTGGCGTCGGCTATCCTCAACTCAGTGCGGTTTTGGAATGCGCAGATGCCGCCCACGGCTTGAAAGGTCATATCGTGTCTGATGGTGGTTGTACTAACCCTGGTGATATATGTAAGGCGTTTGGGGCGGGCGCTGATTTTGTTATGTTGGGCGGCATGTTTGCTGGACACGACGAATCGGGCGGTGAATTGGTAGAACGTGATGGGCGCCAAATGAAATTATTCTATGGAATGAGCTCTGATACTGCTATGAAGAAGCACGCCGGAGGAGTAGCAGAGTATCGTGCATCCGAAGGTAAAACGGTGGAGATTCCATACCGAGGAAAAGTCAAAGGCACAATTTTGGATATCTTAGGTGGTATTAGATCAGCCTGTACTTATGTTGGAGCTAATAAATTGAAAGAACTTTCGAAACGTACCACATTTATTAGAGTTACGTTACAAACAAATGATATCTTCAGATAAAATATAAACTATCATATTGGAATTTGATACACAGGCAAAGTCCAAATTGCATAACATTATTGTTTTTTTGTAACCATTTATTTGTAGAATATTTTCTGAATTGTTAGTAAGCATTGGCATAATAAGATAAACGAATTAAAAACTGAATCAAAGCAATGTAACCTATAACCTTCCCGCTAAGATTTTCGTTCTTTTTGGAATACATAGTGTCATAAAAATATGCTCTCCTATACAAATTTTGCGACCCTCTTGACTACTAATACTCAAAGAGATTTTCCAGGTACTTGGGAACCTGATCTTTGGAATCCAGGTGAGCAAAACTACACGTTTTTTTTTTATTAGAACCCAGTTTATAAGAACATTTAGGCTGAAATTCGTCGAAAAATGAAGAACATCGTAAGAACATGCCCAGCCTCAGTTTGGAAAAAAATGACAAGAAACTGCAATTTTTTCCTCTTTTCAAGCAGTTTTAACCGAACTTAGGGATGGATTTTCTAAAATCGAGAGTCAATATTGTCAAAAATTTTCCAATTTTAAGTGCTCTTTATTTTGCATGATATAATCGATTTAGAGTAGTCTGAAAAATTAAGAACGCATTTAAGAACATTTTAGGCTGAAAGTTGCTAAAAAAATAAGCACATCCAGGCTGAGCCAAATTTTAGGTGTTCTAATAAGAAAAAAAACGTGTATCCATCTTTCGAAAACAGTTTTCTACAGAGTAAAGAACAGTTCCTTTTTGCTTTTCATAAATCTGAACTTATAGATTCTTATAGTGTTGAAACGACTAATGAATTAAAAATAAGTCGAAATAATTTTTCAAAAATTAGAAAACAAACATCAGTAGCTTCAGATTATTCATCAAGGGGTACTATACTAGGCAATAGGTTGTGCGTGAACCACCCCTTTAAAAAATGATGACAAAATTCCAGCGGAGATAATTTCAAACAAAAATCTTACTTTAACACTTTAATTCTTGGCGGAAATTTGAAAGGTAAATAGCCCAGATATTAGCGTCAATTAGCACCCGGACAACCCTGTCATATCAGAAAAGATAAATTTTAGTAAAGATAGAAAGAATATTCCAATTCAAAATTCATGTTGGAAAAGTTATATTTCTAGCGCTTTTTAAACAAATGTCAAGAAATTTACAAATAGCAAAGACTTCTGGTTAAAAATATCTACGAAGCCCTATTATTTCTAATTTTCAATTTTTTGTGTGAAAAATAAATATAAAATGTCAATGCTGGAAAAAATCAAACAAATCAGGACGTGTGATTCCTAAAAGACAAAGCTTCTTAAGTCTCTTTGCAAAATTTAGATATTGGGCTTTTCCAGAAAAAAACCGTATACCCCCTGTTGAGGAGGTCTATTTCCGTTCCGAGGGGGTAAGGTTTGAAATGTGGCGGAATTCCACGGGGAGATGCAAAAATCTGCCTAAAATAACTGGAATTCCGTGGGGGTAGCTTTTTAAATCCTACTAAAATTCAGAATTCCAGAGGGGTTTAAACCTGAATTTGCCTGGAATTCCAGGGGGTTGCAGCGTTTCCAACCACAGAGGGATGGACCTCCTCAACAGGGGGTATACGGTCTTTTTCTGGGAAAGCCCATTGCAATGCTAGAAATATGAACTCAACTTTCGGGATGCTATCCAGCCTTTTCGAAAACTTATTAAAAATTTGAACATAAAGAGTCTAGAATATAAATGCCAAAAATTAGAAAGTTAAAATTGAGCAGCATTTGCGTTAAAATTTTGTAAAAAAAATTGCTCATCAAAAGATCACGCTGAAAATTATAAGTTTTACAAAATAATTCTTATCAGATAAAACTATGTTAAAATATACAAATAGATAGATAGATAGATAGAACTAATAGTTTTTCTTCATGAGGAGAATGGTGCTACCTCTTTAGCTGGAGGGGGGTCCATGGTGGCATGTGCGAACGCCAAATCGAATCGAATGTCACTGAATCGATTTTTCATCCTTTTAAGGATCAATCGACTGGATTAAGTGTCGCGTTTCGTGGAATCGTTCTTTTTGCATGGAACATGAAACGGTAACTTTACATTAAGCGACGTAACTATATTCATCTCTTGCTCCTTTGACACGTTCGATATAATTCTTCTCGATCAACGCTTCCACGCATTTCTTGAGTGAGGAAAAAATGAAAAATATTCAGATGTGAATTTTCTTTTTTCTACTTTAATCACATCTGCATTTGCTGTTCAAGTCTTCTCGCTTCCTTTGACTTTACATCAACCTTTCTCATCTGACTCAAATACCGAGAATGATATGGGTTCGAGTAGAATAACGTCAAAACGTCTGAATAAGCGATGGCTTCAAACATTCCAAGTAAATTGACCTTAAACCCCCCCCCCTACTGATCAAAGTAATTTTTGGTGCGAGGGTTACTATCGCGGTGCATGAACTACTAACATTGATTTTTATCTGTTCACGATGGATTAGACACAAGATTTCAATAGTTTTCAGTTTTGTCAAACGCATTCTTGGAACTATCTCGCTCATGAATTAAAATCTCAGATAAACTATTTGTCTGAGAATCTCTAACTATATTAGTGGAAACGTCTCAGGACATGTCAGACATGGGAAACAAGAAATCTGTCTACTATTAATTTAATACCGACAAAAAGAAAAGAAAAGAACCGCAAAGAATTTTTATCTATCCGTCCGCATGGATCACATTACGTCATCCACTTACCTTGATCAATTGTGTGGAAGGCGAGAATCGTGCACGTGATTGGTCCACAACCTAAACAAATGACGTCATAAAGATAAACAATGAAAGGTCGATCAAAGTACAAATTTGACACTTTCTACCGACAGGAAGGATAAAAAGGTAAGTTCTGTTCGGGTGCAAAAAGACGGAGCAAAAAGTATCTTGAGTATAAAGTTTTCAGAATTTCTCTCACGAGACAAACTTGATCTGGAACACTGAGTTACCCCCAATTCGAAACATCTAACAATGTGAGAGGGTGGTTGTACGACTCTAAGCTGATATAACAAGCAGTCTCTATTACAAACCTCTTGAATGAGAAGATTGTGTTTCATGACTTTCCGTGATTTCATGATACGAACGATGGCTGCTTGCGTGTACATTTTTCGATCTTCGTCAACTGACGTGTGAGTTTGTTCGACCTCCTGGTGAAAGAATAGAGCAAAGATTTGATGGGAAATAGGAGGTAGAGGGATCAATATCAAAAGCGACCGTAGTGCAATCCTCGACCGGGTCATACCAAAGATTTCGTACTTAGTACAAAAATTGATAGTCAAAGCCTCTCAGCTTGATGCTTAGCAATTAAGAGAATGGTCAGGGTTAAGTGGGGTAATCCAGGGAGAAAGAGTGGCGCACTCCCCTACCTTCGAGTGGATAGCTATTGAAAGAGGAGCCTAAGGGGTTACCCCGAACCCCGACTGCGGTCGCAGGCTGACTTACTGAGAGAAATCAAACTTTCCAGAAGGCCAGCAGTCTTAAAATATCAGCTTCTCTTCTCTCTAACCATCAAGAATTTCAAAAATGAAGGGAAGTGAAACAATGATATCATCCACTACGAACCTGTGGTGTTTCTCTTTGTACGGCTGCCGTGATTTTAAACTTGGTTCGCTTATTTGAAAAATCTTTGTTTAAGTTAAATGTACATACTGTCAAATCCTTCTCCTATAAATAAAATGTTGATAACATAAATATTATCATATTTTGATAATTCCAGTATGTGGATTATAATAGGCAATTACCAAATAGTCGCACGTCCGCTCAACTTCACATGCTTCACATAATTCATAGGCCCGAAAAAACACACAAAAGATTAGTCCCAGGCCCAAAAATCAAAATTTCCAAAAATGAAAAAAGCACCCCTAGATATTCACCGCCCGGAATCTTCGAGTTAGAAAACTTCGAGTTAGCAATTTTCGAGTTAGCTAAATTATGACGTCACTCGACTCTAACTCGATTTTTCATTTTCTTAAAAGGATTTTCGAGTTAGGATTAACTCGAATTTTATCTTTGGAAAAATCCTTTTCGAGTTAACTAACTCGAATTTCTTTTTCACAAAACCTTTTTTCGAGTTAGCTAACTCGGAATTTTTTTTTCGTTCATATGTTTTCGAGTTACCTATCTTGGGTTTTTTTGTATGGTAGTAGAAAAACCCAAAACATTTCGAAAAAGAAGTAGGCGGAAGGAAGTTTGCTTATTTTTCTTCCTCCTTTCTTCTTGTTTTAATCAATTCAATGTGGAGTGAAGATTTTGTAAAAGATGAGAAATTAGATTTATTGAATTTAAGTGCCCTGATGTATCTTCTGTGTGCACCAACAAAATTTTGCTTCATAAAACTACATTTTGATTCTTGAATTTCGACTTGCATGAGTATATGATTTTTTACCACACTGGGTGTTCTTTGCTTGTACTTTGGCTCCAGAAAATTGTTTTGTCAGTTCTACAGATATTGCAAATTATTTCAACATTCAAGGTATGTTAGTTATGCATATACAATACATTTGAGAGTTATATTGAATATTTCTAACATAAATTCTTTATGATTCTACAAATTCAAAAGGGAGTGTTGTTGTTCCTTTGTAAGATGTTAAAACGAGTTATATAACTCGAAATCAAACTGCCATCAAAATGATCTCGAGTTATATAACTCGAACTCAAAATACTACAATATTGGTTTCGAGTTAAGTAAGTAGGGTTAGTTGTGTATGTCAGTTAGGTACATTTCGGATGGAAAAATTGACTTTTCAAACAACAATTTCAGCCGTTTAACCCTTAGCCCACGCGGGACGCACATGTGCGTCCGCGCCTATATACGAGGGACGCGTATACGCGTCTTTTATATGTATGGTCATTTAAGCAATGATATTTAGTTTTCTGTTGTTGTGAGAATCAAATGGTTATGATATTTGAAAAGAGCGATAAATTTCCATTCCGGAAAGTATAGGTTTCAAAGGGTTAGGATGAAGTGCGCAATCAAAACAAACATTTGAAAAACGTTCAAATTCAAGATGGAGGCGGTGAAATGACTGTTATGAAAGTTAGAGGTAAGGATTTGAGATTTCTTCAAGTATTTTGGCAGTTTTAGTGCAGAATTTTTTTATCCTTCAACACATCAATGTCTTCTACTGCTGTTCTGTAAGTTTTTTATTTGTTTTTCACTAAAATAGCTTTTGAAAAAATAGATTTTCATTGGCCCATATTTTGCACTTTTTTTCGGTGTCGTAAAATGTAGTGTTGAACCTTTTGAAACTTTGACTGAGATAAAATGCAGTATAGGAGTTATGTTATGGCTCAGAAGAAAGCAGATAAATTTTCCTTTTCAAAGATATATAACTTTTTAGCTGAAGTTGTTTTGTTTAAAAGTTATACCGGTTTGCGTAAAAGGTGACTTTTTATGAAAAACCACTGCGCGCTGTAGGGTCAAACACAGCGGTCGACAGCGGAGTCAAAGGGTTAAAACCATGGAAGCAAATGGATTTTTGCTGAGTAATCAAGCAATGTTGCGGATTTTTGGCAATTTTTCAGCCATTTTAGGAGTTTTACAATTGACCCCAGTTTCGTCATCTACTTTTCGTCATAAAATAGTCAGAATTGCCTTACGAGAATTTTTTGGAAATCTTGTTTACAGGAATAGACGATATCGGCTTTACCGAATTCTCCCCGAATGATTACCCATGATGCATTGCGCAAAAAAATTCACGGACGATAACCCAAACCCTGACAATGCATCATGGGTAATCATTCGGGGAGAATTCAGAAAGCCGATATCGTCTATTTGTTTGAAAAGTGACGTCATCAAAAAGTGCTTTATCAATCAACTGCGCTCTCTAGTGGTTCTAGAACACTTAAAGCCTGGGGGTACTAAGGCAAAATGGGTGCCGGGTATGTGCGAGCTATAACAAGGTTTCTTTTCACACCCTCGAAAGGAGTACAAAAACCATTAACAATTAACAAGCAATTTAGTCTCTGTAAGTGTTCCAAAATTACCAAAATAAAAAAAAATAACTTTGAGGGGTCATAAATTCATGAATTTCAGACCAAAATTTACGAAAAATTCCTGCTGAAATTTTGAGGAGATAGTCTGCCTGAGGGTCGATTTTTGAACTATGTCTCTTTTCATGTCTTTAAAAAAGTCAATTTTTCTTTCAAACTTACCCCCCCCCCTAAACCGAAAACTCGTGGCTACGCCTCTGGCAGCTGTTATTATTGTAGCTTCAAATCATCCGTTCTGAGAGGTTAAAGAAGAAGGGTGTACCAAAAATATATTGACTGGTAAAGGGGGATTTTTTTTGAGGATATCAGGGTGGGGGGTGCGAATTTTTTGGGAAATTTTTGAAAATATCCTCCACCCCACCAGAGCAGATTTTTGACCACACCCTTATTGGTGAAATTCTTAATGACTAAAAATCACAATGTCTTAGGCTTTAAGCTCGATATTATAGTAGCCCTGATTGGTGTAATTATCGTACAAATTTGGAACAAAGCACCAAATTTGGACTAGACATGCCTAATACCCTATGGATTGATATTAGAAGGGAGAAGCAGAAAAACTTTAAGGGTCCCCCTTATTTTTGGACCAATTTATTGAAAACCTAGGCTAGAGCCCAAGGGCCTAATTTTTTTTGGAAGTTTCAAACTCATTTTAGGCCAAAACCAATCATAGAAACTGAAAGCTCTCGAAAAACTATATAGAAGACTTTCAAGCGAGTATGCTCGATTTCTGTACTGAACGGGAATTATTTTTTTAGAAGAACGTCAAAATTTTGAAGCCTTTGCCATTGGATAGACCTTAAAACTCAAAAAAAGAGGTACCCCTTATATCCTGATAGAGAAACAGTAAGGACTAAAACTTGTTCCAGCGAGTCTATGCTACCTTTGAATTTCTTCCCTAGGTATGTATGGTTCTATGTAAAAGCTGCTAAGAAAGTTTTTATTACTTCGTAAAAAACCAATCCCACTGGAAAATTTCGCCAAAAATTTGCCCCCGGTGGTACCTTGGAATTTCAGCCACACTGGGAAATTGACTTTGATTTCATCCCCACTCAAAATTCAATGTTTAAAAATTGCACTCCACAACTATCCCAACTGGATTTTTTAACCTATGAACAATAGAATTTCTATCCCAATTGAGATTTCAATAGGAATATTTTATCCGCACTGAGGACAAAGTTTCACCGGAGCTGTGAGACAGGGGTGTTAGAAAATGGTTTTCTTGAATAACTTCATAAAATAGTCCATTTGGTCTAAATTTTGAACAGTTACTCGCTGCTACTCGTCACTTGTGTTACAATTAGATCATTCTTACCTAAATATACAAACGTCAACAAAACGGTTTACGGCTTAAAACTTTTATTCATTTCAATGTTTTTCTAAACCTTCATCAAATTTGTGATATTTTAGTATGCAATATGACCATGTTTTAAGAAAGTCGATTTTCAGATTTTATTGGCCACTACCATAAATGAGCTTTAAAATAGAACTTTGAGGGCCTTACAATTTATTTGGGTGTAACCATGAAGAATAAAATGATTTTTTTCATACCTATCATAAGTATAGGTACCTAAAAAGTGGGGGCGTACGGTATTTCAGAATTGCGGAAATCGAACCTTTTTTCATCGGAATTTCGGAAATCAGGCAGAATTCCTTCGGTATTTCGGAATCCTGAAATTCTTTAGGTTTCGGAAATCCATGAATTTTTGCTTCGAAATTTCGGTATTATAAAATTTGATGAAAAATTAGTCAAAACGAGGAAAAATATCCTAGAAAATTGGTATCTGAATTGCAAGTACTTTTTTATGGAATTTCGGAGATTTTGGCAAAATTATTCGGTATTTCGGAAATCGCAAACCCCGTACCCCTAAAAAGTTTAGCTTTTATGACCTGAAATTCAATTGTGTAATCTCTAGGTCCGAAAAACTTGATCTTTGAAGGGATTTTTGATAAAATTTTGAATAACTTCGAATTTTACGACAATTTGCGATATATCTTAGAAGTATATCTAGGCAAAATGTTTTTCCTAGGTTTTAGAACACATCCAACCATAAAGTAGTAATAAGTTTAGAGAGACAAATAGTGCGATAAAGGTTTCCTAGAGATCAGAGCACATCATTTGTATAAGAAAATTGAAGATCATAACATGTGGTCTCCTAGAAGATAAGAACAAATATTGCTAACAATTCTTTCCGCCGGCTGATTCTGAAGTAGTAATAAGTTTAGGGAGACAAATAGTGCGATAAAGGTTTCCTAGAAATCAGAGCACATCATTTGTATAAGAAAATTGAAGATCATAACATGTGGTCACCTAGAAGATAAGAACAAATATTGCTAAAAAATCTCTCCGCCGGCTGCTTCTTAATAAGTCCGGAACAGGTCCGAACCAAACGATTTGAATAAGAAACTTTCGACATTTTAGTGCGTACGTACTATGTGGACGGTATGTGGACTTTTGATGTAATCATCATCCATAAAATGAAGAACCGAATCTTACATTTATAACTGGATTTTTTAGAAATTTTAGAAAAAAATCATAATCTAATAGGAAAGAAATGAAATCAATAAAAGTAGGATTTGAATTTGAAGGTTTTCAGCTTAAGAACTGTTGATAACCTACTAGAAACCTCATATTTGTGCAAAGTGCAGGGCTTTTAGTATGCACAGATACCGACTCATCTTTATAACGATCAGTAAGATTAAACCAAAAAATAAATCAAAGAAGTTTAATGGATAACTACCGCTTATAATAGGCTTAAATGGCTTCAGCTTATTAGGTTATTTCATAGAATTCATATATCCGTCAAGTGCTATTCTATAATTCTGGACGACTTAATTCAGGCAAAAGCAGGTTGTGAAAAAAATTGAAAGGAGCATCAGTTTGCTTTATATGGCCCCTTATATCTCTGAAAATTTTCCTATAAACGACTCCTAATTGTATTCTATTTAAATTCAGAAACCTAGTTTTTATTTTTTTCTCCTCTCAATTTTTTTGTTTTTTAGTGCTAGAACTCAAACTTAAGTTTAAAATCTTACCAATGACCGTGATCATATCAATGAACATATCTCGTTAGTAAAGAATCATATCTCCTCGCTCAATAAAGCCTTCTTAAGTTCTATTTTTTTCAAGTCGAAAAACTCATTGAGGATAGGAAAAATAGCCTAATATTTTGCAGTGAGACCAGTGGATCTGTGATAATAGGGTGTAATTAAGAGTCCCCCAGCAGTTTGCGTGAATGCGTGAATGAGCTTTTTCGGTTGCGTAAATGCGTGAAAATTAGTTATTTTCTAAAACACACAGTAAATTAAAGGTCACGGAAGCTATTTGTTGTTTTATTAGGGTTATATTTTCTATATATTCACAACTGCATTTTCTCACTGGTGAATTAAAAGTATAACCGTAAAAACTGCAAACTGAAAATATTCTAAATTGCCCGTGCAATTCATATAAATATTACCGTGGTAAAAAAACAGTAGATTTTCATAACTCAAGGAGCGAATTAAGCAGTTTTTAGCACAGATATCTGTAAAGCCCGAAGGGCTAGATTTGCGGCTTTTATCAAAAAGTGAAGCTCATCTTTGGAAGGATTTCCTACCAGAGTCACGTGACTAAAATATGCAATTTCACCGGTTTGAGAGATGTGAAATAGCGTTTGTCGCCTACGTTTTTTGATCTCGCGCTCCGAAAACAATGAAAATGCTAGATCCTATCCATCGGCACGAAATTTAAAAAGTCAAATTTTTGCTTCACTTTTTTTTTGCTGGAGAAAGCTTAAAGTTGCAAATCTAGCCCTTCGGGCTTAGATATCTGTGGTTTTTAGTCCAGAAAATCCTAAAACTAAAAGACTAATTTCTACGTGCAGACACATGAATAAGCATTTATTAAAAAACATTTAAAATGTCCCACCGGACTCTTGAGTCTTTTTTTAACTTTTACCATCTACTATGTCAAAATTGCTTTTAATCATTTTTTTACGACTTTTATTACTTTTTATAGCACTTGAAAAATTTCTGTACATAAAAATCAGTTTTTTTTAGAAATGTTTTTATACAGGGTGTCCCTAATTAAAGTATCGAGTCGAAACACAACTATGAGTAGAAAGTTTTATGTGCGTGTTCACAAAATTGTATTTTAAGCTCTCCGTCTGAGTTGTAACTACCTTTTGTAATAAGCCTGTGTGATGGAGAACGTTCTTATATTTTAGCGATAACACACACAAACTTTTCTACTCAATCGCATGTTCAAACTCGATACTTTAATTAGGGACACCCTGTACATCTGATGATTGCGTATGTCGCATGAAACTTTTAGTAATGTATTTTACATGGTGATTTTTGAAAACTTTATTGAATTTGCTCTACGAAGAGTATTGAGC
This sequence comes from Clytia hemisphaerica, assembly GCF_902728285.1. Classification (NCBI taxonomy): domain Eukaryota; kingdom Metazoa; phylum Cnidaria; class Hydrozoa; order Leptothecata; family Clytiidae; genus Clytia; species Clytia hemisphaerica. Next base: position 1,498,951 of record NW_027103900.1, read on the forward strand.
ACTCTTTTAATGGTCGTTCAACAAACACATTAAAGACTAAAAGGCATTATTTTGAACTTTTAAAGGGGTTCTCTTCTTGCTTTGATCTTAATTTCTATCCTACCTACCCTTCAGTATTCAAAGGCGACCTTGAAATTCAAGCTTTGAAACAGCAAACAAAAATCGTTGCTATGACGTCATTTTTCAAGTTAACTTTTTCTAAAAAAATCCAAGATAGCTAACTCAAAAACTTGTGAACGAAAAATAAATTCCGAGTTAGCTAACTCGAAAGGTTTTTTCGAAAAATAAAATTCGAGTTAATTTTAACTCGAAAAATATCTTTTGAAAATAAAATTCGAGTTAGAGTCGACTGACGTGATAATTTGCACTTTTATTACGTCATAAAAGCCTCGATATTCACCCAAGGAAAAGTGTGCAAATTTTCAGCCAAATTCGACCACTTTTAAGGTCTCTGGATTGCCCTAATTTTTTTGTGACAGACAGACAGGTAGACAGACAGACAGACAGACAGACAGACCGGGGGATAGGGATATATTTTCATAAAATAATGTGTATTAAGGTAATTTCACAGGCTAATTGAACGAATATTACCCGTACCTCAGAAGGTTGTTTTGTCAGTAGTTTGACATCTAAGACGGATTGTAATGTTCGCTTGAGTTCTTTTACTTCTAATTGTAAGTGACTATCGATCTCCCTGAAAAATATAAAGAACATTTTTGAAATATTGGGGATATCCACAAGGGAAGTTCAAAACACTAGGGGACAGCACTTTTAAGGGGGTAAGCAACCTTTCGTATGTAAGACACACGATTATAGATATTTTAGGTATCATAAATTGCATTGTGAGGGTCAACGAGAAAAAACATTTTTAAAAGGCCTAAAATCTGAAATTTGAGGTTACAATTCATTAATTTGACCACAAGGATATGTATGTTGTAAATTGAAATTCGTTTTGAATATTTTTTTTTACTATACTTGTGATCATGATGCAAAGAAGACACCGAAACGTCAAATAATGAATAAAATTAAATTTTTAGTCTTTACTTTTTTTATCATAAGGATGGATAGTGAAGGATCGACCCCCTCGGTTAAAAAGCCCCCAGAAATTCTACACTTTTTCTTTTTTTTAATTTTCGGGCAAATTATCATTTCTCAAAAAGAGCAGTGACATTTATACGCGCACAAAGAAGAAACAAAAAAGTCCTACCTATACGTCATAGTGTCTGTTCCATTGAAAAGTAGAAGAATAGCCATCTGGTACGTTGTGCAGGTGACGATGTATGGTTTCTTAAGATATGTTAACTTCATCTCACCTGTAAATAGCCAAAAAATGTATCAAAATGAGAATATAAAGAGCTTGTGCGGGGGGTATAGAAATTCGCTCGAGTTATGGAAAATTTGGATCAGAAACTTGTTTGTAAGGGTTTGTCGCGTGCAGAGACTTGAGGCCTTGTTCGAATTAGGGAGACATTCGGAGAGGAAAGGAGATCTCGAGTTATGGTGATTACACTGTCTCAATCTGTTAACCATCATATCCGAATTAAGACTATGGAGGTATGAGACTCAGAGAATCAGAAAATTTTCAAAACCAGAGGGGAGTACAAAAGTAGATAAGTAGGAGCTGAAGTCCAGGGGAAATCGCTTTCAAAAGACAACTTCCACAAAACCCAATTATGAAGGGATCTTCTCTGAATGGTAATAGGTATAAAATATTGAGAAGAAAAATCAGTAGATTTTGTGAATAATACAACAAGGAGTCGGGTGAGAAAATTGCAAAATACCAGCAAGTGCTTACCATTTGATAAATGTTGCAACCACGTCAATTTTCTACCGTTGAACATATTGTTGTAAAATGCTTCAAACTGAAATTGAAAAATAACAATGTTGGTGAAAAGGTTTTTGGGGAATTTGCTTGGTTAGCTGAGATAATATTTTTCTCTAAATGAGAAAAAGAAAAAGAGATGAAAATGACTTACAGTGCTGACACTTTTACATAATTCATTTGGGAGGTTGACAGTGGCCACCGTCGATTGACCAAGCGGCCATGCTCCTGACTACAAGAAAAAGATAATCATCATCAAAATGAAATATTATTCGAAACCATAGTTATGGGTTTAAATTTTCCAACGTTTGAAGTGACGTTTAAAGTTCAGCGTTTTTAACCTTCCCTGGTGACCATCATCATTGAAATCACCGTTTCCTGGTGCTTTTTTGATAGGTGGCCAAGAATAGTAACTCAACTCCTCAAATTCTGGATTTTAGGCTAGGCATTTTATAACTTTGAATACGCCCTTAGGGCGGCGAAAGAAATATCTAGACATACCTGTAAAACCAGTAGTGAGAAGTTGATCCCGAGGTTGATACTCTTATCGTTGACAAAATTCGTAAATTTTTGATTCAAGTCTGTACTAATGGTCATGTCTGTAAACATCCTATGCAATTTGTTGGTGTACTCGTAACCACATGCAAGCTGGAATGATAAAAAGAATGAAACTGAAGGATCCCAATTTTCAAGAAAGGGTTATTAACTGAATTACCGTAAGGGACAGTAATTGGAGAAATTTTAAGAAAAATGATAGCGGCATATTTAAACAGTTTCATTCTGCTAACCCTAAATTAGATGCTCGGGGCATTCGAATTTTCAGACATTATCCTTATCGGATACATGTACGATTTACAAAAATATTTTATTAACCCATGGGTTTAGCATCGGTTGAACAGATTTCAGATGCCGTTCTGGCATTTTATGTTGTTCACCTATTGTTTAAAGTTTCGGTGGACACCATTTCAAAGCTCGTTCTTGAAAGTCAGTATTTAAATCTCAAAATATCAAAAAATTCTAATCCTAAATCCTTTAAAAATCCTAATACCTTAAGGTATGTGTACACCTTTTTTCCGATTTTTTGTCAAAAAAAATTTTTTCAGTCAAAGTGGAAGAAAATGTACTGGATTTCATTTTGGTAGAATCGCGATCTTAAAATCTTTTTTAGATCCAGAGTTATAACCATTTAAATTTCAAAACAAAGTTCGTCTTATGATGGATTATTTACTCAAATAATTGTCTCTTTCGGAAACAACAAAGACAAACGAGAGAATTCAGCTGATGTTTATTCTCACCTCTATTGAATAGTAATATTTTTGACACATTTCACTGATTACTCAAATTAACAGCAATCATCTCGTTAAAAATTTCAAATTGATGTAGAAAAAAACGAAATTTTACCAGACCATACTAGTTTTAACGAGGTTAAAGTCACCCATAGCATTTAGCTATGAACTTAATTTTTTTTTTTATATTTTCGGCAAAGAATTGAACTAAAAAAATGTCTTAGGATTTTTTTTCTAATCGAGTTAAAGCTTCACAATTTCAGGTTAAGTGGAAAAAACTCGAGAAATGAATGATTTTTTTCCAAATTTTAACAATTTTTAAGTTTTCTCGAGTTAAAGTCGATCCAAAAAAAAATCCTAAGACATTTTTTTGGTTCACAGGGCCGGCGAATCAATTTTGAAAGTGGAGGGGCCAAATAGTAAGTGTCTAAGGAGGCGCCACCATGGTTGGCGCCGACGGGCCTTTCTTAGCAAAAACGTGGGGGGCCGTGGCCCCCCGGCCCCCCCAGTTTCGCCGGCCCTGGTTCAATCTATTGGGAACATAGTATCGAAATTATTTTTTCAAATTTCAAAAGCTATGGGTGACTTTAACTTCTTTGAAGTAGGTAAGGTTAAAAATCTTAAGATTTTAATTATATCCTGCCCAGTTTTTTAAATTCAGCTGAAACTTTTACCATTAGAAAGAGAGTATTATTGGCTTTCAGAAAATATATACTTTTGATGTATAAAAATTTGTTGTTCTAAAGATATGATCAATTAAAGAGAATGTGTCAAGGAAGGTGAACACATACCTTAAGGGAAGAAATTTTCGCGGAATTCAATTTCGCGAATTTGGGCGTAATTCGCAAAATTAAATTCCGCGAAACACATCAAAATGGCTAAATCGCGAAATTAAATTCCTCGAAATTCGATTTTTTGGAGGAAGAAGAAGGCGATGAAGTTTAAAGGGAACGACGCATGGTATATTTATGAAATGCTGATCTAGCATTGGCACAAACACCCATACGGAGGAGTATTTAGGAGTGCTGGATCATAACAAAAACCAAAAGTGACTTTATTCCAAAAAATATATTCAAAAAAGTTAATATAATTTACTATAATGTTCAACAACAACACATAAAGACTTACATAAAACTGAAAGAAAAAAAGAATGTCTTTTTCTTTTGAATGAAATCGAGTGTTTCTATTTTTAAATGAAGACATTCTATTGTGAATTTATTCGAAAACTTCTTTGCAATCTTTTTGTTTACATTTTGTCTTCATTCACTTTCGTTTACTGTTGAAAACATAACAAAGTTTTAGCTATACTCTCAAACCACGTATAACTGTCGGTTAAGCCAATCAGCTTTCGAGCTGACATCAGCATGTATTTCAGAGTATACCATGGAAGTACCAGCAACTCCGACCCCTACTATAAGTATAGCGCTATTCCCTTTAATCATGACTTATAATAGAAACATTCATCTTTGATATTATTATTTTGTTGTTAAAGTTTGGTAATGTGACTGAAATCGTCTTGAATGTCGATGAAAATTATGAAAAACATTTTCTCTGTAAAAGAAATTCTTTTGAAATTTCTCAATCGCGGAATTAAATTCCGTGAAACTTTTGAAATCGGCTCATTCGCGAAATTAAATTCCGCGAAAATTTCTTCCCTTAAGGTAATCATTTTTTAACATAATTTCGTTTATCGCAAATGATCGTTAAATTTCTTTTCTTCATTACTGTAAAAAAATGGTAATATAGTTTTTTGTTTTTTTTCGGCCCGAAATTTGGATGAATAATTTTATTTTTTTTCTTCCAAGAGGCATGGAGGCTACTGTTTGTTTTTGTAAGTATACTACTACTGCAAAAGCAAATAACAAGTTTCTCCCTCGCAAAATCAAACAAGACTGAAGTGCTCCGTTTTTTTATTTTGATTTGAAAGGAGGACTGGAAAAGAGTTAAGGCTAGTGCATAAAAAGCCTGGATATTCTATCGGTTTATTCATCACACCTCACTGCTCAACAAACGTCGAAAGGTGAAAAGAAAATGGTAGGTTTTTAAAATATGGAACGTTAACCTTTTTTTTGTGACAACCATTTCATTTTTACCGAGGGTCGACCGTTTTTGTTTTTTGGCACTTTGAGACTCAAATTGTTCTAGCTTGTCCTCTTCTTATATTTGGATCAAATTAGGATATTTTAGGCTTTGTACTCGATTTTAACTTCTTTGATCCTTGAATTGGTTTAAGTTCGGCAATTCCAGACTCATCATTATTCTTAAATTGTTCTTATTTTTTTGTCGCTTTGAGTCTCGTTATTCTCATATAAAATTGTTCTTATGAAAAATGATTGTAATATCTTCTCTAAACGATCTGCTTCCATTTTTAGAAGTCGATGATCCTTTTGGTTACTCTTTTGGCTTTGACTTTGGTAAGTGGATGATTAAAACAATTCCCTTTTTCCTATACGATACAGATCTATTCATCAAACAATTTAATTCTTATAAATATCTTTTGTCTTTCGACCACAGCAAGAGTGACCCAAAGGGTCCTCTTTCAATTAGCTAGAAAGTAGGGAAGGGTGTAAAAATCGTATATCCTTTTATATTTTTTATCATTGCGTTATTTTAGGCAAAGCCGTCTTCATTCAACTTCAAAGCTATTGAAGACATCAACCAAGAAGATGTTCCTGGTAGCATGGGTAAGTTCTTCTTTTGGCATTTCTCGCGAGATACATATATTGTACAGTTAGAAACTATCAATATAGATTGCAGGACGATGAGGCACATCAAGAGCATATCAGACACGTATTTCATACCAGGACAGTGTCTGCCTATTGTTATACTATGCTGATATAAGCAAAAAAAATGTTTTTATTTTCCTCTTTCTGACAAATTTTGCTCCAGTATCCGTGTCAATCCAATGTGAAAAAGCTTGCGAATTAAAATTGATGAGTAAGCAAATTATATCACTCTTACTCTCGGGTACCTAAAAGCCGCCCCCCCCGCTAATTAATTGTTCGAAAATTTTCCACCCAGGAGTCTTGTTCCAACCCCCGCTTATTAATTTTTGGGAAAATGTTTTTGAAAGTTCCCTCCTTTGTCCTAATTCCGATGTATTAGCCTCCTTTTCAAAAATTTTCTACCCAGGACATTTTTATTCCAACACCCCCTCCCCGCTTATTAAGTTTTGAGATTTTTTCCAATCCCCCCCGGGCTATTAGGTACCCGAGAGTATTTAAAAACAAAACTATTAACTTTGTTACTACAGATGATGCTCTGTCAAAACGGTCAACTCAGATTTTTCAACACTGGCAAGCATGTACCAAGAATAAGCTTCAATTTTGCCGAAAACCTTACATATATTGTCAAGTTCGTTATCCAAGTGGCTACTTCAATAATGTACAATGCTACAAAGCGGGATATTCTATACGATGTAACACGAACGCCCAAATTCTCTGCTGTGACTTTAAATGCAAACAGACAACAAATATGTATTATTAATATTTTTTTCTTTTTGAAGCATGCTAAAAAATATATCGTACCACGCTACATTAGTTCGTTATTATTTTGCATCTTAGTCCTCGAGAGATCGTTAAGAGAATATTTATTGACCCGGCCCGCATCATTATTGACAGAGCAAGGGGTACAACCGTAGGGCTACCCATAGCCGGGTAGTGGTATCTAATTTTGAATCTCGAGAAATTTAGTACCACGCACTACATTTGGGGTGGGGGTACCAATACCTAGTACTGAATTTTCGCATTCTAATTTTGAAAAATCAAATTGTCGCAAAAAATTCCCGATTTTGAGCTTACCCATATTTGCTGAGGTGAAATTGACTGCTAAGTATTACAAGGTATTTTTCCAGGGTTATGTAGCCATATTTTCCTTGGTAACGAGGCTTCTAAATAGGGGGGAGGGTCCCTTATTTCCTCAAAAAAGTTAGGACCCGTTACTAAAAATGGTAGTGGATCCTAAGACAAATCAGGGTTAGTACCCTGCGGCTGTACTCTCTCCTGGTCAGGGGGTAAGGTAGGTTAATCCTCTACCGTATTCAATTAGAGGAAAATCAAATACTAAAAATTATTGTAAATCTATTAAAATAAACCACCCGCATGAATTAGAAGACATCGAATTAAAAAATGGCGCTCGGAAAGGGTTTCTTATTTTCCATAACTCGAACAAAATTGTGTTCCCATCAGTGCAGGTTCGAGTTATGGAGACTCCAGTGTAAAAAATCTAAAACCTAGCTCATATTTGCTCAGCCGTAATCCTTCAATGTTAATATTTGTCACTTAAAACAAATAGACATTTCAAGTGCACTTCCCACCAGTAAGAAAAAGTATTTGTGCAAACAATATGTTTAGGAAGTAAATTTGTGCTCACTCGGCATGTCTTAAAAAAATAAAGTATACTCTGATCTGTAGATTTTTAGCCTACATTGGCTAACGGGAATTGAACTATCAAATTAATTGAAGAATGAAGTTTCGTCGATGGTATCTAACTGTTTTCACTCTATTTTCGCGAAAAAACTCAAAATGTTATTTATGACGCGATGAGTTGTGAGAAAAGTTTATGCCCAGTGAAAAAAACCCAAAAATTCCCCAGACTATATATAATAAAGCTATAAACCAGAACAAGCCAGCTTAAATTAATAATACCGAAACGCAATCATAAACTTAAGGTTCTTAACAACACTAGGTGTGAACAAATTTGGACGAACAGTAAGTGAGTTGTTAGAAGCAAAACTCAGGATCAACACATTTAAACATGCAATTGTGACCGCATAGAAGAACTAGAACGCTAATTTTGCGGTACAGAAAGACTGTATATGAAATGTAATTATGATCTTACCAAAAATACAAGGTTTTTACTACAGCTCGAACACAGTTTTCGACTAGGTTTGCACGGATCCATCGGGAACGTAACAGGTGTTGATGGAAAACTCAGGAATGGGAAGAAACTTGGCTCTCTAGTTCGATTTTCAGGAGGATTTGGATGTTCATCGAATAAGGGAGAGTGCGTTTTGTGATAGTTTCTTATTGCCGTTAACTTTTCAACAATATTATCGAATAATGGGGCGTATTTGTGAAATACATGCAAAGATTACCTCATACTCGGGATATTTTGAAAAAAATATGCTTATGTGTGCAATAATCGGCCAATCAGAGCTTTACCCCACGTTTTTCGTGATTTTATTACATGATTCTGCTAATAGAAAATTCGTGTATCATATGTAATCGTGATTGCGTAGATGTCGATAGAAAAATGATTTCAAACCTTTAGCTTGGTGATCATTCCTTCTTCCATGTCCATCGAAGCAGAAAGACTGTGAATCAAACGTTTCGCTAGAAGCTTCGAGTAAAACTAAAAGAAAAGTGAACCATTTGTTAGGACACTATGTGTGTATTGACTGTTTTGCATATATTTTATCGAGAAAAAAGTCCGACAAGAAAGTATTACTTCTGGGTGACGGCACAGTGAAATTCGACGGAAAAAGTGTATTTTCAAGGGAAAATTTTGTAAAATAAAAGATCTACCTTTTGAAAAACATCTTTATCATCGAGGTATTTGAATATAGTTATCTAGGAAAAAAAAATGTTAGTAAGATGTTGTATAGGATAACAAGTGGAATTGCCTTACAAAACCTGATTGCATGATTGAATATGTTCACAAACTCTGTTATAGTAGCAACCACTAAAAAATTAAAAATTAACAAGCAATATGCTGAATGGACCTACCTGATGATGAAACTTAGATAGCAATAAGGAGAAAAACAATCATTAAGAAAATATAGCAGTTAGCGAAAATCAAAATGATATACGACATGAGTCAAATATATTAACAAACATACTTTTGTATAAATTGTAAAAAAAGAGAACAATGAAACACCTGAAAAGACCAAAAATGATGAAAAACTGAAAAGAAACCCTCGAAAAAGTAGCCTATGTAATCGTCTAACCCACAACACTCAAACATGCAAGGACGTCAAAATTTCCGTCAGTTTGGAGTCCTTCAGTGCCGCTTGTTCTGGGGTAAACGAACGACTCGATCGTTCACCTCTCAGGCAAGCAACCACTGATCGGATCAAAACGAAGGAAATTTTGCGTCGTATGCCATTCACAACCTCACTTTTCGAGCATTTTTGTTTTGCCGAGATTTTATCAGCTAACCTGCTCATAAAAATTGAGCATTCTCGGGCTACACCACCTGTAGCACCAAATACTAATGGGGTGAAAGTCCCTTTCTCAACTTGAAGAATCCGTTCGTTATATGCTCTCTTCTTTGCTTTTCAAGGGAAGTGAATGTAGTGCCAATAGATTTTATGCGATAGCTCGGAGCTAAAAGGTTGCAAACCTTCACGTCAAAAATGCTCTTTGATACCGCTGCCAAAATCCATTAGCACTAACATCCGCCCTAGCTTCATTCCCAGTAACAGATGAGCGTGGTAAATCGACCTGTTCACGAGACAAATCCATAAGCTGGGGCTCGATCGACATGTCGTGACAGACTTCATTCATCATGGTTGCCAGAGTATCGCGAACGTTGTTATGTCGATGGATAACGTAGCCGCCAAGATGGCAAGATAGCGCATGGTCGATTGTGAAGTTGGCTGAGCAGGCACATTTGATGGGCAGTCGCTTCATTTCCCAGCCATACCTCATGTGGAGTGCGTCAGCGAATTCACGTTTATTCAATACAAAATTCTCTTCTTTCAGTGGAAGAGTGGTCAGCCACGAGGAAGCACCTTGAGATGAAGCGATTTCCAAAGCTTTTTGGTTGATTGATGGGAGTTGTTGAACGATTTGATCGAGTGATCGTTTTTGTTCTCCAATTCGTTTAGCGGCTAGTGATTTCAACATCTTTTTCGATTGACTTGGATCAATTGATTCATTTGATTGTGTTATGATGCGCTCGACTAGCACTTTAGTTGCCAAACGACTTGTTTCGTTTTGAAATTTAGCCTCATCCTCGATGTTGATGATTCCAAGGCCTCCCATCTTGATCGGAAACGAGAGGATCTTCCTTTCAATATCGGAGCACTGTCTGCCATCACATATGGCTGGTATGAGGTGAAAACGGATGACATTTTCGATAGGTCGAAGCAATTCTGATATATCGTCTAGAGTTCGGATGATATAGTTGAATTTTTGCCGGTAGCCAATAACGAAGGCGACATACGCAGCTTGGGGTTGAGTTATTGTAATGTCTGACAAAGTTTTGATTTCTTTAACCCAGGTTTCGACTTTATTTGAAACGAATTCCTTCTTGTAGCTTTTTTCCCCAACAGAAGCACCGAGATGGTTATGCCCCTTTGCTGTGATCTTTATAGACGTACCTTCGAATGTGTCGAGTGCCGTTTGATACATTTCGGGTTTTACTATCAACCATGACTTAGAAGGTTCTGGGTAGTAGCCGATAGTTGGACCGAGTTGCGTTAGGTCATCCCACCACTTGCGTAGTGCAACAAGTTTACCAGCACCAGTGATGTCGTCAGCGTACGCGACTTGTTTGGTATCTGGTACGTTTCGGAGGGATCAGTTGGAGATTGCCAGCTGCTTCTTGTATTTCATTCCTCAGGAATGTTGTAACAGTCTTTCCAACGATGCGTCTAAGAACTTCCCCGATGCCGATCGGTCGAATGCCGGGGTTCTTATCCAAAGGTATCAGGGTGCACGATAAGAACGCCTCCATGTCCCTACCGGATTCTTTGTTTCATTGTTCAGTGCACATGATTCTCGTCAGCCTTGCAATCGCCTTGCACAAATCACTAGAACGATCACCGAAGTTTTTTGACAAAAGGATACGTTGCCACATTTGTGCATCGATCTTGGAGGGGCCGGAAGAACCTTTTGTTTTAGCTGCCATACTTTTTATGAGTTCTTCATCGATGGCTTCAAAAAGCGTGGGGTCGATTTTGTTGAATGGTCCCTGAACAATCAGCTCGTCAATCTTTGGTTGACCTCTAGGATGCTTTTGCTGAAGAATTTGCAACGTGGTATCGTTGATTGGTACAATTCCGTGTGAATTCGTTGAGTTAGATAAGAGTTTGATTGCTGCGTTTACTTTGCCTTGAAACATCAAATCACTAAATCGTTTCGATATTGATGTAACTCGATCAGCAGCAGACTTTGAAAATTTTGATTGTAGCATTCGGCTTTCGCGGATCAACGAGTCAAAATCGCCTTCTCTCCAAAGATCCAGACGTCGCTGTAGATGTTTCGTATGTTCTCTCGATTTCGATGTCTTTGATGGTTTCTGTAAAAGGAGCGATGGTAACACGGACAGGGCTTTCAAGGCGACATTCGACAAAGGTGACAGATTGTTCCATAAATTTATCAAGCGAGTGATTTCCTCAGTTAGCGAAAATGCATTAAATTTCATCATTGATTGTTGATGGGGGGGGGGGGTTAGGGAAAAAAGAAATAGAAAGTTCCGGTTGCAAAATTGCAAAAGTTTTATTGACAATTGAATCATGCTTGATAGTGGCATTGTTATCAATAATTTTTTTAAGTGAAAAAACAAAGAAATATATGGAAAAAGCCCAATTCAAATCTGCAAAAACGGCGATTTCCGGCATACTTCCGGCATTTTCGGCCGGAAAAACACGATTCTCAAAAATCCGAATCGGCCACACTTAGGGCATTGCTGATACACATCTTTGTGCAAAAATCGGGAAAAACCATTAATGAAATCTCCACAAAATAGCAACAAACCGGTTATGACGGCATATTATCGGCATTTTTGGCGGAAATTTTTTTTCTTCAAAAATCAGGCTCCTTCACATTTTCGGTATTGCCATTTTACAAAATTTTATGAAAAAATATAAAGTAAAGCTCGAGAAATTCAAGAAAAACCGTTTTTCCGGCGATATTCGGCTGTTCCGGCGATTTTTAGAAGGCCCAGCATCAAAAATCAGTTTTATTGACAATTGAACCATACATGATGGTTGGCATTGTTATCAATAATGATTTTGCGTGAAAAAACAAAGAAATATTAGGAAAAAGTCCAATGAAAATCTGCAAAAACGGCGATTTCCGGTATATTTCTGGCATTTTCGGCCAGAAAAGAATTTTTCTCAAAAAATCGAAGTCGGCCATGTTTTGGGCATTGCAATTACGTATCTTTATGCAAAAAATCAAAAAAAACTAATGATGAAATCTCGAGAAAATGCCAAAAAAAACGGTTTTTCCGGCATATTTCCGGCATTTTCGGCCGGAAAAAATGTTTTTCGAAAATCGGGCTCCTTCACATTTTAGGTATTGTCATTTTGCATCAGTGGGCAAAATTTCATAAAAAAATATAAAGTACAGCTTGAAAAATTCAAGAAATACTGTCTTTCCGGCGAAAATAGGTTGTTCCGGCAATTTTTGAATAGTTCCGGCTTCAAAAATCAATTTTATCGAAAATTAAAACATGCTTGACGGTGGGCATTGCTATTAATAATGTTTTTGAATGAAAAACAATCAATCATAAGAAAAAAGTCCAATGAAAATCCAGAAAAACGGCGATTTCCGGCGTATTTCAGGCATTTTAAGCCAGAAAAATTTTTTTCTCAAAAATCGGACTCGGCCATGTTTTGGGCATTGTTAATACGCATCTTTGAGCAAAAAATCAGAAAAAACTAATGATAAAATCTCGAGAAAATGCAAAAAAAAACAGTTTTTCCGGCATATTTCCGGCATTTTAGCCGGAAAAATATTTTTTTCGTAAAATGGGGCTCCGTCACATTTTGGGCATTGCCATTTTGCATCATTGTGCCAAAAATTAGAAAAAACTAATGACCCAATCCTGAGAAAAGCTGGTAACAGACGGACGAACGGACGAACGAACGAACGGACGGACATCGGTTAATTTATAGGACCTCCAAAGTAGGTCCAAAAACACAAAAAACATATCTTTTTGCCAATACTTACAACGTTATTTAATTTTTCTTCGACTTCAGATTCAGTGAAGTTCTTCGTGTTCTTTTTCAGAAGTGAATCGCAATATTTCGCTAGCTGGGATAGAAAAAAAGAAGAAATATTAGACGCATTTAGAGTAATAAAACCTTCATACTGAAGATAAATGGGAGTAAATATATTTCTTTTATATTACTTGTATAATCTGAGCATTATATTGTGTGATTTATGGTTTATTGGGTTACTTGAGTTCTCTCTGATTGCATTTATGGTAAATCTTGAAATTACAGTAACTTATAGTAGGATATACTTAGTTTTTTTCAAAATTACTTTCTTACCAACTCTGGACTCATACATGCTCGTCTTTGGTCAAATCTGTGATTTACAATTTTGGTACAAGCCTGAACAAAAAATAAAAGCTTTCATGTATAAACCTTATCATAATATCATATCTGATAGGATATGCGTTCCTCAGTACAATTACTACAATTGTTCTTTCCCTGTTGCAAGACACTACTCAAAAGCTTTGCAAATAAGAAATTCTTTTAAACATTCATTTTGATAAACCTTATTGAAAAACCCACAAATGGCTCAACATTTGTCCTACCTTATCGCGACTACCGAAGAATGCTTGGTCAGAGCTGAAAACGTTTTCAATGATGTCTGTGTATTCTTTGTGCAGTTCCAGTAACACGTGAACAAACTGTGCCATTTCCTGCAAAAATGAAATAAAAGGGTATTATTAAAAAATCATACAAATTTTGCTTTTTAAAGTTTTGAAACTTCTAGTTTTCCTATTAGATTTTTAGCTTAAGAAGCATTTAGTTTGTTGGCAAAAAAAAACAAGTTTCTTTTTGCGGAAAAAAGGTTGACTTGCTGTCACTTTAAAATCGACTCGGATTTCCAAGAGTTGATATCATTTAAATAATTGAACCTCTTCAACAGTTTTTTTCCATGGAGATAAATCACTTACGTTTTCATTATGTAAAGATTTGACTCTACCAAGACCAGTATTTGAAATGTGTTCTTCAAATTCCGATAGAAGAGCTTGGAATCCAGTGTGTATGGGTTTCAATAATGTATACATCCTCGTCAAGTCTATGAAAAAAGCAAAGAAAATTATTTAGACATTGTCTCTTTTATTATTCAAAGAAAGACTTTAAAAGCTTTCCCTTCAAATTATGTAGATCAATAGGAGTACACAAAGAAAACCCTGCAAAATATCCTTGGACAAGGAGAATTGAATCTTCTGGTTAGCACGGTGAACTGTTTTTGTTTTGTGAAGAAACCAGACTCATTTGAATCGTATTGCTAGTTGACATTTTATAGGTAGTACCTAAAACAATCTCCTTACCAGTCCTTACAACAAAACAGTCACCAGTATTGCATATAGAAAAAGCCAAAACGAAAATAACAAGCGATGTTATCAGTTTTAAATTACCTGTTGTTTTCATAGCCTGGACCATTTGTTTACATTCGCTCGTTAGTGCAGATTGGTGCGCTTGGACTAATTTAGATTGCGCTACTGCAGTGACCTTATCGTAAGATGTTGGATCGAAAAACCTTCGAGCTCGTAAGTTCTCTTCAGCAAGTCGTATATCAACCTTTAATATGGAAATTTTTAAGTTCAATAATTTCTTAGAGAATTAATTCCACAAAAGTTCTAAAGAAAAGTGCTGAATTAGAATCAAAGAGTCGAAAAGATCAGAGTTAAAATAATCTTATTTTACAAATTCTAGGATTTTATCAATGGCATACCTTTTGCATATATTGTGAACAATTACAAGTCTCCCATAACCGGTTAGCCTCGTTTTCGTAAAACTCTGCTTCTTCTTCCAACATCTTTTCTTCAAAGGTTGTTTGGTAAAGCTGAAGTAAAATGAAATAATTAGAAAGAATCAAAACTTGTGAAGCAGTTAGAAAGAGAACATAAATATAAAAACACTACCCAACGACAGCAAAAAGGCTTAAGTAAAATAGGAAGTAAAATAATGGAGGGGTGAGCCTGTAAAGAGCTGTTATTTCAAGATTTTGATTTTCAGATCCTCTGTGTAAAATATTGCCACTCTATGGAAAATGAATTGAAAAATTTCTATTTAAAGCAATATTACTTACTTTAAGAGGGTTTTTAGTATCATAAGCTTGAACATCAACTAAAAAGAAACAAGTAATGGTTTAAGTAAGTTTAGTCAAATATTTCTGACAAAAATGAAAAGAAAATCATACAAAGAAGTCAATCTTACTTAGAGAGCTGATGATGCCACGAACAATCGTTTCCGGTGGTCGCTCTCCTTTTCGATCTCTGTAAAATCAAAAAAAAAAATTATCAGGTGGGAGTGGGAGCTCATTTTCTAAGGGATGGCATGATTGATTGTGTCACCAAAAAAAAGTTTGATTCCATGTCTTATTTTGCTGAAGCCACCTGAAAATGAGCTTGAAACATCGATACGACGTGCAAAACAATTATCATTTGATATGGGTGTATAAAAACATGGGAGTCTCAAGGGTGGCATATGCTGTGGATCAGATCATATAAGTGCCTCCCCAGGCATAATTTACAGAAAAATTTGATTTGGTGTTCTCTAGCATCATTATCTAGAGAAATGTTATTCAGAGTACCAGTTCTGGTAATTTTTTTCGTTCGTGGAGACATGAGTATGGAACAGTTAACCACAGTCATTACAATATAACCACTGGTATAAACAATATTTCAGTCACCTTGTAACTTCTGCTAGTAAGCCTTTTATTAGGTTGGTTTGTAATGGTTTTATAACTTCAGCTTTCCACATTTCCAAAGCCATCTATAAGTTAAAAATTTATATTCATGCATAAATACTAAATAGTTATACGAATGACTCTCAGGAAGTTAGATCAATAGATAATCAAAGAAAACATGTTTTTTCTTTACAAAGTAATCAATGAAGCTTGAAATTTCATAGAGAAATGATATCAAAAGCCACCTGTACCAAATTTAGTAGAATTTTGATGGCTTATGTTGAAAAAATTAGAAAAATTGTATTCGGCTAAAAGAAAGAGTAATAAGCGTTTAGAAACCACCATGTTTGTTTACCTGTCCTATTTCCATGGTTTCATTTTCAGTAGCCTGAAGTTGAATATGTTCCATATAATCGTGTTTCTTCCGTAATGCATAATGTTCATTCAAATATCTGCATAATTTGAATAAGATGTTAGCTCTTTTATTCAATGTAACTTTTTTTGGGATAAAATTGGAGGAAGAATATAAGAATCTATAAGATATTTTTTTGAAGAATGAAAACAAAATTTGCTTACTTGAATAAAGAGTTGATATGCTTTGATCCAGTTTGATATTTAGTCCAGTGTGTGTAATATTCGTTCAAAAGATTTTGCAAAGATTCATTCTGCAAACAAATTCTCTAAAAGAAAAACATAAGGTTCGAATCATTGATTCATTTAAAGACTGCAACTAAACCTGATTAAACCAATCTTTCATAGGCTGCTACTTGTTGTTACTGACATCTCAAGAAGATATTTGAAACATTCCAGTATTTGAATTCGATATGAAGTTAAGGAAAAAAGAGAATATTTTGTCTAAAAATTGAAGAAAAAGCTTTTTGGTCTCATGTCATCATCAGTGCTATAGATAGTAAAATTAGAAATAAAAAACACACAAATTGAACAGTCTAAAAACAATTAAAAGATATGTTAAAAAGTTAATAAAAATCTTTGTTATACCATTGTGAAATAAGATTAGCCGTTTTGAATCTAGCTGGTCATTAAGAGTTGGTCTTTTGAAGGCAATAAGAGCAGCAGGCTTTAAGTTTTTGAGTATAGGCGTGTTCAATATCACTTTCAATAATTGAACATAACTCTGAACCAGCAAAACACCTGTTATATAATAAACACAAGTTCCAATGGAAAGTGATATTGAATGCACCTGGGAACACACCTATATGCAAAAACTTAGAGGCTGCTTACCAACAAGTGACCTACTGTATTCAGTTGTAGACCAGACCAGCTAATTTTATTTTGCAATGGTGTAACATGATTTTTAATAACTTTCTTTCATTATCTTTTTAACAACTTTTAATGTTTTTAGACTGATAAAAATAGGATTTTTTGATTTCTAATATTACTATCTTATCTATAGATGATATGAGCCCAAAAAGCTTTTTCTTCTATTTTTAAACTTTTTTTCATTGCAGTATTTTACCTTGTGTATGTCTCTAGTGTGATTTTCAAAGAAGTTTTTTGTATATCTGTACAATCTTTCATCTAGGCTTTCTTGGTTGGAAACACATATCACATACACGTCACTGTTGTTTTGTATTACAGCAAGTTAAGGGTGAAGGTAATAATAGTTAGGGCTCACACGTAACTTTGCAACTCTAGTTTGAAAATTGTACTAAGGTGTATATCAACAAGGACGAGTGTAAATATGTCAAATAAACATTGTTAAAGGAATTAAAATAAAAAGCACTTTGACTGAAAAGATACGAAAAATTATCATTCCATTCTTTCTTAGGAAATGGCTGCCATGCAAGAACTCTTTCAATTGTGTATTTGATTCTGCTCCATATACCATCAAAGTCCACCTCGCCAGGGCAAAGACTCATTATTTATTTTATTATGTACAGTTTTCATGAATCTAAATAATAAATATGAGATAGATTATAATCTGAGTTACAAAGAGAGGCACAAAATTTCACAAAGTTTCCTTGGTGTGAAAGCAAATTTTTATATTTGTTAATTAGATTTTTAAAAACACACAAACATTACTTTAAATAATGAGGAGGGACAGTTCAATCAGAAGAATGAAACAAACATTGAACATAAGTTTTTCTGATATTGTCTCTAAAAATGATAATGCCATTATAATAGTAATTATTTTAGATTGATAATATAATAATAAATTAACAAAATATTGATTGGCCTTGGTAATTTATAAAAAAATATGATGCCGTAAAATTTGTGAAGTGGAATTGTGAATAAAAGAAGTCTAAGAGCTTCTGAAGTTCTCATGTAATTCTGGTTGGATATCATAAACCAATTGTAACATGCGTTCTATGACTTTATCTTTGTTGGCATCACATTGTTGAACCATTGTGTCAAGCTTGGTGGCACTTTCTTCATTAATTTGCTTCTTGAAGTCTTCTTGCCCAATCTCATGTTTTTGTTTATCTTGGAATTTCTTCTCGCATTCACCTCTGAAAGCTTCAATTTCAGAAATGGCTTCTTCTTTTGCTTGTTTTGCTCTTTTGGATTTCTTTTTGCGAGCTTCTGCAATAAGGTCGGCAGCTTTCTTTTCAGCTTGGAGAAGTTGTTGAATTCCTTGAGATTTTTGTGCCATTTTACCACTGTATTTATTCACTGCTTTATTAATGAAATGAAATATTAATATCATTTTCAGATTCAATTCAGATAATCAGTCCTATTTTCATTTGCTTGCGAGGGGTTACTAAATTTGACAAGCTGAATGCTTTTTCTATTTTTGGTCTATAGGGACACCCCTGGCAAGGAGTTGAACAGCCTGGGAATCCAAGCACATCATTTTAGGTGAGAGTAGATCTTGTATTTTTCTTTGATCTGGAGTTTTCTGGAATTTCTGAATCTTTAGGATGTTTCTAAGTTGGACTTGTCAATTTTAGAGTCAATTTTTGATATTTTGAAATTTGCCAAAGTTGAGTTCCGGGTGGGATTCGAAGCCACACATGAAAAGTACCTTCAGTTAAGAAGCTCCATACGCTACCACTAGACCACGAAGCCACGGAACAAATTCAAATTCTTGACATCTTGACATTAAAGTCATCTTGTTAGATGTTTTGTTATCGAGAGTTCTTGCAATAGTTTATATGGTTCAACTTGGAGAGGGAATGTTTGTAAACAATTCATGGCTGGAACCCCCCCTGGCCTGAGGGGGGGGGCTAAAAGGTCGAGCAGCAATTGGTACCTGATTTTAGCCTGTGGCTAGGGGGGACTAACCATGTTAGGGGTCACGTAAGTTTTTTCAGATGGACCTGGGGGCTAGATTCTATGTTTGGTGATTGAATTATAAGCAGCCAGCCTACCAGACCATAGGTTGGCACTTTCTCATATTATATTTTAATCTAAGCAATGCTCAAAAACTGACAATTTGGTATCTAATATATTATCTGCAGTGCCGTAGCATTTGGGGGGGGGGCAAGGGGGCTATGCCCCAAATAATTTTTTCAAAAATTACTAAGTATACCGATAAGGGATTGCTCAAAGGCTAAATTGACTGTCTGTTTTCATAGTTAAAATTGCTGATTGCAGACATAAGTAGTTGGATAGTAAGAAGGACACTAAAGCTGTATATTATCTATGAACAAAACACACCAGGAACGACATAGGATAATAAAACAACAACTCACTGTCTAAAAGTTTCCCCAGACTGAAAAGATTTTCCCATTTCTATATTTTTTACGTTGCTACCAACACAAACACATGATACGATTTCAACGCTATATAATAATATCATATGTTTAATATTTGAAATTGAAATTTTTAGCTACTATTTTATTTTTACCAACATTTCTAGCGTACTGTAGTGATTTTGCGACCTTACTTCAACAAGGTGCTATCATGAATTTTGAAAAAATTGAGTTTTTTGGTTCATAACGTTTAATATGCCAAAAACTAATTGTTAATGCTGTAAACTTTCAAATATCTTAATTCCATGGCTCAAAATTACATATTCCACTAAGTTCTATCAGTTAATTTGGTCTTTGGCACATTACAAAACAAAGTTCTATCGGAAATCTTCAAGCAAAAATCCTTAGCGCGATCCGCGATAATGTCTTTTCCAGTAATTTTAAGGTCAACAAGGTTCTTTATTGAAAATATAAGATTTCTTTGATATGAAACTGAAATTTGTGAAAATTCTAACTGGAAAAGCTAGTTTATGTCTTCCTCTTGTTATTTTTAAATATTTTTGCATGCTATTTCTTCTTTAAAATTTATAAAATGAAGTTGTTTTAGTAAAATGGAACCTTGTTGACTTTGCGCATTTCTGAGTCTTCGACACTCAGGAACAATCGCCTTATTAGGAGACATGTAGGTCGCTTGGGGTCGCTTGATTAGGAGACCCGTCTCCTAATCAGGAGACATAAAACTTTGATCTCAATATTAAGGGCTTTAGGCTTTTCCGCGCATTTTGAAACTAGTTTTAATGGAAAGAGCAGCCTCGAATTGGTAAAGTTTTAAAAAAATTATCAAAATTTATCGGTGCAATCGATCACAATCCTAATATAAAGCACTACAAGGAAGCCCCTCTTGATTTTTTTCATGTCCACCATTTTTCTTTTTGAGACGCTTTTGTTCAGAAGACAGATTCTTACTTCTGATTGGTTCTTATGGATTATTAGAATTGTGATTGATTCCACCGGTGGATTTTTCTGAAAATCACCATATGGAATCAATTTTTTGTGCTCTTTCCAATAGACCTTTTCGCCTTTCGTCGTCATATTGAAAATAACATTGTCAAAAATTATGGATGCCGAATTGCCGTGGTGAAATTCCCTTAGAAAGTATGCAAAACATATGCAAGTTTACACAAAGATTAAAAAGACAAAAAGCATCTTATAAATAAATATTATAATCATTAGAACAATAAAAGATGGAATTTCTTAATCCAAAAGGAAATATTTACAGAACAACAAAAGCCTTTTAGGAATTTGTTCTTAAAGACATTGCATATTCTGTTTTCATGCCATTAAAAAATTTCACGAAGACGGAGTACACACATCAAACTTTCAAAACACGCAAACTGAAAGCAGTAATTATGACGTCACACTTCATCAATGTTTTGATTGATCATTTGGCGGCTCTATTCCCAGGAGAATAATTTGCCGTCAGCCGAATAAGGATTGTTTTTTACCTTCGCGGGTGATTTTTCAGTTTGATTTTATGTCTAATGTTATGGTTTTTTGAAGTGCTTGTTCTAAGAGATGAGTGAATATAATTGTTTTTAGTTTTCAAAAGAAGCAAATTTAATCTTTCTTCTACAAGATTACATTTTAATATAATGCCAATTATGCATGTAAGTTTTTATTTAATACTTTCTTTTTGCATATGTTTTGCATACTTTCTAAGGGAATTTCACCACGGCAATTCGGCAACCATAATTTTTGCATACAATTCAATATGGCGGACGCAAAGGCGAAAAGGTCTATGGGAGCAACCAAATTAAGCAGTTTCTTCGTTCACAAGACAATTACACCCGTCTCCTAATTAGGAGATGTGAACCTCCTGATTAGGAGACGGGTCTCTTGATTAAGAAAACTAATAGGGCGACTGTTCCTGACTGTTCGAGGCAACAAGTTTCTATCGAAAACTTTATTTCTTTAATAATTCTTTAATATTTTGGTTTTTCACAGCTTAGCTTTAAAGATTTATTCACGTGCTAAAATTATATTTCTGTAACAGAAAAAAGCCAAGTGAAGACCACAGCTTCAAACTAAAGTATCTTTTAAAGTCACTGAATTTTCAAATGCATTTTACTAAAAACCGCAATTTGCAGAGTTGGAACGGTCGTGGCTTCTTCACAGAGACGAAAGACAGATCTGGACTTATTTCGTACTTTCCAGTCTCTTGTTTGTAGTTTTTCTGACTTTCTGGTTCTTTGTGAGTGAGTTATTTTCTATGTTTTCTAACTTACTGCTGAATGACTTACCGACAGATCGCCACCAGTGGGATTCGAACCCACTAAATCCAGGGGATGTCAATCGATTTGGAGTCGAATCGATCGAATTCAATCGAAGTAAATCGAAGTGATTGTTCGAATCAATCGAACTCAATGCAAAGTTCCGATGTTTTGAAACCCATTGCCTTGTCCACTGCGCCACGGATTCATGCCAGGATAACACTTCTGACGGCTATTTATATTGTACAAACACTGCAAACCAGACTGTATAGTCATCTGGGGTAATTATGGGACGATTTTGACTTATTTGGGCATCACTCTGAAAGTGTTAATCCTAGAGATCCGATCTTTTGATATTTTATTTGTAAAAGTATGACCTTTACATAAGATGTATTACTTTTCCTTAAAATTTAGTAGATGTTCCTAAAATTTATTTTAAAGGTGTCCCGTAATTACCCCGCATTTTGGGGTAATTACGGGACACCCTCGGGGTAAATATGGGACAGGTATAAAATGTTATTGAAAAATCCAGATATCTTTCCAAAAGGTCATGATATTTGAGGTTTTGCATTCACTTGATGACTTCAAATCCAAGTGCTATCATTTAAAGGACTTTCAACAAAATTAGTGACAGTGTCCCGTTTTTACCCCAGCTTTTTTCCCATTTTGGGGTAATAACGGGACACTTTAAACAGTAATATTTGTATAGAGCAATCTAGACCAACTGAAGTAAATTTAGATGCAAACCTTTGCAGGTTTTGAAAGACTTAGAGTGTAGTTATGATTCCATTAAACTAGAAAATCAAGTTTGTACTTTTCTTATAAAAAATAAACACTTGAAACTCAAACTTTAGTGTCCCATAATTACCCCAAAATTAAGATTTCACTACGGGGTAAATATGGGACACATTTTTTAGAGATAAGGTGCCTTGTTTGATAATGAGACTATTATAATCTCAAACCATAGTATCTTGATGCCAGAATTCAGTCAAAATATAATCAAAGTGATTGCAGCTCTTCCTGACACTAAAGCTTGAAAAGTTCCTTCTAAAACTACGAAAATTGATTTTTATGGTGACATATGAAACTTTTGTTGAAACATCAAAAGTATATGTTAGAATAATCTAACTAGACATTTTTCTAGCAGCTAGAATGACTATCTCCAAAATCCTCTCCATCTGAATCCAAATTTATAACAATAGCACCATTTTTAGGGGTGTCCCGTATTTACCCCTTAATTTTAACTGTCCCGTAATTACCCCAGATGACTATATTAAGAGAAAGTCACAAAAGAGTGCTTTTTCGAGCTCCAACCCTAACCCTAACTGATAATAACCCAATTCCCTAGCTAATCTGATACGTAACAACCACACCCATACCCAACCCTACCAGGTTGTACCAGGTCGCCTGCAGGTCCTGACACTATTCTCGCATACCGGATCCGAAAAATAGACCCTGATGGGATGCATGGTTCATCTCTCTATATAATAAACCAAAAAAAGAGAAAGCAACTTTAAAGTAGCAAAACTAAAAACCCAAAGAAATAAAGTACAAACATTTTGTCAATTACTGCTTTTTAAAAGTGATATGATCAAGCAAATCTCAAGCCAGCTTGCGGACGCCATCTTCTCACAAGATCTTTTTGCGGGTGTGCGGCAGAAAATTAATACCGGCATCTAAAAGCCTGTATACACTATAACTGGCGAAAGACGACCAAAGTTTACACAAAAACTTGGCTTATAGTTTATTTTTCCAGTGAAAACGTCAGCAGAAACTCACAAACTTTGCTTTAGATTTTAAAACTCTCAAAACTTCTAAAGCATTTTAAGATAATGCCAGTATTGAATGTCCGCCCGTGTTAACTATGGAATACTTTATGGTCTAGACAGAGCTTTAACAATTTTCATCCGGGAAATCAAATCGTTCTGCAAATTACAAGAAAAAGGCAAACGTAAACAAAAAACAAAGAAAATGGTACCGCAGCTACGACAATGGAAAATGAAATTTTATTACTTGAAAGTTACTTCTGCCTACCAGGTGAATTCTTCACTAAAGAAGAAATAGGGGCTAATCCAACAAAGTATTTGCTTACTTACACTTTTACTGTGAAGACAAACTCTGATGATGAGGTCATTGTACAGCTAAAGCTCTGCATTGTTAATGCTGCAGAAGATTCGAATATCAATTTTTCAGGCGAGGACATTTCACTCACGTGCGCTGAGATTAGACGAGAGGATCTCTTAAATTTAAAAAAGAATTTACTTCAATATGTTGAAACTCTTAAAAACGAAAGCAACTTTACACTTTTTCCGTTTTTCACATGTATCAAGGAAAATCTTCAAAATTTTGCAGATAAAAATGATATAATCTGTCTTCCGACGAACGACAACAAGAAAAGTCGAGACGGCGAACTTGATAATCAAGATGATAAATTACATTGTATTATCATTAGACTTGACCATATTCGTTCAAGAAAACGGTATTTCAAATTTCTTCAGAACGAAAGTAAGAGACTTGGACTAAACATCGAGTTTTTGGAGACAGGGAAAACGCTCCTCCTTAAAGTGATTGGAAGGACAGGAGAAACTGTCAAGAACTTTGTGAAAAGTTTGAAGACTAGCCTAGTGGACGTTGACAGCAGTGGAAAGCCATGCAAAGAAAAAATGTCTGAGGTTTTGACGCAATTTATCATCGAAGTTAATATTTTTCCCGATTTCAAAGTTGCCTTTAATGAAAAACAGTTTCCAACTATGGAATGTCTTAGAACTTATATAAAAGAAAATTCAGGCACTGCCATGGACCTAGTATGAAACAGAGGAAGAACTGTGACATGATTAATGAAAGAATAATTCTCGTGAAATTTCAAGCATCAATAAATTATATTTTAATCTAACATATCAAACATAGGAAATCATGAAAATATTTATATACAACTAAATAAAACCAATTTATAAACTACTTCCCCTTAGCAGGTTTAGCCAAGAAAGAAGAAAGTACCCCACTCACCCATTAGCATCTGATAGTGCGTCTGGAAAACATATATTTAAACGATTTCAAAACTTTTTGGTTAAATATATACTGAATTTAAAAAAGTTGTTGCATATGACGATAAACAACTTTTAAAAAAATTCTGAACGTGGCTGAACTTTCCGGTAGGGATTTTGAAATTAAATGTCTTCTGTTTCACATGCGTAATTTGTTAAGTACCAATGCCATACTGATTCCTACCGATGTGATTTCCAATAATATCATATAGGATGAATGTTCAAGACCAGACTTTGACTAAACTATCTGAGCCACCTGATAACATGAATTCGCCTTGGCGATCAAAGATAACCGTCTGTACAGCATCCTCGTGTCCAGTTAAAGTAGTCACTTGCTCGTTTTCAATCTCGTAGATCTTCACAAGACCATCATTAGAAGCACATGCAACCACACTGGATCCGGGGTCAAAAGCAATTTTATTGATAGCGTGTGGACCAAGATCAATTTTACTGGAGATCGAGCAAGTTCTGATGTCCCACAAATAGACGTGACCATAGGCGTCGGCCGAGGCTAATACATCACCCTGGAAATAGAAGTAAATAAAAGGGTTGCGATCTTTATGGTGTCCTAACAAATTTTATGAAAATACGTAGAAATTCAGTCATCCCAAACATATTTAAAGCTAAAATCTGTAAATTAGTACACAAGAGTAAGCATAAAATTCACTTTTAGACCCTAAGCCCAAATTTTAGTACACAGGTAATAAAAATTAAAATCGATTTTAGACCCAACACCCCATAGTACACAGGTAGTACATGACAATTTTCTGTCTCAAACACCCACCCTCCCAAGGATACATTTCGCCCTTTTGTACACTGACCCCCTCCACATGGACCCGGTGGAACCCCACTGAAATTTTGGCTCCTACACATTTTTCGCGCTCCTGTTTAGAATATACCATAACTCAAATATACCCAAGATAGAGTACATTGAAAAGCTCACCTGCATATTGAAGGTAGCATGATTGACAGAGTGCATATGACCATAAAGGGTCTGTGCGCACAGCCCAGTTCTTGCATCCCACAACGAGATGGTTTTGTCCGCAGAACATGTGCATAAGGTGTTTGAATATGCAAGAAATTGAACACTGTTGACAGAGTCTGCATGTCCTCGTAACGTTGTTCGGCACCGTAAGCTGAAAGAGTTAATATTTAGATATTGTAGAAATGATTTTGTTGAGCAGTAAAAAATAAAAAGTATTCCAGGTTTTAAATTTCCTTTTAATGACAATTTTAATTACATTTGTCTATGTCTTGATATCCTTTAGAAAAAGTAATCGGCCAAAAACCTCCTAGCCTGTACCTTTAGCTTTCATTTTTAAAAAGAGCACTCCAACACTTTTGTTTTCTCGGGTTATTTCCATAAAACTGGGACCAACTGAGACGCAGAACCTCGCTAACCGAAACAGACCGACACATGGCAAGTTTTTTCAAAATATAAAAAACGCCCGTGGTCGGGGTTGTACAGGCTAAAAACCTCCCCGGTAAAAGAAATATCGTGAAATCTCGATTGCAGAGCTGTAATTAGCCCTTATCCTATTGTGAAAGACATAGCTACAGAACTTTTACAACTCCACTAGGTTATAAATATACAGTTGAACTTATGTAATTCGAACTCCTATAACTCGAAAACTCACTTAATTCGAACAGATTCCGTGGTCCCCTCAGAATTTATCTTGAAAACCTTACAAGAAAACTCCTTTAATTCGAACCCATGTAATTCGAAAAATCATTTAAATCGAACAGAATTTCAGGTCCCACAAGAAGTTTTAATCATGTAATTCGAATTTCTGACTTTTTTGATTGACGAGGCTATTGACACTCTCAAAAAGATGACCCTTTTCGAATCATCGAACGTCATCCCACTGATTCAGAAGATCTCCGAGGAGTCCAAGGAACGAAGAAAATGAAACAATGGACAATCAAAGACTTTTTTGAAAAATTATCAATTGACTTTTCAAATTTCAAAACATGTCTGTGTCAAGATTACTTATACTAGTATTTCATTATTCTAGCTCGAAAATACAAAATTGTTCAAAAGTAAACCTGGGAAAGTCTTTTTTCATCAAATCAGGTCAAAAATATGAAAACTCATTTAGTTCGAAAATCATCTAATTCGAATAAAATTCCCGGTCCTTGAGAATTCGAATTGCATGAGTTCAACTGTATCTCCATCCGTTTAAAAAAAGAGAGAACCTTTTTGGCGTTTAGATCTTACTGTCAGGTGCCTGATAAACGGGGTCATAATAAACGCAGGGGTTTAAACGGGGGAGACCTAATTACCGAAGCGTTGGAAATTATACCTCTAAATACCACCCCCAGGGGGTAATTATATAGACCAAAATCTGGCTATTTAGAGCAAAATAAGGGACCCTTCTTTTGACAGCTGAAAATATCATAAATACCCTAATAAGGTCCGGGAGGTTAGGGAAATATCAACAAATTAATAAGCGGGAGGGGCGTTTATTAGGCACCTGAGAGTACGCTTTATGTTTCAACTGAGACAAGTGTGTAAGTAAGCTATGTGTGCTGTGTGCATTAATATATTTGAAATGTGATGAAATTTGGTTTAGACACTACGAAGTTTTCAGTACGTTTACCTGTTGAGATCCCATATCTTGGAGATTCCATCGTTGGCGCAGGTGGCAATGAAATCACCAGTGTGATGCCAACTACAACCCCATACAGCATGTGTGTGATCATTAAACGTTACTATACATCTCTCCTCCGCAAAATCCCAAATCTTGACTGTGGAATCACCTGAAGTCGTCACCAGTTGTGTTCCCCTGAAATCAGATTAGATGCTGTGATCGTGTTCAAAAATAAAGGCCTGTTTTGTGACATTTTCAAAGTGGCTGACAATTATGTTAATAAAATGAGTATTTTTGGTGGCTAACAGTTTATTTTTTCACCAAGGATAAGTAGAATGATTAACCTTTCCAATTGTTTTGGAGCGAAATTAAGTGGCTTACTAGGTTACAAGATATTTCAAGATAAGCTATGAGTCGTTATGTGGCTGACAATACTGGTGGCTTTTTGAAACCAACCAGTTTCAAAATGTTGCTCCTTTATCTGTTTTGAGATAATATGATACCTCTAGTTACCGATACAAGTGTTATTTTTAAACAAACCATTTCCTCCTTTGAGGTGGCTGACAAAACACATATTTGGACATATTTGGACCAGAAGCCACAAATTTTACTCATTTTACCATTTTTTTCATCAAAATGATATGTTCTTTGTGTTACCAATCATCATACAAAATTTCAACGTTATATTTGAAATATTTCCCAAGTTATTCAAGAAATACTATATTTTTGTCAATTTTTGAGTTCACTAAATGTCACACTATTTTTGAACATGATCCTGTAAATGTTTTTTATCAGCATTGCACTGCAAAAAATTAAGCATATGCTAAGTAAGCATTATACCTCTAGCCTAAGTTTTTAGCTGGGATTTTACGGATTTTCGAAATTTTCCTAATATTTTGCTTAGGATACAAAGAGTATCCTTCAAGCATGTTCAGCCTTGTCAATCTAAGCATCTCCGAGCCAGGTTTTGGATTTCTGTATGCTTGTAAAAAAAACATGTATGATCAATTTGATGCTGCTAGAAAATGGCGAAAATAATTTTAGGAAAATTCAAACCTTTGATAAATATATAATTCTAACCCCCCCCACCCGTTAATTGATTTTAGGGAAAGTATTTTGTCTACACTTCGAGAACTTCCACTGGATTAAACGTTGACAAATTGGTATTTGTGCCAAATTTTAAGTCCAAAATATTTCTAGATCAAAAGTTATAAAATGGTGGTGGAAAACACCCATTTGAGATATAAGCTTCATCTACCCTAATAGCTACATTATATTAGTGGATACCCCCTAAAACCTACAACAAAAAAAGGTACCCCCTATATCCTGGTAGAGAAAACAGTAAGGGCTGAAACTTAGGCTACCTATGAATTTCTTCCCTGGGTATGTTTTTTTGTAAAAGCTGTTAAGAAAAATTTTATTGCTTCGTGAAAAAATGCAATTTTAGCTATTTACCCCTTAAAACATACAAAATATAGTTTTCTTGAATAACTTTTTATAAAATAGTCCCTTTGGTCTAAAATTTTGAACAGTAATTCACTGCAAAGTTACTAATGCTACAATTAGATCATTAGTACCTAAATATTTTTAAAACTATGCGTTAAAATCAAATTACACCTTAAACCCTACACTATTGCACCTTAAAACCTAGAAACATTGACCCCTTGCTCACAACTTACTGAACTGTGAAATTGCAATTCAGGTGCGGAACCGTGATTCACTTGATCAAATACTTGCTAGAAATCTATTCCCAAAACAATATTTGTATTTTTCAGGATTTCATGCCCATAATGCAATTGCGCCTGTTTTTTTTTTGTGACATTTTGGTATGCAATATGACCATGTTTTGAGAAAGTCGATTTTCAGATTTTATTGGCCACTACCATAAATGAGCTTTAAAATAGAACTTTGAGGGCCTTACGATTTCTTTGGAGTGTAACCATGGAGAAGAAAATGATTTTTTCGTACCTACCATAAGTATAGGTACCTAAAAAGTATAGGTTTTATGACCTTAAATTCATTTGTGTTCATTCTCTAGGTCCGAGAAACTTGATTTTTGGAAGGGATTTTCAATAAAATTGTACTTCGAATTTTACGACACTTTGCGATAAAAACTTAATCCTAATATTTTCGATGTACGTGTCTTAATTTTGCCCTTAAAGTACGTGATGTTTTCAGCACCGATGATCACTGGACTGGAAAAGGTATAAAATGTTTGCTTCAAACCACGCAGTTATCAGTAGAGTGGAAAAGCAAGTTGCAGGAACACATAAGCTCAAGCAAAATCTTCAACTATTACTTTTAAGAAGTACACCCTTGAATTTCTCAACAATGAAATTGACTTTGGTATTTTTCTTTTTCGTGAATTTGTTCTACTTCACAGAAGGTATCAAGAAAATAATTCCTGTTATTTTGGAAAAACCGCAAAATCTTAGTGTTAAAAAGTTGGACATTACGAGAAGATCTTTCTGCTCGACAACTCAAATAAATCAGGTTCTTCAGCTTATAAATTTCCATTTCTAGTTTTCAAAAAAAATTCGGAGATTGATTTTCTCAATGATTATTTTGATTCTTATTGCCGACCCAAAAAAAAATCAGCGTTTTGATTGGTCGAGAGCATCGAGATATTTGCGATATTTCATATTTCTTTAGTCTGGAAATATGACCGCGTTGACTTTGGGGGACTGGGTAAGCGGCGAGAGAAAAATCAAAACAAAACAGGACTTGGCTGGGAATCAAAGGGAAAAACGCAACAAAAATATGTTCAGATTAACTTTTACTTTGGAGTTCTTCCATAAAAGACACTAAAATCAAATCTGATGAACAAAGAATTAATTATAAAACTACTTGACACGACCCAAATATTTTCAACTTTTGGCAAATTTGTCCGTGTGATAACCAAACAGTTTTTTATCAATGCATACAAAAAAACTTGAGATTCTTCAATATTTGCCAATAAAATTTCTCATAACATAACAAGGAAAGTGTAATGTCTTGTATTAAACCAAATGACGAGTGATTTTTATAAAAGTTCTCTCCTAATTCTCGTTCTCCACAACAACGTACGTCATTGACTTTTCAACTCAACAATCATTACAGTACATCTTTATTCTAAAATTCGAAACATTTAAAGCTTGACGAAAATCAAGAAAGCATCCAAATTGTTTTGCTGTTGAAAAAATGTTGTTCTTTAACCATTATTACAAGCATATTTTCCATCGTGGGACTTCCTTTCCTCTGCTATTCTTTCCCATGGCCATGTCATCGAAACAAAAACATAGAAAAAGACTGAATGTTATCAATCTGATTAATCCAATGATGGAGGATTTCCTCTCTATCGAAACAATACTGTACGCCATCTGCATTTTGAATTATCAATCTAGAAACTTTCAAATACATTTCTGAAAAATCTGCAACTCTTCAAAACAAAACTTCTGGATCGAAAATGATCGAAAAATGTTTCTCTATTTTGTTTTTGTGTGAATATTTTCAGCGGGAAGATATCGAATGTTTTTGTTCGAATCTAACGTTCGAATTAGATTTTCGAATAAAAACATTCGAATCTACACAGAAGCAGAAGAAGGCGGAAGTAATTTTTAAAATAAAAAGAGGACAATTTTTTTGAGTCGACAATAAATTAGTTATCACATGACTTCTCGTGCAATACTCAATATTTTACTCGTTCCGAGATTTTACCGATATTTTTCCTCGCCTAAAGGCTCGGAAAAATATTACGGAAAAATCTCGGAACTCGTAAAATATTTCTCGTATTGCACTCGAAGTCATGCGATAACTAGTACATATTTCCCCGTGACCTTCTCATTTGTCCGGGAAATCAACTCACCCGTTTAATTGTAAGACCTTACTTTTCTATTTGATGATTTTTAATAATTTATGCAAGACCAAGTGTTAGAGAAGTTGTAACTGTATATAATTTACGTTAAATTAATGTTTCTCTCTAGACGTATTCATTGTCATCTTTCCTTTGCATTTTCAGGATTAGGTGAAAAAGGGGACAAAGGTTTGAAAGGGCCAAAAGCAAGAGGACCCTTACGAAAGCAAGTGCTAAAAAAAGGTCAGAAGAGAGAGAAGGGACAGTCAGGTGATCTTGGGGAAGCGGGCAAACGATTAAGGCAAGGAGAAAGACCAACGGGTCGAGCCAAAGGTCAAAAAAGGTGTTAGGGGTGAAAGAGGCCCAGATGAGGCAGCCAGAGGACCAAAATGACGAGATCGAGGTATAGTATTTTTCTTGCTATCAAGGAAGGACCTTGGCTGGGAAAATATGGAGATCTACTTTTAATAAACCGAGAAGCCTTTTTTTCCAATATTTTAAGTTTCTTGCTTTTTCAAGCAAGATAAGATGTGTAAGATTTATATAGTCTACACTATAGATAGATCCAGGCAGTAAGCTCTGAACGAAGGAGATGTTAGTCTACATTAACAATGGTCATGTGTGAATTCTTTCTCGTGAAATTTCCTAATCATTATTGCATGATCAAATGGATGAATTTCTTATAATCTTCAGGCTCATGTAATGATGATGTCGATTGTTTATAACTTCCTGATGTAAACCAAAGGAAATTTGCGTAGAAAACAATGTTGCAAGACACTAGAAATGTGGCTGTATATAAAATTGGCAATGGAAATAGAATTACTGTAACTTTTGGTAGGTTTGAATCAGATTGCGGTTTTGTACTTGAGAGTTTAGAAAACGAAGAAGAAAATCATAATAGATCAACTATTCATAAAAAATTATTGCCATACCATTTTCATATTTTCAATCTTGTAATCAACGATTAGGCCCAAAGGACATTTAATGCATACCTGATTATCCACTACAAACCAAATTTAGGAGAAATTTGTTGATTAGGGGATTCTATAAATCTAATTTCATTACGTTTTATTTTTCAGATACATTGTAAATTGCTCGGTATACTTACGAGGGGCTGAAGTGGCAATCAGAAAGCCATTCAGTGTGTCCTTCGCCTGTCATTATCAACTCGCCCCTGAACAAAAAAAATCAAAACAAAAAATAAATAGATATATGGAGTATATATCTAACGTGGAAAGCCCAGTTATCCGAGACTTTTAGCCTGGTCTTTCGGTTGTTTTCGCCCTAGCGCCTAAGTAAATCTAAAGAAAAAGTACTGGAAATGGAATAGAAAAGAAATAAAACCACACGACGAGCTTTTCTATCCCCTGGAGAACAAGAAGATAAGTTACTTACTCAAGCAGAGCCCATAATTTCCATGTTTTATCATCACTGACCGTTGCAAGGATTTGTTTTCTTGGATGTAATGCAAATCTGAGAGAGAAAATGATTATAGTAAAAACCAACCATTATAAAGGCTGGCGAAGGTGAAAGACTAAAAGTAATAACGCTAAGGTCCATGTCAGTATTACTTGAATTTTGGTTGTTTTGGACCAGGAGATGATAAGAAGTTAAAGGGAATATTCCTTTCGCAATTCCACACGATTTTTTCTGAGTATTTCTTATCATTTACAGGAGTAAGATTTGATCAAATTTGGCTGACCCTTTTTGGAATAAAACAACACCAATCTTCTGTAGAAAAAAACAAAAACATATCAAAACGGACTGAGATACTTACCCTGAAATACCAAGAGAATGACCTTGAATCGAATTGGTCAACCTAAAACCACCACTTCGTGAGACATGCGGACATGTGATCTTTTGCTTGGCTAACATTGGATTCACGCCTTTATCTGCTGGAAATTCAGAATCCTGAAAATATAAATCACTTGCATGAAAAAGGGCTATATATTAGGGGCTTGGTTTAGGTGTAAATACCATTAATTATAACCAAAATCCTAAGTCAATTAATATAGGAGGAAAATTTCTGAACACAATATTTGTTCCACAGAAGAAAAAAAACGAATAATAGGGACGAGATTCGGGAAAGCTAGCGAGTTTCTATAGGTGTGACTTTTATCTCAGTATAGAACTCTAAATGAAAACGGCAAAAAAGTAACATGTAAGAATATAGGTCAGATACCTTAGGATGTTTAGTAGGCGAGATTTCACTTGAGTATTGGAAATTGTCTTGTATGTCATAATTTGGTGTGATCGGTACATATTTGGGCTGTTTCGCTGTAATAAAAAGCAAACATTTCTTATTTAATTCCTTCATCATTTCTTTTTCAACATTTCATTTCCTTGAAACGGGCGGAGCTCTTAATACATTTCCGTTCGCATGGATGGGCGTTTGAAGACGTCAAAAAATCCGCTTCAAATTGATAGAAATCTGTGAAAACTTTTACATGTTTGTTTTTTAGCATTTTGAAGGAAAGAGATTTACTGAAACATTTACTCCACCTTTTTAAAGATATAAAAGCTATCTCGCGTTTAGAATTTTCAATAACTCATAAGTAAAGAACCACGCCCCAGAAGGCACTGACGGAAATTGTAAGAGGGCGTTCTCCGCCTTGGTGTTAAAGCAAGGAGGTGAAGTGTGATACTCTGATCGAATAAATACTCAAAAAATGGCAAAAATGAAATCAAATCATTGAAAAGACATTAATTCTGCAGGCCAGATAAAGAAAAATCTAATCAACAACTTTCAAGCTCTATAATCAAAGAACTACTGAAAAATGAAGGTAAAACACTCTTTCTGAAACTTGATCTTGACTTTCGGGTCCAGTACTTTATACAATAACAACTACGCACGAAAATAACGCCACTTTTCATACCCTTTTGAACTATTCATATCTCGTTCAACCTAATCTAATCTAATTGCTATCTTTAAATAAAAACTTCTTTACTATTTTCTTCTCAGAACTGTAACCAAATGTGTCTCATCTTCCTTGCACTCCTGATTCTGGCAACATTTCAAATGACGTCATCACAACCAAAAGAAGCGACCACTTTCAAACGTATGCTGTCGCGCGTCAAAAGAGCGAGCGTTGGCGAAGCGGATTGTAGTGGAGATGTCAATAAATGCATTGGAATGTTGGGTGAAAGCGAAAGTAGTTTTTGCTGTCAATTATTTTGTAGTACTTGCTTGTAAACTGTATAAAGCAAATGCATTACGAAATAGTTTGACTATTATCGTTATAGATTGATTCATTTATTTTGAATATTATACCTGTAAAAATAAAAAAGTGAAATTTGCCATGCTATTTTTCTCGCAAAAATTCCCAATAGTCACAAATTGATGATTAGTCTAACAAGCTAGACGACTAATTCAGACATAGCAGAAATAAAACAAAAAGTAATGGAGGGAACAAATTTTACAAACTAAATCGCGTAATACTAATCGTATTACCATATAACGCCTATACTACTGTATTACACGCATTATGAACGACTCCAGTCAAATTGATGATCTTTTACCGTCTAAGTATGTTTTCGTTTCCCAAAATATGAATACAATGGCCCATCCCCGAGGGAGAAAGACTCCAGCAAGTTGAAGAATGAAAGACGAAATTATCAGAAAGTTAGTCAATGATTAGGATAGAAGCTATTTCACATACCTATGCTTTGGAAGCAACCTTTTACTTTTTCAACCGGTTAGCATAAAGTAAAAAAGCGAAAAGCCACGGTAAAGGCAGTATAATTTAAGTACAGGAAATCGAAACTTGATAACAAATTTGGTGGTAACAAAATGATCCGAAATTAAAACAATTATAAAATTATCGTTTAATGCAACACAATAATAAAATATAGCTCTTCTTTTCTCCACTTCCATTCTCCTTTGTTTTATAAAGATCACGAGGTACATTATCAACCTCCCACCCGTGATAAACTCGTCCTTCTTTACAAGATTTTATGTCTTGGTGAAACTCTACAAATTTTGCCGGCTCTGTCGGATGTAAAATGAAGACAGTTTTCGTTTTCTGGTGAGTCCATCCTTGGCTGAAAGAATCTGCTATGAAAGTATCGATCTGAAGGTCATATACTGAATCCTCTTCTTTAGAAACAAAACAAAGCCACTTTTCAAACGTTTTGAATTCTTTACACATAAACAAATAATTAGGGTATATATATTCTTTATTGATACACATTCGATTTGTAACATCAGTATACCAGTCACCATATGAATCAAAAATATTCGTTTCGAAATCATTCCTCTCGATATATTTATTGACGCCTTTGATTAACCTTGCTTCTCTAGTTACCAAGTGTTGATTGCCTATTGAGCAATTTATTGAATATCTTTTCATATTGAAATTCGAATCACCAGAACTGTTCTCGGGACTTGATTGGTCCAGATTTCTAATCTTCTCCAGCAAATATTCCATTTCAATTCGCAACTTTTCATTTTCATTTTTACAAGTTCGCAACTGGTTTTTGAGCATCAAACTTTCTATTTCTTTCTCATATTGCAAACGCTGTAGTCGATTTTCCATCTCAAGCTTTTCTAATGAATGACTCATTTTCAATTTTTCAATTTCGTTCAAAAATTTTTGTTTATCACTTTCAATTTTGATCTGATTAAGCTGTGTTTGTAATTCTTTCACGTGAATCTCCTCATTATATTGTATACAATAATACGATTTTTCAGCCATCTTCTTACGGCAGTAAAATTAAAATAATACCATTTTGTAGTAGAAGATCGATACAGAGACACTAAAAATTCTAAAGACGTACGTATGCATAATTAAAAGCACGAAAGAATGTGATTAATAAATAAGTGGTTTCATTCAATGTAAGAAAAAACTGAATAGACTGAATATTCTGTGAGGCAGTGATGAATTGTTTCATATTCAGTATGAAAATTCACTGTGATTACGTTTATCATTATAGGCCAAAATATTCTTACTATTTCCAAGGCTCCAAGGCCTTGCAAAACTTTTCATGGTCCGCCTGAATCAGCGGATCGCATACCTAAATCTTTGTAAATTGGCAATAAAACTCTCCAAACCTTTGTGCTCTCGCGCAGAGCTTTTTTGTCCTTGCTACTCGAACTCCTCTCATTAGCTGTTTTTCTTCTTATCTCTGCAACTCTTTTCATCTTGCTTCTGCAACTCTTTTCACTGTACCTTTTTTGCTCTTGTTTCTGCAACTGTTTTCAATGCACTTTTCTGTTCTTGTTTCTGAAACTCTTTTCAATGCACTTTTTCCTCTTGTTTCTGCAACTCTTTTCAATGCACTATTTCCTCTTGTTTCCGTAACTCTTTTCACTGCACTATTTCCTCTTGTTTCTGCAACTCTTTTCACTGCACTTTTTCCTTCTTCTTGTTTCTGAAACTCTTTTCAATGCACTTTTTCCTCTTGTTTCTGCAACTATTTTCAATGCACTATTTCCTCTTGTTTCTGAAACTCTTTTCACTCCACTATTTCCTCTTGTTTCTGCAACTCTTTGCACTGCACTTTTCCTCTTGTTTCTGCAACTATTTTCAATGCACTTTTTCCTCTTGTTTCTGAAACTCTTTTCAATGAACTTTTTCCTCTTGTTTCTGCAACTATTTTCAATGCACTATTTCCTCTTGTTTCTGAAACTCTTTTCAATGCACTATTTCCTCTTGTTTCTGCAACTCTTTTCAATGAACTTTTTCCTCTTGTTTCTGCAACTCTTTTCACTGCACTTTCTTCTTCTTGTTTCTGAAATTCTTTTCAATGCACTTTTTCCTTTGTTTCTGCAACTCTTTTCAATGCACTTTTTCTTCTTGTTTCTGCAACCCTTTTCATTGCACTTTTTTCCCACTTGTCTCCGCAACCCTCTTTTCACTGTACCTTTTTTGCTTTTGTTTCTGCAACTCTTTTCAATGCACTATTTCCTCTTGTTTCTGCAACTCTTTTCACTGCACT
The DNA here is from genome assembly GCF_902728285.1 of Clytia hemisphaerica. Taxonomy (NCBI): domain Eukaryota; kingdom Metazoa; phylum Cnidaria; class Hydrozoa; order Leptothecata; family Clytiidae; genus Clytia; species Clytia hemisphaerica. Next base: position 1,535,991 of record NW_027103900.1, read on the forward strand.
TTCTTCTTCTTGTTTCTGCAACTCTTTTCACTGCACTTTTTCCTCTTGTTTCTGCAACTCTTTTCATTGCACTATTTCCTCTTGTTTCTGCAACTCTTTTCAATGCACTATTTCCTCTTGTTTCTGCAACTCTTTTCAATGCACTATTTCCTCTTGTTTCTGTAACTCTTTTCACTGCACTATTTCCTCTTGTTTCTGCAACTCTTTTCAATGCACTTTTTCCCACTTGTCTCCGCAACCCTTTTCACTGCACTTTCTTCTTCTTGTTTCTGCAACTCTTTTCACTGCACTTTTTCCCTCTTGTTTCTACAACTCTTTTCACTACACTTTTTCCCTCTTGTTTCTGCAACTCTTTTCACTGTACCTTTTTCCCACTTGTCTCCGCAACCCTTTTCACTGCACTTTCTTCTTCTTGTTTCTGCAACTCTTTTCACTGCACCTTCTTTGGTCTTGTTTATGCAACTCTTTTCACTGCACCTTTTGCTCTTGTTTCTGCAACTCTTTTCGATGCACCTTTTCCTTTTGTTTCTGCAACTCTTTTCGATAGACTCTTTTCAATGCACCTTTTCCTCTTGTTTCTGCAACTCTTTTCACTGCATTTTTTCCCCTCTTGTCCCTGCAACTCTTTTCACTGCACCTTTTTTTTGCTCTTGTTTCTGCAACTCTTTTCAATGCAGTTTTCTGTTCTTGTTTCTGAAACTCTTTTCACTGCACCTTTTCTGCTCTCGTTTCTGCAACTCTTTTCAATGCACTTTTCTGTTCTTCTCCTTGCAATTCTTTTCATTGTACCTTTTTTGCTCTCGTTTCTGCAACTCTTTTCAATGCACTTTTCTGTTCTTCTCCTTGCAATTCTTTTCATCGTACCTTTTTTGCTCTTGTTTCTGCAACTCTTTTCACTGTACTTTTCTGTTCTTGTTTCTGAAACTCTTTTCACTTCACCTTTTCTTTTTGTTTCCGCAACTCTTTTCACTGCACCTTTTCCTCTTGTTTCTGCAACCCTTTTCACTGCACTTTTCTGTCCTTGGTTCTGAAACTCTTTTAACTGTACTTTTCTGTTCTTGTCCCTCCAACCCTTTTCACTACACCTTTTCCTTTTGTTTCTGCAATTCTTTTCACCTCTATTTTTCCCTCTTGTTTCTCTAACTCTTTTCACTGCACTTTTCTCCCTCTCGTTGCTGCAACTCTTTTCGCTACACTTTTTCCCTCTTGTTTCTGCAATTCTTTTCATTGTACCTTTTTTGCTCTTGTTTCTGCAACTCTTTTCAATGCAGTTTTCTGTTCTTGTTTCTGAAACTCTTTTCACTGTACTTTCTTCTTCTTGTTCCTGTAACTCTTTTCACTGCACTTTTTCCTCTTGTTTCTGCAACTCTTTTCATTGCACTATTTCCTTTGTTTCTGCAACTCTTTTCACTGCACTTTTCCCTCTTGTTTCTGCAACTCTTTTCACTTCACTTTTCTGTCCTTGTTTCTGAAACTCTTTTAACTGCATTTTTCTGTTCTTGTCCCTGCAACCCTTTCCAGTACACATTTTCCTTTTGTTTCCGCAATTCTTTTCACTTCAATTTTTCCCTCTTGGTTCTCTAACTCTTTTCACTAATAGCTTATGTAGCTCTTTTAACTGCATTTTTCTGTTCTTGCCCCTGCAACTCTTTTTATTCACTACGCCTTTTCCTTTTGTTTCCGCAATTCTTTTCACTTCAATTTTTCCCTCTTGGTTCTCTAACTCTTTTCACTAATAGCTTATGTAACTCTTTTAACTGCATTTTTCTGTTCTTGCCCCTGCAACTCTTTTTATTCACTACGCCTTTTCCTTTTGTTTCCGCAATTCTTTTCACTTCAATTTTTCCCTCTTGGTAATCTAACTCTTTTCACTGCATTTTTCCTCTTGACTCTGCAACTCTTTTCGATGCACTTTTCTCCCTCTTGTTTTTGCAACTCTTTTCACTGCACTTTTTCCCCTCTTGTTTCTGCAACTCTTTTCGCTACACTTTTTCCCCTCTTGTTTCTGCAACTCTTTTCACTACTAGCTTATGTAACTCTTTTAACTGCATTTTTCTGTTCTTGTCCCTGCAACTCTTTTCACTGCACCTTTTCCTCTTGTTTCTACAAATCTTTGCAATACACTTTTTCCTCTTGTTTCTGCAAGTCTTTTAACTTCACTTTTTTACCTCTAGTTTCTGCATCTCTTCGCACTGCATTTTTTCCCCTCTAGTTTCTGCATCTCTTCGCACTGCACTTTTTCCCCTCTTGTTTCTGCAACTCTTTTCAATGAACTTTTTTCCCTCTTGTCTCTCCAGCTCTTTTCAATGAACTTTTGTCCCTCTTTTTTCTGCAACTCTTTTCAATGAACTTTTTTCCCTCTTCTTTCTGCAACTCTTTTCGATGCAATTTTTTTCCCTCTTGTTTCTGCAACTCTTTTTGGTACACTTTTTCCCTCTTGTTTCTGCAACTCTTTTAACTGAACTTTTTTGTTCTTGTCCCTGCAACTCTTTTCAATGCACCTTTTCCTCTTGTTTCTAAAAATCTTTACAATGTACTTTTTCCTCTTGTTTCTGCAACTCTTTTCACTTCACTTTTTTACCTCTAGTTTCTGCATCTCTTTGCAATGCACTTTTTTCCCCTCTTGTTTCTGCAACTCTTTTCAATGAACTTTTTTCCCTCTTGTCTCTCCAACTCTTTTCAATGAACTTTTGTCCCTCTTTTTTCTGCAACTCTTTTCAATGAACTTTTTTCCCTCTTCTTTCTGCAACTCTTTTCGATGCAATTTTTTTCCCTCTTGTTTCTGCAACTCTTTTTGGTACACTTTTTCCCTCTTGTTTCTGCAACTCTTTTAACTGAACTTTTTTGTTCTTGTCCCTGCAACTCTTTTCAATGCACCTTTTCCTCTTGTTTCTAAAAATCTTTACAATGTACTTTTTCCTCTTGTTTCTGCAACTCTTTTCACTTCACTTTTTTACCTCTAGTTTCTGCATCTCTTTGCAATGCACTTTTTTCCCCTCTTGTTTCTGCAACTCTTTTCAATGCACTTTACTGTTCTTGTCCTTGCAACTCTTTTCACTGTACCTTTCTTGCTCTAGTTTCTGAAACTCTTTTAGATGTAATGAACCAAATTACAGACTTCTGCTTTCAAGGTGGCTTGCACGAGTTACTTTCTTTGTCTAAGTCTAGGGCTAGCTGGGTTGCCAAAAATAATTGGTCTAGGGTGAAATTTACAAAACCGCTCTTTAAAGAGGCACTTGAATACCTCATGAGCAATTGCTATTTCACATTTGGTAATAAAATCTTTAGACAAACAATAGGTATTCCGATGGGCTCGGACCCAGCTCCCTTTATGGCTAACTTGTTCTTATATCATTTTGAAAGTCAATGGGTGAAGAGCCTCAAGAAAGAAAATTTACAAAAAGCAAGGCGCTTTTCAAACACTTTTCGATTCATCGACGATCTTTTAACCATCAATGATGACAATTTATTTATGGAAAACTATAAAGAAATCTACCCTCCTGAACTTCAGCTCAATCTTGAAAGTTCAGGCAATACTATTACTTTTTTGGATCTCTCATTAACCAATGACAACGGTTACATAGATGCAAAACTCTATGACAAAAGAGATAACTTTCCTTTTTCGATTGTTCGTCTTTTATTTGCGTCGAGCAATATTCCATCTCGGATGTTTTATAACTGTGTGGGAGCTGAAATTTTGAGGATTGGTAGGGTCTGTTCCAGTGTGAACAATTTCATTAGTGCAAGTATGTCTCTCATTGATAGAGCAAAGAAGCAAGGAGCAAAGATTACACGGTTGGAAAAAGTTTTGAGGAAAATGTATGGTCGTCATCAAGTTTTAAGAACCTTTTTCAGTAATGCGAAAAAATTTTCAGATTCATTACTCCACAACTAAACAATAAAAAAATTTTGGACTTGTCACTGTTTCTTTTACTAATTTACTAATTTACTAATTTTCATTTCTTTTTAATCGATTTTCAATATATTTCAATGTGTTGTATCTTTTTCTCTGTCCAGTATATTTGTAGTTTATGTCTAAGTTTGTTGAGTTTGTCTCGTTTCCTAATTCGTTTCCAATGTGTACGGCCACTCGGTTACGGGGTTCTGAACCGGGCTCTCGGTCAACCTTTCAACTTTTTCTCTTTCTTTCTGCTGTACTTCACTGTATGGTCAGAAATTTTAAACTTTTCTGTTTATAATTTGTTTTATTTTAATCCCTCTTCTCTGTTTTTTTATGTACGAAATAGTGTCTGATCAACACTATTTCTTCTTTGGTAAAGATGACGGGTGGCTCGCGGGCGCCAGAGAGTGCTTACTCTTGGTACCACACCTGACTCTAGGCTTTGTCTTCATCTTGCCATTTTCTTTTTCTTGGTATAATTGTTTGTTTGAATGTTTTGTTGTTTTGTATCATATTTGTTGGTATTGTCGGTCGAGCAATTGGGGTGTGATGATGTTTCAGCTTTTGCTGAGATTATGTTGAAGGTAGTGTTTTGATCCATGAGAGATTTTCAAACTTTTCTTAGATTTAACTGCACTTTTCTGTTCTTGTCCCTGCAACCCTTTTCACTGCACCTTTTCCTTTTGTTTCTGCAATTCTTTTCACTTCAATTTTTCCCTCTTCTTCCTCTAACTCTTTTCACTGCACTTTTCTCCCTCTTGTTTCTGCAACTCTTTTTACAGATAACCCTTTTCACTGCACTCCTCCAGTTATTCCTACAACTTGTTATTCTCTCGACTCTGCAAACCTTTCCACATCACTTCTTTCTTCTCGTCTTTGCAAGTCTTTTTCCTTTCAGTCTTCACCCCCTTGTCCCTACAACTCTTTTCACTGCACTTTTTTCCTCTTGTTCTTGTAACCTTTTTCATTCATATTTACTTCTTGCTCCTCCAACTCTTTGACTTCTTTTTTCTATTCTTGTTACTCCAACTCCTTTCATAGTCTTCACCACTTTGTCTCTAAGTCGTTTCAAAGCATTTTTTCCTCTTGTTCCTTCTCTCTTGTAATTATTTTTATTGACTACTTTACCTCTTGTTACTGAAACTCTTTTCGCCGCTTTTTTCTCCTTTTAACCCTTCAACTTTTTACATGAACTATTTTTCCCTTGTCTCTGCAACTCTTTTTACTGTCAATTCACTTTTTTGTACTTTTTTCTCAAGCTCATTGAACTTACCTCTTGTTTCTGCAGCTCTTTTCACTGAGCTGTTTCACTAGTCTCTGCAATTTTTACAGAGCTTTTCTTCTCTTCTCTCTGCAACTCCTTCTACTAGAATTTTCGTTGTCCTTCTTCACATGTTTGAAACTCTTTGAAATAAGACTATCTTCTGCATTCATTTCTGAGATTCTTTTTTCTAAACTCTTTCTTTTCACTGAAATGTTTAAAAAAATTTGTAGATTTTTGTTATGTATTGAAAACAGTTTCATATCAATTTGATTTCGCCACATCTTACTGATGTCCTTGTATCTTTGCTAAGTGCTATCTGTATCAATGATTGCTTTTACATTATAATTCCAAACCTTACCTTGTTTTTCTGTGAAATTTTGATTTTGAGCTTGAGATGTTTGTATTCCTTCAATCTTTAAGAAAGAGCAACCCAACAATAAAATTTTAGTAACCATCTGTCTAAACCACTGTTTTACTTGTTAATTTAATAAATTCTTTATAATCAATTAATTGGCCAATTTAACATAATAAACTTAAAATTTATCATTCAAAATTTATTTAAAAACTTACCTGAGCTAAAGCTCTATCTCTTTCCAGCTTTGTCAGCATTTTTTCCTTCATTGCGGTCTAGAAGATATGAAACACGGTGATAGTGCGTTTCAAGAGACCCTAAATGTGGTTTTTTAAAGCTTAAGCTTAAAGCTTTTATGATTTACCTCATATTTCTGTCGTAGTGCTTTTAAAGTTGGTTCATAATTCTCATAATGTTGCTTCATTCTATGAAAAGAAATATATTTAATCATTGAAAATGTTTTTAAAGGAAGTACCTTAAATTTTCATTTTAGGGAAATCAAACTTATGCAGATAGACAATTCGAGGTTGCTACAAAAATACTTGAACTCTCCATATCTAATATTTCTTTTATTAATCTTATGGTTGATTGAAATTTGATTGACGTTTTTGCTTACGTTAATTTGTAATTTCCCGCGAACTTGTAATTTCCCTCCTAGCTTTTGTAATTTCCCTTCTAGCTTTTGTAATTTCCCCGCGCTTAAATTCGAACGTTTTAAAATCGAACGTTTAAATTTCGAACGTTTCAAAAACAATTCGAAAGTTTTGTTGTGTTGTTGACAACAGAAAAGTCCTTTCATAAAATAAAAAACTGCTACAGTATGGCTGCAAGATTTAATTTGCTATCAAACGAAGATCTGGAAAGTTTGTCCACAGCAGCTGAAAATAAAAACACAAATAAAAGTACAAACAATTGGATACGTGTTTATAAGCAATGGGCAAATGTACGCAAAACATGTCAAAATCTCGAAGACTTTGTCGATGCTAAAAGTCTTGATGGAACATTAGCCCAATTTTATGCTGAATTAACAAAGCAAAATGGTGATGAATATGAGCCTGATAGTTTACGCGTAATGCAAAGCTCGCTTCATCGTTACCTTGTGGAAAAGGGGTCTACAATGAACATTTTAAAGGATCAATCCTTCTCTAAAAGTCGAAAGATACTTGAGGGTAAAGCAAGAATTCTGAGAGGAGCGGGAAAAGGCAAGAAGAGGAATGCCAGCAGTGCGTTGGATCCTGATGAAGAAGAACTCTTATGGTCAGTGGGAAAACTTGGTGATAATTCTGCAATTTCGCTGGTGAGAACGATGTGGTTCGTTTGTTCTGAACATTTTGGTCTACGAGGCTGTCAGGAACATTGTACTATGCGGGTTGAAGATTTTATTTTTAAGAAAGACAAAAATGGTTGTGATTTTGTTGAATTTATAGAGGATCCAACAAAAACAAGACAAAGTGGATTAAAACCAATTCAGCGAAAAACAAATCCAAAAATGTACGCTATTGGTGGAGAAAGATGCCCTGTCCGTTTATTAAGATTATATTTATCAAAACGCCCTGAATCGATTCAAGAAAGTGGTAGGTTTTATTTAACACCAAAGAAATCTTTTAATCCTAATGATGATGTTTGGTTTATGCAAGTACCAATGGGAAAAAACACAATCTCAGGAATCATGAAAGCACTGACCTCAGGAACAGAACTTGAAAACTCGAAGAAAAAGTTTACTAACCACAGTATCCGAAAAACGACGGTGAAAAAATTGAAGGCAGCAAACATACCAGAGTCGTCTATAATCAAAGTTACAGGCCATACTACAACGAAAGGATTAAGCAGCTATGATCCTGGAGATGAGAATGAATTTCGTTCGATGTCGAATGCTTTAAATGCTCCATCCACTGGACAAGACATTCGAAACAATAATCCAGTTTACCAATCTGCATTCCAGTCTTCATTTGTACAAAATGTGCAAACACCACAAAATGTTTTCCATGGATGTACAGTTAATTTCAACACGGTTCATCAGAATGTCGTCAAACGTAAATGTAAACGTGTTGTAATCGAAAGTGACTCTTCACAATCTCAGGACTGAATTGATCACACTTAAAACTATGGACTGTTCCCACTTTGTTTAATGCTTATAGTTTAGTTTTTTCACTATATTTTGTTACATTGCAAGTTGTAGTATGATTATTTAAGAGTTAAAAATAATTTCAATCTGAACCATAAGATTAACCAGGAATCACATGTTTACTTTCGACTTCGTGAAATTCGGGATAAATTCCCCTTGGTCTAATTTTGAAATTTTTTAAATTTCCCTCGTTACACTCGGGAAATTTCAAAAATTTCAAAATTGACCTCGGGAAATTTATCCCGAATTTCCCTCAAAACCATGAGATTACTAGTACAAATTTATTTCAAAATTTTAAAGTTAAAAAGTAAATTACTTCAAGTTTCAAGCCTTACGGCAATCATCAAACGTACAACTAAAACGTTTTTTGAAAAGATTCAAGAGTGTAGAATTTCTTTCTGGATTAATTTCTACACTCCTGAATCTGTACATACTCACAGCTTGTGAATCTCTAAATAATATATGAAATCTTAATAATTGAGGTACTTGATTCCTCTTAAAGATTACCGTTTTATCTCATTGAGAAGTTTGTCTTTTTCTTGTACAACTCTCTTGTGATGCATTCGATGGAAATCTCGCTCTTTTCTAAGTTTCAGGTGCGTATCTTTTGCTTTTCTAGTATAAAAAAGAAAACGAAGAGTAAAAACCTAGAATTGAAAAATTTGAAGGTCATAACCGAAGAAGAGTTTTTAAATATTCGAACTTACTGTGCAGCGTTTTTGAAGCTTTGCAGCTCATCTTTTAAATGATTCACAAGTTCATCAAGTTGTCGGTTCCTTTTGATTTAGAAAGATAAAAGCTCAAATCTATAACAGGACAATCTTATCAATTAAACTCTTTCAATTTTGCAATACTGTAACACAGGTCTCCCTTCAACATTAAAACTTAAAAAATTGAATATCTCAGGCACGACGCAATGCGTACGACAGATACGGCGTCCGCCGTACTAGATTTCACAAAAAACCCGAAATTTTCCTCTTTATAAGTAAAATCGCTATAAAATTGCTTAAATTTCCTCAATCACCGTACCAGATATAAAAAGCTTCCCTTGTGCCTGATATCTAATCAAAAAGCTTATGGTTTTAGCTCATAAGATTTTTTAGCCAAACTTTGAAGAGTAATTTATTCATTCATAGAATTATATTCAACAGGTCTCGTGACCTCTACAAAATAAACTCAGAATTATATAACGAAGTTACAAAATAACTTTGACGATCTTATTTATTAACAAACTTTAAACTCAAAAAAGGATTGACTAGGCTACGTCATATCTTTCTTCATTTCGAGCGTAAAACTCCTACTCTTCGGGCTATGAGCACTGCTCTTGTTTTGAATATTGAAATTCTCCAGATAAATCGCATGCCCACTGAGGTTTTAATGAAACAATAGAGAGTTTCGAAACCTAAGCCAATCAGCTGTGTTTTAAACATTCTTTTATTTAAAATCTCTATTGATAAACATCTTCTGTGAATGTTGTCTATTATGTTTAAACCTATTAATACGCAATTCCCGGTGGGGGTCACTAGTAGCCGCCTATAGCAGTGCCTATAGACCAAGAGTAAGGCCTAAAAGCCTGGATCTGTCTATTGTGTAGACTAGGATTGACCTGTTCAATCCTTCATTTAGCGAATCCATTAATACACTACCTAATGTAAACATCAGGAACATTGCTTGTATCTTCTTCTTTTAACATACCTTTTTCTTTGAATTCATACCTATATTGATACAAAAAATTCTAAAAATTTTGGTTCGGATTATAAAATGAATCATATACCGCAAACAAACTGACTTTTATCAGGAAGACCGATCTTTTATTTAATGTTGATTGAAAAAATAAATTCTAAAGTAGAATAAATCTGGTACCATTCAGTTTGGAAAGTGTCAAGTGTTTTAACCATATTCATTCTGACCAAAAAGTTTCGAACAAAGTCTTCTGTCACTTCTGGTCTCTGTGAAACAAATTGGTTAATTAACATTTCTTTAATTAATCCAGGAAAAATATCTGGCTGGTGATTGAAAATAAAAATGTTTTCAATTAAATTAATTATCAAGTTTGTCAATGTTTGAAAGTTGAATTTAATTTGACAAAAAAAGCATGATATTATATTTACCGTTCTTGTGACTATGCTTGATACAGCAGACTTTTCCTATGATACAAAAGAAGTATTTGAAGGTTTAAAAATGGTAACTTTTGTCAATGACTTGCAAAATATCTTTAAAAAGGAACATTTCTCGCGTTACTTATTCAATTTTTAACTTGTCATAGAAATATATCTTTTTAATGGAAGCTCTATCTTTGGTATTAAGCACTTTTTGTGTTGATTTTCACTTTTTTCACATTCACTAAAAAAATAATGATGAAAAGGACCATTATAAATAAAACAATTTATTTGAGAAGTATAGTTCAAATATATCATAATACCTCAAATGAATTCAAACTGTCTTTTTCTTGTGCTGTATGTAAGGCTGTTTCAAGGTCTTCATCTATATCAGTTCCTACAAACAGAAAGTATCTAATTTTTAGTGTACAAAAATATTGTCTATATTTAGACATTGCTAAATCTCAAAGTCTATTTGAACTTAAATATTTTAAAGATTTGCAAATTATCAAAGTAAAGAGCGTTAAGAGCCAGTTTTTTTAGGAGTGGGGCAGGTCCAATAGTTTGAAGCTTAGATTTTTTTCATTTTTGGATATGTTTTTCAGTATAATGAACTGAGCAAAATCCCAAAAAATTTTGGTCCGAAAATCCATAATGGCGGATTTATGGCAATTTTAAGTTTTTGCCATTTTTGGTCATTGGAGTTTATTTCATTTTCAAGTTGAAATTGTGCTTTCTCAGAACAAGATAACCAAATCATTTTTGGTTATCTTGAAAATATGGCCGGTTCTGTATGCGATTTTTGAAAAATATTGAGTTTTTCAAAATGGTACCCTGAACTATGACGTCATGAAAACGGCCCAAAATCGATTTTAAGTCTACTTTGGCCTTGCCTGCCCAGGTTTTGGGAAGTTATTTTTTGTTCAAAATGTTTTTTTATGGTAGGCCGACCTTTAGGATTTCCATTAAAAGTGGTTTCAAAAAAAAATTTCAATGGCACTGGCCTCCAGAGACCCGCAAGTGCCGCATGCTTCTGAAAATGTACCAACTTTGCCTCGCTTTTCCAGCTGATCCCAGCGTAGTCTGACCCTGAATTTTTTTTTTCCTGAAAGCCAACCGACCAGACTACTAAGAACAAAAAAAAAACTCATGTCCTTTTTAGTTTAAAAAATTTAATTTCAAATCAAAAAAAAATTTAACTATGTTGAAAAAACGACGAAAAAACAAGAATTTTGGCCCGGAAAACCAACTTTTTGATGAGAATTTGTGAAAATAAAATGGCAAATGACCTTTTCTTCATATTTGAATTAAATAAAATGGAACTTCAATTATAAATACTATAGTAACATTAAAAAATTGAAAAAAAGTCTAGTTTTTGTCCAATTCTCGCCTAAAAGCAACATTTTTGACCCGAAAAAATGAGATTTTGGCCCAAAAGTTCAGATTTTGGATAAAAGGTTTACAAAATTTATTTGGCATATCACTTTTCTTATATTATTTGAATTGAATAAAATTGAATATTAATCAGAAATACTATCCCTATAACAATCAAGAAAATGAATCTCAATTTTTGCCCACTTCTAGACTAAAAATGACAATTTTGGTCAGTAAAAGCCAGAGTCTTATGCCCGGGAAACCAACTTTTTGGCAAGAATGTGTTAAAATGTCTGCACATCACTCTTCTTCACTTTTGAATTGAATAAAATAGAAAATTGATTAGAAATACTATCCCTAATTATAAAGAAAAGAGCCTTAAATTTGCTAAATTCCAGAGTAAAAACGACAATTTTTACCTGGAAAATCAAATTTTGATTGAAACAATTGTTAAAATGACTTGCCATGTCACATTCTCCATATTTGAATAATGAAGAAACTTGAAAATTGATGAAAAAGTACTATCTGTAACAATAAAGAAAATGAAGATTTTTGACCACTTCTAGCCTAAAAGTGATAATCCAAAGTCTTTTAGATCCTGAAAACCAACTTTTTGATGAATATAAAATGGAAGTTTATTAGAAATATCCCAAAATTAGAAAAAAATTAGAACCCTAAAGTTCAGCATGAATATAATAATGAAAATTTGCTTAAAAAACACCATATCAAAATGCCTGAACGCGAAGATGTTTCCTGGTTTCACTTTGAAGAAATTGTTTGTAGAATACAACCGCCTGTGCCATTTAATTTGCGATTATTTGTACTTTCATCTGATGATCTTTCTAATATTTCTTCGAGAATGCAATGATCCAACCTTATTTATTATCTAGGAGTAGTTATATTATTTTGACATTTTGGTTGCATTTTGATTTTGGTTTTTAAAGCAAATTTTCATTATTATATTCATGCTGAACTTTAGGATTCTAAATTTTTTCTAATTTTGGGATATTTCTAATAAACTTCCATTTTATATTCATCAAAAAGTTGGTTTTCAGGATCTAAAAGACTTTGGATTATCACTTTTAGGCTAGAAGTGGTCAAAAATCTTCATTTTCTTTATTGTTACAGATAGTACTTTTTCATCAATTTTCAAGTTTCTTCATTATTCAAATATGGAGAATGTGACATGGCAAGTCATTTTAACAATTGTTTCAATCAAAATTTGATTTTCCAGGTAAAAATTGTCGTTTTTACTCTGGAATTTAGCAAATTTAAGGCTCTTTTCTTTATAATTAGGGATAGTATTTCTAATCAATTTTCTATTTTATTCAATTCAAAAGTGAAGAAAAGTGATGTGCAGACATTTTAACACATTCTTGCCAAAAAGTTGGTTTCCCGGGCATAAGACTCTGGCTTTTACAGACCAAAATTGTCATTTTTAGTCTAGAAGTGGGCAAAAATTGAGATTCATTTTCTTGATTGTTAGGGATAGTATTTCTGATTAATATTCAATTTTATTCAATTCAAATAATATAATGAAAAGTGATATGCCAAATAAATTTTGCAAACCTTTTATCCAAAATCTGAACTTTTGGGCCAAAATCTCATTTTTTCGGGTCAAAAATGTTGCTTTTAGGCGAGAATTGGACAAAAACTAGACTTTTTTTCAATTTTTTAATGTTACTATAGTATTTATAATTGAAGTTCCATTTTATTTAATTCAAATATGAAGAAAAGGTCATTTGCCATTTTATTTTCACAAATTCTCATCAAAAAGTTGGTTTTCCGGGCCAAAATTCTTGTTTTTTCATCGTTTTTTCAACATGGTTAAAATTTTTTTTGATTTGAAATTAAATTTTTTAAACTAAAAAGGACATGAGTTTTTTTTTTGTTCTTAGTAGTCTGGTCGGTTGGCTTTCAGGAAAAAAAAATTCAGGGTCAGACTACGCTGGGATCAGCTGGAAAAGCGAGGCAAAGTTGGTACATTTTCAGAAGCATGCGGCACTTACGGGCCTCTGGAGGCCAGTGCCATTGAAATTTTTTTTTGAAACCACTTTTAATGGAAATCCTAAAGGTCGACCTACCAGAAAAAAACATTTTGAACAAAAAATAACTTCCCAAAACCTGGGCAGGCAAGGCCAAAGTAGACTTAAAATCGATTTTGGGCCTTTTTTATGACGTGATAGTTCAGGGTACCATTTTGAAAAACTCAATATTTTTCAAAAATCGCATACTGAACCGGCCATATTTTCAAGATAACCAAAAATGATTTGGTTATCTTGTTCTGAGAAAGCACAATTTCAACTTGAAAATGAAATAAACTCCAATGACCAAAAATGGCAAAAACTTAAAATTGCCATAAATCCGCCATTATGGATTTTCAGACCAAATTTTTTTGGGATTTTGCTCAGTTCATTATACTGAAAAACATATCCAAAAATGAAAAAAATCTAAGTTTCAAACTATTGGACCTGCCCCAAACTGCCCCATTCTTAAAAAAACTGGCTCTTAAAATAACCCCTTAACATAACTGTAACAAAGTTGTTAAGAAAGTAAACTTTCGAACCAACAATAAAGAAAACAACTGACCGGTGATGGAAAATTCATCATCAACTGTAATTTCATCATATTGAAAACCATCAACACTTTCTGCCTCAATTGATCCCTCTAAAAAAAGAGGAGCTTGGAATTAAGGTTAAGTGACCTAATATTTTTCAGATTTCTCAGCTGACAAAGATTTTTGATAAAGATTTATATTACATATATTTGAATAAACATAAACATTTATTTTTCAGCCTTTATTTTTATTTATTAAATGATTGTACATATTCATGTTTAATTCTACTTAAATATATAGATAATATTGGACGGAGGATCGAGACAAAAATATCATCTACCACCATACCATCTTCAGAATTTTGAATTCAAAAACTTTTATATCTTACTATACTAATTGAGTTTATGAAAAAACTTTGTAATGCTAGCCCAGCATTAAGATACATCTCATCAGATAAAAGAGGAAAGTGATGCATGCATGCATATGCCACCCAGTCAATGGAACATTTTTCAAAAGAAGTATTTAATTGCTTTTTTATGTCACACTTGATAGTTTATGATTAACTATAATTTTGACCAATGCTTGTGTTTAAAAAATGGTTTGTTATGAAAGAAATTTCTTCAGAGCTTATCAATAAACTTAAGGAGGAAATTTTGTAGACATAGAATATTTTCATTTTCAATGGCAGTTGTCTTGGGAAGAGCACTTATTCGGCTTTGTCTGTGGTGTTGGTGAGCTCCCCTCACTACAGTAGTATTTCTTGGGAATTATGCAAGAAGAAAAATTTATTTTATTATATATTCAAACCTAGCTAAATCTTAGTATTATTAATATCACAATCATGTCGTTAAAAATTGTACTTTATATCATAACTACTAGCTACCGTGAGATCGGGTAACTTGCATCAGTGGAGGCTAACATGCATAGCCCTCAAATGAATAACCTGGCTGGTCATTAAAAAGGACCCTCCCGGCGTTCCAGAAACTTCTGGAGTTTTCCGGAGCAGCTAAAAAAACACTATTTTTCTCTCCAGAAAGTTCCAGAGATCTTCGTGGAGCGGAGCAAGTGATTTTTAACACGTTCTAAAAACTGTTTAAACATGGTTAAAAGAAATATACAGATTTTTTTAATGACATACTTACAGTCTTTGAGGATGATGGTTCACCCATTAATGAAATTGAATTTGTCACATTATATTCGAAAGCATAGTACTTGAAATTTCGAAAAAATATAAAAAAAACGTGAGGTTTCACTGAGTCACATATGAGTCGGCGCTATCGTAATTACATAGCGGATATCTTGCTTCGGAACATTCCAGAGTTCCGATGCAGACCAATCGTGCTCCGGAATCTTCCGGTGTTCCGGTGCACTAAAAAAACAGCACTTTTTGCTCTGGACGTTTCCGGAGCGCCGGGAGGGTCCTCGTTAAAATACAACTATGCAGCTCCGCTCGCAGCTCTGCTCTACCATTTTTTTACTATTTAACTTTGTATTTTAATGACCAGCCAGGTCATTTATTTGAGGGCTATGCATGTTAGCATCCACTGATGCAAGTTACCCAACCTCACGGTACAGTACATACTAAAATCTAAAATGTATCTGATAAAGACAGAAAGTTGCAACCCTTTGCATACCGTGAGAGGTCCTAAAGCCGACACCACTACCTAAATCCGATGGGGTCTTTCAAAGATACAAACTAAAATAAAAACAAACAGTTTGCTGTGACGCAACAAAGATACCAAAGTGTCAACTAAACTGAGAGATTTGATACACTGAACCAATTGATCCAAATAACAATAATTGCTTCTTTAACAAAACATATTTTTTTATTGCAATATGCACAACGTCACATAAATGACAACAGTAGTAACAGCATCATAAAAAGTAATGAGATGTTTTGATTTTCCAAAGGACACGAAAATATAAAAGAGGTCTGTGTACGAGCGTGCTCATTTTGAAACGTCACGTAATCAAGCCTGGTTTTTTTATTTACACTGGCACTTGGCTTGATTACGGGCCTTCCGTAAATAAACATCCGGACTTATGGGTGGTAAAGAGGGCGTTGATAGTTGCCGCCTCATTGATTCGATGTTTGTTATTCAAATTAATTGCTACCGCATCCGCCCCCTTTTTTCAACTTCGCGCCATTTTGGCAATTTAGTCTGTTTTTTTTTTTATGGAAACCAGCCCAAGTTGTTACGTATTTTTCCCGCACAAGTCACTTTTATTACAACTGTTATCGTTTTAAATATGAGCAACTGATCCAGAATAAAAGATAATTATTTTTACAACTCACACTTTTTAATTACATTAATTGACATCTTGACATTACAGCTATCTTGTTAGATGTTTTGTTTCGAGAGTTCTAGCAATATTTTAACGTTCAACTTGGAGAGGGAATGTTTGTAAACATAGAATTTTTTTCAAATGTCGGGGTGTCGGCTTTAGGACCTCTCACGGTAGTCAGTCAGGCACATCCTGGCAAATGAACGGGGTGAGCATTTGCATGGGGTATTCGTCACCCAGTGTAAATGAGATAGGACGTCTCAGGCTAAAAGCGTGAAAATGAATAAAAATGAACTTCAAACTGAAAAAGGGAAAAAAGGAAGAAAACTGGGAACTTTATTTTTTCGTTAAAAGTTTCTTCAATCTTCGAAGACAAAATTGACCCATGGAAAAAAAATTTCATCGATGCAGTTCTTTGAAATGAAGCAAAATATTTCCAACCCGGTTCAATTAAACTGGGTATTCGGCGCTATTACGTCACTTTCGTTTTCGACCCCGTTCATTTGCCAATGGTCGCAAGTGAAAAATACCCCGTTCATTTGCCAGGATGTGCCTGACTGGTAGTCATTTGTGAGAAAGCGAGCATGATTGAAGGCAAGAAGAGCCAACTGATTGCTCATTTTAAAGCGACCACAATTGTCAGTTAGTTTACAAAAGTGACAAAAAACAACAGAAGAGCCAAAGCAAAGCAAAAAACTAACTGGCACTTTATATTAAAGTCTGCCCGTTAAAGCCTGTTTATCTCATACAAACCTTGTAAATAAAATGTATCTTCCATACTGTATTGGATTAGCTGTATTTCTTACTTGACGAGCTGAGCACGAGAAAACTGACAAAAAAAGTACTCTTGAATTAGAAAATTTACAATCAGGTCCTTCCTCTTTTTTTTTCATTCAGCATGCTCCGATGATCCCGCTGTAAATCTACCATTATTATAGAACCTCGGTTGTTATAGTAACATCAAGCATTTTTTCGAAGCTTTTCGGCTACCGTATTTTTGCAAGAAGGAAATCGCAAACAAAATGGCGGGACCAAAAACGAAATTTTTCAAGAAAAGTTAGTTTTTTAACAGTTTTTATTTTATTGGCAAGTAAGGTTGTTAAATTTTATATGTGGTGAGTATGTGTCTAGATCAAGCTCTGTGATCTGTAATTCAAAAAGATTGAGATTTTTTTGTCGGTTGTTACTTAAAATTTAAGTGGAGGGAAACTTGCATAGCCATCTGGGCCCGGTTGTTCAAAAGTGGATTAGCGGCCGATTAGCTTAAGTCCGGATTAAATAGCGATTAGCGCCGATTAACGAAAATTTGTCTGTTGTTCAAAAAATATCACGATTAAAAAAGAGATTAACTTAGACTTAAACACCCCAAAACTTAATCCTGCTCGGGAGGTGGATTAAGGAAAGATAATAAGCTTAAAACAAAGTGAGAAATGGCCGCCATGAACATGATTTTATATGGAAATTTGCAAAGAAGACGTCCAAGAACATACAGACTGAAAGATTTTATGCATAACAACACTTTTTCAGATGAGGACATTCGAATGCGCTTTCGCTTTTCACGACAAGGCATTGTGTTTTTAACCAATCTTCTCAGACAAGATCTGCAAAGACCTACACAAAGAAACCACGCTTTGTCTGTGGAAAGTCATCAAGTGTTGATTTCTTTGAAGTTTTTGGCATGTGGAAGTTTCCAACAAGTTGTGGGAGATGTTATTGGAGTGGATAAATCAACTGTTTCAAGGATTGTTCCCCAATTTTGTCAAGCTCTCAATCGCAAGAAAAACCAATTCATTGTATTCCCTACCACTGCCCAACAAAAGACAGAGATCAAGCAAGGTTTTTACAGAATGGCTGGCTTTCCAAGCACAATTGCTTGTATCGATTGCACACATGTAAGAATTTCTTGCCCCCATGAAGATGAAAAAGACTTTGTAAACAGAAAAAATTATCATTCTATAAATGTTCAAGCCCTGACTGATCATAATTATCGTTTCCTCGATGTTGATGCAAGATGGCCGGGGTCCACACATTATAGTTTTATTTTTCGTGTTTCTGCAGTCAAAAATCACTTGGATAATAACAACAACTCGATAGACGATGGCTTGGTTATTGGAGACTCTGGATATGCTTTGTCACGCTACCTTTTGACCCCCTATGATAACCCTGTAACACCACGAGAAAGACGATTCAACCGATGCCAAAAGAGAGCTAGAAGTTCAGTCGAAAGAAGCTTTGGTTTGTTAAAGCAAGATTTCCTGCGTTACGATTTGGTTTGAGAGTCGACCCTATAAAAGCATGTCAAATAATTGGTACATGCTTTATCCTTCATAACATTGCTATTATGTTAAATGAAGACCCATTTGACGATGAAGAAGACCCAGACGACTTTGAGGCAGAACCTTATGATGGAGACGATCAAAATCGTGGTGCAATACGCGATCATATTGCAAATACATTCTTTTAAAAAACATGTTCAAATACACAAGATCTTTATCAAAAATATTATCAATTTACATTTTACAAACGACACAACACACCACCGACCACACACAGTCATTCAAACTTTCTAATATTTGTTTACAAATCTCTGAATTTTCGAATGTTTTCGTTCGTTCGATCTTGTTAAACCTGTTTAGGGAACCCGTCGAGCAGGTCGCACTTGTCAATCTCTAAACAAACATTTTTTCAAAACAAAAGAATTTTTTTCAAAACAAAAGAATTTTTTTTCAAAACAAAAGAAGGCGAAAATTATCAAAAGAAAAAATGGTTTTCAAGACAAAAGAATTCTCTCAAAACAAAGAAAGATTTTTCTCTAAACAAAAGGAACTAACGTATGACATTACAGTGTCGACAAAAATTATTTGTCAACAAAAGGGAGACAGTCAAAAACAAATGAGTGTGGTAAATGGTGTGCTGTGGAAAAAAATAAGTTAACTGTATATTATACCAAGTTTTTTATTTATTGTTCGTTACTATTGTTGATATTTTCTTCGGTAGGGTCCACATAAACAAAGTTTGTTTTCATTAGGGTCAACTCTAAAGCTGCCTTTTCTTTCTGTAGATCGAGCAACTCAGTATGCCTTCGTTCATTTTTTATCTTCAATAACACTTCTTTGTTTTTCAAACGCTGAAATTTGAGCTTTGCTTTTTGAATGTTCAGCTCTTTGATTAGACATTGTCTTTGAATAGTTAAGGTGCTTGTTTTATTTTTCTTTGAGGGTTTCTTTGCCTGTAAGACGTTTTTCTTCTTGTTTATTGTTGAAGGATTCTGGTTGGTTTTAGAGGGTGGACTGAACAACATCACATCATTCTCGATGAGTTTATTATGGCTGCTAGGCCCGGGTTGATCCAATGAAATCGAGTTGCTCTGGATATCTAAAAAGACAAGGGTGGATTAAAATATTATTTATTTTATTTGGTATTTTTTTTCTTTCGTTATGTTCAAGAACAAAGAAAAACTTATTTCATGCATTGTTCTTCACTGACTGAAATTAATATCATAAAGAGAATTATTTGTACGAATGGAATAATCGAAACATAGAGTTTTCTTTACCTGTATCATCGATGAACGATGAGGTGGAAAAACCATCTAGGCCTTCGAAGGAAGGGCGTCCTTCGAAAAGTGAAATTACTTTATGCTGAGCTTCAGTTGGGGGTTTTGTTGGAGGGCCACCACCAGTTCCATTGACGTATCTTTTATACTCGTTGTGAGTGATTTTTGCATCGGATTTTTCCATTTTGTTTCGATGTCTTTCGTGCTTCTATTTGCAACACCGAGGGCATTAACTTTCAAAGTTATGTTCTCCCATAGAGCTTGTTTAGCAGCGTTTGTTATTGAAGGGGAGAACTTTCCTTCAATCGTGCTCTGACTAGCCTCGTATTCCTCCAAGATGATTCTGATCTCATCAGCAGTGAAGTTAGTTTTTCTTGGTCTTTTTCCTGACATTTTGTATAGATTGTTCGATTGTTATTGAATGAGTTTTTTAAAGTTTTTTTTATTTCTCCTTTTGTTTGTTTTGGTTTCGCAGGGAACGTTCGAAAATTGAAAAATGACGTCACGGAACATTCAAAAAGGGTTTTCCCAGAGTTTTCCCGCGCGATTACTTAATCTGACGTTCGAACAACGGAAGTTAATCCCCGCGATTAACTAATCGAAATTTAATCGCGATTAGCGTTAATCGGGATTTAATCTAATCGATTTTTTTAACAACCGGGCCCTGGCTTCTACCAATCAAAGCAGCAAAATTTCATCTATGCAGCTCTGCTCGCAGCTCTACTGTACCATTTTGTTTTGATTTAACATTTTATTTTAATGACCAGCCAGGCAGTGTTGCTCGAATTCCTCAATTCCTTGGTTAGAAAAAGCTATACCTGTTTACTTTTTTCTTGCCAGATTCAACAGGCCATCAAGCAACAAAATTAATACTGACATCAAAAAATTCACACAACCTTTCTACTAGACACTTCTAAATTATCTGCCATTATGAAGATGTTCCGAAATTAACCAATCAGCTTTACAATCGGAATTCCTCTGCTGGGAGTTAACGAGTTGGGAAATGTAAAGTTACGTAAATACTTACTTTTGGATACTTTTGGATGTGTTTGAGCGTACCGCTCTGGCAAGAATCTTTTGATCCACACCACAATCTTCATTCAATCCATAATTCCTGAAGGAAGAAATGGATCAGCAGAGAGATTTCATGTCTAAAATTGAGTTTGAGTCAACTCTCCTGCACCCTGTATAACCACGGATTTGGGGTTCATCGGGAATTTTTTGCAAGTGTTTGTCAAGTGCATTTTTGAATTTGTCAACAGTTAAATTTTTCAAGTTTCTAATGCTCTTTGGCATTGCATTGAAAAGTTTTGCTCCTTGTATAGTCAGGGTACTGTCGCGTAATTTTGAATTGTTTGGACCGGGGTTTGCTAAAACACATTCGTCCTAATCTTGGATGGTCTTTAGATTTGAAGCAATCATTGATATTTGGCACAAGATTTTCCAATATTTTCCAGGTGTATATGATCCTGTAGCGTTCTCTCCTTCTTTGAAGTGAGTATATTCTAAGCTTCTTTAGACTTTCCCAATAATTTTGGTGTGTTCCTTTTATTTGTTTCAAGAATGATTTCTGGATCTCTTCAAGTCTTTGAATAAGACTAATAGTACTGGGGCTCCATAACGCTGAGCAATATTCCAGTATAGGGATCACAAGTGATTTATAGAGAGTGATCATGGTATGTGTAGAGCGGGAAGTGAAGGTACGTAATATCCAAGAAATGATGTTTTTGGCTTTTTCAATTATTGATTCAATTTGATGTTTAAATAGACAATCATTGGACATAAGAACTCCCAGGTCTTTAACATATTCCTTTCCTTCAATTTTATCTCCTGATGGTGAGGTATAGTGAGATTCATTTTTGATTTCTATATTTGAGCCATAACGTAGCAATTC
Source organism: Clytia hemisphaerica (assembly GCF_902728285.1). Taxonomy (NCBI): domain Eukaryota; kingdom Metazoa; phylum Cnidaria; class Hydrozoa; order Leptothecata; family Clytiidae; genus Clytia; species Clytia hemisphaerica. The sequence goes on from NW_027103900.1 coordinate 1,557,396, forward strand.
AAATTTTGCATCATTCAATTTCATATTGTTTGCGATTGTCCATTGATATAAAATCTGAAGGTCTTGTTGCAATATTTTTACATCTTCAGCATTCTTTATTGACTTGGTTGTGCGAGTGTCATCTGCAAAGGACTTGACGATAGATTGGATAACATTCTCATCTATGTCTCCAATGAGTATCAGGAAAATCAGGGTCCAAGTACACTTCCTTGTGGTACACCTGAGATAACTTCTTGGTTGTTTGATTTCACACCATTAACCACTACAGTTTGTTGCCTGTCTCTCAAAAAGGACTCTATCCAATTATAGATTTTACCAGTTATTCCTAGCCTTTTGAATTTCGTCAGAACAATTGAATGATCCACTTTATCGAAAGCTTTAGAAAAGTCTAAGTAAACAACATCTACATTGGTCTCTTTGTCAAGTAAGTTTAATATAAGATCATGTTGTTCAAGGAGCTGACTCAGACAAGATCTTCCACTTCTAAAGCCATGCTGATTTGGGTTGAAAAAGTTATTTTCGTCCATGTGTTTGACAATGTGTTTTCTGATGACTTTCTCAAAGATCTTTATAACGTGTGATGTTAAGGCGACTGGTCGGTAGTTTTCAGCCAGTGATTTGTTTCCTCCTTTGTAGATTGGGGTTATAGTTGATATTTTTAATTTGTTTGGAACAATTCCTTTTTCCAGACTGTTTTTCCATAGATGGCACAATGGGATGGCTAATTCTTCTTTACATTGTTTCAGGACTATTGCTGGGAAACCATCTGGACCAGCAGCTGAGGATGGTGATAATTCGTCAATGGCTTTCATTATGTCATTTTCAGTGACTACCATTTCTGATATTTCAGTGGTTTGTGTGTTGAAAGCTTGATCGTCAGGTGACATGGGTTCACTGAAGACTTTAGCATATATTGATTTGAAAGGATGTCAGCCATTTCTTTATTTTTCATTGTAAGGTTCCCGTTTTTGTCTATTAGTTTTCCAATTTTAGTTCTAGTAATACATAATTTTTCCGGGGGTTAAACGTATAAATAAAATTGAAATGGTTTGTTTTTTCTTCATTATATATTTAAGTTTCTATTATCAAAATTCTAGAAATGCTAGTTTGTAGACCATATTAGAAAATGATTATATATTTCGCAAAATAAACACTTACAAAAAGCTATTACTTACTATTTTTACCCCCGCTTTTTAATCAGCGTCTTCTGTGGGCGTCATATCAGGCGGAGACAAAACGCCCTCATCGTAAGATTCTCGGGTCTTCGTATTGTTTGTTCCTTTTGTCGAGTCTGTTGGTCCTATTGTTCATGCTAAATACACGATGACGTCAATGTTTGGCGGCATACCTGAAAATAAAAACAAAAAGATTATCATATTATTTTTGCATGAATTACGCTACCTTATACGTCATTATAAGACTATACAAAACAAAAGCGCCTAGAGCGCGGGCCCTTATATTTTTTCGCCCGCGGTCTTCAGGGGAAAACGAAAGTGATCGATATTCTTCGAAGGAAGAATTTGCCAAACAAACCCCTTGACAAAAAGATGTATTTTGAGGTTGGGAATGGATCCTGCAAAGATGAAAAAATTTTGACTAGGCGTTTTTTTGGCAAAGCCAAAAACTCTAATTTTTTTCTTCCCTCAAGCTAAAAAGGTTACGGGTTTTGGGTAATCGAGGCAAAAATCAGCAAAAAGCTGGTGTTTTCCGAAATCTGAGAATCGCGATAAGATCCTCACTGCCAGGTCATTCATTTGAGGCCCGGGGGGCAGTGGGTTTACCAACTGACGGTATGTGCGGCGAAAAAATTGGCTTTTAGAATCGCACCCTTACAGTGGAGAAAAAAATCGGTGAAATTCATACCCTTACAGTGCATTTTTTCAAATTTTAAACTCTTTTGAGCAAAAAAATCAACATTTTCGAGCTTTGGTTGGTCAGTCGTTTGATGGCTATGCAAGTTTCCCTCAACTGATGCAAATTACCCAACTTTACAGTATCATTTGTCAATCTTTTTTTTATCAAATGTCACTTCTTTCCAAAATTGGATGGGTTTTAGTTGAATAACCCGAAATAACAAAACCACTTTTTGTCCAGACTTTCCCACACAAGCCTCACTTGAAATCCTGATTATTGATTGTCTATCGATTATCAGAATATTGTATCAGAGTCTGGATTTATATTCTGCTCAGAGAAAGGTGTAGTAATTAGGTATAGTCCTTGCAATGATAGTCCTTTTACAGTTCAGGAGAAAACGCGTCCGTTGTCATTCCTATCAGTAGGTGTTTTAGATAAAAATGGCAAATATCCCTCTCTTCGCTGCGAAAACAGCAATTATTTCAATGATGAAATGCTGATTCAGCAGAAAAGTTTGAAGGAATGGAGTGCTAACCAGAAAACCAAGGTATATGTCAAACAAATTTATGACTGGGTTTTGTTTTCTCCTTCTGACTGTCTTTCAGCATTTAATGCAGGAACCTTTCGGATAAGATTTTGATTTTGATTTTAATCCTAGAATGTATGCCTGGACAAAGTTGTACTATTCGTGTCAGAATCATTATTGAATGAATAGACTTTTTGCTAGCTCGGATGTCATGTTGAATGATTAAAACTTCAACACCAAAACGATGATAAGAGAAAATAAATGCACACTTATAATAATTATATATGCATTAATGTGTCATTGTTTTAATTATATTATGCTACAGATACTTTTATGACATTTATATTCCCAGGTCAATCATCGCTAACTTTTTGAAATTGTTCAAAAAAAGAGTAAATTTTGTTGATTCAGTTTTATACAGCTGGTGATTGTATCTACATAAAACTTGAAGTACTGTTAAACGAATTGTTATGAATATTAAAGTTAAAAGAATACTTACAAGATTCTGTACAGAAATTCTTTTGTTTGATTTTTGTTGCAAATTGATGTTCGAGTTCGTTGAGTGCACTTTATAGACTGATTCCTGTTGATGATCCATTTTTTGGTTTTCATAGTTCCAGATGCTCTTTTAAAGCTTTAGAGCTAGCTTGATATCAAAAATATGTCAAATAATAAGCAATTCAAAATGGCCGTTTTACAGAAGTTCAAGTATTTTCAAACCTTGGAAATATTACGACTATCTCTCCAAACATGTGATACCCTCTTTGAATGAAATGAAATTGCTTAAGTTCTATTTTAAAGAATCAACCCTTTTTAATTGAAAAGAAGTAGGCTAAATTATCAAGTTTTGTGCATTAGATCGGTGCATCAAAGCAGTCGAAAATCCACCTAAGATATTAAATTTCTTCATAATAAAGAGAAATATTCAACTTACTTTCTACCCAATAGTTTAGCTTAAAAGACTGCCTTAAAAGTCTCAGTTCTGATTTTGTTAGAAAATACTGTCAATGAAATTTCTATTGATCTAAAAGACATTTCAGCTTTTTTTAAGGAAATGTTCTTGTTCAGACACAGTTTTACATCATTTCTTAATCGGAATCTGTAATTTTTAGCTTAGTGTTGTAATATCTTCGATACTTCCATTCCTTATTTAATTTAGCTTCTAAAGCTTCCATTAATCCTGACACCTTTTGACAGAAATTCTGAAATTATTCCCTTTGAAGTATGTGACTCTTCATTGACATTTGGTCAGAGTACTAGTTCTTGTCGAGCACCTGTTTTGTTGACCCACTCCAAATTTCACCACCCTTTTGACTTGCCTTCATTGTCTGTCACAATACTTTCTTTGAGATTAAAAAATTGTTCAATTGTTACCTTTTCTTTGTTCAACATTGGTATAAATATTGTCAATAATGGAAGCTAAATAAAAAAGGGTTCTGGAGAGGGCGAATCCTAGAAATTCTGGAGCCTCATTAAAAGAGAGGACCCTATACTAAAATATAGTCAATATTGTGTATATTTTCATGTTTGCTGTTGGTGTTAGGTAATACTAATAGAAGAGATTGACTTGATTCTCTTTGAAAACCCAAGACGTTTCTATTTTACTTCTGGGTCTAGTTTGCTCTGTTTGTCTGGTTTAGTGTCTTGTTTTCGATTTAATGCTTAGTTTCACTGGTTCATGCAAAACCAACTCTTTATGCCTTTAATATATTTATTTTCCTTGGTTGAAACTCAATGGAAAACATTTTTTTTACCTAATTATTCTTCAATGTTTTATAATTCTTGTTTCCTTCAAATAGCCATTAACTGATTGAGGTTGCAGATTATGATTCTTATTTTGTCTACTTTTATAGGCAAGAAAAAAAAGAAAGAAAAAATGGGCATTTTTGATAAATTATCATCAATGTTCGGTAGTAAGAAAAAAGAAGCAAATATTATTTGTCTTGGGCTTGATAACTCCGGTAAAACAACCATCATTAATAAACTGAAACCAGAGAAAGCTCAATCAACTGATATTGTACCCACAGTTGGGTTCACCGTTGAAAAAGTCATGGCAAATGGTTTAAATTTCACTGTGTTTGACATGTCTGGCCAAGGCAGATATCGAAATCTATGGGAGCATTATTTCCAAGATGCACAGGCCATTATATTTGTGATTGATAGCAGTGATAACTTGAGAATAGTAGTCGCCAAAGAAGAATTCGATATGCTGATACAACACCCTATGATCAAATCGAGACGTATTCCTGTCTTGTTTTTCGCTAATAAAATGGACATACGTAATGCTTTGACACCTGTTCAAATATCGAATCTTTTGAAGTTGGATGAAATGAGAGATAAACCGTGGCATATTTGTGCCAGTAATGCATTGACCGGTGAAGGACTACCAGAAGGTGTAGAATGGCTCACTGATCAAATGAATGAAGCCATGAAAAGATGATTTTTAAACTTATTAGTTGTATATTGTGAACGTGGTTATCAAATTATTAATCGAAGGATCGAAAAAAGCTCAACTCACATTTGAGCGTTTCTCAGTGGGCCCTGAGGTAATTTTAAGGTTTCAGTGGGAAAAATCACACATAGCTATCTAAGTTTTGTAGATTCTTAACTGAGTACTTGTCCAACTTGTGTTAATAATATAAATGGGCTTGATACAGCTTCGGCAATCTCTGGAAATTCGTAATTTAATTTTTTTTATGGTAGATGTCTAGTTCAGTTGTTTTTATTTTTCACAAATTACAATCTACCATTTTTATTTATTTTCGTTGTTTTATATGCATTCTATTGATCGGAACAACTTGAAAAATCTCAATAATGATAATATATAATCATTGTTTATATTCCATCCATAGTTTTTTCCCTCGGAAGAATTTAAAAGTGAAACCAGGCGCCGCCGCGGTGCTGGGGGAGCAAGTCGAACCTTGGCTCAACCACTTTTTTCAAAGTAAAAGAAAATTTACTAATCAAGCCAAATTTTGTTTGATAACGTTAAAATAAACTTTTTTTAAGCGATCTAGAAAGCCTAAAATTCAAAAATTTTCGCCCGTAGGCGCCAACCATGGTGGGGCTTCCTTCGTCAGTTTCAGTTCTTGCTATCAATTTCAAAGTGGAGCCGCAGCCCCTGGAAACAGAGCTTGAAATTCAACCTAAAAACAGTTTTAATTTTTTAAGTTGGATCCGTTTGTCAATGGGTCATCTTTCATCATCAATATATGGTATGTGGATTGTGGATGGTATAATTTCTCACAATATTTTACATTTCGAAGTTTGTTAGTAGGAATATTGCAATTTTGTAAATAAACTTAATTTCGATTTTTAGATGCAAATATTATCAGACTTGTTGTCTTAGAAGGACAGTAAACATACTTTCATATTTTTTAAATTGTTTCTACCTTTCATCATAACTTTTGACACTCAAATTTGAGAACAGTTTTTTGCAACATATTCATTTCTATGACAAATTCAACCAGGGGTCAGCACTAGAACACTAGCACTAGGATTAAAAGGATTTTAGAAAACTTTTCAAGAAACACTGCCCCAATTTCGAGAATATTGGTCTCTTTGTTTACATGTTCTAAAACAAAAATAAAAACTTTTTTGAGCACCTTTTTGTTCTTTCTTCAGTTGAGTATATCATTTTTCTCAAAAATGTCTCCTTTTGCACTAATTCAATTGTGAAATTTCTCAGGTTTTTTTGCTGTATGCCACCTAAGGCGTACAAACTTTCGCGAACAGTAAATTCTTGACAGGGTAATTCGCGAAAGTTTATGCTCTCAAAATTTTTTTAAAAAGTTGAAAATCTATAAAGCTTTAAAATCTTAATAAATAAAGAATTTTCAGCATATTTTTAGCCTTTGACGCCTTTTTAAATACAAAGAACAACGTTTTTATCGGATTTAAGGAACATTTGTCACTTTTTAGCCAATTTTCGTTTAAAAATTCTCATTTTTATCCTATGATTCGCAAAAGTTTATGCTCGCTAAAAATATTTTTTCCTCAAATTCGCGAAAATAAATGTCGTGAATTTCGCGATTTTTCGACCTCGCGAAAGTTTGTACGCCTAAAGTATTTTCGTATTTAAGTTTTAGATTTTAGTACTGACAGCCGGATTCAACTACGTACTGTATGGGTTAGATCTTTTGCTTAGCTTTTAAGAGGAAATATTTTTTGCTCTGATCTATTTATTTTTCGAATCTGACTAACTTAGAAATTTGGGGAATTCCTTTGTCGTTGCACGGTTCCGTTTTCATGTTTTATTTATCTTAGATTTCATTAAAAAGAAATATTTTCCAACTAAAAATGATGTAATTTAAAAATAGAGGTTGACGATGTTAAAGAAATTTTAAGGCTTGGTCCTCCGGTTCAAAGAGTCACGCATTCAAAGAAAAGAAAATGAACAACACGAGAAAATGAAGAAGCGTTTACAAAAGGTAGGTGCTGTTCTTGCCCCCTCCTGGCATATCACTATTTTGTGCTTTGTTGACAAACTAAGTTTTTATTTTGAAAGTCAATAAAAGCGAACAGTCGGCAAGCTGTGCTCAAAGACAGAACATTGAATAAATTCAATAGGATAGTTTTTGGGGACTTCTTTTTTTTTTTTTTTTCCTGACATTTCTTAATTCGGACATTAAATTTTCTTTGACAATCGAACAATGGAGTTTTCCTATCAAAATTCCCTTTTTGACTTTTTTCTTTAATTTCGACCATAGGAGCACTATATATATTCTCATCACAATTCGAAGGGACAGAAATGAGCATCTACAATATGGAATGGTCAGCCGCCTGGTAAAATTATTCGATCTTTCTTTTCCATTTCTAATGAGTGTCCCTTAAGTTTATATTCAAGCTAGTTTTTTACACATTCATGTCTTCCTAACTACAGTGTCCTGAATAAAAGCGGACAAAATTTTATATAAAGTAAAATCCTCAAAATTTATGCCAAAACTTTATAACTTTTATACTTATTTCAAAATTAATTGTTCTACTAAGCCCACTTTTGATAATGAGTTATGAGGATTTTACCTTAAAATGAAAATTTGTCCGCTTTGTTTGGGACATGTACTTCAGGGAACTTGTTGTGGCGAGAAATAATTTTGATCGAGCAGCAAAAAAATCTTGAAAATTGGCGAATGGTCAAACTTTTTAATTTTGGCGAGAACTAATTTTGACAGATAACAGGCTAATCTGTCCTACTTTCACTTTTTGCCTTATTTTGAGCAATATGTTGAATTTTAGGGATTATTTTGGCAAAATGCAAAAAAAATTAATTTTGGCGTGAACATTTTTTTTGCCGAGTTAGTAAAATATTTAATTTTGGCGAGAACTAATTTGGCAATTAAAATTAGTTCTTGCCAAAATAAGTATTTTTTTAAAGGGAACGTTCAAAGCTGTTCTGAAACGTAGTATCGTCGTCAATTTTTTTATTTGGATCAGTTAACGACACTGTGTATTTTAAAATCCTAGAGGTCCAATCAATCTTTTTTGATTGACGAATAATGGTGCTTTTACTTTAATGGGATAAACTTTCGCGGGGATTAAATTTCGCGGATTTCGTGGATTTGGGTGTCATCCGCGAAAATCCGTGAAATTAAGTCCCAATGGAAATTCGGAAGGGCCTCATCCGCGAAATATTTCTAAACAAAACTCAAAATATGTCAAATAAATACTATTTGAATTGCTACTTGCACCAAAGAGGCGCTAATAATGTGTATTTCAACAACGAACATGCATGATTTGACATTAAAAGTCACAAAATCGTGAAAATATTGCCACGCAATAGTGCCATCTGCGAAATTAAGTCCCCGCGAAATTTTTGAATTTCGCGGATAGGCCCAACCGCGAAATTTAATCCCCGCGAAAGTTTATCCCATTAAATTATTCGGTGTAGATTTTCCTCGGGGCCGTCCACATAGTACGTACGCACTAAAGGGGAGAGAGCGTATGCTTGCGTACAGGGGGAGGAGAGGGATCAAAGGAAAATGTACGAACGCAGAGAAAAATTTTGTTTCATAGCCCTTTTTTGCTAGTCCTTTTGTCGACTTTTACGCATCAAGGAAAAGAAAAAATTTCTTAATAAACATTGAGTTTCATGTATGAAATAAAGGTCCGAACCAAACGATTTGAATTCGAAATTTTCTTCAACCGAGGGGGCGGGGTGAATGAAAAAGTAAGTACTTACGTACGCTACCTCAGTTCAAAGACAAATCATGTGTCATCAGCTTTTTGACAATTTAGATGAATAGCAGCATAAATAATGCTAGAAATTTTAGATAAGCTGGAATTATATAGTAGAGTGTGGATAGTGATTCGGTTGCATTAAAAAGTTTCATGGTGCTTAAAATTTATGTTTTCTCGAAAATTTGTCCTCTAAAGTAATAAAAAATCTGACGCAGGTTGATTAGTATCTGTTCCTTTTGTGAACTTGATTCCATTTGAATTTTTTACATATTGCAGATGGAAACAGTTACCCAACGCTTACTTTCCCATAACACACCTTCAAGTTTCTAAAAACTTTTAGTCTGTGGTTGAAATCAATGCATGGATTTTCAATAAGAATTTCAACAGTTTATCAACCGAGATATGCCATTTATTGCTAAATCAACTCAATATCTACTATTTTGAAGCCAGTTAAGTGATCTTTTGCATGAAACACCCGGCGCCTGCTACTGATTCTACCAAGATAACCTTAGACTTTGTTCTCTTTAGTAAAGTAAAATATTTATATTTCAAAATCTTACTTTTTAGAATTAGTATTTGCCCAGCAAAAATCAACAATAATGAATTGGTACTTTCTCACGTTGGTGATTTTCACTACATATTTGCAACACATCCAAGGTAAAATCTCATTTTCATTCACTTCTCAACTCTCATGGTCCTCCGGTCCTCTGTGAATCTCTTCCGACCTTCAATAGGTGAATCCCTAATCTTGATACTATTAGCAAACAAACTTGGTAAAAACCTGATCGCCTTTCCCGAAGACTTCTCGTATTCCCAAGGCAATAAGATTATTTTGTTAAGAAAGGCAAAAGTAGTATGATCTACGCTATTCCCAATAAGAGCAATTGAAAATTTACAGACTTTTTACTCTTTGTTTGGAACGCGTTATTTTAGTAAAAAAATCAGAAACGACAAATTTTCGTTTTTGACAGGGAAGTACTAGAATCTGATTGGATGCGATGAAACGAGCCGCAATGAGAGTTGTTTGCAATCAGGCGTTTGTAAAAGTTTAGGGGAAACTTGTTGAACGGAGATTAGAAACTCTAGCTACCCGCTCGTAAATTTTAATTTACTTCAGTAGCACTTTAAAATGTCCCCGCACTTTCTATTTGCGTCATAGGAAAAACACTGAGCTCGAAGGATATAGATTTTGCTATCGATCTTCTTTTGGAAAATGAGAAACGAATTGTACACGACGAAGAAAAGAAAACTCACAAAGATGTATCAAATGTTAACAAAGAGCGAATTATAAGAGAATTAGCAGAATATTTGGGCGTCGAAGATTCTTCAAAGGTCAAATCGAAACGAAAATTATCTTCTAGCAAGGCGGAAAACACACATCCCTTTGGTGGGCGATTAAGTAACGTTATATTGCGAGGGAAAAAAGAAAGCAAAGAAGAATTACCGAAAGCTAAAAAGGAGATCAGTGAAGACGCAATGAACAAACTGAATGAAATCTTGAACTCTATTTTTTAAGTTACTTTAATCGCATTAACTTTCGGGATATCGAAAATTTAATCTCGCATAATTTAATCCGACTAAAGAAGTTTGAATGCGATTTAATAATGATGCATTTTTTGATCATTTGAGTGACAATTTTATTGGTGCAACATCTTGTATTCGTCATTTTAAGTTGCAGAATGTAATAAATATCGTTTAAAACACCCACTTTTCTATACCTTAAGGGAACTAATTTTCGCGTTTTTGGGTGTCTACCGCGAAAATTGTTTCCGCAAAATATACAGTTTTTTCTAAAGATCCTCGAAAACCCCTAGGAATATAAAAGAATAGACGATATCGGCTTTCCGAATTCTCCCCGAATGATTACCCATGATGCATTGCGCAAAAAAACTCACGGAAGATATTGACTTTCCGTGAATTTTTTGCGCAATGCATCATGGTTAATCATTCGGGGAGAATTCGGAAAGCCGATATCGTCTATTTTGGCAAAAAGTGGATGTCAACTTCGAAAATTAGTTCAGCGAAATGCGCCCTTTAAGACTGAATTTCGACGTTTTTTGGACCCTTTGAGAGATTTTATTTCAATTTATTATCCGTGTAGTGTACTCTTTAAGAAACTGATTTTCGCGGTGCGAGGTATTTTTACTAAAATCTCAATATATTTCGACCATACTTGAAGTATCACCCCCGGTTAAAGTTTTCTTTAATTTCTGCTTAGCCTTCCGTAGCGTGAAGACTAGGAAGTTCGTCCGCTGTCTTGATTTCTCTATCGATACTGAAACTACACGTTTTTTTTTATTTTAAGAAACACACTTTTAAGAAACACGAGACTCAGAATGCCTAAAAACTAAGAAACATCTAAGAAACATGCTGAGGCTGAGAATGAGAAAATAAATTTTTTTAATTCGTTTTTTTTAAGAAACTTCCAATCAAGGCGAAGTTCCAGAAAAATACTTACATAACAGTCAGAAAATAGAAGATAGGAAAGTACCGTAGATTAGTCTATTAGACTATTGTAATCGACATGCGTCCTTTAAACTTGACAAAGTTTAGAAACATGTAAGAAACATTTAAGGCTCAAAAGGCCGATTTCTTAAGAAACATTGAGGCTGTTTGGTAAAAGTAGTTTCTTAAAAAAAAAACGTGTAGACGATGTTAACGTCCGTTACAGTGATAGTAAAGGCGGGAAAAGTGGGAGAGTTTCGAAGACTGGCAACTCTACAGACTGTAAACTCTTTTCGGCGAAAAACCCGTTTGTGAATTTTCTTCGGCTTCGGGCTTATTTATTAGATAGTGATTCGTCTTAGACTATAGCATAGTCTATACACTGAAACTCGTAAAAGCAAGGACAAAAATAATACACCAACCAACTGATTTTTGGTTAATGATGGTTTTAAGGGTAAAGTAGCCTAAGGGTTAAGGTCAAATATTTCGAAAATTAAAATGCCTTTTTTTACTCACCCAAAGTATTAAAATCATACTTTTCAAATCAAACTTTGAATTTTTAGCTGATTTCTAAAATGTATATATTCGGATTTTCATGAAAAGTTGAGCTCTATATCTTTTTAGCCTACTTTAATAGAAGACTTTAACTCAAATCTTACAAATTCGAGCCTTGTGATCCTCACCAAAGATATTCTTACATAAGAAAACAATGTAAAATTGGGTGTAAATTGGATATTTATTCATCTTTTATCAAAATATTTATATAAAATATTATATCAATAAAAATCACAACTTAGAAAAAAAAGATGGATAAATTGTCTAAAAATATTAAAGTTAAAATTTTGTAAATTCTCGATACAATTACATGCTTTCTATAAGAACCAGTTAATTGACTCAGCTTCAGCTGTTTATAAATTTCCAGGGTTTTGAGACCAAAATGTTCATACGATGTGTTTTTACCTGAATACTAACAATGGGCTTTGATAAATTCCGTATTTTTTAAATAATATCTGAAGTCAGTTTAGGGACGAAAAAGTTATGAGTTGTAAAATAAATACAAACTTTGGAATAAGCAATAATATGTCAATTTTCGGGGAACTGCCATGGCACATACAGTTAAACATAGAAGAAATGGATCTTGGAAGAAATCTTTTCTCGCAATAGCGATTGTTAAATTCGACTTCGTAGGCAATTGTTAGTTAAATCAGAGAACAATAAAAAGGACGGTCCGCTTATATGCTTATATTAACGCGCCAAAATGTTTGATTGTTCCCCATTAGCTAATGAAAATTGCTGAAATTATGCCGGGTCCGCCACAAAAAAGTTTCTCTCTTTAAAACTATTTTCTCAAAATCTAAAATTTTTGAAAGAACCATTCCTATTTCATTGGAAAGAAAAAAGATAAACTTAAATTTTGATGGGTCATTTATTAAATTCAATTCATTAGATCAAAAGTTATGCTCAATTAAATGAAAATTTTACTTTCTGAAAGTACTCAAAAGCGTTAAAAATCGATGCAATGCATGAAAAATTGAACAAGAAACCTTACCACATAAACTTATTCAAGCTTTTCAACAAACAGTGTCTTGCAGATGAACATGTAAACAATTGGAAGTTATTCCTAACATTGGTAGGGAGTGATCTTGATTAAACGAGGATGCTTTTTAATTTCGTCACCTCAAAAATCCTTGAACAGCTACTGAAGATAAGAAGCAACAATGAGATCTATATTAGTGTAACAGGATCTGAACTCCAAACTATTTGATACGTGTGTGGATATTTACTCTTTGCATTAAGAAAGTCACTGAGAAATGATAAGACATTAGATGGTAAGGCTACCATGGAGATATTTAAAATCTGGGTGTACAAAAATTTTGAGGATGAATTTGATGACAAAATAGACGAAGACCACTTTACCCTTGCTTGGATACAGGCTGTGAATAGAGGAAGTTTGATTTATGCTGTTGATGATTTTTCATTTCATTTCATTAAAAACATATTTCAACATTTAAGAATTGGTAAATAAGAATGATGACGATTTGGATACAGGCTGTGAATAGAGGAAGGAAGTTTGATTTATGCTGTTGATGATTTTTTCCATTTCATTAACCATATTGAATTGTCAACGAAGAAGTTTCTGCACCAAATATTTCTTGCAAACTATAAAGGGGACGATTTTCAAGAAATGGTGAGAACTGAATTTAGTGCCTATTTGAATGTTGAAAGATGGTTTCAAAAGCTTACCATAGATATCCATAATATAAACATTAAATCAAAAATAAAGTCAAAAGTTATTGGAAAGTGGATCAATTTAAGAATAAATGGATTCATCAAGTCAACATTCGAAAGTTGAATGTCAACAACGAAGAATAAAAAAAACAGTTAAACAGGACTCGAAATAACGGTCGGACATCGGACATTGTCCGACCCAAAAATCATCATTTTCAAGCTAAAGCAACCCTGATCGGACATTTCGTTCGACCCACTAGGAATCGTTATTTCGAGGCTTGGTTAAACTTTCTTTCTTCAAACCCAAATTTAATGCAGTTTCAAATATCAAACTTAGAAATCACCTCCGACCTTCTATATTCCACAATTCTGCTTTCTTTAGGACCTTTTCAAATCCTTAAATACCACCCCGGGGTGGCGTTGTAAATGTCTACAATGCTCTAGCCTTCCCATGGAATATTGTGATTTCATGCACTGTTGAAACAAACACATTTCAAAGGCGAGATTCGAAGTAGACAAGTGATACTTTTATGGACCTACCTGGTTATGCATTTAACACATATATAATTGATATCTACGTGAGCGTGACCATTAAACAATCATTCAAAACACAAATAGTGACGATCTATTAAAAGTAGTCGTTTCTTTCTTATAAAAAACCGTTTAGAAACCAAAATTTCATGCTCTTTAAATATTCTTTCATATTCAAGCAAGATAGAGGGGGGGTTTGAGCTTTTACGGAGGAACGGAATCAGCCTTTTTTTGTCCGGAAATACGGAATTTCACAAAAAAATTGACGGTATGCCGGAATTTAATTCATTGACGGTGACGGAAAATCAGCCGATATTTAGTCGGTATTTCGGAATTTTACTAAATAAATGACGGTAATTCGGATTTCATTTTATTGCCGGAGACGGAAAATCAGACACCATTTTATGAACAAAATATTTTTCTCTTTCGAAAAGTCGCGAAATGAAAGAATAGAATGAATGGGATTTATAGACATCGTTGTGGCGCAAGATGTGTAACCATCTTCAATCTTTTACGAGGCCCCCAGCGGTTGGCGTGATGGCGTGATGGAGGGTTTTTCGTGGCGTGAAATTTTGAAAAAAACGGCGTGATGGCGTGAAAATGCAGTGCCGGCGTGATCGTGAAATCGAGTTTTTTTGGGCGTGATGGCGTGAAATTTGTAGTTCAGCGTGAGATCGTGAAAATTATATTTATTAGTGGAATCGTATTTCTATGTCCATTTTAGCCAATTTAGAGGGTTTAAATTTCAAAATTTTCTTGGTTGGCCCCAACTATGGTGGGCCTCCTATAGATCTCATTTTAAAACATAAAAGAAACGTGCAAACAGTTCTATTCATCTGCTATTTATCCTTGTAACTTCCGATTGTTTTTAGCAGTTGCTAGCTAGTTTTCAAAATAATAAAGTCGAATGCTATGAGAGGGTCGAATTTGAAAATTTTCCCCGTCAGCGCAAACCATGATTGCGCTTCCTCCGTAAGTAACACTTTCCTCTCTTTCTTAGATGCTTATTCTTATAGATACATCAAAGACACCAGGTCCTTTATTTCAGGAAAACATACATTTATAGCAAAGCCTTAAACAGAAAGAAGCAACAGGTTTATTATGAGGTGTAATTTTAAGCAGATTGATCAAAGGAATCCTATGATGTTTAAACCATATTTTGGAAAAAAGAGAGTAAATAAGGGCGATTTTAGCCATACTTAATTGAAAATTCAAAAGTTTTCTCCGTTACCCAACCATTTCGATAGGAGAAATGATATAATCTTGACTTGTGCATATGAGAATGCCGAAAAACTGATTGACGACCAAACACACATATATGTGGGCAAAAATTAAGTTTATATAACAAAATATGAGCGTGAAAACTAAATTTCTAGGCGTAATGGCGTGAAATCGAAAAAAAAATTGGCGTGATCGTGAAAATCAAAGCGGGGGGGGGGCTCGTCTATACATACAATTTTCATAAACTATTTATATTTTGGTATAGTTTTAATCTTTTTAGTGTAATAGTTTTACATTTACATGGTTTGTTTCTGTACACTTGTATATATTTTATGTCAATCGTCATATTTTTTCTAAAAAACATGCCGGAGACGGAATTTTAGTTTTAAAGTGAATTACGGAATTTCAGCAAAAATATGACGGAAAAACGGAATTGGGAACCCCTTCAAACCCCCCCCCCCCCCCCCCAATAGAGTACGATCAGACAAAAAAGGGTTTAACATCAAGAGCCAAAAGCGAAATGGAGAAGAACTGATATAAGAAAAATGCAATTGTCCAGCTATGACAAAAGAACATGCTCATTATCTTTGTATTAAATACCAACACACTGCAGTATAGAAGGAAGGAACTAAGGCATTGGCAACAACACGAGAAAATATTTCAACATGATAACAATAACAATGACACCACCACCAAATGTGTTGATGATGAAGATCTACAGATTGTTGGAACCAATAACAATGTTGATAGTGACATTAACAATTTAGTAAATGAGACTGCTTCTGCATCCTTCAACTACTCATCCAGTGTTAAAAGTTGGAGCTATCCTTTAGCTAAGGTTAATTTCCAGTCGTCTAAGTCACATCCACCAACATAAAAGGTCGGCATTTAGTATTCCTCAGCCACCAGCAATTGTAGCTCCTGCCTATATATTCGACGAGGGTAGTTTCGCCCTTCACTCATTCCTTCAATTACAGTATTAGTTTTAGTACAAATTTGTCCGAAAAACACACCAAAGTGTCGTATAACAAGTGCTTTGACTAAAAAAGTCGAGCGATTTCACAAACTTCCCTCTACTATAATACGATAAGGCCTTCAGCACTTTTATTACTTACAAAATACAGATAAGTCTAACACTGCTACAAATCAAGAAATCGCCACTCTAAAAAATTCCATCAAAACGAAATTAAAATCTACTTAACGATTTCAAACAAACTCTCAAAAATGGGGATGATAAATCTATCATTGCTCCTTCAAGAGATTAAGAGTGCACTCCACAACGAAGTCAAATCAATCATCCATTAAGAATCAGTAAATAAAAAGATTGGCGTTTTGGTAAAGCGCCCACTCCATAATAATATCAAATCAATCTGCCATTAAGAATTAGTGAATAAGAAAAATGGCATTTTGGTGAAGTGCACTCCACAACAAAATCAAATCAATCTGCCAGTAAGAATTAGTGAATAAGAAAAATGGCATTTTGGTGAAGTGCACTCCACAACAAAATCAAATCAATTTGCCATTAAGAATTAGTGAATAAGAAAATTGGCATTTTGGTGAAGTGCACTCCACAACAAAATCAAATCAATCTGCCAGTAAGAATAAGTGGATAAGAAGAATGGGGTTTTGGTAAAGTGTACCCCACAACAAAATCAAATCAATCTGCCATTAAGAATTAGTGAATAAGAAGATTGGGGTTTTGGTAAAGTGTACCCCACAACAAAATCAAATCAATCTGCCATTAAGAATTAGTGAATAAGAAAAATGGGGTTTTGGTGAAGTGCACCCCACAAGAAAATCAAATCAATCTGCCATTAAGAATTAGTGAATAAGATGAATGAAGAATTGGTGAAGTGCACCCCACAAGAAAATCAAATCAATCTGCCATTAAGAATTAGTGAATAAGATGAATGAAGAATTGGTGAAGTGCACCCCACAAGAAAATCAAATCAATCTGCCATTAAGAATTAGTGAATAAGAAAAATGGCATTTTGGTGAAGTGCACTCCACAACAAAATCAAATCAATCTGCCATTAAGAATTAGTGGATAAGAAGAATGGGGTTTTGGTAAAGTGCACTCCACAACAAAATCAAATCAATCTGTCATTAAGAATCAGTGAATAAGAAGAATGGGGTTTTGGTGAAGTGCACCCCACAAGAAAATCAAATCAATCTGCCAATAAGAATTTGGGAGTAAGAAAATTGGCGTTTTGGCAAAGTGCACTCCACAACAAAATAAAATCAACCTGCCATTAAGAATTTGGGAATAAGAAGATTGATGTTTTGGTAAAGTGCAGCCCACAAAAAAATCAAATCAATCTACCATTAAGAATTAGTGAATAAGAAGAATGGCGTTTTGGTAAAGTGCAGCCCACAAGAAAATCAAATCAATTTGCCATTAAGAATTTGGGAATAGGAAGATTGGGGTTTTGGTAAAGTGTACCCCACAACAAAATCAAATCAATCTGCCATTAAGAATAAGTGGATAAGAAGAATGGGGTTTTGGTAAAGTGCACTTAACAAGAAAATCAAATCAATCTGCCATTAAGAATTAGTGAATAAGAAGATTGATGTTTTGGTAAAGTGCAGCCAACAAGAAAATCAAATCAATCTGCCATTAAGAATTAGTGAATAAGAAGATTGATGTTTTGGTAAAGTGCACCCCACAAGAAAATCAAATCAATCTGCCATTAAGAATTTGGGAATAAGAAGATTGATGTTTTGGTAAAGTGCAGCCAACAAAAAAATCAAATAAATCTGTCATTAAGAATTAGTGGATAAGAAGAATGGGGTTTTGGTAAAGTGCAGCCCACAAGAAAATCAAATCAATCTGCCATTAAGAATTTGGGAATAAGAAAATTGGCGTTTTGGCAAAGTGCACTCCACAACAAAATCAAATCAGTCTACCATTAAGAATTAGTGAATAAGAAGAATGGGGTTTTGGTAAAGTGCACCCCACAACAAAATCAAATCAATCTGCCAGTAAGAATTAGTGAATAAGAAGATTGATGTTTTGGTAAAGTGCACTCGAAACAAAATCAAATCAATCTATCGTTAAGAATTAGTGGATAAGATGACTGGCGTTTGGTAAAGTGCAGCCCACAAGAAAATCAAATCAATCTGCCATTAAGAATTTGGGAATAAGAAAATTGGCGTTTTGGCAAAGTGCACTCCACAACAAAATCAAATCAGTCTACCATTAAGAATTAGTGAATAAGAAGATTGGGGTTTTGGTAAAGTGCACTTCACAACAAAATCAAAACAATCTGCCAGTAAGAATTAGTGAATAAGAAGATTGATGTTTTGGTAAAGTGCACTCGAAACAAAATCAAAACAATCTGCCATTAAGAATAAGTGGATAAGAAGAATGGCATTTTGGCAAAGTGCACTCCACAACAAAATCAAATCAATCTGCCATTAAGAATTAGTGAATAAGAAGATTGATGTTTTGGTAAAGTGCACTCGAAACAAAATCAAATCAATCTGCCAGTAAGAATTAGTGAATAAGAAGATTGATGTTTTGGTAAAGTGCACTCGAAACAAAATCAAATCAATCCGTCATTAAGAATTAGTGAATAAGAAGATTGGGGTTTTGGTAAAGTGCAGCCCACAAGCAAATCAAATCAATCTGCCATTAAGAATTTGGGAATAAGAAAATTGGCGTTTTGGCAAAGTGCACTCCACAACAAACTCAAATCAGTCTACCATTAAGAATTAGTGAATAAGAAGATTGGGGTTTTGGTAAAGTGCACTTCACAACAAAATCAAAACAATCTGCCAGTAAGAATTAGTGAATAAGAAGATTGGGGTTTTGGTAAAGTGCACTCGAAACAAAATCAAATCAATCTGCCATTAAGAATAAGTGGATAAGAAGAATGGCATTTTGGCAAAGTGCACTCCACAACAAAATCAAATCAATCTGCCATTAAGAATTAGTGAATAAGAAGATTGGTGTTTTGGCAAAGTGCACTCCACAACAAAATCAAATCAATCTGCCAGTAAGAATTAGTGAATAAGAAGATTGGTGTTTTGGTAAAGTGCACCCCACAACAAAATCAAATCAATCTGCCATTAAGAATAAGTGGATAAGAAGAATGGGGTTTTGGTAAAGTGCACTCCACAACAAAATCAAATCAATCTGCCATTAAGAATTAGTGAATAAGAAGATTGGGGTTTTGGTAAAGTGCACTCCACAACAAAATCAAATCAATCTGCCATTAAGAATTAGTGGATAAGAAGATTGGGGTTTTGGTAAAGTGCACTCCACAACAAAATTAAATCAATCTGCCAGTAAGAATTAATGAATAAGAAGATTGGGGTTTTGGTGAAGTGCACCCCACAACAAAATCAAATCAATCTGCCATTAAGAATAAGTGGATAAGAAGATTGGCACTTTGGTAAAGTGTACCCAACAACAAAATCAAATCAATCTGCCATTAAGAATTAGTGAATAAGAAGATTGATGTTTTGGTAAAGTGCAGCCACAAGAAAATCAAATCAATCTGCCATTAAGAATTAGTGAATAAGAAGATTGATGTTTTGGTAAAGTGCACCCCACAAGAAAATCAAATCAATCTGCCATTAAGAATTTGGGAATAAGAAGATTGATGTTTTGACAAAGTGCAGCCACAAAAAAAATCAAATCAATCTGTCATTAAGAATTAGTGGATAAGAAGAATGGGTTTTGGTAAAGTGCAGCCCACAAGAAAATCAAATCAATCTGCCATTAAGAATTTGGGAATAAGAAAATGGGCGTTTTGGCAAAGTGCACTCCACAACAAAATCAAATCAATCTACCATTAAGAATTAGTGAATAAGAAGAATGGGGTTTTGGTAAAGTGCACCCCACAACAAAATCAAATCAATCTGCCAGTAAGAATTAGTGAATAAGAAGATTGATGTTTTGGTAAAGTGCACTCGAAACAAAATCAAATCAATCTATCGTTAAGAATTAGTGGATAAGATGACTGGCGTTTTGGTAAAGTGCAGCCCACAAGAAAATCAAATCAATCTGCCATTAAGAATTTGGGAATAAGAAATTGGCGTTTGGCAAAGTGCACTCCACAACAAAATCAAATCAGTCTACCATTAAGAATTAGTGAATAAGAAGATTGGGGTTTTGGTAAAGTGCACTTCACAACAAAATCAAAACAATCTGCCAGTAAGAATTAGTGAATAAGAAGATTGGGGTTTTGGTAAAGTGCACTCGAAACAAAATCAAATCAATCTGCCATTAAGAATAAGTGGATAAGAAGAATGGCATTTTGGCAAAGTGCACTCCACAACAAAATCAAATCAATCTGCCATTAAGAATTAGTGAATAAGAAGATTGGTGTTTTGGTAAAGTGCACTCACAACAAAATCAAATCAATCTGCCAGTAAGAATTAGTGAATAAGAAGATTGGTGTTTTGGTAAAGTGCACCCCAACAAAATCAAATCAATCTGCCATTAAGAATTAGTGATAAGAAGAATGGGGTTTTGGTAAAGTGCACTCCACAACAAAATCAAATCAATCTGCCATTAAGAATTAGTGAATAAGAAGATTGGGGTTTTGGTAAGTGCACTCCACAACAAAATCAAATCAATCTGCCATTAAGAATTAATGAATAAGAAGATTGGGGTTTGGTGAAGTGCACCCCACAACAAAATCAAATCAATCTGCCATTAAGAATAAGTGGATAAGAAGATTGGCACTTTGGTAAAGTGCACCAACAACAAAATCAAATCAATCTGCCATTAAGAATTAGTGAATAAGAAGATTGATGTTTTGGTAAAGTGCAGCCAACAAGAAAATCAAATCAATCTGCCATTAAGAATTAGTGAATAAGAAGATTGATGTTTTGGTAAAGTGCACCCCACAAGAAAATCAAATCAATCTGCCATTAAGAATTTGGGAATAAGAAGATTGATGTTTTGACAAAGTGCAGCCAACAAAAAAATCAAATAAATCTGTCATTAAGAATTAGTGGATAAGAAGAATGGGGTTTTGGTAAAGTGCAGCCCACAAGAAAATCAAATCAATCTGCCATTAAGAATTTGGGAATAAGAAAATTGGCGTTTTGGCAAAGTGCACTCCACAACAAAATCAAATCAATCTACCATTAAGAATTAGTGAATAAGAAGAATGGGGTTTTGGTAAAGTGCACCCCACAACAAAATCAAATCAATCTGCCAGTAAGAATTAGTGAATAAGAAGATTGATGTTTTGGTAAAGTGCACTCGAAACAAAATCAAATCAATCTGCCATTAAGAATTAGTGGATAAGAAGATTGGCGTTTTGGTAAAGTGCAGCCCACAAGAAATCAAATCAATCTGCCATTAAGAATTTGGGAATAAGAAAATTGGCGTTTTGGCAAAGTGCACTCCACAACAAAATCAAAACAATCTGCCATTAAGAATAAGTGGATAAGAAGAATGGCATTTTGGCAAAGTGCACTCCACAACAAAATCAAATCAATCTGCCATTAAGAATTAATGAATAAGAAGATTGATGTTTTGGTAAAGTGCACTCGAAACAAAATCAAATCAATCTGCCAGTAAGAATTAGTGAATAAGAAGATTGATGTTTTGGTAAAGTGCAGCCCACAAGAAAATCAAATCAATCGGCAATTAAGAATTTGGGAATAAGAAAATTGGCGTTTTGGCAAAGTGCACTCCACAACAAAATCAAATCAATCTGCCATTAAGAATTAGTGAATAAGAAGAATGGGGTTTTGGTAAAGTGCACCCCACAACAAAATCAAATCAATCTGCCAGTAAGAATTAGTGAATAAGAAGATTGATGTTTTGGTTAAGTGCACTCGAAACAAAATCAAATCAATCTATCATTAAGAATTAGTGGATAAGAAGAATGGCATTTTGGTAAAGTGCACTCACAACAAAATCAAATCAATCTGCCATTAAGAATTAGTGAATAAGAAGATTGATGTTTTGGTAAAGTGCACTCGAAACAAAATCAAATCAATCTGCCAGTAAGAATTTGTGAATAAGAAGATTGACGTTTTGGCAAAGTGCACTCCACAACAAAATCAAATCAGTCTACCATTAAGAATTAGTGAATAAGAAGAATGGGGTTTTGGTAAAGTGCACCCCACAACAAAATCAAATCAATCTGCCATTAAAAATAAGTGGATAAGAAGATTGGCACTTTGGTAAAGTGTACCCAACAACAAAATCAAATCAATCTGCCATTAAGAATTTGGGAATAAGAAAATTGGCGTTTTGGCAAAGTGCACTCAACAACAAAATCAAATCAGTCTACCATTAAGAATTAGTGAATAAGAAGATTGGGGTTTTGGTAAAGTGCACTTCACAACAAAATCAAAACAATCTGCCAGTAAGAATTAGTGAATAAGAAGATTGGGGTTTTGGTAAAGTGCACTCGAAACAAAATCAAATCAATCTGCCATTAAGAATAAGTGGATAAGAAGAATGGCATTTTGGTAAAGTGCACTCCACAACAAAATCAAATCAATCTGCCATTAAGAATTAGTGAATAAGAAGATTGGTGTTTTTGCAAAGTGCACTCCACAACAAAATCAAATCAATCTGCCAGTAAGAATTAGTGAATAAGAAGATTGATGTTTTGGTAAAGTGCACTCCACAACAAAATCAAATCAATCTGCCAGTAAGAATTAGTGAATAAGAAGATTGGGGTTTTGGTAAAGTGCACCCCACAACAAAATCAAATCAATCTGCCATTAAGAATAAGTGGATAAGAAGAATGGGGTTTTGGTAAAGTGCACTCCACAACAAAATCAAATCAATCTGCCATTAAGAATTAGTGAATAAGAAGATTGGGGTTTTGGTAAAGTGCACTCCACAACAAAATTAAATCAATCTGCCAGTAAGAATTAATGAATAAGAAGATTGGGGTTTTGGTGAAGTGCACCCCACAACAAAATCAAATCAATCTGCCATTAAGAATAAGTGGATAAGAAGATTGGCACTTTGGTAAAGTGTACCCAACAACAAAATCAAATCAATCTGCCATTAAGAATTAGTGAATAAGAAGATTGATGTTTTGGTAAAGTGCAGCCAACAAGAAAATCAAATCAATCTGCCATTAAGAATTAGTGAATAAGAAGATTGATGTTTTGGTAAAGTGCACCCCACAAGAAAATCAAATCAATCTGCCATTAAGAATTTGGGAATAAGAAGATTGATGTTTTGACAAAGTGCAGCCAACAAAAAAATCAAATAAATCTGTCATTAAGAATTAGTGGATAAGAAGAATGGGGTTTTGGTAAAGTGCAGCCCACAAGAAAATCAAATCAATCTGCCATTAAGAATTTGGGAATAAGAAAATTGGCGTTTTGGCAAAGTGCACTCCACAACAAAATCAAATCAGTCTACCATTAAGAATTAGTGAATAAGAAGAATGGGGTTTTGGTAAAGTGCACCCCACAACAAAATCAAATCAATCTGCCAGTAAGAATTAGTGAATAAGAAGATTGATGTTTTGGTAAAGTGCACTCGAAACAAAATCAAATCAATCTATCGTTAAGAATTAGTGGATAAGATGACTGGCGTTTTGGTAAAGTGCAGCCCACAAGAAAATCAAATCAATCTGCCATTAAGAATTTGGGAATAAGAAAATTGGCGTTTTGGCAAAGTGCACTCCACAACAAAATCAAATCAGTCTACCATTAAGAATTAGTGAATAAGAAGATTGGGGTTTTGGTAAAGTGCACTTCACAACAAAATCAAAACAATCTGCCAGTAAGAATTAGTGAATAAGAAGATTGATGTTTTGGTAAAGTGCACTCGAAACAAAATCAAAACAATCTGCCATTAAGAATAAGTGGATAAGAAGAATGGCATTTTGGCAAAGTGCACTCCACAACAAAATCAAATCAATCTGCCATTAAGAATTAGTGAATAAGAAGATTGATGTTTTGGTAAAGTGCACTCGAAACAAAATCAAATCAATCTGCCAGTAAGAATTAGTGAATAAGAAGATTGATGTTTTGGTAAAGTGCACTCGAAACAAAATCAAATCAATCTGTCATTAAGAATTAGTGAATAAGAAGATTGGGGTTTTGGTAAAGTGCAGCCCA
Source organism: Clytia hemisphaerica (assembly GCF_902728285.1). Lineage (NCBI taxonomy): Eukaryota > Metazoa > Cnidaria > Hydrozoa > Leptothecata > Clytiidae > Clytia > Clytia hemisphaerica. The sequence goes on from NW_027103900.1 coordinate 1,581,439, forward strand.
CAAGCAAATCAAATCAATCTGCCATTAAGAATTTGGGAATAAGAAAATTGGCATTTTGGCAAAGTACACTCCACAACAAACTCAAATCAGTCTACCATTAAGAATTAGTGAATAAGAAGATTGGGGTTTTGGTAAAGTGCACTCACAACAAAATCAAAACAATCTGCCAGTAAGAATTAGTGAATAAGAAGATTGGGGTTTTGGTAAAGTGCACTCGAAACAAAATCAAATCAATCTGCCATTAAGAATAAGTGGATAAGAAGAATGGCATTTTGGCAAAGTGCACTCCACAACAAAATCAAATCAATCTGCCATTAAGAATTAGTGAATAAGAAGATTGGTGTTTTGGTAAAGTGCACTCCACAACAAAATCAAATCAATCTGCCAGTAAGAATTAGTGAATAAGAAGATTGGTGTTTTGGTAAAGTGCACCCCACAACAAAATCAAATCAATCTGCCATTAAGAATAAGTGGATAAGAAGAATGGGGTTTTGGTAAAGTGCACTCCACAACAAAATCAAATCAATCTGCCATTAAGAATTAGTGAATAAGAAGATTGGGGTTTTGGTAAAGTGCACTCCACACACAAAATCAAATCAATCTGCCATTAAGAATTAATGAATAAGAAGATTGGGGTTTTGGTGAAGTGCACCCCACAACAAAATCAAATCAATCTGCCATTAAGAATAGTGGATAAGAAGATTGGGTTTTGGTAAAGTGTACCCAACAACAAAATCAAATCAATCTGCCATTAAGAATTAGTGAATAAGAAGATTGATGTTTTGGTAAAGTGCACCCCACAAGAAAATCAAATCAATCTGCCATTAAGAACTTGGGAATAAGAAGATTGATGTTTTGACAAAGTGCAGCCAACAAAAAAATCAAATAAATCTGTCATTAAGAATTAGTGGATAAGAAGAATGGGGTTTTGGTAAAGTGCACTCCACAACAAAATCAAATCAGTCTACCATTAAGAATTAGGGAATAAGAAAATTGGCGTTTTGGCAAAGTGCACTCCACAACAAAATCAAATCAATCTACCATTAAGAATTAGTGAATAAGAAGAATGGGGTTTTGGTAAAGTGCACTCGAAACAAAATCAAATCAATCTATCGTTAAGAATTAGTGGATAAGATGACTGGCGTTTTGGGAAAGTGCAGCCCACAAGAAAATCAAATCAATCTGCCATTAAGAATTTGGGAATAAGAAAATTGGCGTTTTGGCAAAGTGCACTCCACAACAAAATCAAATCAGTCTACCATTAAGAATTAGTGAATAAGAAGATTGGGGTTTTGGTAAAGTGCACTTCACAACAAAATCAAAACAATCTGCCAGTAAGAATTAGTGAATAAGAAGATTGATGTTTTGGTAAAGTGCACTCGAAACAAAATCAAAACAATCTGCCATTAAGAATAAGGGGATAAGAAGAATGGCATTTTGGCAAAGTGCACTCCACAACAAAATCAAATCAATCTGCCATTAAGAATTAATGAATAAGAAGATTGATGTTTTGGTAAAGTGCACTCGAAACAAAATCAAATCAATCTGCCAGTAAGAATTAGTGAATAAGAAGATTGATGTTTTGGTAAAGTGCACTCGAAACAAAATCAAATAAATCTGTCATTAAGAATTAGTGAATAAGAAGATTGGGGTTTTGGTAAAGTGCAGCCCACAAGCAAATCAAATCAATCTGCCATTAAGAATTTGGGAATAAGAAAATTAGCGTTTTGGCAAAGTGCACTCCACAACAAACTCAAATCAGTCTACCATTAAGAATTAGTGAATAAGAAGATTGGGGTTTTGGTAAAGTGCACTTCACAACAAAATCAAAACAATCTGCCAGTAAGAATTAGTGAATAAGAAGATTGGGGTTTTGGTAAAGTGCACTCGAAACAAAATCAAATCAATCTGCCATTAAGAATAAGTGGATAAGAAGAATGGCATTTTGGCAAAGTGCACTCCACAACAAAATCAAATCAATCTGCCATTAAGAATTAGTGAATAAAAAGATTGGTGTTTTGGCAAAGTGCACTCCACAACAAAATCAAATCAATCTGCCAGTAAGAATTAGTGAATAAGAAGATTGGTGTTTTGGTAAAGTGCACCGAACAACAAAATCAAATCAATCTGCCATTAAGAATAAGTGGATAAGAAGAATGGGGTTTTGGTAAAGTGCACTCCACAACAAAATCAAATCAATCTGCCATTAAGAATTAGTGAATAAGAAGATTGGGGTTTTGGTAAAGTGCACTCCACAACAAAATTAAATCAATCTGCCAGTAAGAATTAATGAATAAGAAGATTGGGGTTTTGGTGAAGTGCACCCCACAACAAAATCAAATCAATCTGCCATTAAGAATAAGTGGATAAGATGATTGGCACTTTGGTAAAGTGTACCCAACAACAAAATCAAATCAATCTGCCATTAAGAATTAGTGAATAAGAAGATTGATGTTTTGGTAAAGTGCAGCCAACAAGAAAATCAAATCAATCTGCCATTAAGAATTAGTGAATAAGAAGATTGATGTTTTGGTAAAGTGCACCCCACAAGAAAATCAAATCAATCTGCCATTAAGAACTTGGGAATAAGAAGATTGATGTTTTGACAAAGTGCAGCCAACAAAAAAATCAAATAAATCTGTCATTAAGAATTAGTGGATAAGAAGAATGGGGTTTTGGTAAAGTGCAGCCCACAAGAAAATCAAATCAATCTGCCATTAAGAATTTGCGAATAAGAAAATTGGCGTTTTGGCAAAGTGCACTCCACAACAAAATCAAATCAATCTACCATTAAGAATTAGTGAATAAGAAGAATGGGGTTTTGGTAAAGTGCACCCCACAACAAAATCAAATCAATCTGCCAGTAAGAATTAGTGAATAAGAAGATTGATGTTTTGGTAAAGTGCAGCCCACAAGAAAATCAAATCAATCTGCAATTAAGAATTTGGGAATAAGAAAATTGGCGTTTTGGCAAAGTGCACTCCACAACAAAATCAAATCAGTCTACCATTAAGAATTAGTGAATAAGAAGAATGGGGTTTTGGTAAAGTGCACCCCACAACAAAATCAAATCAATCTGCCAGTAAGAATTAGTGAATAAGAAGATTGATGTTTTGGTAAAGTGCACTCGAAACAAAATCAAATCAATCTATCGTTAAGAATTAGTGGATAAGAAGAATGGCATTTTGGTAAAGTGCACTCCACAACAAAATCAAATCAATCTGCCATTAAGAATTAGTGAATAAGAAGATTGATGTTTTGGTAAAGTGTACTCGAAACAAAATCAAATCAATCTGCCAGTAAGAATTTGTGAATAAGAAGATTGATGTTTTGGTAAAGTGCACTCGAAACAAAATCAAATCAATCTGTCATTAAGAATTAATGAATAAGAAGATTGGGGTTTTGGTGAAGTGCACCCCACAACAAAATCAAATCAATCTGCCATTAAGAATAAGTGGATAAGAAGATTGGCACTTTGGTAAAGTGTACCCAACAACAAAATCAAATCAATCTGCCATTAAGAATTTGGGAATAAGAAAATTGGCGTTTTGGCAAAGTGCACTCAACAACAAAATCAAATCAGTCTACCATTAAGAATTAGTGAATAAGAAGATTGGGGTTTTGGTAAAGTGCACTTCACAACAAAATCAAAACAATCTGCCATTAAGAATTAGTGAATAAGAAGATTGGGGTTTTGGTAAAGTGCACTCGAAACAAAATCAAATCAATCTGCCATTAAGAATAAGTGGATAAGAAGAATGGCATTTTGGTAAAGTGCACTCCACAACAAAATCAAATCAATCTGCCATTAAGAATTAGTGAATAAGAAGATTGATGTTTTGGTAAAGTGCACTCGAAACAAAATCAAATCAATCTGCCAGTAAGAATTAGTGAATAAGAAGATTGATGTTTTGGTAAAGTGCAGCCCACAAGCAAATCAAATCAATCTGCCATTAAGAATTTGGGAATAAGAAAATTGGCGTTTTGGCAAAGTGCACTCCACAACAAAATCAAATCAGTCTACCATTAAGAATTAGTGAATAAGAAGATTGGGGTTTTGGTAAAGTGCACTTCACAACAAAATCAAAACAATCTGCCAGTAAGAATTAGTGAATAAGAAGATTGGGGTTTTGGTAAGTGCACTCGAAACAAAATCAAATCAATCTGCCAGTAAGAATTAGTGAATAAGAAGATTGGTGTTTTGGTAAAGTGCACCCCACAACAAAATCAAATCAATCTGCCATTAAGAATAAGTGGATAAGAAGAATGGGGTTTTGGTAAAGTGCACTCCACAACAAAATCAAATCAATCTGCCATTAAGAATTAGTGAATAAGAAGATTGGGGTTTGGTAAAGTGCACTCCACAACAAAATCAAATCAATCTGCCATTAAGAATTATGAATAAGAAGATTGGGGTTTTGGTGAAGTTCACCCCACAACAAAATCAAATCAATCTGCCATTAAGAATTTGGGAATAAGAAGATTGATGTTTTGACAAAGTGCAGCCAACAAAAAAATCAAATAATCTGTCATTAAGAATTAGTGGATAAGAAGAATGGGGTTTTGGTAAAGTGCAGCCCACAAGAAAATCAAATCAATCTGCCATTAAGAATTTGGGAATAAGAAAATTGGCGTTTTGGCAAAGTGCACTCCACAACAAAATCAAATCAGTCTACCATTAAGAATTAGTGAATAAGAAGAATGGGGTTTTGGTAAAGTGCACCCCACAACAAAATCAAATCAATCTGCCAGTAAGAATTAGTGAATAAGAAGATTGATGTTTTGGTAAAGTGCACTCGAAACAAAATCAAATCAATCTATCGTTAAGAATTAGTGGATAAGAAGACTGGCGTTTTGGTAAAGTGCAGCCCACAAGAAAATCAAATCAATCTGCCATTAAGAATTTGGGAATAAGAAAATGGCGTTTTGGCAAAGTGCACTCCACAACAAAATCAAATCAATCTGCCATTAAGAATTAGTGAATAAGAAGATTGGGGTTTTGGTAAAGTGCACTTCACAACAAAATCAAAACAATCTGCCAGTAAGAATTAGTGAATAAGAAGATTGATGTTTTGGTAAAGTGCACTCGAAACAAAATCAAAACAATCTGCCATTAAGAATAAGTGGATAAGAAGAATGGCATTTTGGCAAAGTGCACTCCACAACAAAATCAAATCAATCTGCCATTAAGAATTAGTGAATAAGAAGATTGATGTTTTGGTAAAGTGCACTCGAAACAAAATCAAATCAATCTGCCAGTAAGAATTAGTGAATAAGAAGATTGATGTTTTGGTAAAGTGCACTCGAAACAAAATCAAATCAATCTGTCATTAAGAATTAGTGAATAAGAAGATTGGGGTTTTGGTAAAGTGCAGCCCACAAGCAAATCAAATCAATCTGCCATTAAGAATTTGGGAATAAGAAAATTGGCATTTTGGCAAAGTACACTCCACAACAAACTCAAATCAGTCTACCATTAAGAATTAGTGAATAAGAAGATTGGGGTTTTGGTAAAGTGCACTTCACAACAAAATCAAAACAATCTGCCAGTAAGAATTAGTGAATAAGAAGATTGGTGTTTTGGTAAAGTGCACCCCACAACAAAATCAAATCAATCTGCCATTAAGAATAAGTGGATAAGAAGAATGGGGTTTTGGTAAAGTGCACTCCACAACAAAATCAAATCAATCTGCCATTAAGAATTAGTGAATAAGAAGATTGGGGTTTTGGTAAAGTGCACTCCACAACAAAATTAAATCAATCTGCCAGTAAGAATTAATGAATAAGAAGATTGGGGTTTTGGTGAAGTGCACCCCACAACAAAATCAAATCAATCTGCCATTAAGAATAAGTGGATAAGAAGATTGGCACTTTGGTAAAGTGTACCCAACAACAAAATCAAATCAATCTGCCATTAAGAATTAGTGAATAAGAAGATTGATGTTTTGGTAAAGTGCAGCCAACAAGAAAATCAAATCAATCTGCCATTAAGAATTAGTGAATAAGAAGATTGATGTTTTGGTAAAGTGCACCCCACAAGAAAATCAAATCAATCTGCCATTAAGAACTTGGGAATAAGAAGATTGATGTTTTGACAAAGTGCAGCCAACAAAAAAATCAAATAAATCTGTCATTAAGAATTAGTGGATAAGAAGAATGGGGTTTTGGTAAAGTGCAGCCCACAAGAAAATCAAATCAATCTGCCATTAAGAATTTGGGAATAAGAAAATTGGCGTTTTGGCAAAGTGCACTCCGCAACAAAATCAAATCAATCTACCATTAAGAATTAGTGAATAAGAAGAATGGGGTTTTGGTAAAGTGCACCCCACAACAAAATCAAATCAATCTGCCAGTAAGAATTAGTGAATAAGAAGATTGATGTTTTGGTAAAGTGCAGCCCACAAGAAAATCAAATCAATCTGCCATTAAGAATTTGGGAATAAGAAAATTGGCGTTTTGGCAAAGTGCACTCCACAACAAAATCAAATCAGTCTACCATTAAGAATTAGTGAATAAGAAGAATGGGGTTTTGGTAAAGTGCACCCCACAACAAAATCAAATCAATCTGCCAGTAAGAATTAGTGAATAAGAAGATTTATGTTTTGGTAAAGTGCACTCGAAACAAAATCAAAACAATCTGCCATTAAGAATAAGTGGATAAGAAGAATGGCATTTTGGCAAAGTGCACTCCACAACAAAATCAAATCAATCTGCCATTAAGAATTAGTGAATAAGAAGATTGATGTTTTGGTAAAGTGCACTCGAAACAAAATCAAATCAATCTGCCAGTAAGAATTAGTGAATAAGAAGATTGATGTTTTGGTAAAGTGCACTCGAAACAAAATCAAATCAATCTGTCATTAAGAATTAGTGAATAAGAAGATTGGGGTTTTGGTAAAGTGCAGCCCACAAGCAAATCAAATCAATCTGCCATTAAGAATTTGGGAATAAGAAAATTGGCGTTTTGGCAAAGTGCACTCCACAACAAAATCAAATCAGTCTACCATTAAGAATTAGTGAATAAGAAGATTGGGGTTTTGGTAAAGTGCACTTCACAACAAAATCAAAACAATCTGCCAGTAAGAATTAGTGAATAAGAAGATTGGGGTTTTGGTAAAGTGCACTCGAAACAAAATCAAATCAATCTGTCATTAAGAATAAGTGGATAAGAAGAATGGCATTTTGGCAAAGTGCACTCCACAACAAAATCAAATCAATCTGCCATTAAGAATTAGTGAATAAGAAGATTGGTGTTTTTGCAAAGTGCACTCCACAACAAAATCAAATCAATCTGCCAGTAAGAATTAGTGAATAAGAAGATTGGTGTTTTGGTAAGGTGCACCCCACAACAAAATCAAATCAATCTGCCATTAAGAATTAGTGAATAAGAAGATTGGGGTTTTGGTAAAGTGCACTCCACAACAAAATTAAATCAATCTGCCAGTAAGAATTAATGAATAAGAAGATTGGGGTTTTGGTGAAGTGCACCCCACAACAAAATCAAATCAATCTGCCATTAAGAATAAGTGGATAAGAAGATTGGCACTTTGGTAAAGTGTACCCAACAACAAAATCAAATAAATCTGCCATTAGAATTAGTGAATAAGAAGATTGGTGTTTTGGTAAAGTGCACCCCCCAACAAAATCAAATCAATCTGCCAGATTAGTGAATAAGAAGATGGGCGTTTTGGTAAAGTGCACTCACTCCACAACAAAATCAAATCAATCTGTCATTAAGAATACGTGAATAAGAAGAATGGCGTTTTGGTAAAGTGCACTCCACAACAAAATCAAATCAATCTGCCATTAAGAATTAGTGAATAAGAAGAATGGCGTTTTGGTAAAGTGCACTCCACAACAAAATCAAATCAATCTGCCATTAAGAATAAGTGAATAAGAAGAATGGCGTTTTGGTAAAGTGCACCCCCCAACAAAATCAAATCAATCTGCCAGATTAGTGAATAAGAAGATGGGCGTTTTGGTAAAGTGCACTCACTCCACAACAAAATCAAATCAATCTGTCATTAAGAATAAGTGAATAAGAAGAATGGGGTTTTGGTAAAGTGCACTCCACAACAAAATCAAATCAATCTGCCATTAAGAATTAGTGGATAAGAAGATTGGGGTTTTGGTAAAGTGTACTTAACAACAAAATCAAATCAATCTGCCATTAAGCATTAGTGAATAAGAAGATTGGGGTTTTGGTAAAGTGCACTCCACAACAAAATCAAATCAATCTGCCATTAAGAATTAGTGAATAAGAAGATTGGCGTTTTGGTAAAGTGCACTCCACAACAAAATCAAATCAATCTGCCATTAAGAATAAGTGGATAAGAAGATTGGGGTTTTGGTAAAGTGTACCCAACAACAAAATCAAATAAATCTGCCATTAGAATTAGTGAATAAGAAGATTGGGGTTTTGGTGAAGTGCACTCCACAACAAAATCAAATCAATCTGCCATTAAGAATAAGTGGATAAGAAGAATGGGATTTTGGTAAAGTGTACTTAACAACAAAATCACCGATTTTTTCAGGGTATTTGCACATCTATGAGGGCTGTGGAATGAGCGAAGGATTTTACAGATTTCCCTATTCCAGATATCATATTTGAAAAAATTCAAATCAATCTGCCATTAAGAATTAGTGAATAAGAAGATTGGGGTTTTGGTAAAGTGCAACTCCACAACAAAATTAAATCATCTGCCAGAAGAATAATGAATAAGAAAGGGGTTTTGGTGAAGTCACCCACAACAAATAAATCAAGCTCCAGATAGATTGGCAGGAGTGGAGCCATTAGAATTAGTGGAAGATTGTTTTGGTAAAGTGCACCCCCCAACAAAATCAAATCAATCTGCCAGATTAGTGAATAAGAAGATGGGCGTTTTGGTAAAGTGCACTCACTCCACAACAAAATCAAATCAATCTGTCATTAAGAATACGTGAATAAGAAGAATGGCGTTTTGGTAAAGTGCACTCCACAACAAAATCAAATCAATCTGCCATTAAGAATTAGTGAATAAGAAGAATGGCGTTTTGGTAAAGTGCACCCACACAAAATCAATCAATCTGCCAGGGAATAAAAGATGGGCGTTTTGGTAAAAACTCCCCCACACAAAAATCAAATCAATCTGCCATTAAGAATAGTGATAAGAAGAGGGGGTTGTAAAGTTACTCCACAACAAAATCAAATCAATCTGCCATTAAGAATTAGTGAATAAGAAGATTGGGGTTTTGGTAAAGTGCACTCCACAACAAAATCAAATCAATCTGCCATTAAGAATTAGTGAATAAGAAGATTGGGGTTTTGGTAAAGTGCACTCCACAACAAAATCAAATCAATCTGCCATTAAGGTGAATAAGAAGATTGGCGTTTTGGGTGCACGCCACAACAAATCAAATCAATCTGCCTGACCCAACAACTTAAATTAGAATTAGTGAATAAGAAGATTGGGGTTTTGGTGAAGTGCACTCCACAACAAAATCAAATCAATCTGCCATTAAGAATAAGTGGATAAGAAGAATGGGATTTTGGTAAAGTGTACTTAACAACAAAATCACCGATTTTTTCAGGGTATTTGCACATCTATGAGGGCTGTGGAATGAGCGAAGGATTTTACAGATTTCCCTATTCCAGATCTCATATTTTGAAAAAACTGTTTTTTTTGGCTTTTACCCCCGGATTTTGATTTCATTATTTATCCTAAAGTGCTTCTACATACCAAAAATCATTAACCAAGTATTTGTAGTTCTCTCTAAAACGTTGACACAAGATTATTTTTATTTTTCGGAAAAGTCGTACCAAACCCCCGTCTTCCAATTTTTTTTTAATATTTACTTTAGGTCATAAATAATAATACTTGGAAGTTACAAGCCAAACAATGTAATCAACATTTAAAGTTAAAATCATTTTCGAATCGCTTCTAAATTCATGTACATGTACTTTCACATCTCCATTCATTTTTTATTGTTAAATGACAGTTTATGTGTGATTAAGGTTCAAAAAAAAGAAGCAAAGGGATTTTTCTTTAAAGTTTGTATTTCTATTTTTGTCTGGTTTCAAAGTTGCTCGTCTGCCAACAGACCCTGTTCGCTAACCGGCCAACCTACTCTAAAGCAGTCAATTTATACCAACCCAAACATATGAGTCATCCTTTTATTCAGGATTATTCAACATATCAAACAAGATTTTGGTTAGTCTTGATATAATGCTAGAATGGGGAGAGTTTTTCAAAGATGGTGTTCCGGTTACAAACTATATTGTGAGAAAGCTGAAAGCTCTTCAATTGAAAATACCAAAAGTAAATATATAACAATTATTCCACAAATTTTATTTTCGTAATTGACTAAAAGTATGATAATATGGTGTATACCACAGAGGTTTTTAATGAATTATTAAAATATTTTTTTCTTGGTTGGGATTTAATTCCTGTTTTTAACCCTTCTTTCAGGAGTTTTATTTTAGCAACACAGAATTTAGCTACATGGTCACAACCATGTATGATGGATTTTTTGGATTTGAGGCTATGACTGTCAGAGATTTGCAAGATGCCATTTGTGGTCATTGTGGAATCGCAGGAAAAGTTTATTTTGGAGATGGAAATGAGAAGAACTGCTGTTCAATTAAAGATGTAAGTGTGTGGTAGATTTTTTTCTAAAAGATTTGTTTGTATTTGTAAACATATTATTTGGTATATATTTATTTGATAAATTATTTGGTCTAAAAAGTTATGGAAATGCCATGAAACTAGGGTAAGCAAGTTTATAATTTTTTACTGAAAAAATCCCTTTTTCAATCTACTTTTTATGTATACTCTTCTGTTTTGCAACTTCAATTCAGTCAACTAAAGTTTTCTAAAAGTATAAAACTAAAACTTCTTTTTTGGTGAGTGTGATGCAATCAAGGTGTTGCGTTTTAAAAACATAAAAAAGTTACTCTAAATGCATGTCTTTGCACCTCTTATGGAAAGGGGGATTCAATTTGTTTAGTAAAAAGTGTTTTTTAATCAACCAGTCCTTTTAAAATCAGACCCAGAAGGGCAAAACTGGTAATTTCGTTTTATTTATATACTTTTATTGAAGGTCGACATGGACAATCAATTGGAAAGTATTCATGAAGAGTCTTCAGCTGATCGACTAGAAAACTTAATGGATGAATTACACTTGCATTTTTTAGAAAAGGCAACCTATGCTAGACATGTAGATCCCCTCCAATTTCATCTGAGACTAATGGCATCATCAATGACCTTTATAGATGCCATTTGACCAAAAAAACTCAAATATAATCCAAAGACAGACTCAGAACAGCAGATGCAAGCACCACACAAAAATGCCCATTTTTAAGCATTCTGGCCAACTTGGTGCATAGGGGTAGCAGGCTGAATATTGATTTTCAGCCAAAATGAGTATGATTTTCGGAATCAGCACCCAAAAAATGTTCTAAATCAACTTGTCCTGGTAGTAAATCGAAAAAAAGGTCTATTATGTCCCCCCTATTATTATAACATAATAACGATATATACAAGAGTTTAAAAAAGAGCAGTACCTCTCAATGTTATAAAATTGAAACATCGTAAACCGAAAAAAAATGAAGCATTCAGTATGAGCTGGAAAAAAAATGTTTTGTTAGCCTTTTACTACTTCCTTAGAGGAACAAAACCTTTTCATGGTTTATAAGAACAATAAATATTAATCTAAAATTAAAAATTGAATTAATAATATATTGGCTTTAAATGTACAACAGGCTAAACTTTCCTTATCAAATCCAAACAGATAAAAAGGAAAATTTCAGCTTGATGACTGTTTTATTATGTATATCACCCGCTGTACTAAACGTCAAAATAGTGTCTTGTGCTAACCGTTTGACAATCTGCTTGATAAGATAATTGAATGACATTTTTCTAGGATATGTTGAAGTTAAATGTGCAAGAATTGTATGCCACAATCTTAGTTGGAATATCAGCATGTCACCAGTTTGTAAAATCGCCTGGCCATACTGGTGGCTTCTATCACATTGTGTGCCCTCATGGAGTAAGTTAAATATAATATAAATTTTAAATTGAATCTTATTTTTGAACTTTAGAAATGAAGATTTTATCAATTCAAGGTAAAAATTTTAAATGGTGCTACTAAAATTGTATGTAAATGGGTTTTAATGAGTGCTCTCTTATTTTTCACTAGATAACTGTGGCATCAAAATTCATGATTTTGACAGAGTCAGTTCGAGATCCAGCAGACCTTTATAAGTTTAAAGTACCCACCTGTGATGTTTGTCTGTGATACACCATGTACCCTTGTGCAACACATTAACAACAGGGCCTCTGAAAAAGCCAAATAATTTTGGGAAGACTTTGATGGATGTTTTGAGATTCCAAGTCTAGACAAGGAACCAACAAAGGTATATTTATTTTTAATTTTTTATCTTTTAAATCAATTTTATTCTAATCAAGTTCTTTACAGGGCATTTTTTGGACCTATATAGAGGTTCTGTATTGGCTTGTTCAATCTTTGTCAATTACCAGGTTTTCCCAAGATTGGTTCATATGCTTTTGCTAAGATTTTTGCACAGTGATGTTTACCTTGTAGAACCCGATTTTCAAATAAATCGTTTAGCATAATTTAAGCAAAAAAACTGGCTAGATTTTTTGTGAGATGACGGCCATAATGGGTTTAATGTGTTTAAATGTGACCTAATTGATTTTTCTGAAAATATCTTTTTCTTTATAAATCTTCTAAATTTGTGTCATCATTGCTTATATCAACTTTAAATACACTGATAATCCAGTTGTTTTATTTAAGTACACCTTGCTGTAATTATTTTGTTTTATTTTTACTTTAGATGATGGAAGTTCCAAGTATAGTTCCTGCCGAATTCCAACAAGAACAAAAGGATGTATTGATAGACGGCAATCAAATACATCCATTGTCTCATGAAAAGCAGCGTTTTATTTGCGGAGACCGATTTCACACCAGGGTGAATCCCCATAAATCTAAACTCTGCGAGTTTCATGATATTGATTTATGTTTAAACAGCACAGTGAAAAAAACAAGTTATCATGAGTCGTTAAATAATAAAAAAAATAAGAAAAGAAATCGATCTACCTGTACTCAAAATTTAACACATCATATCTATTACAACTTTTTAATGGACTTCTATGACAATATGGAAATTGTGGAAAAGCAGAAGAACGATCTTTTAAAGCATAATAACAGTTTGGAACGGGATGAACTTTTTCGTTTTGTTTTTAAGTAGTATCAAATATCAAATTTCAATTTTGATTGTTAAAAATCATCCTGATGAGTGTATATACTCCTAATCAAAGATGATTTTAATCTAATTCTTGTGTTTGCTCTTAAAATCATAATCATGGTGCAGAATTGACGTTGCGTTTTGTGTCATGCGTTGAAATCCGGGGGTTTAATGTCACTTTTTTACGTCAAAAAGAGAAGCTTTTAAAAATTCTAATGTTTTATAGCACTTTTGTATAATCACTCTACAGTCTTTAAATTTATTTCAAAGGGCAAAGTTTGGTATTTTTGAAACCCTGAATTCTTCTTCTTTTGATTGATATCAAAATGACATTACGAATGAGTAATGACATAAAATTTCAAGTCGTTTTACAAACACAACCTTTTCCAGCTATATTCTATAGAAAGTAGATAAACAATGCCAAAAAAATGATGTGTAAAAGTCTATATTTTGTAAGGGAATTTTAGTACGCACTGGTCCTCTGAAGTTTCATGAAATATTTTTCAAAGTTAGCATTTGAAGATTTGACGTCGCTGGCATAGATACTTTTCACAAATTGTTTTTGTTTTGAATTCATCGCGCAGAATTGATGTTGCAATTTTTGTCATATAAAAAATGAAGTCGTTGCATTGTTTTTCGCGCGAGTTCTATTTTCGGCCAATCAAATTGCGTCACGCATTCGAAAGATTCGAAAATGTTGCAATCAAAACTGAATTCATTTGTGAGTTTGGTTTTGAGAAGAAAACATTTTCTAAAAATTAAACCTAAAATATTGTGATCTTATTCATATTTTGAAAAGACTTTGAAAACAGAAAGTTATAAAATTTATTACATTGAGATATGGTTGTAAGAGGTATGTATGTATTCGGAAATCGAATGCTTTGTTTGCTTCAGTTTTCACTACAGACTTTCCTCCCTTCGAAATTCAGTTTTCGATGGGAGCCTTTATTTATCTAAACTTTGTTTTTATTAATGGTGATTCATGTTTGGACATAAAAAACTCCCAAGGATAACCAGTAAGTTTTATTTATTTTGCAGGTAAAAAATGCTAAAGAGAATGAGTAGATATGTGTCGGTGATTTGTAAAATAAAGGGATTTCTTTTTCGAAATTGCGCATCTATGTATTGAAACGTGAAGTTAAAATTGACGTTACAGCATTTGAAAAAAGATATAACTTCAAGGCAAAAAAATCGATGGAAATTGGATTACAACCTGTACTTTTTTATATATCATTTTTTAGCATTTTTTATCCTCTTTCACTTGCGACGGGTGGGAAAATTGTCCAAATATACTTAAATCTCTGTCATCATTTTTGTCATTAACGTCAGAATTCATCAGCCTTATATTTTTTTTCGTCAGAGTGACAGTGCCTATCTTTAGGACAAAAAAGTCGATGGAAATTGTCTTAATCGATACATATATTTATACACCGTTGAAAAGAGAAAGGGCTAAACTTTCTCTCTAGAGGGGTGGGAAATTGAAAGCTACTCAACTTGTATCGTCCCTGCTCTCTTTAAGTTTGTCAAATTTTCAAAAACCTATAAAAAAAGTAACCTTTACATTATCGCTTCAAACGTTTTTACAAACTTACAAATCTAAGCAAGTTTGGTATTTCTTAAAAGAGGACAGATTCAGTGATTCAAAAATATCAAATTTATGTCTGAAAACATTATACACAGGAAGTAGTGTAATAAACAAGGGAAAGAAAAAAAATTAAGAAATTTGCAACTTCTAATTTTTTGACGTCAAAAATCTACGTCAAAACCCCCGGATTTGTTTGATGTCAAAAACTGTAACGTCAATTCTACGCGATTCTGATGTATACCAAAAAATATTTTTGCAATGATAAAAAGGATTGAAGATTGAAAGGTAGAGATTGGATTATTGGACAATTCTTAATTCAAACTAGCAGCAAGACTTTAAAGATTTGGCTGTATGTATAGAAAAAGAGTCAAAACAAAACAAAACAAAAAGTTTAAAGCAATTCTTATTTTTACAGAGAGAGACACAGACAAATTTTTCTACTACTTTTCTGTTGGCATATTTCATCTTCAAACTAAAAAAAAAAAGACTTACTCAGAACAGATCGGAGAAAAGGTCGCCTCACCGACTGCTTTCGTATTGAGAGCAATTTTATTATCTACGTGAATATTTCGACCTTATGGTTGGATTCTCATGTTTCTTGAAGACCTAACACCATGGGAGTTCTTGATATCCGAAAATGAATTACCATTGATGAAAATTTAGTTTTAAGATAAATACAATCCTTCGAAAACCGAAGGGATGTTTACAGCGAAAACTGAAGCAAAGCATTTTAAATCCTTACCTTTCACAATCAAATTTCAACATGAAATATAGAAAGTAATTTTAGAACTTTCTCTTAAAACCTTCTCCAAATTTTGTAAAAAAAGAATTATAAAATCACAAACAAAGTTGAGGTTTTTGTTTAGAAAAGTCGATCATCGATGTGTTCTTTTAAAAAGCCACTCACAAACTGACGCGAATTGTTTTTGTTTTCATGAAAGAATTTGAATGTTTTTCGAATGCGTGACGCAATTTGATTGGCGGAGATTCGAACACACGCGAAAAAGACTGCAACATCTTCTGTTTTGAGATGACAACAAAGCGTGAGCGCAATTCTCTGCCATGATTGTTACCATCTTAATGATTAAAAAATGCCATTGTTATTATTATATATAATATTTTTTTTGATGATATTTTATAATGACTTTTAGTTTAAGTCTGTTAACCATGAGGCCACCGTTCAAAAATATGTTCATATAGCCCTTGGTTAAGTTTTTTTCTGGTTTTTACTTAAAATTATTGCAATTTACATTTGCTCCCTGATTTTAATAAAAGCTTAATAAGTCAACAGCAAGACATAGTCGAACGAACTTGACAGGAGTAATGTTAATTTTTATTTTTAAACATGTTTCGATATATTAATATCATCAGTACACGCTTTTTCTTTTATAAGAATAACAAATATAAGAATATCAGGGTGAGATTTCGGGTTTAAAACAATAGGCCTATTGTTTAGAACAATAGAAAAATAAGAATAATGCTTACCCTCAACCAAAGTACACTATTCTTATAAAAAAAAAGCGTGTAATTATTTAGTGTTCCTATTCACTAATTCTTAATGGAGTCAATTTTTTTATCTGTCTTTTAATAAAAGCTTATCAACTGAAAGATTTCCTATTTCTTTTAGTTAAAATAAGAGAAAATGAACACTGAATTCAAAATTGAAAACAATGAAACATTGATAAAGAAAAATGAGAAAAAAGGCTTTGAGTTGTTCTGTCAAAATTTGTTGATTATGTTATTGACACATGAAATGCATTTTCTTATCTTATCAACAGGACTATTAGTGTGGTCGTGTTACAAAAGTACAGGCTGTTTGTAGGAAAAAAATAATATATAGCTGAAACTTTCTCCAGACCTTCTCTATAGGATGCTTATGCCTCAGGAAAAAATTCCCTAAAATCCCACTGGTGGAACATCCTTTTTTTGGGCAATTTCTTTTTTCCCCAGGAAAAACTCTAAGGTCAAAAATTTTTGAAAATTTCAAACTCTTTTTGAGACAACATCATGTATACCATTCGAAAGCTCTCAAAAAACTATATAGAAGACTTTAAGACGGGTATAGCCGATTTCATTACCTAACTCGAGATAATTCACGCAGAAGATGCAATTTTTGGTCAATTTTAGACCAAAATGTGGCGAAAAGTGGAACTTGCGCATGAAATATCTCGAGTTAGGTAATGAAATCGGCCATACCCGTTTAAAAGTCTTCTGTATAGTTTTTTGAGAGCTTTCGAATGGTATACCTGATATTGTCTGAAAATGAGTTTGAAATTTTCAAAACATTTCGCCCTTAGGGTTTTGCCTGGGGAAAAAAGAAATTGCCCAAAAAGGGAATGTTCCACCAGTGGGATTCTAGGGGATTTTTTTCCTGAGGCATAAGCATCCTATAGAGAAGGTCTGGAGAAAGTTTCAGCTATATATTATTTTTTTCCTGTAAATTATGCTAAACGACCCCACTATATTGTCTAAGACTTTACCGCTTTTACTACGACCCAGCACTTAGAAAATTGTTTAACATCGGCTTTTGGTTATGCAGTAACATTTGGCAGCAGAGTCAGAGAGGACGATGTAAAGGAATTTATTATATACCTTCAGAAGCAATATCATGTATCCAAAAAGTTCATCATTATTGAAAAAGTGGGCTACATCGTCAAGAACACCTGGTTCCTAAATGAAAAGGTGTGAATTCTGTTTCTATTTTAAACATTGTATTTTAAAGAAGATTTTCTTACTGGAGACAATCTCGTAATTTTAAAAGATGTTGAAATTCACACTCAATATGTCTTTACACTGAAAATAATACAAGTTTTACTTTAATTTCATTTTAAGCTAAATCAAATTAATGAGAAGTTTGAACCATCGGATGAATTATTCTTGCTTCAAAGGTCAAATAATCTGGAAAATCTGTATTTGACAATCGAAGACTCATTGAAAAATCCAGATGATTGTATATCAATAAAGTACACGTAGGTTTTAGCATACTTTGATTTTATGAAATTATGAAATTTAATGTTATATTTTGGAGCTTTGACTATAATAGTTCGAATTCAATTTCGAATTTTATTTGAAAAATAGAAATTACTCCAAAGAAAAGATAAGAATATATATTTTACATGCTATTTTGAACCTAAAATTACATATTCATATTATCCTTTTAGAATGTTTCAATTGTTACAAGGCTTTGGTGCTAACAAGTGAAATGCAGAGTTTGCTTTTTGCTTTGTTTTATCCCAGCTATTATTGGTTGCATCTTGTGAGACACTTGATTCGGGTAATCAGATGTTGACTTTATTCCACTAAAGAAAATAGATTTAGGCTTCAATTTGAAATTGTAGGACAGATGGTTTGTCTTAAAGGTCGTCTAACCTTGTGGGTTGGTTGTCAATTTACCCCTTGTTTTTTTCAATAACATCATATCACAAAGCTTTATATGAAAAATGGAAATTAAATTGCATCTGTGTTAAGACATTTTTTTATTTGCTGCTAAGTTAAAGTTCCCTTTATTTCATCTTGATTTGTAATCTTGATTGATGCTCTTAGTATTTTATTTTTATTATATTTATAGGTGAAAGCAACATCCTTCTTCTGCATTCAGGGACGAAAGTCAGAAATGTTGGAAAAACTTTTCTCCAGCGTATATTAACATTGGGACAAGTGGGGCATATCATAAAGGACAGGGAGAAAAACACAGACTCTTGACTTTGTGCATGGTGGCAATGGGTCTACAAGTGGAACCACCAAGTATGTTAAATCTTATCATAATCAAAAAATTAAAAAAATTTCTAACAGACTGACCCACCTCTAAAATCTAGGGTCGGATGACGGCAAACCAAGAATTTTTTAAGTCCAGCCTAACAAATCTCATCAAAATTTTTCTGCTTACAATGTCCAATGTATGTTTGAACTCCCTCCTGGGCCCACTGTGGAATATGAATGTAAAAGTCTAAACAACAGATTTCTACCTAGTGTAATTTGATTTCTCCACTTACAATTTAAACTTTGGGCATTATCTTAACAGCTTTCCCAGCTGCATAGAATTGCGTCAATTTGATTTGATTTTTGACGTGTCTTGGACTTTTCTAAAAGTGAAATTTGACTTCAAAAGCCTATAACTTGAGGGCCACTGAATCAAATATAAAAAAAAATTATGCCAAATTTAAAGTTTGCTTTACCTTCTTTACTATGACAAAAAGAATGCATTAAAAGTTCACATTATCTCGGATACAGTTTAGCTATCAAACTCTTATACTTATTTCTGGGTCACCTAGTACCATATACTCACTCTTTTAATTAATAGACTTGTGAATGCCCTGGAAAAAATCCAAATGTGCTTGAAATAATTTTTTAAGTTTTTTGGTTGCTGTGAACATCGATTTTATGAACTTTCGATCACTTCTTATCTTTTCCTAAAAGATTTTGTTTTAGGTTTAATCTTCTGAAGAAAATCTAATTCTAAATCTGATATGAAATTTTTCTTTAGCCGTTCAATCCAAGAAATCTGCAGTGAATCATCAATGGTCCTATGCGTCAATGAAACTAAAAAATGCGGAAGGGCAAGCAGAATTAATGATTAAACTTCACGAGGGGCTCTTCTGTGGGAGCAAGACTGGGGGCATGCAATATTCGGATGCATGTGGTATAGTTTTGTCATCAAACTTTAGAAAAGGGGAAAGGTAGAGTTTTTTTTGGTAAAGTGCACCCCGCAACAAAATCAAAACAATCTGCCAGTAAGAATTAGTGACTAAGAAGATTGGCGTTTTGGTAAAGTGCACTCCACAACAAAATCAAATCAATCTGCCATTAAGAATAAGTGGATAAGAAGATTGGGGTTTTGGTAAAGTGCACCCCGCAACAAAATCAAAACAATCTGCCAGTAAGAATTAGTGACTAAGAAGATTGGCGTTTTGGTAAAGTGCACTCCACAACAAAATCAAATCAATCTGCCATTAAGAATAAGTGGATAAGAAGAATGGGGTTTTGGTAAAGTGCACTTAACAACAAAATCAAATCAATTTGCCATTAAGAATTAGTGAATAAAAAAATGGCATTTTGGTAAAGTGCACTTCACAACAAAAATCAAATCAATTTGCCATTAAGAAATAGTGAATAAGAAAATTGGGGTTTTGGTAAAGTGCACTCCACAACAAAATCAAATCAATCTGCCATTAAGAATTAGTGAATAAGAAAAATGGCATTGTGGTGAAGTGCACTCCACAACAAAATCAAATCAATCTGCCATTAAGAAATAGTGGATAAGAAAAATGGGGTTTTGGTAAAGTGCACTTCACAACAAAATCAAATCAATCTGCCATTAAGAATTAGTGAATAAGAAAAATGGGGTTTTGGTGAAGTGCACTCCACAACAAAAATCAAATCAATCTGCCATTAAGAATTAGTGAATAAGAAAAATGGCGTTTTGGTGAAGTGCACTCCACAACAAAATCAAATCAATCTGCCATTAAGAAATAGTGAATAAGAAAATTGGGGTTTTGGTAAAGTGCACTCCACAACAAAATCAAATCAATCTGCCATTAAGAATAAGTGGATAAGAAGATTGGGGTTTTGGTAAAGTGCACCCCGCAACAAAATCAAAACAATCTGCCAGTAAGAATTAGTGACTAAGAAGATTGGCGTTTTGGTAAAGTGCACCCCACAACAAAAATCAAGTCAGTCTGCCATTAAGAAATAGTGAATAAGAAAAATGGGGTTTTGGTGAAGTGCACTCCACAACAAAAATCAAATCAATCTGCCATTAAGAATTAGTAAATAAGAAAAATGGCGTTTTGGTGAAGTGCACTCCACAACAAAATCAAATCAATCTGCCATTAAGAAATAGTGAATAAGAAAATTGGGGTTTTGGTAAAGTGCACTCCACAACAAAATCAAATCAATCTGCCATTAAGAATAAGTGGATAAGAAGATTGGGGTTTTGGTAAAGTGCACCCCGCAACAAAATCAAAACAATCTGCCAGTAAGAATTAGTGACAAAGAAGATTGGCGTTTTGGTAAAGTGCACTCCACAACAAAATCAAATCAATCTGCCATTAAGAATAAGTGGATAAGAAGAATGGGGTTTTGGTAAAGTGCACTTCACAACAAAAATCAAATCAATCTGCCATTAAGAAATAGTGAATAAGAAAATTGGGGTTTTGGTAAAGTGCACTCCACAACAAAATCAAATCAATCTGCCATTAAGAATAAGTGGATAAGAAGATTGGGGTTTTGGTAAAGTGTGCACCCCGCAACAAATCAAAACAATCTGCCAGTAAGAATTAGTGACAAAGAAGATTGGCGTTTTGGTAAAGTGCACTCCACAACAAAATCAAATCAATCTGCCATTAAGAATAAGTGGATACGAAGATTGGGGTTTTGGTAAAGTGCACCCCGCAACAAAATCAAAACAATCTGCCAGTAAGAATTAGTGACTAAGAAGATTGGCGTTTTGGTAAAGTGCACTCCACAACAAAATCAAATCAATCTGCCATTAAGAATAAGTGGATAAGAAGAATGGGGTTTTGGTAAAGTGCACTTAACAACAAAATCAAATCAATCTGCCATTACGAAATAGTGGATAAGAAAAAT
This sequence comes from Clytia hemisphaerica, assembly GCF_902728285.1. NCBI lineage: Eukaryota > Metazoa > Cnidaria > Hydrozoa > Leptothecata > Clytiidae > Clytia > Clytia hemisphaerica. The sequence continues at coordinate 1,602,855 of NW_027103900.1, forward strand.
GGGGTTTTGGTGAAGTGCACTTCACAACAAAATCAAAAGAATCTGCCATTAAGAAATAGTGAATAAGAAAATTGGGGTTTTGGTAAAGTGCACTTCACAACAAAATCAAATCAATCTGCCATTAAGAATAAGTGGATAAGAAAAATGGGGTTTTGGTGAAGTGCACTTCACAACAAAAATCAAATCAATCTGCCATTAAGAATTAGTGAATAAGATTGGCGTTTTGGTAAAGTGCACTCCAGGGTGTATTACAAAACGTGGTGTATTACAAAACGTGGTGCATTTTCACAAATTTTATTTCTTCTTAATTTCCACAAAAAATTTTTTTCTCCTGCTTTGATTACCTTTTGGAAAACTATTTTCCACTACAATAATCCAAATAGTTGAAAAATTTTTGAAAATTTTCAATTCTTATGGTGTGCTCTGGAAAGTTTTTATGTCGGACGGACATTTGGTAAATCATAGATGGGTTCTGATGGAAACTTCAAATACCTGTAACTGCATTAGATCATAAGTTAACATCACTAACAGTTTCGAATTGTTCAATGGTTACTTCTGTCGCAATCAAGATTTCGCCGAAAATGCTGCTTCTTATTACAATGTCCGTCCGACATAATAAAAGACACCTACAATATTTTTTATAGAACGAAAAAAACATGTGCATGTCTTACCACTACTCTGAGCTATCAACTAATAGGGCTTAAAATACGTCTTCAAACATCAATTTTTCTAAAGGAAACTCAAATCAATGCTATTTTCGATTAAATTTATAATGTCTGTCCGACATAAATATCAAAATGCCATGTATGTTAGTCCTCTGACGGTCAATAGCTCGATTCAGGTATCACTTAACCCTTTCCAGACGCACGGGCCACCGGGTGGCCCATAGCTTTGTAAAAGATTTTAACAGTTTTCGCGCCAAAATACAATAACATGGTTTTGAATAATGATTTTGAGATAATTTTCCCGTAACCTGCAAAAAACCGCTTTTCGATGTCTTGTTTACAACTAGAATTATAAATTGTCAATGTTTGTTGTAAATTTACTCAGGCTAAATCTGTAAGGGAAAAATTGCTCAAAAATTTGGAGAAAAAATCACTTTACTCAGATTCTTGGAAAGCTTTGGACATGAATTTTTTTTTACCCGGCCAGTAACTCAATTCTCTAAATAATATTCAAAGTTCAAGGCGTAAAGCAAATGCCTTTAACTCTATTTCTTTATTCAAAGTCAAAAATTTTGCATTTCCGAAAAAAAATCTGCCGATTTTTCGGTCACGTGACTAGGTGTCAGCCATATTTAAAAATTTTTTTTTGGTATTTCAAAACCCCTATTACATGTGAAAAAAACCAGGTATTACTTATCGTGATATCTTTTATCAATCACTTTCTATTGCAATTTTAGTGAAGCCAGTCAAAAATCAAATTTTTGTTTGCGTCATATAGCCGTGAAATCATGCGTCCGGAAAGGGTTAAGCTCTTTTATTCATATCGAGTATTAACCCTTAACCCTTTTTACTTCATTTCGTCCTTAGTAAAGATTTTATCAGCTTTTCCTCTGTGTAAAAGTGTCTGTCCGACACTGAAAAAAAGAATAATTACACACTGAAATTTACTTCTGGTGCTGCAAATATTACTTTTGATATTAGTATGTCGCACTTTTGTAAATCCTAATGTTAAAAAATATGTATAAGTGTAGGCCCGCGTAACTCTTTAAACTAATCCTGCCCTTAAATTCAACAAGTGAGTGATATACTTTTCGAACGTTTTTAAGTTTCGAACGTTCGAATAGTCTAAAATTGTCGTGATTTATTCGCAAGAATGATAGCATACATGATCATTTGAAGACAAACTGCAACGGAAATCGGTCACAAAAATGGGGCGTCCAAGAAAAGCTAATCCGACAACAAATGCTGAACGATGTAAGAAATACAGAGAAAAAGATCTAGAAGCTTCCAGAGCGAACGATGCATTGAGGAAAAGATTGGCAAGGCTGAGAGCAAAACAAGATCTTGAAAAACGTAAGGCGACGCTTAAAAAAGAAGCTGCAGCCAAAAGGGAGAGAAGACTACAAAAAAAATTATTACTTGAACAAAACGGTAAATTCTTTCTTTATTCTCAAATTCTTTGTTTTATCTTTTTTAAGTAAATAACTGAATGCAATAAGAGTCTCCCCCTCGGATACCAGGCTAGCAAAAACCAATTCGAAATCAAAATTGAAAATGAAGATTCCTCAGGAAGCAAGAATCTTTTTTCCATCTCGGATACAAAATAAACTTAACTATCTCGTACATTTAGAACAATCAAGTGCCAGCAACGTCAACGACACAACCGACACGACTCAACCACCGCCACCGCCATCTTCACCGCTGCCATCCACCAACAATAATACAGTAGACCCTGAAACTCCAGCCAACCAGCCATCGACCTCATCTTCTTCCATTAATTCGGCATTTAAGCACCGTAGCACAAAATATCGTTCTTTATCACAAGCTGAAAAGAGCCTGCCGCATAGCCCACGAAAAAGAAACGAGATTGTACAGCTGATGGCCTCAAAGCATTTGAAAATCAAGTTTAACAAAAAAGGAGGTCGCATGAAACAAACATTGCTGAAGGCTGAAGAGGAGTGGCTATTAACCTTCTTGGACCGTCCGGACATCTCCCGCCAAACGCCAGGCCGAAAGGACAATGTTTACATTGGGAAGGTTAATGGTAAAAGGGAGTATGCGCAAAAGATACCTTCAGTGGACAATAAGGGAGTTACTTGACATCGTGAATGGGAATAGCGAAGTTGAAGGAAGCCCGACGTTTCAGGAAGATTTCCAAAGGGATTTGACATTTAGACAGCTGTACGATTTCCTGAAAAAGCGCAAACTGTACAAGTTTTCGAATCAAACTCCTCACGAATCCTGTACGTGTGAAATTTGTGAAAACATTCGCCTCCTCGTAACGGCTGTTAATAGGAAAATGAAAAACATCGACGCAAGATTACCATCAACCGTAAACGACCTGATAGCTGAATTTACATGCCAAAACGCCGGTGAAAAATTGCATGAAAGTCTTTGTGAAGACTGTCCAACAGTCAAAATCAACGAAGAAGATTTCTTGGATCAAGACTCCGCATCGGCAAAATCAACCAATGACGACAACTCAGACAGTGAGACGGAGGAAGATGATGATATCACGTTTTATCAGTGGGTGAACGTAGATGGAAAAGCTACCAAAACACAGAAGTCCGTCACTTTTGACGAAATCAGAGAAGTCATGGTCTCCAGAATTGAAGAACTGAAGCTTCATATTCACATCCGAAATGAACAATACATTGTTTATAGCAAACTAAAGGAGAATATGCCTGGGAATGCAATTCTCGTGCATTTGGATTATGCTGAGAGTTACGAAAACAAACAACAAGACGAGTGCCAATCGGCTTATTTTGGACACACTTCTTTCAGCATTTTCATAGCCGTCTTGTACATAAGGCGAATTAATGAGTTGATCCACGAAAATGTTGTTGTTATTTCAGAAGCAAATGATCATTCCAGAATTGCTGCCCATAGCTGTATTGTCAAAGTTGTCGATGTCGTGATAGCGAAACACCCTCATTTTAATCATTACGATTCAATCGACCTCCATATATGGAGTGACGGGTGCAGCAGCCAATTCCGCTCAAAATTTGTCTTTGCACTCACCTCACTGTTTCCCAAGCGTTTTAACGTAACCAGATAACGAAAGGCACCATGGCAAAGGACCAATGGATGGCCTTGGCGGATGCATCAAGAACCTCGTCTACCGAGCAGTGATGACTGGAAAAGAAATCATCAAAACCCCAGAAGAATTCGCAAACTGCGCTCAAAAGCTGTCAAAAAATGTCAACTGCGTGTACATGCCAATCAAAGAGGTTATGGCAGAACCTGAAAACATCGAAAGAGCACCGTACACGGCGGACATGCAAATTCTCAAAGTGCATATGGCGAAATTGCAGATTACATGGGCTGAGTTCCATTGTATGAAGCTTTATCGGATCGCGTCAGACAAGGAACCCTTTTATGTTGAATGGTATGAACGAGAGGATGGTACCACTCCTTGTGGCCATTTCGATACCGTTGATCAAGAGAGGAGATCGAAACCACGTGCGCCAAATGCATCATGGGGGAAAATGGTGACGGCTGGTTGAGATGCCCAAGTTGTAACCAGTGGTACCACGAAGGATGCTTTCTGTCCTCTTAAATACCTTATTTGACATTCATTTAGAGTTCTTTCTGTATTTCTATGTTTATGAAAATAGCTTTTAGTTTTTATGTCGGACAGACATTTTGTAATTCGTTTCATATAGAATTTGGGTAGTTCATAATATAACAAGCTAGATGCTGAATGGACCTACCTGATGATGAAAGTTAGATAGCAATGCAAGGAGAAAAATGAAAAAAATCAGTCAGAAAACATAGCGTTTAGCGAAAATGCATAACGCAAGAAATTCATCATTGATTGATGGTGGGGGGGAGAGGGAAGGGTTGTAGGGAAAAAATAAATAGAAAGTTCTGGTCGAAATCAGTTTTATTGACAATTGAATCATGCTTGATGGTGAGCATTGTTATCGATAATGTTTTTGTGTGAAAAACATAGAAATATGAGGAAAAAACCCAATGAAAATCTGCAAAAACGGCGATTTCTGGAATTTTCAACCGGAAAAAATTTTTTCTCAAAAATCGAACACGGCCATGTTTTGAGCATTGCGAATACGCATCTTTCTGCAAAAAATCAGAAAAAAATAGAAATAAAAATTCGAGGAAATGTCAAAAAACCGGTTTTTCCGGCATATTTCCGGCATTTTAGGCCGGAAAAAAATGTTTTTTCGAAAATCGGGCTCCGTCACATTTTAGATATTGTCATATTGCGTCAGTGTGAAAAAAATTTCATAAAAAAATATAAAGGACAGCTCGAGAGAAATTCAAGAAATACTGTCTTTCCGGCGAAAATAGGTTGTTCCGGCGACTTTTAAAAAAGTTCCGGCTTCAAAAATCAATTTTATTGAAAATTGAAACATGCTTGATAGTGGGCATTGCTATTAAAAATGTTTTTGAATGAAAAAACAACCAATTATAAGGAAAAAGTCCAATGAAAATCTAGAAAAACGGCGATTTCCGGCATATTTCAGGCATTTTCCGCCGGAAAATTTTTTTTCTCAAAAATCGGAATCGGCCATTTTTGGGCATTGTTAATAAGCATCTTTGAGCAAAAAATCAGAAAAAACTAATTATAAATACTCGAGAAAATGCCAAAAATCCAGTTTTTCCGGTATATTTCCGGTATTTTCGGCAGCAAATGAATTTTTTTCGAAAATCGGGCTCCGTCACATTTTAGATATTGTCATATTGCGTCAGTGTGAAAAATTTCATAAAAAAATATAAAGGACAGCTCGAGAAATTCAAGAAATACTGTCTTTCCGGCGAAAATAGGTTGTTCCGGCGACTTTTAAAAAAGTTCCGGCTTCAAAAATCAATTTTATTGAAAATTGAAACATGCTTGATAGTGGGCATTGCTATTTAAACAATGTTTTTGAATGAAAAAACAACCAATTATAAGGAAAAAGTCCAATGAAAATCTAGAAAAACGGCGATTTCCGGCATATTTCAGGCATTTTCCGCCGGAAAAATTTTTTTCTCAAAAATCGGAATCGGCCATTTTTGGGCATTGTTAATAAGCATCTTTGAGCAAAAAATCAGAAAAAACTAATTATAAATACTCGAGAAAATGCCAAAAATCCAGTTTTTCCGGTATATTCCGGTATTTTCGGCCGCAAATGAAATTTTTTTCGAAAAATCAGGCTTCGTCACAAATTTAGGTATTGACATTTTGCATCAGTGTGCAAAATTTCATGAAAAAATATAACGTACAGCTCAAGAGAAATTCACGAAATACTGTTTTTCCGGCGAAAATCGGCTGTTGTCTTGTTCCGGCGATTTTTAGAAAGTTCCGGCTTCAAAAATCAGTTTTATTGACAATTGAATCATGCTTGATCGTGGACATTGCTATTAATAATGTTTTTGTATGAAAAACAACGAAATAATAAGGAAAAAGTCCAATGAAAATCTGCAAAAAAAACGGCGATTTCCGGCATATTTCCGGCATTTTCGACCGGAAAAGATTTTTTCTCTAAAATTGGACTCGGCCAAGTTTTGGGCATTGCTAATACGCATCTTTGTGCAAAAAATTAGAAAAAACTAATGATGAAATCTTGAGAAAATGCCAAAAAACCGGGTTTTCCGGCATATTTCCGGCATTTTTGGCCGGAAATGATTTTTTTTCGAAAATCGGGCTCCGTCACATTTTGGGCATTGCCATTTTGCATCATTGTGCCAAAAATCAGAAAAAACTAATGAGCCAATCCTGAGAAAAGCTGGTAACAGACGGACGGACGAACGGACGGACGGACGAACGGACAGAGGTTAATTTATAGGACCTCCAGGTAGGTCCAAAAAAACACAAGCAAATAGTTTCAATTCATGTCTCAAAGTTCCGGTGTGTTTTGTTTAGCCTGCAAAAATATTTAGGAGAATAACACCAACTTCTCTGATACTGATAGTTTTTATGTCGGACGGACATTATTCTTTGATTTGAATTTAAAAAAGGTCTGTTCACTTTCACAATTTGGAATTTTGAAGACAGTTTTCGAATATTAGGAAGATTGGTTAAAAACTCTAAAGGCAATAATTTAAGAACCCGACATGTCCGTCCGACATAAAAAAATGACTTGCCTGTCCAATTCAATAACTTTGATTAATCCATGGCGATAATAACCTAATTTCTTCTATCCTCTAAACAATATACGAATCTTGATAAGTCCCAAAAATTGAGTCGGTGCATCTATTTTTGAGATAGCAATGCAAGATTTCATCAAAAAGTAGAAAATCAGTGTTTCTATCGTGTCCGTCCGACATGAAAAACATTTTTGCAAAAAAAAAATATTCATGTGCTGATATTTCTGTTTTCTTTTTACTTTCATAAAATATAGCACAAGGCAAAACTTTGGCCTTAGTTACAGGTCCTAGGTCCTTTGAGTTCACTTTTAATAGGTTGGCAAAGTATCGATTTGTCCGTCCGACATAAAAACTAGTTTCGTAACAGACCCTCCACAACAAATAAGAAATAGTGAATGAGAAAATTGTAGTTTTGGCAAAGTGCAGCCCACAAAAAAATCAAATAAATCTGCCATCAAGAATTTGGGAATGAGAAGATTGTGGTTTTGGTAAAGTGCAGCCCACAACAAAATCAAATCAATCTGCCATTAAGAATAAGTGAATAAGAAGATTGGGGTTTTGGTAAAGTGCACTCCACAACAAAATCAAATCAATCTGCCATTAAGAATTAGTGAATAAGAAAAATGGCATTTTGGTAAAGTGCACCCCACAAGAAAATCAATTCAATCTGCCATTAAGAATTAGCGAATAAGAAAAATGGCATTTTGGTAAAGTGCACCCCACAAGAAAATCAAATCAATCTGCCACTAAGAATTTGGGAATAAGAAGACTGATGTTTTGGTAAAGTGTACTTAACAACAAAATCAAATCAATATGTCATAAAGAATTAGTGAATAAGAAGATTGGGGTTTTGGTAAAGTGCAGCCCACAAAAAAATCAAATAAATCTGCCATTAAGAATTAGTGAATAAGAAGATTGGCGTTTTGGTAAAGTGCAGCCCACAAAAAAATCAAATAAATCTGCCATTAAGAATAAGTAAATAAGAAGATTGATGTTTTGGTAAAGTGCAGCCCACAAGAAAATCAAATAAATCTGCCATCAAGAATTAGTGAATAAGAAGATTGGGGTTTTGGTGAAGTGCAGCCCACAAGAAAATCAAATAAATCTGCCATTAAGAATTAGTGAATAAGAAGATTGATGTTTTGGTAAAGCGCACTCCACAACAAAATCAAATAAATCTGCCATTAAGAATTAGTGAATAAGAAGATTGATGTTTTGGTAAAGTGCAGCCCACAAAAAAATCAAATAAATCTGCCATCAAGAATTAGTGAATAAGAAGATTGGCGTTTTGGTAAAGTGCAGCCCACAAAAAAATCAAATAAATCTGCCATTAAGAATTAGTGAATAAGAAGATTGGGGTTTTGGTAAAGTGCACTCCACAACAAAATCAAATCAATATGCCATTAAGAATTAGTGAATAAGGAGATATGGATTATAAAAAAGTGCACACCACAACAAAATCAATCATTTTGCGATTAAGAATTAGTCAACTGAGAGGATTAGCGTTTTGGTCAATATAACAATAGACAGACACTGTCCTGTTATGAACCATGTGCCTGATATGAAACAGGGACACTATGTAAAAATAACACCTTAAAGAATTAGTGAACAGGAAGATTGACGATTTGGTAAGTGCACTCTACAACAAAATCATATCAATCTGCCATTAAGAATTAGTGAATAAGGAGACATGGGTTATAGAAAAGTGCACACCACAGCAAAATCAAATAAATCTGCCATTAAGAAATAGTGAATTAGAAGAATTGCACTTTGGTAAAGTCCACCCCACAACAAAATCAAATCAATCTGCCATTAAGAATTAGTGAATAAGAAGATTGGGGTTTTGGTAAAGTGCACTCCACAACAAAATCAAATCAATCTGTCATTAACGGTATACACACTGTTTTTTGACTCACTTTTTAAGTGTCGATTTGACGCTTCAAACTTTCAAACATACTGGAACACAAACATCTCATTACAAGGTTGAAAATTACGGATGAGCTTGAGTTTTTACTGCTTTTTTCGTGTAGAGGGGGTTAAAAGGATTTTTCTGGGGGATTAAGCTCTTTAGGGAATGTTACTTTTTTAGCAATGATATTGTCTTACCTTAAATTACTTACACTGCAGTTTTGGGAATCAACTGTTAACAAAAATCCAATTTCTCTAGTTTAGTTTAGGCGTTGAATCTGGCGATGTCGTCGAAAACAAGAAATGATTTACACAAATCAATCAACAAAATAGAAAACATTGGATGGAGGTTAGTAAGGTTTTATATTACGACTAATAAGGTAGTTTCTTTTTTTTTCCTACGGCGCTACTTTTTCCTTTTTCTATGATTTTTCAAAAGATAATTGTCATTTCACATACTTCCCGTTTGAAAAAGGTATATATTTGAATAAATCTAATTTCCACTCTGTTGAAATTGACTTTCCTGTAGGGGTGTTTAGTTAAATTTTTCTGTGAGATAAACCCTTTACGTTACGATTTTAAAATTACGATATTGCTCTTCTTTAAGACCTTTACTCATTTCAATATTCAGGCATTCAAATATGTTTCTAAGAAGTTAAGGTTTGAGCTCAGTCTCAATTGATCTATGACCTCAATCTTTTCAATCATGAATAACGACGAACAAAAACAATTGCCACTTTTTTGGCGCTATATGCGTCGACTAGCTTCAAAACCAGTAGCTCATCTAGCCTCACTCAAACCACTGCTATCTCTTCAGCAGTTGGAATTGATGTCCTTACAACGTTGAATCGACTCATTGACAGTCATCTTAGTGCATTATTACCAACATCTGTCCTTTCCGGCAGCCTCAAGTCTCATCCACCCAAATCAGAACAACGATGCCAAAATTTGCCTCTTCAAACCTTTCCTCAGAACAATCTTAACCACTGGCTCGCACAATCAGTGCAGCTGCCCCCAACCCCCTCGCAGGCTAATATTTTGCAATTCTTTTGGGTTACCTATTCATCGGGGATACCTAGCTGTTTTGATGGAGGCTCTTGGGGCTGTGTATATTTTCCAAATTGAATTTTTCAAAATTTTCAAATTATTCAGTTTTTTTACCCCAGCACCCAGTTTCCCCATCCGATTCTCTTGTTTCTTTTGTTTCCCATCATGTCATCTTTTGCTATATTTTTCAAATGTGATTGTTTTTATTTATAGCCGCCATTTTTATAGCATAAAAACGAAGCTTTTCTCATGCGAGTGCGCTTCTTGCTAGCATAGAGAAGCTAAAACTTTAGGATAAGGGTAAGCAAACATGATAGCTAGTTGTGTTTTTGGCTCCGTTTAATCGTTTAACACTCACACTCATAACTGATTACAATCTTCTGGTATACAAAAGAACAAAAAGTGTCAATTCAAAAAAATTATCGGCTGAATGGGGGTACCTAAACTCAAGCTATTTCTCAAGGGGACCTAACTCGTTGGGTCATGCTTCAATGGGGGCACCTGAAAAGTGGGCTGAAACCATGGCAGAAGACTTGAGCGAACAACTACTAGATGGGAATGAAACGACTGAGAGTTGAAAACCCAAAAACGATTAAGAACCAGAAAATCAATTTACCTCTGGAACATTTGGAAAAAGTAAATACTTTGATAGTCAATAAACTAAATGTTGGTAACACTTTATTTAGGTGCTGAGAAAACGCCAGCAATGAAAATCGAATGTGTTCACCCATTGATCAACCATCTCGAAAAAAAGATATCAACAAGACAATTATGGTAGATGAAACTTCACCGACTGGTTTATTCAACTTAATTTAATTAAACGTTTAAGTTTTAGGCTAAAATTGTCAATGTGATCGTCTTATTGGATCTTTGAATAGAAATTTTGGAAAAAAAGCGATGCAAAGGTTTAGACATCACCATGAAATGCCTTTTTCCAAAAGAAATGAATAAAATAAACATTTTTTGTGCCGAAAATCAGAAAAAAAAACTACCACTGCTACACATTTTAACCATCAATCCTTGACTATCACTCTTAGTCTAAAACTGACCCATTGTTTGACAATTTTGAAAAAGCTTCTATCAGTCAACAATATATTGTTCTTTAACGTCAAATCAAGGGTTTACAGAAAATAATCAAAACAGAACGAGAAAAATTTAACCATTTTCTGTTAAGTAAAAATGACAAAAAATGAACTTCTACTTCACAACAATGAAGTTATTTGACTCTATTTGTGATATATTGAAAGATTTTTCGTTAAAACTTCACTATTGGTAAGGCAGCAAAAGGCAACTGAGATTTACCAGCAAAAAAAATGACCAGCTATGAATCAAACTTTAACCCAAAGACAAATTTTTTCTCACATTAATGAGAAATAGATAGTTCTTCTTGGTTGAGATCTTACTGATCGATTTGACTTCACATTCCAGCCTACTTGATAATTTTCAAAACTTGACTTAAATTCTTGTCTGATAACTGTAGGCAACTTTGTTTGAGAAAAATTTCATATATTTGAAATAGTTTAAACTTGAAATTTCTTTCAGTTAAATTTGGAGAGCAATGTGATGTTGTCTTGATATTTGGACCAATTCACACGATGACCAAAATCCAGAAACAATTGAAGAAGCCGTCTTGGACATTCAACAAAGAAAATGAAATGACTTATATAAAACCTTAGTATTCTTTTTTTACCTTTGTTTGAGCTGAAGATGAGTCAAACGATTGGCTTTATTTGTTGCAGTCCTGATAAAACACCATTTGAACTGACTATGGATTTAGAACCCTGATAGAAGTAAAGATTTAAAATGTATCTTAAAAATAAAATTTATTAAACAAAATGTACACGTTTTTTTTTAAGAATCACACTCCTTATGCTCTAAATGCCTAAAAAATAAGAAACATCTAAGAAACATGCTGAGGCTGAGAATGAGAAAATAAACATTTTTTAATTCGTTTTTTAAAGAACTTTCCAATCAAGGCAAAGTTCCAGAAAAATACTTACATAACAGTTAGTAGGAAAGAAAGATTAGTCTATTAGACTATTGTATTATCGACATGCGTCCTTTAAGCTTGACAAAGTTTAGAAACATGTAAGAAACATTTAAGGCTCAAAAGGCCAATTTCTTAAGAAACATTGAGGCTGCTTGGTAAAACTAGTTTCTTAAAAAAAAACGTATTCATAATGACCAATTCAATCTTACCATTCATCCAATACCAAACTCGATATAGAAGTCCAAGATTCTAAGTATCTAAATCATCCAATAAAAACAGAGACGAATACACTCTTGTGAATCATGATACCAAATTGAACGGCAAAACCAAATATCTTTCCAGTCCATTTAAACCAAAATTGCAGCGCTAAAATAAAAATTAAGCCATAGATAAGAAAATATCAATCAGGTTTGCTTAGAAAAGAAAGAGAAGGGTAATTGAAATATGAGAACAAATCAAATAGACAAAAATTGGCCTATCATCAAAATTTCACTTGAATTTGAATCAACATATACAGGGTGTCCCGAAAAAAGTCCTGTGTTAGAACACGACTACAAGTAGAAAAATTAGCAAGGAAGACAGATAAGAAATGCTTATTACGTACATACTTTTGACAACAGCAAACATGTATCAAATTCATTATCCCCATAATAACAAAACGCAAAATCCACCTTCAAAACATTGTTCTCACTTCATGAATAAATTAATCCATCAGTCAGTTTGTCAGCCCATCACTGCTGCACCAAAAGCGCTAAAGTTGATGTAACGATGGTATTTTAAAAAACATTTCTGATAACATCAATCACTTCTTGTCGAAGGATTCCTTTATGCAGGTGTGATAATTCTGTTTCTTGACATTGATCATGGTGCTATCTGGTGTATGAAACCAAACTCGAAAGAATGTTCCACTTGTGGAAAAAGGAATTGTCTATCTTGAAAGGAATTGACCAGTCCAGTACAAAGCATGAATCAAACCAAAGCTTCTCAAAAAGCTGCTACCCTGAAAAGAAAGGACTTATGAGTTATATTTCATTGCCAAATAAGTACCTGAGAAAAACATTCTCCACTTTGCTAACTTTTGAGCTAAGTTTTGGGTTTGCCCTGGTTTGCCCTCTTTTTTTTTCTTGTAGATATCATCCTTTCCCACTAAAAGAAAAAGGCCAATCTCAGAATTTTAAGTTAAGAAAACAAAAGTCTCTGATTTTGAGATTGGACTTTTTGCCTTGATAACACAATTTGAGTATCATACTTGTATTTTCTGCATTAACAATAAAACAATGTAATTATGCTGTCCAGGGTTTCGGTAGCGGTGGGAAGATCTATCCCACGACACAGAAACCCTGAAAGCAGACGGGTAATCTATATCAATCTAATTACCAGTAGTAGGTTTGTTTAAAAAAAAAATAAAAAAAATTTGAAGTCAGTGCTGCTTAAGGAAGAGCTGAGAGCAGATTGGGCTGCTTGACAATGAATAGAGAGGGATTGCTTGAGCATAGAAGGTGTAATCAGAACAATGTTTTGAAGAAAAGAAGATGGGCTTTGAACCAAGGTGTCATGGAAATGTCAGACGTGTATGCTAGAAAAATCATAACATGGGGCTGTGGGCCATAGAACAAACTTTGAAAAGATGAAGATCCTATTTTAGTGTTGGAGTGGAGACAAAGTCATGTGGCTGTCTAGGCTTTTTGTATGGCCGTAATGGAATAGAGTTGTAGACAGTTGTCTAGGCGAGAAGAAGAAGAAGCATTTAGGACTTCCCCTAGAGTTAGGTGTGCCGGCAGGAGTAAACACTCTTTGCTTTTCTAGAACCACCCATCTTCTCTACCAAGAGACATGAATTCGATCAGGAGTCATGTCTCATCAACTTATACCTGTAGACATGGAACATGACATGACCTATCAGTGGAGGGATTCAAAGACTGTTATATGTGCCTGAGTGAATCCTCCAGAGGAGGGTGAGAAGATTGAGAAAAAGAAAAAGAGATGTTGAAAGAAATAGGTGTTTTGAAAGCAGTGGGGAAAATTAGATTGCGGGTACTCTCGGGTACCTAATAGCCGGGGGGGTTGGAATAAGCGGGGGGGTTAGAAAAAATCTCAAAACTTAATAAGCGGGGGGGTTGGAATAAAAATGTCCTGGGTGGAAAAATTTTGAAAAGGAGGCTAATACAGCTGAATTAGGACAAAAAAGTGAGCTTTCAAAAACATTTTCCCAAAAATTAATAAGCGGGGGGGTTGGAATAAGAGTGTCCTGGGTGGAAAATTTTCGAAAAATTAATTAGCGGGGGGGGACGGCTATTGAGTACCCGAGAGTAAATGAACATAGAAATATTCTAACATTGAGGTGAAGTTTAGCAGTAGTCTTCAGTGTTGGATGCAAAGAGCGAAAAAAAAATTGTCGCTAGTGTCTATAGGTAATCAGTTCCCACAATATTTCTTTTCAAGTTTATTCCGGGTTCTCTTCATGCAAAATTTTAACATTCTTTTTTCCAAAGATTTTCTCTGATTTTCTATTCATTTTTTCTTCTTTTCTTAACCATCTTTATCTAGTAGTCAAAATTTCAAAGTAGGTTTATAAAAATGTTCATTTTTTTTATAATTGTTATGTTCTCTCCACTTTTACCTTTATACCACAAAAGTGTAAGTGTAACTGTAACATTTTTAAGGGAACTAATTTGACAACGGGGTGAAAATTGTATATTTGAAGAAAAATTTACATAATTTTTCTAAAGTCTTTTGCATCAAAACGGTTCTCACCATTATTCAATTATGAGGTCTTTTCAATTGCCATTTAGGCATATTTTCAATGATTTTCAATCAGTTTGACCCCTCCGCATTGCCTTTCTAGCAGTTCTAACTTTTCTAAAAAAGGTGTAAGCTTTAGACCAGATGGGACAACTCTCACATTGAACGCGAGACCAGGCCTGGCCATGAAAAATACCTTGCGCGTGCCAAAATAGCACTCCTTAAAAAATATGTCATAGATTATGGTGTGCTAATAGCCCTTGCAAAATGGATTTTGTACATTCTTGTATATTTTAGGAGTGCTATTTTAGCACTCGTAAACCATTTTAGGTGTGTGCCAGAGTGTGTGAGTGCAATGGCACGCCATACACCGCTAGGCCTGCGAGACTCATGCACTTCCACATTGTCTCCCTCAATCCTTGAACAGTTTTATTCCTCACGCATTTTTGATTTCTTGAAAAAATATTTTCCCAATCTTCCACAGCAAATATCCTAAAAAAATTTTATTTTGGCGGGAACTTATTTTGGCGAATAGTGAATTTTTTAATTTTGGCGGGAACTTATTTTGGCGAATGACAGCGTAAATCTGTTCTATTTTGCCTTATTTTGAGCAACTTTGATGATTTTCAGGGGTTATTTAGGCAAGGAAACAAAAAATTTAATTTTGGCGGGAACTTATTTTGGCAAGTGAGCAAAATATTTAATTTTGGCGGGAACTAATTTTGGCGAATTTCGTCTACATTCGCCTAATCCGCCAAAATTAGTTCCCGCCAAAATAAGTTCCCTTAAGGTAGTAAATATAAGCAGACTGTAGCCTTTAATTGGCTGTAAAAACTTTTTGCCTTGGTAGAAATTTCTCCAACTTTCAACAATGATAGAACGCACCTATTTAAACAAAATTAACCAGCGCATTTTTTCTTTCTACTTCTTCATCTTCAATGAAGCTCTCAAAGTCAAATATAATTAAGCACATAAGATATTCTTATAATTGTGAAATGCTGCTTGCGCCTTCGCTGCGGTGGAGTGCATGACGTAACTCACACGGCAAAAAAACTCTCCTTCTGTTGGCTGATCATATTGGGCGTTTTGGCGTTACCACCCTCGAAGCAGGGGGCGCCTTTATCATTCTACAGATTAGAATATCAATCCAACAGTTGATTCCTGGATAATATTCAATTGTGTTTGAATTATGTTCAATTACAATAATGTTTGATAAGATTGAGTACAATTAAATTAACCTATTAATCTAGAGCTTTATTAGGGTGTGTTTAGGGCTAGCCTGCAGTAGCCTGGAGATCCATGCTATAATTTCTTATTCTATATACTGATGGCAAAATATATAGCATGGTATGGGCTGAGAGTTTGAATTTCCCAGATCTTAATAACCATCTGCCATCTTGAATTGTATGCAAAAATAGAGGTACGAAAAAGCCGTGGTTGGATTTAGTTGGAAAATATGCAAAACATATGCAAGTTTACACAAAGATTTAAAAGACAACAAAGCATCTTATAAATAAATATTATAATCATTAGAACAATAAAAGATGGAATTTCTTAATCCAAAAAGAAAAATAAATATTTACAGAGCAACAAAAGCCTTTTAGAAATTAGACATTGCATATTCTGTTTTCATGCCATTAAAAAATTCCACCAAGACGGAGTATGTACTATGCGTGTACACACATCAAACTTTCAAAACACGCAAACTGAAAGCATCAATTATGACATCACACATTCAGCAGGTTCATCAGATCAATGTTCTGATTTGATCGTCTGACGGCTCTATTCCCAAGAAAATAACTTATCGTCAGCTGAATAAGGATTATTTTTGTACCTTTGCGGGTGATTTTTCAGCTCAAGTTTATGTCTAATGTTATGGCTTTTTGAAGTGCTTGTTCTAAGAGATGAGCGAATTTGATTATTTCTAGTTTTCAAAAGAAGCAAATTTAATCGTTCTTCTACAAGATTACACTTTAAAATCTTTTTGCATTATGTTTTGCATACTTTCTAAGGGAATTTCACCACAGCAATTCAGCCACCACATTTTCTGTATACAATTCAATATGGCAGATGGAAAGGCGAAAAGGTCTATTTTGTTATTCTTTTACTGGTCACACTTTCTTAGAGAAAGCGCAACTTCTGAAATATTTCAATATGGTTTTTATTTTAGTAAAGTGAGGACAGCGCTAAATTCGAATTTCCCGTTGTAAATTTTTTGAGGCAGATTTGTGCCTCACAGGTCATACCCGTCCTGTATACATCAGATTATAAAAATACAGGACGGTTCTCCTGTCTAGTTTAGGGTGGGCGGCTGCCAATACGCTATTGGAAAATCATATAACAGCGAGCGCAAAAGTAAAGAATGAAGCAGGAGCAATTAATGCAAGTGAATGCAATTGAATCAATCGAACGTAGCTAATCAAACATAATCCAATACAATTTTTTTTCTCGATTGCATTCGATTCTGTAAATACAATTGATTCATGGTTCGATTCGTTTGATTGACACCGTCTGGACATCTGACAGGTTCCACTTTTTAAACTCCAGCTGCACCTCCCTGTCGGCCGTCAAGGTCAGTAACAACCCCCCTCCCCCATAGCTCAATTGTGGTTTCCTAATCTAAAATAGATATAAAATATTTCAAGATTATTTCAAAGAATTCAGATTTATACCTGTTGCATTTTTTTACGAGATGAACAAAGAACCCAGTTTTTTTAGGCTCAAATTCAAAATTCATGCAGGTTCATACTTTGCTAAGTTGTTATACTCGTCCAATGAAAAGGTTAACAGAAGTCAGAGTTCTGAAATATTACTGAAGTCGAAAATTTATTTCCCACGTGCTTCAGCGACGCCGCCATATTTGAATTACTATAAATACGGTATATCATTTACGGAAGCCGAAATTTCAACCACGCCTTTATTCTCCTCCAGACCTCCGCGAGAAGCTCGATAAATCGGGAAATGTCCCCATGAGAACTCGAAAATCTCGTTCAAATTAAAAAAAAACTGTAAGAAGAGGGGGAGAGTAAGTAAAATCAATAAAATGATGAACATATGACTTCGCATCGGAATTATCTGTGTGGTCTTTTGGTTTGTAAATTTTGATGATGTTTTCCAAATTTGTTCTGACAATCTGAGAAGAAAGACCATCAAAAAAGAAAGATTGGCATTAGTATTTATTTATGTAAAAATTAAAAAGATTTGCCGATGATTCCCTGAGCAGCGAACATTTCAAATTCGATGTTCTGTGCTTATTCTTGAAAAGTTTTCTTATGTTTTATAAACAAAACTGTTATCACACAATGAGAAAATTGAAAATGTAGCATGGATTTTATTCAAATTCCCTTCGTGAAAGTGAAAGCAAAATTAATGGCTTTCTCCCAAAGCAACAAAGCAACAGTTTGCTATCAATGTTACCATACAATAGAATAGTAGGAGTGGTATCTCCATCTATATTTTTATACAAGCAAGGCTACTATGATTTTCATCACAATCGTAAGAATTTTATCTTGTATAATTGATATGCGTAAGTCATTTTTCTAGCGGAAACACCCTATAAAAGCCGGGATTTGACCCCTCTCTGTTACTAAAAATAGTGCGTCTGTTAAAAAATATGACGTCATCTTGACTTACGCATATCAAGAATTTTGATTCTCAAAATGGGCAAAATGACCTAATTACATCTTTGAAAATTAAGCGAACAGAAAATCTGGAATCGCGAAAATATTTTGTGGTAGTGAGGCTAAAAAATTAATGATCTTGAAAACATGAAAAAGGAGTATAATCGCTGTTCAAAACTGAATGTCCTTACTGGCTTATTATATCTTCTAATCCTATTATATATTTGACTTGTTTTACCAAAATCTGACATATTTGGTCTCGATCATGTCGGTGCTGCATTAATAAGAAGGTCGATGCGATCGAGCTTGAAACTCGGCACAATTCTACAATCGATACAATGTAACTTTTACCATGAAGGTAATAAAAATACAGATGGAGAGAAAACGTCTCGGTAATGACCTAAATGGTCGTTGAAATCTTTTATAAATCTATTCAAAGCGGCTTTTCTTTGATGTACCAATTTATCAATTTATTTATTTATGTATCAATTTATAACTTTATAAGAACAGAAAGAGGCTGGTCCGTTTATTTTGAAAAACTTAATTTTGCGAATAATCTTAGTTAAAATGCGATTCGAAATAGTTTTAACTGATTTAAGGATAAAAGAATATATTGATTTCATAAGGATATATTTTTGGGCTGGCATTTTGTGAACATTGAATGTCGCATCACATTATCATTGAAAGTTTCTTATCTTAAAATCTTCACGTCTAAGTGGGCAGCGGTTTTCATACTCTGACAAAATGATCGATACAAGGCTCCTAATCGTAACACGTAATTCTTTTTTAAATCTATCGATGGCTTTATGGGCAGCTTCCCCTAGAAGTTTGGAGTATTGTGCTTTATTATATGAAGTTTCTTTCAATTTTTCATGACAAGGCTATTATATTTCAATATACTTGTTAAAAATGTAATGTCTTTTCATTCATCTTAAATATTCCCGCGATTATACCCAAAATTAATCATCTTATTCCCAAAGCAACCAAACAGCTGTTTGCTTCCGATGATAAATCAGAATAGAACAAAAGGCATTGACTCTCCATCTATCTTTATTACCTTCATGCTTTTACAGTATAAATTTTACAATTGAAGATGAAACGACGAAATAGATACATTCTCGCTTATTCAAGCTTTTGTTTATTCTCTAGGTCTGGAAGTCAAACCCTCATTTAATACTAACTATAATTCGAACAATCTGATTTCACATTCGATTTCACATTCGATTTATTCAAACTAGCGAAAATATAAACTGTATTGAGCAGTAAATGACGAAATATTGCTTAAATTTGCCAATTGTCTTCTTTGATTGCCCAAATTTTTAATAGATTACGAATGCTATGAAATATATTAGAGTTGTGGAGAGTGGAGATAAAAGGAACCATCATTTTTCATGAAACCATGAAAACCACAAAAATTATTAATTGCGGGGTAGTATCTTTAGAAAATATTTTACCAGGAAAAAAACTACGATACATTATGATACAGTTTCTTTAAAAAATATTTTTACAACTATAAATGCAGGATGCACAAAAAAAAGAGATATTCAAAAAGTTCATAACAGAAAAATCAGGATATTGTCAAAAAGCTGCTATGCCTCAATAAAGTACAGCATATCCATTCTATAAAAGAGACAATAATATATAAAATTTATCTAATTTGGATATTATCAAAAGTGACGAAAATAAGCTAGTAAGTTTGTCAAAAAATATTTCAATATCATATAAAAAACGTGATAAATATGGTTTACTATAGCAAAATATTATAATTTTGACAAAACGATTAGGGAGTTGGGTACTCAATCTCGAACATAAGCAGGGTTAGAGACAGCAGCCATTCGTTTACTATCGGAGCGTCGTTGTTTTCTTGTGTTATGACAGATAACGAGCGCGACAACGATGATGACGATAAGGATGATTAAAATGGGAAGCCCGATCTTCAGGAACCTCTTCGTTGCAGCATCTAAGAAAACAAAAAAATCGGTTGACTTAAGGAAGACTCCATCTTGATTTTGCTTACATTAAAATTTATAATGTTTCTCACAATCCGTAGTCTCACAAAACTCAACTTGATGACTTAGGGAAATCTCCATGTTGATTTTGTTCACATTCAAATTTGTATTTCTCACAATCTGTAGTATTTCATCCGAAGTTAAAGTACGATTTTTGACAACAATCAATTATTTTCTCTGAAATTTACTACCATTCTTCGCCACGGCATGACGTCAGAACTGGGGTACAACAGAACACTTACTAAAGATTAATTATGTGTTTTTAGTAAACATAATCTTTTAGTGAGTTAAGCCATAGTGTTTGTTTTACCCTCGAAATTATTAAATCTTATTGGATGAAAAAGATGTCACATGACTTTCCGTGGCAAAGAATCAGGATTAAACCAGATCTTAAATATAGAACTAAAATATGTCATCGATAAGGAGCAGCGGAAAAACGAATCTTAATTTACTTTCCATGTGAGATGGTATTGCTTTGGAAAGAGTTAATTCGTGAAAAAGGAAAGACGAACACATTCTTCTGCCAGTCAGGTTATGCTTACCAGTGATGCATTCTCCTCCTTCCCACTCGTTATCACCAGTACATTCACATCGGTAGTTCTTCGATGAGCTGACGTCAGCTACACATACTGCATTCTCGACACAATTATCTATTCCCAATTTACATGGATTGGTGTCTAAAGAGGTTTTAAGAAGAGTTTTTTGAGTTTTTTGAAAGACCAGAGGATAGTGAATCTTGCTGAAACCCGTCTGTCTTTGAACAATGTTTAGTCATTAAATCACTTATCTAATGAATGTTATATTCTAACATAAAACTATTCCCAATTTACATAGATTGGTGTCTAAAGAAGCAGGCATTAACAGAGTTTTTAAGAGGTTTTACGAAATCCCTTTTTATACAGTCAATACAAAATATGCACTGAAAATGAGACATTGTGTAAAAAGAAAATAATTTCGTGAAGTCATTGTAGTGGTGCATATCATGAATATGTGTATTATTAGGCTAGAAAGTTACCTTGGACGATTGGCATAGTTTGAATTTGAAGGTCTTTTAGTTGTCCAGTAGTATTAGCTTCCAATAAAGTCTGTGTCAATTTTTCAGGTGTAGTTGCGTTGGTCGTGTTCATTAATACAATGAAATCGACGACAATTGAACCTTTTCTGATGTCCGTGACTTCAATACCAATAGCGTTGGGAACCTTGCTGACGATGACCGGCATAATCTGATTCTTTACCAAAGCAGCAACTTTCTTGAATGCTTTACTGGTTCTTGAGGTCATTTCTGGTTTGAATTCTTTGTTCAATTTCAAGTCCTTAACCTAAGTATGAATAGAGAGTAAAGCTTGATAATTTTCGCTATAATTATTTGAACAAGTTAAATTAGTCAACACCTTGTACCCAGCTGGCACACAACGTTGTTGCAACGTTCATATAACGTTATATGGACGTTGTGAACGTTAGATAAACGTTGAAACAACGTTGTGTGCCAGCTGGGTACTCTCCACAATTCGAAATCTTGAAGGAAATTGCGTAATTGTGCAATTTTTGAGGACGGTAAAGTGACTGAAGCGATTGATTTGAAATAATCCGCAGTTTCGACCCACAAAATTGAGGATGGTGAAAAAGTGCTGAGCTACCGTCGTCCTCAGCTGGTCGGGATCTAGTCAAATTAGAACCTTACCGTCTCAATCGCGCAGAAAAACACACATACAAGTCCGTTATATTATTATCTGTTAACCGGTTACTTTTTCGAAGCGGGATACACTGCTTTTTGCGCAATGCAATTGGTTCTTTTCGGGCTGTACTGCGAAATATTGCACTCGGTCAACACAACAATCTCGCAAACTCGGTCGTTACTTGACCTAGGGCAATATTTCTCAGTAAAGCCCTCACAAACCGGTCATTATTGTATTAATGTTGATAATTGGATGAAATTACATCGCAGGTATTTAGTATCCTTCCTAGATTGCTATTGATCGTATTAAAAGTGTTATCGAAAATAACATACCTTGATATTTTGCTTGACATCAGCACATTTTTTGGTTTTAGGATCATAGAATTTTCCTTGATTACAATCGCATTCTGGAGATGCAGCAAGTTTATTACAGATACATAAGATTCCTGACTCAACGTTGACGCAAGTTGAGTGATCTGCATTACAAGTATTATTGGTTGAGCACAAATCTAAGAAATGAAGATTGTAAAAATAAAGGCTTGTTGGTAGAAAGTTCGAAACGTGAGCATTACTCATCACAACACCCCTGCAGCGAATTCATTACCTTTTAAGTTTTCTCTCCTGGAATGATAATGAATGACCAAAAGCATCAGCAAATTTTGTCGCGAATTTACAATTGAAAACCTACAATGACAGATCAGGCCCTTACCATCGTATGATGGTTGATGAGGTTGCAATTGCAGATCGATTGCAGAATTTAAGTCCGAAAATTACGATCTACAGAAAATTGTAGCAAGCACAAGAGCTTGGAAAAAACATCA
The DNA here is from genome assembly GCF_902728285.1 of Clytia hemisphaerica. Classification (NCBI taxonomy): domain Eukaryota; kingdom Metazoa; phylum Cnidaria; class Hydrozoa; order Leptothecata; family Clytiidae; genus Clytia; species Clytia hemisphaerica. Next base: position 1,625,422 of record NW_027103900.1, read on the forward strand.
AACTCTAACGCTATCTACAGCCAAACTCGTTCACAGATTCCCCTTTGGTTTAGAGCTTATATCTTTGATACCTAAAAATTTGTTTTAGTCTAGTACATAAACAGAAAAAAGTTTTTCTTTCTAGTTGTTAGACCATGATCAGACGTTACCGTTCCGTTTCGCTCCGGTACGGTTTTCGTTACGGATCGAGTGTGTTTATATTGGTTTCGGAACCGTTTCGGAACGGAACAGAACGGATTCGTAACGTCTGAACATGGTCTTAGTTAAAAAACCTGGAAACACTCTGAATAACTCACCGTTACATTTGAACCCGTCACCAGATTTGCCTTCTGGACATTCACACATGAAGCTACCCACAGAATTGGTGCATGTTGCCAAGTCGTCACATGGACCATCTGCACATTCATTAACGTCTGAAAAAAGATTGACGAACATCAAGTTACACATGTGGTCAACTAAAGTTTGTTCATTATAAAAAACCCTGGTCTGGTAATGTATTGTTTAAAGGGACATAACAGTACTTGCGAAATTTGTAAACAAACTCTATGCAGCGGATACAAAATCAAAACAAATGTCACATGTCAAAATAAAAAATCAAACCAAATATGGCTAATTTTGATTGTTCAATTGTTTTACAAGTTTGTTTTGGACACGTGATTATAATTGTTCTCTTTAATGACACGTGTTTCGCGCAATGTTTACATTTTATTACTTTAATGTCCCTTTAAGCTTTATTGTCAACTTTTCCTTTGTTGTAAATAAAAACCAAGTTGCAATTTGCATAATTTTTGATCACGTTACCATTTTTGACTTTTGGGATTGGTTTATTTTATAATCACATGATCAAAAAATATGCAAAACAAATAAATTTAAGGTACGCAAGCTCTAACGGTTAATAATAGAAAGAAACAAAAGCCTGCCAGACCGAGTATGCTAAAATTTGTTCATTTACAACATATTTGATTTATGGAGACTCTATTGCGATCAGTATGTTGTTTAGCTTCTAAATTGGTGTTCTTTCCAAATCAACTCAAAAAGGTTTTAGAAAATTGTCCTCAGTACAGAATCTGTTGTTCTATCTTTTGAGTCCCCTTTTGACATTCAAAATAAATTATGGAGTGGTGAAAATCTTGAATCTATGGACTCAAAAAAAGTAGTTCTTAGTAATAAAAATAGACTTCTAGAATGTAATTGAAGAACTTTAAAACACTTTGAATACACAACCATCGCACACTTACCAGTACAGTTGAAACCGTTTCCAGAATATCCAGGCTTACATTTACAGAGGTAACTACCAACCGTATTGGTACACGTGGCTGAAGCATGGCATGGATTGTTTGCACATTCGTTGATGTCTGTGAAAGAAATATTTGGTAATCAGGAGGACAGCAACATCAATAAACTAACAAAATTCAATATCTTATAAGATCATTTTTTTTGTCAATCTCTTACCCAGAGCCACTAACTTACACCACTTTTACTCAGATGGACTTTTGGTATAATTGTGAACGCTATCGATTCGCGAATTTTTTTCGAGGAAACGTTTTTCGCGTGTACTAAATTTCGCGATTACCAGTTTCTGGAAATTTCGCGTGTATTAAATTTCGCGATTCACTAAATTGGGCATTTACAAAAAGTGGGAATAAAGAAAGAAAATGACTGATTTCACTTGAAACACAACGTATGGGTGTAAACATACCAAAATAGTATCAAAACTAGTGACAAAAATAGTAACTAAGTGTAGCAAATAAGTATTCTCGATTTTCGGCCTATTTTGAAAATTTTGCGCGTGTATTTAATTTTGAGATTTTGTGTTATTGAAAAATTTATATGGTCTGAAAAATCGCGAAATGAAGTACCCGCGATTTTTTGTAACACGCGAAATATAATACCAATAAGGTAGTCAACTAAAATCATAGTCGTTATAAAAAACCCTGGTCTGGTAATGTATTGTTTTACCTTTATTGTCAACTTTTCCTTTGTTGTAAATAAAAACCAAGTTGCGATTTGCATAATTTTTGATCACATTACTATTTTTGACTTATGGGAATGGTTAATTTTATAATCACATGATCAAAAACTATGCAAAACAAACCAATTTAAGATACGCAAGCAATATAATAGAAAGAAACAAAAGTCTACAAGACCGGCCATGCTAAAATTTGTGCATTGTGAAAGAGATTTGTTGATAGTAATACGTTCTCTCTTGTTCTAGTTGTGGAAATTGGTTTAGAGATTATAGTAATGTGTATTGTCTTAAGGGACCAGAAATCCTGCTCGCATTTAGAACACATATAAGTTATGGAGACTCTATTGCGATCAGTATGTTGTTTAGCTTCTAAATTGGTGTTCTTTCCAAATCATCTCAAAAAGGTTTTAGAAAATTGTCCTCAGTACAGAATCTTTTGTTCTATCTTTTTACATTGAAAATAAATTATGAAGCAGTGAAAATCTTGAATATGTCGACTCAAAAAAATAGTTTTCAGTAATGGGCTGTTCCATTGAAAAACCATACAGGGGTGGACGAATTTTTTCAAGTCAAAAAAAATTATTGAAAATGTGTCGATACCCCCTGGAAAATGGCGAACTTTGCAAAAGTACCCTTGAAAAAATTATTTTCATACCTTAAAGTGAAGGTGGACGAACTGAAATCAGTCTTTTATCCCGTGGAAATTTTAGAATAACTTTTTACCCCCTTGGAAAATTGAAAAAAGACAATCTGGAATTTTTTTTCGAATTACCCTCTGGAAATGTTGGTCCATCCTCTGTATGGATATAAAATGGAATGGCGAAAGAAGACTTCAACAGTGTAGGATTCTAGAATGTAGATTGAAGAACTTTGAAACACTTTGAATACACAACCATCGCACACTTACCAGCACAGTTGAAACCGTTTCCAGAATATCCTGGCTTACATTTACAGAGGTAACTACCAGGTGTATTGGTACACGTGGCTGAAGCATGGCATGGATTGTTTGCACATTCGTTGATGTCTGTGAAAGAAATATTTGGTAATCAGGAGGACAGCAACATCAATAAACTAACAAAATTCAATATCTTATAAGATCATTTTTTTTGTCAATCTCTTACCCACTTGCACCACTTTTACTCAGATGGACTTTTGGTATAATTATGAGCGCTATCAGAATCACAAAAAAACAAACTGAGGGACTGGGCTGGCCACTACCACTAGGTTTTTAATATTTAAAGAAATTGAATGACTAAATGGCCACAGAATCATCATCATATCACTGAAACAAGGATTAAATAATGTGCATGATATTTAAGTCAAAGAAAACGCTTCAAGATCAGCAAAGGTCTTGTAAACAGATCCCATTGTGAACGATTGATTTTGTCCAACTTCCTGGATATTTTATTTGAATTTACCTGTACACGTGGCTCCTTCAAATGCAACTGCAGGTTTCAACTTAAAACCTTTTGCGCATGTGCACAAACTGATTTCTTCTTCAGTTGAGCATGCACCACTTGAAATGGACTTTGAACAATAGCTTGAATTGCGTGCACAAATGTTTTTGTCATCTGAAATAGAATACCACAATATATTAGTATTACACCAGAGCCCGGGGGTGCTAGGGTTGGCGGATGAGGGGTATATGCAGACGGGACCTCCGAAAACCGACCCTTAGAGAGACTGGCTTTCACTGATAGGTGACCCTTAGAGAGACAAAACTGCTAAAAACTAAGAGAGACAGTTTTCACTAAAATCGATTTTCAAAATAATACCTTTGAAAAATTTTCTTACTTTCATGACTTTTCATTGACTCGAGTTTGTGAAAAAACCGACCCTTGGGGAGACTAATTTAAGACTTTCTGATTTTCCTTAGAGAGACTTTGAAACCGTCCGCACATACCCATCACCCATTTTTGCCTAAGTATTTTCCCCGGGCACCAGATAAGTTAAGTAAAATCAGAAAGAAGACAAAACAAGACATGTACAACCAGAATCGTAAAATCTACTTTCCGAGTATGAGGATCTGTGAAACGTTCCTATTGGAGAGAAGTTAATTACCATTTTTCAAATCTGCTATCCTAAACCATAGCTAATACAGAAGTTTATCCGTCTAATCGAGTCTAGTCGAGTCTATCGAGATTTGGAGATTGGAACGATGTTTTTCTAAAATACAGCTTACACTCTCAAATTCGGTTTTCAAGGGGAATTGGATTGTCATCGAATAAGGGAGCGTATAGAAAGGTAGAGCGAGACTCGTTGACAGTGACTTTCAATATTATCGAATGATACAGCGTAACAAACCGTAGAACGTCGGATTAGAGAGTGTCAACTGTAAAAGGTATAGACTTACTGGCAGCAATGATCCCTTGAACAGCATCAATAACTCTCATCTCCTCATATTCATTCTTGATACTGAAGAAAAAATGATTGACATCTCTCAAAGTGAAAAGTGCCACATATTTGGTACTGTTGTGGTTTTGTTGTATAATTTGTGATAGACTAGCTTCCAGATTCTCTTTATTTGTGATATTCTCTTGTGGTAAAGAATGGAGGATGGATTTGTTGAAGGATTGTAGGTCGAATTGCTGCATGAAGAATGAGAATTCAGGCTCTTTGTTGATAATGGTTGTTAAATCGTAATCCATTTCTCCTTCACCATGTGTTGATCTACGACGTCTGCTTTGGCCATCTCCTTGTGGTGACATTCTGAAGAGATACCAAACATCCTTGTAAGACATCGAATCCAAATAATTGTATTTCTTGGATGAAATGCTATATCTGTTTTCAACATCTTCTTGCGTGTCACCGAAGAATTCACTGGAAATTTTCAACAGTTTTTCTTTGGAATTTCGATCGGGAACATCTTGCTCAGATTTGGTGTAAGTGTTATAAAGTTCGGTGATGGAATTCTTTTGTAGCATTTGGATTCTGGCTTCAACAGATTTCTTTACTTCAACCATTGATCTCGATCCGTTAAAGAAATTGATCAATTCATCGAAATTCATATTCAATAATTTTTGAGGTTTGCTAAAGCTTTCATTATTCATTCCTTTCAATGTAGCCAATTGTTTGAATGTCATACCAGCAAATCGTTTGAAATTGATCTTCTTGAATTTAGGATAAGTCATAGCCAGACCTTCAACAGAGGTGTTGTATCTTGACTTGAGAATCTCACCGATGGTATGGTTCAACAGCTTTAATATTGGTTGGTGGTAATCAGTACTGCCAACACCAACAATGTGAGTTTCCTGATCTTCAAATTCTTCACCAAAGGCATAATTCATGATTAAATCTTTCAAACGGATATTCGAGTCTGGTTTACTACCGAAAAAGCTCTGGTAATCTTCTGATGTCTTGTTAAGGATTTTATTGATGACTTTGGATCTGAATAGTTTACCAATAGCTTGTCTGACACCTTTTGGACTTTCAGCATTCGGTCTCATGAATTTGTCCAATGGCATTGATTGGTCACCGCCATATTCGGATAGTTTGTCTTCCAATGCACCGTCCATTGACATAGCTGAAAGTGATCAATAATAAGTTAAACTTCAATTGATAGTTAATCTTCAAGACTAGCCTTGCGATTACCAAATGTGTTATCAACTTCAAAATTAAATGTGGAAAACAAAAACTAAACGCCCTTGGAAGATTCCTACCAACTAATAAACCAATAGATTCAAGGTCACGGGCTTCGACCGCACTTTTTCGAGCAAAGATCCACGCTATTAGTCAAAAGAAAAATGAAACAATTCCATTCGCGCGATCTGACGTAACAGTTAAAAAAAGCTGAAGTGTATTCCTAACTGACTGATAGAAATCTGATGAGGTTGCCGAGACCTTAAGCCCTGGGTATAGCTCGCCTTCAATAGAAAAATGATATCCGGAGTAAAATAATAATCAGACTTACTATACATCAGGTCATCAGTCATGTCTAAGATAGAGAGTGGTTTAAAATCACCAAAAACTTTCTTCTTATATTCATGAAAATCGAAGTCTTCAAATTTGTCTGACAAGCTATCGACATCCACATATCTGGCCATTTTGTCAGAGAACACGTTCATAACCATCACCTTGAGATCTGCTTTATTGAAGCCAGTTTTGTCAGTCAATGTCTTCATCTTAGTGAAACCAGTTTCGTTTAGATTCTTGGCCAATTCAAATGGACTGGTTGACAGGAATGTGAATAATTGTGGTTTGCTGAAAGTTTTGGTTAAATAGGTAATAAGATCCATCAAAGAGACATCGTCCCTACTCTTGAATTTCAACATTCGTTTCTGAGTTTTCATGATCTGGTCAATCGACATTGCACCTAGTTGTAACATGGAATCGTTGCTCAATCGGAACATATTCTGAGCTTCTTGTGGAGTAATACTAAAGTAATATTCGATGACATCTAAAAAGGTTTTGGAGTTGAATGCTTTTGGATATTCGAAAGGTGTTTGTCGAGCACGTTGTAGCTGGCGTCTTTGTAAAACAGTCATTCGTTCTAATTGTGTTTTAGGGTAAATGTTAATAATATCTTGGATGGATAGGAACTTCAGTTGTTTCGCATCTCTGAAGCCCAAGCTTATTGCCACAGCTGAGAGATTCATACCCATAGCGTCATCAAGTTGGAAAACACTGCTCGCATTCTTGAGGCCTGTTATTTCTTCAATGACATCCTTCAGAATGGTTTTGGGATAGAATTTCGTGTAGCTGGCAATTGGTTTATTGGCAGATTTCATGATCGAATCGGCCATTAAGAAAGTCGAAAAAAGATCGGTTTTATCGTTCAACATTCCACTTTTCATCAAATCTTCCACGCTCACACTTTGCAATGCTCTCATATCAAAAAGTGAAGTGTGTTTCTTAGAGATATTACACTGTCTTGCAATTTGAGCCAAACTAACGCTATGTTGCATTGGATCGATACCACATTCTTTGGCTAAGGAAGATACTTTACCAAAAACTTGTTTTCCGTTCGTTTGTTTACGAATAAATTCTGATAAGGATTCGCCGAATATTTCCTGTTGTGTTTTCATCAATTGCTCTTGTAGACTCTTAGTTAGATTGGCAAGTTGTTGTTGCATCTCCGCCATTTCGTGGTTATCTCGTCTCTGGACATGATGATGTGGTGCTTGCTGAGAGTTCATATCTTCATTCATTCCACCAGAAATACCCATCATGATCATAGCAAAGATTTGTTGTTCCATAGCTTTTAGTTGCTCAGGACCAAAGGTTTCGCCTCCTCCGTCACCAGAGCCGCCATCATCACCACCATCACCTCCTCCAACCATGGAGACCAATTGTTTCGTCACACCTGACATCAATGAAACTAACCTTTCACCAAGTTTACGCATCATATCTACAGCCAAGTTTTGAGCAACTTTAGCAAGTTCTACATCACTTGCACCAGTCCATGATCTTGCAATCTCGTCTCCTAATAACAAAGACAGTTTTTATATTAGATGGCTTCGATTGGAAGAATAAAACTTGCTGCTAATGTAATCATAATAGACGATGCTATTGTCCGTAGAGAATAGCAATGCGGGGAAATTTAGGGCAAAAGTTTACATTCAAAATAGCATTGTACAGAAAAATTAGTAGCGAAGCTCACTGTTAACGTCAAAGATGTCAATTAGCAGTGAATAAATTATGGAACAATATGAAATGAGATAATTCATGTCGAAAGAAAAAACCCACTAACAAAATCAAAGGGAAAATTGAAGAAAAATTACCGTCTTGAGCATTCATCGAGACGTTGCCAATTTGAATCGTGTCTGTGGTAGAGTTTTCTTGTGCCATCGAGAATAAAGGTTGAAACATGAACGATGCTTTCTTGAAATGTGCTAAAGTTGCAATCTGTCGGATGTTCATGTGATGGACATCATCTTTGGTCATATTTGTCATATGGGCGATTTCCATCAGAGTTCTGTGTCTTGCGTGGTAGAGAGCTTTAATTGAAGAACCAAATTCTTTGTGAAGATCTTTCAATGAATAACCAGAGCAATGTGTCATGATGTCTTCGAGAGTGAGACTTTCCGATGGTCGAATGTCACAGAAATGCATCAATGATATTATTTGCATATCCAACATTGTTTCCATAACTAAAAACGATTAAAACGGTTAAAATGAATTATCAACATGGACTATAGCTTTTCTCTTTTCAGACTTTTCTTCAGACTTTTCTTGGTAGGATCACACAGCTGAAAATGATGAAAACATTTCTGTACATCTCAAATATTTCTTACCCGAAATTCAAAAAAGTTGGATCTTTCACGTCAATCTTTCAATTTTCATTGTATACACTTTTTTTCATAAGAACCAGTAAAATTTGTCGGAGACTTGGCTGCTCTTATTTTTTTGGCACTTTCAGCCTCACATTGTTCTTATCATGTTCTTATTTGTAGGGTGTAATTGAGGTATGTAAGCATTGTTCTTAAATTGTTCTTTTTTTGAGCCTCATTGTTCTTATAAAATTGTTCTTATATAAAATATATACACAAATTTGGGAATAGGTTCAAAAAATCACCATACCTTCTTTTCCTCTTACTTTAAGTAATGCCATGTTTGAATTTAAAGAACGATCAGATTCCACTTCTGATTCTTCAAACATGTTCGGACGGAGTCGTTCCATATATCGGACAGCTGGTAAGCCGAATCCTTCTTTTAGTTCTTGATCAGTGAAAACTGTATTCAACAATTCTTTCATGTTGCCAACCTTTGATGATCCAATAAGACCAACATTTTGTAATTCCTCCATATTCATCTTGAACAAGTTTGCATTAACTTTGCTTTTTGCTCGATTGGATTGATCTAAATCACGACCATCATTCAACAAATTCTTAAAGGTCAGGAACATGAATTTCTTCTTATCCACATATTTATGCCATTGTGCTTTGAAAAAGATATCTTCGAGACTCTTGCGCCAGACTTCTTGAATACGACCACGATTGAACCAATTAAAAGCCATCTTGTGAGATACGTTTGAAGCCATAGATAGAATATCGATTGGTTTTTGTTTCATCACTGATAACCAGTCTTTGCCAGCTTTAGTTGCAAAAACAACCATTGGCTTATCACTTTGTTCCTCAATTTTTGGACCAGAATGTAAAGTAATCTTGGACAAGATTTCAAATAGTGTGATTTCTTTACGAGGCTTGTCAAAGCTGTCAAAACCAACCTCCTCAGTAGGCATTGCCCAGAAGAGGGAGAAAGGTCCCCCTTCGAGGTCAACAAAGTTGTCCAAGTCAGCGCTTGTTGAAACGTTACCATCTTTACCAGCAAAAGCAAATTGAATTATATCTCTCAATCGTCTTGCGGTAACTCTTTCTAAGGTCATATTCGCTTTCTTTGCAGCATGACCAAGCGTGGTATTCATAAGAACACGGTTCATGCGTTCCTGGAATTTACCCTGGTAGTGCTGGACAAGGATATCGTTCTTGTAAAATTTCACCATTGCTAGATTCTTTGCGTCTTCCTTATCGAAACCAAAGTATGCAATACTTTCATTATAATCGTTGCCAAAAACACTCTTCATTTGCTTATCCAGGAAATTTTCCTCGTAATATTCATTAATCTTCTTGCAGTAACCAATGTTGTCCAAGTCTAAATTCGGTAAACTAACACCAGCAAAACTCATTTTAAGACCTGGATAAAAACGTGTCCCTTTACTTTTAGTGGAATCCTGAAGGAACCACACCACGCCATAAAGGTTTTGAACACCGGCAATTTGGCAGTTAGCGATATCTCTAAATGTTACATCTTTGTAAATGTCGTTAAATTTGTATTCTTTTTGCAAATGAGAGAAATTGGTGACTCCAAAGGTTTCCATGACATCTACCAATGGTTGATCCAGCATTCCTTCAAAATACATTGTTCTCTGTCGTCCGTTATAAATGTTCTTTGGTTCAGCTTTTGGGAAGAATTGAGTGAACGGTTTGAACAGCTCTGGATGCTCAGATTCTAAAACAAATGAAAGGAGAAATGAGATCAGAATCCAAACAGACAGTACTGATAATGTCATGGTATAGCGTAATAAATGGGACTACGCTCACACGCTACGCTTCCGTTATATTGGTCAGAAGTGACGTAAAAAGTGAATTTTAACCAATAGAATGACTCCATTTCGTTTCAGATTCAAACGTTAAGTGTGAACGTGGTCTGAATAACGGAAGTTTTACTTACTGAAACGTATGCTATTTAAAGCATCAATAATTCGATCACTACTTGTTGAATGTGCTGTATAAGCTGCATTTTTCACCAACAACTCATAAAGTTGATCAGAATGTTTCTGATCCACCATCTCGCCATGTTTAGCATCTAATGCGTTTTTGAGGGTTTGAAAAATGGTCATTTTATCGAACTGCGGTACTTGGGTGTTGATTAGAGAGACGATATCCAAGTCGTATCTAAATTTATTGAAAGGTTGCGTTAAGACTTGGAGCATTGGTTTGTTGGCAAGTTTGGTGAGATAATCGAAAGTTTGAGGATCAGTTATATCTTTTGGGTTTAGGAATTCGATATCAGCAAGGGTGATTCTATCGAGATATTCCTGGTCTTTCATTGGCTGCATACCCAAGATTTTATTAAAGAAATAACTCATTGGCAGTTTTCGGTAATCATCCATGGTCATGCCAAAGTTGGAGAGAACCTCACTGAATTTGGATTGAGTTGTGATCATGTGGATTCGCTGCATGAAGATATTGGACATACTGCTAACATTGACTTGGCCAGAGATGAAAGAAGCTAACTCGTTGATTGAGAATACGTGAGGTATCAATCCATTGATCTTTAAATCTTCTAATTGTTTAGAACTAGCTTCTTCCAATTTTGTAGCATTCAACTCCTTTTCAGCTATGAAAAGCTCGACATTCAATTTGAGAAGTTCTTTTGTGACATCACCAAAAGTCATCTTCTTTGATTGGCTGAAAGGAACCTCCAACTCTTTTAAGATGGTTACCAAAGGTTCGCTTACTTTCTTTTCCATGATCCATCCTAAAGAAGTAACAAAGAAAAAAATTCTTCAGTTTTGATGGACGTTAAAACTACGTATATCAGAGAAAGATTGCTTGGGATTCGACCGCAGTCCATTGCAATGAAAGTCTGTGATCGAAACCATTACTCCACCCCAAAATTACTTGACTGACGTTCTTAAAGCTTCAGCTCTTTGAACATGAGGAGTCAAGATAACCTTGTGTCAATCAGCCAAATAAAAACTGCAAAAATATATTTGAAATCTCGAAGTTTTTGAGTGCATGACTTCTCTCTCTCATAGAAAAAGAGCAGATTCTTTCTGATACACCTTATTACATTTAAAGTGCGAGAATTGCAGGGAAATTCCAAAAATTCGCAAGATTCCAGCCAAACACAGCCAAAATCGAAAAATATAGGCTCAAGATAATGCTTAGTTTATGCTTCATATCTGAGCCCCCGGGGGGGTACTACCCTTGTCAACCGACGGGGGTGCTCCGCTGAGGTTCGAAAAATGGACCCTACGTGGGACTCGAAATTTGCCAAAAAAGTGACCCTGAATGGGACTGAAATTCCAAAATTTTCTCAAATTTTCTACTTTTTCCCCAAATTTTCCAAAAAAAGGCACCCTATGAGGGACTAATTTTTCTATTTGTGTTTTTTGCGACCCTACCTGGGACTCGTGGAGGTTAAAAAAGGTACCCTGACCAGCGGAGCATCCCCGTAACCCATCTTGCCCTAGTACCCCCCCCCCGGTCTGAGCCTAGTTATACTGGTAAATTATGAATTATGATGAATGGGAATAGGAATTAGGATTGTATGAACTAATTCAGTTCATTTAAATTTATTGATGACTTACGTTGCTCGACGGATGAAGACAATGACATCAAATTCATTTCTCGAACACCTTCAACGGTAACCCCCATCATCTTTGCAATGTCAGCAAATTTCAGTTCTCGCAGATAGTCACTAAACTCATCTCCTTCGAAAGGGTGACCGTAAAACTCTTTGTAGAAACCTGTAATCCTGTCTACAGTTTCAGATGGTAAGAAATAGAAAATACCATTGACTGATTCAGCTCTATTGTTGACTTCTTTCAAAGGAACAAAACTGTAGCTAATAACATCAAGATAATGATGTTCTATCAGAGATTGCGTTAAACCCATTAGACTAGTGTGCTCAGTATCGGTGACTTGACGTAATCTTCGGGAAACAGCCATTAACATTTCAACAGTAAAATCGGCGAATTTTTTCGCATCTTCAGATTCAACCATCTTTGTGTAATTTGTGCCAAAGAATTCTTCATAGATTTTACTGATTGTTTTACTCATCAAAGCTGTCTTTGAGATGTTGAAAAGATGTGCGAATTTGTCGATCGGGAGTAACGACATTGGGTTGACTTTCATTTGAACTTTCGGGTCATTCGGATTGAAATCGAAAAGTTCAGTTAGTTTCATCATCACGATTTTCTTGTCATTTCCTTTTTCCTCGTTCATTATTGTCGCAAACATTTTCCCGATCTCTCTCAAAGATAATGAAACATTGATGCTAGATTCATTGACTTTAAACAAACCTACGAAACTATTTCTTGGGATTTCCAAAAGTTTTGGTCCAACTTCGGAGAGAGGAGATGAGAGGACGGTTTCCATATCAACTTCGGCTTTTGAAGCTAATTCTTTGATTGTCGACTTTCCTGAAGGAAAACAAAATGATAGAATGGTGAACACAATTTTCTGAATAAGACATTATCTTACCGATAACTCCGAGACATTTTCCTGTCAATAAGTGTTAGCCCTCAAACTGATGTTTATGAGAATACTACATTACATTTGACTCTCTCTAACTCGATCTTCAAACGACCAAGTATTGGTTTATAAAAAGATTCGAACTACAGAGAATGCTTAAGACAACTTTTTTGCCGAAGCAAGGAGTCATAATGTTAGTCCGAATTACAGAAAGATTCGAATGATAGAAGCACGAATTAGAGATAGCTGACTGGACTTAAGGAATGGATTAGATTCGAGGACATGGCAATGTTATGGTGGTTACCTAGTAAATCAGTATCAAACTACTGTATTAGAATTACGCAGAAAAGAAAAAAATCAACGAGAGCGGATGACGTACCTGCAAGTCGTCGGACATCTTCGACCATGTGCGTTAACATGTGAGCAGCAGTGTAGAAACTAACATCTTTGTCCAAGAAGTACATCTGACCAATGTCCTTTTCACCTTCAATAAGAAATAGAACACTTAAGTTTGAAAAGTTAGAAATAAGAATTTTATTGTTTATTCGACTTTACTCTCATTGTTTTAATTCAAATTTATTCAGAGTGACCATTGACTCGAAGATAAGCGAGACAAATGCGACCCAACATAAATTTAGAAACAGATGATAACCTTAAATCACAGGGGGTACCTAGGTAAGTGAAGGGTTTGGGTATAAGCCGCCCTTAAGAGTACCTTTTTTTAAACTTCAAGTCCCTGGAAGGAATAAAATTAAAAAAGCTAAATTTATGTCCAACGAATGATCAGAAAGATAGGGAAATTTCAACTTTTTTCCCTGGAAAGATCGAAATTTGGCCACCTTAGTCCCGCCTGTAAGGATCGTAAAATTCACAAAGTTTTTAGCCCCGAGGGTCGAAAGTTGGGGCGGCAAATACGCTTTAGCTCACAACCTTAGTAACCCCCCCCCGGCCTTAAATGAAGAGGACTATTCAAATTATGAAGTTACAGTAGAGCGTTTCTGTACCTTCCATCTTTAACATGCCAAAAGGGATATCAATCGGTTCAGGTCCTGCAATGAGGTCCATGATTGGAGACTCTAACTGGCAATCCTTGATGATGTCCTTGAGGTTCATACCCTCCATATGGTTACTCATATTCATTGGTTTTGCAACAGATTCACCATTGCATTGTTTCAAGAGGTAGACTGATTTGACGAAAGGTCGTTTCTTTGGATCTCGAATCTGAACAAGCTGAGCCAAATCCAAAGTTGTGATGTTTTTGAATTGTTTTTTTGAGACACCAGCTTTACCAAAGATTTCGTAGATTCCTTTTTTAAAGATTGAATGATCTTCCCCAGGTACACCAAGAGCGATAAGGAAAGCCCATACATCAATATTCGTTTTTACAGCGTCTTCGAATTTGTCGGATAATTCACAACTAGCTTCGTCTTCGGTACCAAGATTGAAAGATTCATCGACGGTGCGTTTAACAAAATTTGGATCACTTTCCATCATAGCGATCGCTAGAGATTGTCTGATGGAATAGTGAATGTATGAATCCCTCAAAGGGCCCTTGTAATAATCAAAAGCTTGTGTGGTGTATCCGAACTGATCCATATTTTTCTCATCTTCTTCAATGCCAGCACATTCTTTGAGTAAAACTCGTAAGGGTTTCTTGACATGATCTGCTCCACAAAGACTGATGAGCACTTGAATGGGAATGTCCAGGAAACTTTCCATTACTGAAATTAAAAGATCAAAGAAGGTTTTATTAGAATTCAATAAAACCAGAGAGCCCTCAGAATGTTCTTGAAGTTTTTGAGATTTTCTATCATAGAAGTTTTCAACTTTTAAGAGCGTAAAGGCCGAAATATTCTTACATATTTGTGATTGTTAAGCTGAAATAAAAACTTGAGATTATTCAATATTATGATGATGATATGAGCCCTCCCTATTGGGAATGGGTCCTACTCCTTGTGAAGTAGGAATTCCTCCTTTTTCAAGTCGGAACGCTTAGTGCTATCCAGACACCACTGGTCTCTTTGCACGCGAGACATAGATACCATGATGCATAGCGATGACACTCGAACTACACGGGAGAGCATATAGCTCGTTTCAGGTGCGGACCGGGATGAGTGACACCACACACCACAATGCCTAGCAATCACCCACACTATTGTATCAGAATAGCGGTACCCAATTCCCCTCAGATGGTATGGGTTGACCTGAGCAAAGGTGTCTTCACTTGCTAAGTGAACTGTAGTACAACAGTTAGAATGGAACTCGGACCTCCCAGACCGGAGTCAGGAGCGATGACACAACTACGCCTTTTTCAACATTATATTGCCAATCAGGTCACACTTACATGGTTTTCCGAACCGTTCAAAAACAGCTTCAAAGTTTGCAACGAATGGTTTCTCAGCATTGATAACGTTGAACTTCATCAACTGAGACAAGGTGAATCGTTTCAGAACAGTTCGAACGGCATTCCATTTCAAACCCATTGCAGGGATTTCAACATCATTAACATCAACTTCAAAAATTTCCGAGAACATCTGAAAAATAGAGAAAGGTATTGAGATTACGACTAGTACGATCTCTACAATACTTTGACCCATTCCGTCACTAGTGTCAGATATATCTGACATGGATTGTATAGAAGGGGGCCTTCTGCACCCTTATTTAGATTCAAATTTGTATTCGAAGTTAACAAAATGCATTATGCTTAATTGCAGAAAAAAAGATCATTGATTTTTTGACCATTTTTTTTTTTCATATTTTGGCTTTGAATTTTGACCCCTTTTTACCAATCAAATCTCACGCTCATTGTAACAGTTGCCCTAAAAAAGAGGAGGATCTAAGTAAACGACCAAACTATTTGAGCTTTTAATTTCTTCTATACGTTGAGAGGTAACAGTGTAAAGTTTGAATTTCCAAATAGTCAATTTTGTAAAATAAAAAAACCTTGAGGGATTCAATGTGAGATTATAAATTGAAGAAAAATCAAAACTATATAATTTGCTTCCTAACCAGCTCTTTTAATCAATTGTGTGTATCAAAACTGTATCATACCTGGGTAAAAGGTACTTCCATGAATTGCTGGAACCCAATCCCCTTATGAGGAGAAAATTGTTCCATATGAGAATGTTGGAGTGCATACATTATACGTTTTTGTCGTAATTTTTCAAGATCTTCTCCAGACATTGTTTTAGTGTTTTTATCCAGGATGTCTTTCAAGGATAACATCTTGAACCTATCAAAGATTATTGATAAAAGGAACAATTATTTGTTGACTAAAATCATGAATCAATAAAAACCTCAGAATGTCTCTTACATCGATTAACAGCCAATTCACAGTCAAATCAAATTGTAGAAGGCATTGGGCCATTCCATTTTATAGCCATATAGATGGTGGACGAACAGGTCTAAGGAAGGCTTTTCACTTTTCCAGGGGGTAAAAAGTTATCCTAAAATTTCCAGGGGGTAAAAGACTAATTTTAGTTCGTTCCTCCTTTTTCAAGAGTACTTTTGCATACAGTTCCATCTTCCAGGGTGTATGATCAAGAATTATTTTGGCTCGAAAAGGTTCACTCACCTCCCTGTATGAATATTTAATGGACAGCCCATTATTAGACGAGATGGTTTATTTCGAAAAATTAAAATAACGAATTATACTAGATATAAAAATTATGAACAAACCTTTTAAAGGAGATTCGTTTGGCGAAGTATTTCAAGTATAAATGTTCAATCGAAGCTTCTTTCAAATCATCAAAAGATTTAAGATGGAGAGTACGAAGAACGAATGGAGCTGACTCGTCACCAAGATTCTCCAAGAAATTCTTGATTTGTTGATTGGTTTTCATATCTGGAATGCCACCAATCGGTGCACTGGAGAGAAAATTTCTAACCACGTGATATTTGCTAGACTTCATTTTGATCACATCGAGCATTGAGCCTTTCAGATCATCTTTTGATTTAAATCCAAGTTCTCCCAACTTCATCATTGTCATAATTTCTTTCTCGTCATCTGATTGGTCAATATGAGACATGAAATAAAGAACAGCTTTTTTTGAACTGCCCATTAATTTCGTTAAGATTTCTAATATGCTCATCTTTGTTGGATCCATCGAAAATACAGATTGACCGTTGTTCATTCCTTGTAAAAGACCTTCCAGGAAGTCAGTTTGGTTGAAGTTTTGTGGTCCAGCGTTGCCAGGATTACTAGCATTGCCAGATCCGCCTTCTTGGTTGTTGGGTACAACTTCTTGGCTTTTGTTTTGATCACCACGCAACTCCTTGAGATCAAGCTTCTCCATATGTTCATGAAATTTGTTGGCGATTTCGGATTTCATCGTTTGACTGAAATCTGGATTGTTCATCAAACGTCCTGTAAACATCATCTTCATTTGTTCTTTATCAATACTGAAGAATTTGAAGACTTGGATGATATCATCTGGTTTAGCTCTGTGTTCTCTGGACAGTCCTTGAAGAATCACATCGAATTTGGATTCGATGATTTGGTTAATTTGGTGACAGAAATCAGTGGCAGGTTGAACCTTTGGTGACCATTGATATTTCTTGAAAAAGATACGAAGGGGTAAAATATTGTCAGCTTCTTTGATCTTTAAATTTCGGAAATCCTTTGGTGACTTATTGAAACCATCGATTGTGTTCATTAGACCTAATAAACTATCATCAGTATCAATTGGGAAACATTTTCTGATATCTTCGAGATTTTGATCGAGCACCATTGTTGTTTTATTGGATAATCCTTCAAACTGTTTTGAAAACATTGACCCTTTCATTTTTCCTTGTTTCAAAACAAGTCTTCGAAGGGTGAGGTCTTTCTTCTGGCTTTTTAAGGAAAGAATCTTGCCAATAGGCTTTCGTAAAACATCTGGAGTTTTATCTGAAAAATAAGAAAATAAATTCTGCAAATTACTTTACATTAATAAAGCCATCTTGGCGTTTTTATTGCCACTATATGATCAGTTCTTAATTGTTCCAACAAGCTTGAACCCAATAGTAGCCTATAATCGTAAATTATGGTAGGTTTACAAAATACCAAACGAGTTAAAAAATTGACGATAAACTGATAGTCATTTTGCATTGATGGCTATAGAATTACAGTTATCATCTTCCTGTACTATTACATCTTGTAGTATGTCGATTTCGACCTTCCTTTCCTGCTGACAGAAATTTTATGCACCACGTTTCACTGAGAGAAAAAGGAAATCGTGTAATAACTCTCTGCCAAATTATAAATGAATTAATGATACCTTTCGACAAATGCGTGAACAAGTCAATGACTCTCATTTTTGAGTATTTTCTTTCCGGGAAATTATTGCCGCCTTTGATCACATCACCAAATGATCGAGATGTGATATCTTTGAGCTTAGGGAGAGTATGTGATCCCATTCTCTCACCAACGATCTTCTGGATTTTTTTGTACAAATCGGAGCGATGCATTTGACTTCCTTTTGAAAATTTTTTGAATTGTTTTACAGATAGGATCATGGGTTCCTTTTGATCAAAACTTAAACCATCCTTATGATCTAAAGTATATGTCAAATCAATGTTTGGTTCTTCGTTGGTGAGTTT
The DNA here is from genome assembly GCF_902728285.1 of Clytia hemisphaerica. NCBI lineage: Eukaryota > Metazoa > Cnidaria > Hydrozoa > Leptothecata > Clytiidae > Clytia > Clytia hemisphaerica. Next base: position 1,643,671 of record NW_027103900.1, read on the forward strand.
TCCTTTGATTTGATAGAAAGAGGAGGTTTGGAGTATGGTAGGCGATGCTGTTAGTAGGGGGATGTCGGATAACCTATATGTTGGAGCTTTTGTGTTGCATGATACACAGTCTGAGCCGAAATGATAACGAAAATCATTGAACAGCATGTCCGATTTCTCCATATTTTCGATATTAAGGAGATAACCGTACGATGTTAATGGTAGGCTCAGATAAATGGCTTGGATGCCTTGAAATTTAAGCCTCATGTCAAAATTGAGAGTGTCAGCTGTAAAGATGAGTGTAAGATCAAACCATGAGAAAAATAGCATCTTTTGAATTTTTCGATGGTCAGGTTGTTCATATGATTCACTACTTGAATGGCGAGTCACATACTTCAATGTCCTCATCCAGCCAGCAGATTCGGAATCTTTTTTAACGCTCGGTATCAGACGATCGAACAGATCTCCAAATTTGGTATTGGAAAAATCATTAAGGAGTGTTTTGTTCTTATGAAATTGCTCAGCAAAGAAGTTGAAATTGTAATGCATTGTTGTCATGAAAAGTTCAGCTACTGTGAAATGTTGGTAATTTGGAATGTTGCGAAGAACATTCAAACTCAGCAATGGAACATAAGACATGTAACCTGAAAGTAGAAAAAACAGTCTGAGAAAAACCTTTTTCTAGCACTTTATCTTCGAGAGGTTCATGATATTCATGACGTAATGTTTTATACGGAAGCACCCAAAAATACTGGGCGTTTGCCACTAATTTTGCATCTTAACAATGTAAAACTGTTTTCCTTGATGTAATGTACACCTTTTTTACAAGAACAAGAAGAAGAACTTTAAGCCTAAAAATGCTCCTATTTACACGTTTTTTGTGAGTAATTTTGTTTTGTTAAAAGTGTTTTAGAGTCGATAAAGCTTTAGAAAATATTTTTAAACTTGCTTGTTCTTAATATTCTTATGTTCTTGTATAATTTCTTATAACGAAAAACGTGTACGTCACATGCACAGTAAAAGGTCGAGTAGAGCGACAGACTAGACAGTTCCAAGTAAGTTTTGAAGATTGTTCAACTTTTTCCGCCGGAGATCCACTTCTAATGCCATGCTCGTGTTGAGTTGTTTTGATGAAATAAAAGATAGAAAAACAAAACAGACAGACTCACCGGCATGTGCTTTTTGAATATGATACATCAGGTTCTTTTCCTTTTCGATTCCCGTACCATTAAACATCGCATAGAATGAATTCAACTCGGTAACACGAAGATCTTTGAAGTTGTGTGTCATGAAATACTTGAATCCCAAGTAAACGTCATCCAGCAAGTCCTTACCGTGAGTGCCTTCTGGTTTGATCAATTCCTTCACAGGTGTAAGAAGCATTACAGCAAAATCAGGATCAACAGATCTCAAATTACGAACCAATTTTCGAATGGAGACATCTTTGATGAGATCTTCTTGGGGATTCATGGTTAATGACAATTGCAGTAGTTGATGGATAGTGTAGTTCGTGGTCAACTCGGAGAATTTAGTGTAGTTTTTACTACTATCTACTGCTAAAAATTCTTCTTGGGAGGTTCCAAATAACTTCATAACCATGTCTTGGAGAGTGTTCAGCTTTTTACCCTTGAGATCCACTTCTAATGCCATACTCATGTTGAGTGGGAAGATTGCAGAAAGACTGCCCAAGCTCATTCGACTGTATGCTCTTACAGCGTTTTGGACGATTTTAATCTCTTCCTCTGATGGAAATTCACTGATTAATCTGTAAATTGTGGTGAACTTCAAAATCTTCAGTTTCTGGACATTCAATGTTTGAATGATCATTCCAAGTTTTGGATCCTCATCTTTGGGAATACCAAGAAGTTGTGCAACAATCTCCATTGAGTGGTTACTTAAAATGGAAGCCAATTCAACTAAAGTGGTATTTTTCAATACTTCCTCATCTGCAATTTTATGAGCAAGCTTTGGTGACTTTGCTGCCAACTCGATTATTGATTTAGATCGATAAATTTTGAATAATTCTTGCACCTTTAAGTTCAATTTGAAAAGGATGGACGATAAATCCATACCGAGTAAAGGTTGCTTGACAACTCGGTGGAGATTGGTTAAATTGAATTTACCGATGGTATCAAATCCGATGAGCTTGACAGATTTGTCATGTTTCAATCCACAATCTTCAATTGTTTCTTCCATTTCTTTTTCACCATCACCGAAACATTTTCTCATGGCTAGAACACCGAAAGGTTGTAAGGCTTTACTAGCTTTGCGTGGGCCAACAGCTCGTAAAAGTAAACCCAAAGGCACTTGAGAAAAGTCACTGAAAGTCATATTACTGTCTTTCAAAAGATCTTTTATGGTCATTTCTTGCATCACGTGCCTAGCGTTGTATCCAAGCCATTGGCTCATTAAATCTACTACCTTGTCCTGGTCAACATCCTCCTTATAGACTCTTTCAAAAGCATCTTTCAACGTGAGCTGGTAGTCAAGTTCACCAAGTTTACTTGAACCATCATCTTGCATAGCTTCTTTCATAGATTTCAAAAGAACGTACAATTCCTCCTTTAAATGATTTTCTGCTGACGCAGCAAAAACAACTAATTGTCTAAGAGTCATAGATTGGGGATTGAAAAGTGGACTTTCGGGAAATGGATTTTGTACAGAATCGATCATCAATGTTGAATGTTCGTTAAATAACGTCTCGGTTGCGCCGAACATTTCGTTCATGTCATTCGCGTCCAAACCAACACACGCCATGGTGTCTTCTAATGTTAATTCTTCTTTAGGCAAGTGTGGACATAGATATTTGATGGATGAAAGTTGCATGTTCATAAACATCTCTTGAACTGTAAAAACAAAGGATAACACACGATAAAAGTCAGTTGATAAAGGTCTCCAATTAGCCCGGGCTCCACTTGACGTGGCCCCATTAGGTAGGTAGCAAATTATATGAACTGAACGAAGCGTCAACAAAAATCAACAAAAATATCCCTAACACATTTCTTTGATAACATACAAGGGCCAAGAGCGATAGTAGTTAATCTTATATGGTTCACCTACCCCTCCTCATCCAAATTATACCCCCCCCCCCCATTTCACCTGAGAATTAAGTAAAGAAGGTGTTTGCAAGAAAGAATTAAAAACAATTCTTGGTTAAAAAGATTATTTTGAGTAGACTGAACTAAGCCTAAAAAAAGGAAAGAAAAATTAAGAAGAAGATTTTTCTCTTTAATCAATAAATATGTTTGCAAATGTACGGTCTGTCAATTATTTTGGAAACAATTTTCAATGAAATTTAATCGGATTAAAAGTTGATTATCTTACCTCCTTTATCATTCGCTTTCATGATCATTGCAAACCTCTTCAAAGGAATCTTTCGAATTTCTCGATCAAAGACGCCATGCAAATTCTCAAAAGTATGATATCTGAATAAAAACATGGTCGCCGGTGAAAAATAATGATCCCACCATCCTTCTGCTTTGCCGAAGATTTCTTCAAGGATAGCTGCGAACGGTTTGATTTCAAGTTCAAAATCATCAATCATATACATTTTGAAGATTGTATTCAAATCCTTGGTCATTAAATATTCAACACTTTCGATGTATTTTCGTTTGGCGAATTCACCTCTGTAGACTTCTTCTGAGAAAATACTTCCATCAGTTGCTGTTCGCATTGAAAACAATTCAATATGGTCATCATCAATAAAATTCCTCAGCATGTAAGAAACATCTGAAAATTTCATTCTAGAGTTATATTCTCTATTTTCAGAATTCATATCAAACCAAGTATCAAATAATTCACTGTCAACTTTGACAACATTCTTAATGATATCTTGGACAGTGTGATGGGCTAATTCATCTCTGGTCAACTTCATCGATCGTTTGAGCATTCCGAATGTCATCCTGCTTTGATCTTCAATCTCTTGACCTTTCTTGCTAATGACATCAAACATGTCCGTGTCATTTTTGCGATTCTCATCGTTCAAAAGATGTTTAAGTTTAACTTTCTCGTACACTTTTCCGAATTGATCGTAAAAAGCCACTTGTGATAAACACATGATTTTTTTGAGGTCTTCCTTGCTCGCGTTTAGCTTCATTGAGATGTAGTCTAAGAGTGTTATTTCGTCCATGTTCAGATCAGTATCATTCTTCATCTTTCTCAGTGTCATATTAATTGCTGAAGGTTTCAATTGAACATCTTTCCTAACCATCAATTTGGGATAGAAATCATTTATAGCAGTTTGCTCCAGAATCGAAAGTTCGAGTCGGTTGATTTTGGTGGGTCTGTTACCAAACGGAGCAGGCTTTTCCATGTTTCGTTTGGCAAGAAGCATTGCATCACCTAAAAAATGAGTATCGTTGATTCCATGGTCCTTAAAAACTCTCATTGGTGGATAATGAAGTTCGTTCAATTTATCCCTTAAAATCCAACATAATTCCATTTTGTTTGAGAAATTCCCATTCATGACGTGCTCTTCAAAATGACGTTGGTTTTGTAGTATGCCTAAAGATGCTGGTAGCATGAGTTTCTCCCTGATGAAATCAATGTGTGGGCGACTGTTCATCTCTTTTAACTTCATAATCATTTGGAAAAGAGATAACTTCTTAGTTAAACTAAATTCATCAAAACAGGTATACAGTTTGGTGAGATCGGCATTCAAGATAGCTTTAAAAGAATCTTCATCCATTTTCGATGTCAAATTCAACATATTGAAAAGGTTTTCTTCCGTTACATTTGCCATGGATATGAAGTGACCAAGAGTTGTCGGCTTTGTTACTGCGCCTTGATTGATATCATCAGACATACTTTCGTAGAGTTCTCGAACTGTCATGTCGTTGAAATAATGTGACAGGTAGCCTAAAAATAACAAAAAAATAATGATGTACTCGTTATCTCTTAATAACTGGGTGAACTGTGGTGCAAAGGTAGGACATTAGACTACGGTGCGCAAGATCCCAGGCGCTGTGGTATAGTGGTCATTGACCTGCACAGGCGACTGAGGTTCGATTCCCACTCGCAGCGGTTCACTTGGCAAGTGAATGTACCTTCGCCCGGGTCAAGCCGCACGCCTTGTGAGAGGAATTGGGTAGTCAGTTCAAGGTGCTGACGGGGCGCTAATTGAAAGCGTCTATAGTTGCGAAAATGAGCCTCAAAGCCTCCTGCGACTCAGCCAAATAGAAATAGAAATTCAATCCCGGTCAGGTCAGTCCAAGATTTACTAAGTACAAAATGGTACTTGATGCTTCTCTACACTTGATGTTTAGCAATTACAGAGAAGACCCGATGGTAATCCCCCTACATTAGGTACACGTTTTTTTTTATTAGAACCCAGTTTATAAGAACATTGAGGCTGAAATTCGTCGAAAATTAAGAACATCGTAAGAACATGCCCAGCCTCAGTTTGGAAAAAAATGACAAGAAACTACAATGTTTTCCTCTTTTAAAGCAGTTTTAACCTAACTTAGGCATGGATTTTCTAAAATCGAGAGTCAAATATTGTCCAAATTGTACCAATTTTATATGCTCTTTATTTTGCATGATATTGTCGATTTAGAGTAGTCTGAAAAATTAAGAACGCATTTAAGAACATTTAAGGCTGAAAATTGCTAAAAAAATAAGCACATTCAGGCTCAGCCGAATTTTAGGTGTTCTAATAAAAAAAAAAAACGTGTAGACAGCTATCGAAAGAGGAACATTTAAGTCGCTCGACTGCAATAGCAAGACAAACTTCTATAGAGAACGAACTTACAACGTGAATAGTCGGAGGTAATAATTAAAATTTTGGCCAACTTGATTTCTAGCTTAAAGTTTAAAGTTCATAGTGTGCAGAGGGGTGGGTCTAAACTCCCCCCCCCCATTCTTATTTTATCGCCCCTATTTACAAAAATTTTCGAACCCGTGCTATTGACAGCAGCAGTCCACCAGTCATTCAAAACCAAAACCAAAAACAAAAACATTGAACTTTGTATTAAAAATTATATGAAAAAAAGAGTTTAACATGGCGCAGCAAGCAACAATTTAGCTATCTACACTTGCTTTTTAGTTGTCCCACACCAAATATCTAAATCAATATAAATATGATAGATATGACCAAAAGTTATAACCCCCCTATTTTTACTCGACCCCCCCCCCCTTAAAATCTTAAACCCCCCATTTTTTTCGGAAAATCTCCTTCCCCCCTATAAAGTATTTTTGGAAAAGTTGGATGGTGATGATGGGGGGTTTCACACTATGACCTTTATTAGTAGAATTTGACCTAGAAGACACGCAAAGGAAGAGAAGATAGCTCGAGATTTAATTATTCTTCCGTTCAGAAAAGGATGAATGAGATGAGATACTAAATACTTACTTTTATGAATTTTCTTGAGTAACATGTGTAAATTCAATTCTCGAAAATATGGTGGAATTAATTCATCGTCAATCAGTTGTTGAATCTTCGTTGACGCAATTTTCTTCCGGAAAGCTCTGTTCTTCTCTTCAGAACTTTTGTCTCCGCCACCTTGCATCAATTGTTCAAGCAGGGAATTGAAAAAATCTCTTCGGTTCATATCTTTCTGCATTTGACGTCGACCTTGGAAAAGCAGGTTATCTAAGATGCTTTTATCAGTATCTAAGTCCTGCATGTTTCCATTCAGCCTCGTTTTGATGTCAGCCTCTATGTCATGATTAGAAGCACTTGTTGGTTCTTCAGGTTTGTGAGAAGAAGCTGAAAAATCAGTATTACTGAATCAAGATTACTGAATTTAAGAAAGAACATAATTTGTAAATTGAGCTTAGGTGACAAAGGTTCTGTAATTATTCTTTAAAAAGGAATATGTATTCTTTATGAAGAGGTGAGACGCTCCTAACCTCTCAACTAGTCTGTGAGGAATTTAAAATATTACCATCGGTCTTCGAGCTTAGCAAAGGCGGATACAAAAGTCTCAAATAAATACGAATTCATTGACCCTGTATATCCCACATTCTTCCCCCTCGAAGACCGAGTAATGAATGCGTCTTTCAGCCGATTAAATACTACAACAAAATTATCGGAAGTCTTCCCTGAATTACTTCGATAGTCCTTGAGACACACTTATAGTAAATCTGAAACAAAGTATCGAAGAAGTGACTCACCGAGAGCTGCAAGTAGAAGCACTAAACCGACTGCACTTCGATTCATTATGGTTTTGCTTTCAACAAGTCAATACATCATCTGTAAAAAGTTTTCAGAGAGTAAACAAATACAATGATAACTGTGAGAGGAAAAAGTGAATATTGAAAAATATTTTTTGAAAGGAAAAAATATGCTCTGAAACATTACAATTCAAGTTGATGTCGATCACGTTTGTTCACGCGAAGTATTTTGATTTTTCTCTTTGAATTATTCAACTCCCGCGATGTGATATATTTTCCCTCAAATCTAATTGTAAAGATTGTATCTGCCTTTTTCCGAGACTGTTGAAAGCTTCTCTCAAAACTATGGTCCCACAAAATCTATTCTTAGAACAACCTCTACCTGGCCTCTCACCAAAGAATTCACAAGTGAGATATACTGTAGGGTTTCAAAATTTTCAAGAAACCAAAAAATTAACATTGAAAATTTAAAAAAGAAAAACTATATCTTGAGGCTGTCAAAATAATAAAATACTCTCATTTTCTTAATATTAAATTATGTGATGTGATAAAGAATATCAGTGTACAGTATCACACGAGAAGAACTTACAAAGGTCCCAAGGAATTTTTTGGAACAAACTGAATTCTTTGTACATCTAGAAACGCTTAAATTGAAATCCTGTCTAATAGAATCCAATCGCTTTTCAAGGCCAGATGGGAAAACACACAGGGGGTAGCTGACAAAAAAAAGATTTAACAGGACTTTTCCAAAAATAGATTTCTCTGGCCTTTCCTTAGATTTAAAAGTCCCTACAAATGGAAGGAATCTCCTTCTATGAGGAGAAAAATGTATTTGACATAATCTCCTCCAAGCCTACCCAAAGTGAAAACAATCAAGATTTATCGAGGAAAACTTTTAGTACAGGCCCGGTGGAACAACCGTAAAAGTGGGGAAGCCGAGGGCTCAAAATGAGATAAAATTCGCTTGGAATTTGAGAAAAAATCTCATTTGCTCAAAAGTGGTGATGCTGAAGTCTCATATTATAGTCTCCCAGCCTCCCCGCTACCACCAGGCCTGGGGTACGTATAAGATAAATTCAATCACTTTGTCAAAAATGTTTTATTATCAAATAGACCAGAGAAACATTTTAATCGGGATCTCTAAATCAGTCAATTACCCAGGAAAAGAGTACTAGTTACTTTATGACAGTTTAAATAAAATCACGTGAACATTTTCTTCAGACTGGCTGTGCATTTTTAAAACATGAAACAGATAGAGAACTGTGCTTTTCAAATTAGACATCAGCAAACTAGCTAACTGTCGTGTGGATACAATAAGAGCTTTACTAAGCAGGGGGCCATTTGAGCATGTTTTGATTGAGTTGCATAATAGAGAGAATGCCTTTAGTGTATTCATTTTGACGGGGATTCAATTTGGTGGCTTTCGCAGTTTTAGGTTAAATTTGCCAAAGAAATACTGTATCCACCAAAATTGATACAATAAATAACAATAATTACCAAGGAAAAATGGTCTATCAGCCAAATTAAGAGCACGCCCGATACTTGCACCAAAGGCAACGTGGTTTTCTGTTAGGCCGTAAGATTTATTCTAAATTATTGTTACCTCCACATTGACCACGATTTCTAAAAAAAATATCAAATGTCTCACAATGCCTCTTATCATGAAAAGTGGAGATTCTTAAAAGGAGAATTTTCTATATGTCGCGAGTGTCTCAAAAAGCTGTTTTTGTTTTGAGAATTTTATCTGATTAGATTAAGCTTGAGTTCAAAATAGTGTTAAACCGCAGTTATCAAATACATTGATGCAGCATTTTATGATAATATTCAGTCAAACCTCAAGGTTTTAAAATTGGATTGCTAATTTATAAGCATGAAAACTTCACATCATTCATTTTCTTAATTAACAGGTTCTTAATAAAAATAATACTATGCTAGGAAACGACATCAACGATATCTTAACTTTCAAACTGCGAACGTTTTCTTCAACAAGATTAAAACTTTGAGATTAGGGATGTGTTTTTTACGTACTTCTATTTGATTGATAATTTCAGCCCTACCCTTGCCGACCGACGGGTGTGTGCCACTGAAATTCGAAAAATGGACCCTGATCTTGACCCTACGTGGTACTCAGGGAGGTGAAAAAGATACTTGGACCAGCGGCACAATGACCTTTGATAAGGGATGTGAAACAGACTCGAGAAATGATTCCGCTCAGCAAAGTTTTTTAGGGTGTCACCATTGACATCCACGCCCGAAGAGCTAGACACGAGACTCCTGGATAGGAAATGAAGCCACTTATTCCCATCCTGAACGCGCGACCCGCGTGGTTTTCACGCAAACGTTAAATTGAAAGTAAAACAAATCGCCAGATTTATGCTGCGTGGAAACAGAAAGTGCTAGATTTCATCCGTCATTCTAATCGCAGCGCAAATATCTTAAGACTTCACTTTTTCCTGCTTGAGAAGATTCATCTCTAGCCCCTTCGGTGCTTTGAACTCAATGGATGTAACCGTCAATATTGCTTAAAAAAGGAAACTAAAACGACCTTCATATCACTTTATCACACCCCTTTACATGTTAATATTCGTAAAGCCAAAAGGGCAATCGGAAAATTTCAGCAAATTTGCCAAGGAACTAGAAAGTTTGCATTGCCATGTGTTGTGAATTACAATTCTTTCTTTCAATTAGGTCCTGACTAACCTGATAGCAGATGGTTATAATTTTCTTACGAGCACAATAAACCTCTAAAGGCCCTTGAAAATTAAACATCTGAGGAAAATAGTCTGAAAAATTCTACAACGAGAAATCTTGTTGTGCACCACAATCTAATCTCAGGTTATTCCTCGCCTATTTAGCTCGCAGAAACTTTTCCGTAATAGCTTAAGTTGGAAACACAGTGGAAAGAAAAAACCTTTCGTGTTCTAACGTTTAGACATGGAAACAACTTTACCTGATAAATAAATTCGCATCAAATATACACACACACCCACTACAAACGTCTTCCTTTCTAAAGACTCTCAACGAATCTGAAACACATAAAAAACTAAAATGTTATACGTTCTATTACAAAGTTGTATAATTATTTTAACAGGGCAGTAACCATCTTTTGTTCCAAAGGCTTTTTGACAATACTAAGTGAGTCATTTTGTAGATGTGATCTTTTTTATTACCTCAACGTGAACGTAGCTCTTTTTTTATTGAATTCTTTTTATTTATCAGAAAATCTTTTTTATTAATACCATTTTTTTTTAATGTTTTGACAATTAAATGTTTTTTTGTAATGTTTAAATTTAAGCAAAAAGTGACGCATATAAGATAAATGATAATTTTTTTTGCAACTCTCATGACATTATGCATCGCCTTATCGTTTTGAGGTTTTTAAAATGCTTAAACGGTAAAAAAAAATCAGAAAGATCGTCATTTTTTCACAGTGTTATACACCTTTTCGCCCGTGGCTGCCAATTGCCGCGCGGGCATTTTTTTGTCCACTTATCCCACTAAAACCGTCCCAGTTGAAAGATCTTTGAGCCGTAATGCGTGATTTAGACTTTTCCTAAGGGATGCGTGATTATTCAAATTTTTTTACTGATCGATTACGTGATTGTGGTTGAAGACAAAAAATTGCGTGATATCGTGATCAGAGTTACCACTTGGGGGAGCCTCATAGAGTTGGTATATTGGAGGAACCTATAATTCGATTTAAAAGCCATTGTTAAAATATAACTTCGCCATTAAAAGAAATTATAACTCGTGTAACTTATTGCATATCCAAAAAGGGCATAAGTTTGGCGCAAAAAATTGGGGCCCTTACACAAGGTCATTTATTCGTCAAAAAAAGCGTATTAGGATGTAGTTTTCAGAACTGCCTGCTAATGAAATTAATTTTATCATCTTCTTTGAGAAATCAGGGAAAAAGTGCTTTATGATGTCATAATTGACGACGTCATGAAACTTAAAATTTGAATATCTCAAAAACTAATCATCAAAATAGGATGAAATTTTTACCTTAGAAGCAAATTATTGAGAGGAAGCAATTCACGAAAAAAATATTTTTGAAAAATGATGACTTCAGCCAAAATCGAATTATTTGTTTTCGTTTTTTGTTGCCGTTTTTTGATATGTTCTTATAAAACTGACAGATATCTCAACCATTGTAAAATCAGTAATATTTTTGTCCGAAAAAGTCCCATTATTAGCTTTTCACAGCTTTTTTTACCATCAATGAAGTCATTCTTCTGGAATATGAAAGATGAATAGCATAAAAATCAAGAAATCCACAAGTGTGTAGAAAAAAGTTAATCATATCACTTAAATACGATCTTAAATATTCTGATATGTTCTATTCATATGAGTGATGAAAATGACACTTTAAGAAATGCCATTCTGAATCATTTTTGTGAACGATGTTCTTAAAGAGAAAATTCAACTTGAAGTAAACAGTTATTCTCAAAGGTACGCGCTAAAAATTATCGATTTAATTAAGAAGATTAGGTATAATTTTGACGACCACATTTTAATTAGTGCGTGTGTGTATGAATATCAAATAATTGTTAAAAACGTACATGTCATGTTAAAAAACTGCAGTGGTAAAAGGGAGATTGGAAATTGGAAACATTGGAAAGCTAAATCAAAGATTCGAAAAGATTCTCAACGCCATGGTTGAAAACAACAACACAACAACAGGAAATTTACATGTCGAAAAAATCTTCAGTACATCATTTTCGTTGTTTTACATAATTGTTAGTTTAATGATTATAACATTTGGAATCATTGCAAGTGCGATCACAATCTATCTTTATCATCATGGAAAAATTGCAAGGACATTATTCAATTATTTTCTCATGAACCTCTGTATTTCGAACATTTTCCAAAACGTTGGTGCTTTACCGTTACTTTTTGTATTGCTTACCGGGTCTCCCGAATCGAGACTCTCGGTCAAATTGAGCAGTATGGCTTGTGCAATATTAAGCGGGAACTCTATATTCTTTTTGGGAGCTTTTGTGACAGTTTATAATATTTCGTTGATGTCATTTAAATGGTATTCTATCATTAAGAAGCCTCTCCACAGAGATGACAGCAAAAGAAAACTTACCTACATCATATTAGGGTTCTGGTGTGTTGCAATCTTAATGGTGATACCAAATTTGTTTTCATTTGTATGGGATGCACAATATGGTTATTGTTTACGTCGTGATAACTTAGGAGTGGAATCAGAGCTCTACAAAACTGTTTTATTTTTAACTGGGTTATGCATCCCCATTGTAACAATGTTGGTCACTTATGCTTTGATTTTGCGTCAGTTTTATAAGAAATCAAAGATGAAGTTACCGGGTGATCGTGAGAGTCCAGTCAAACTGATGTATAGGCGAAAAATCATGATCTTTTTGGGGATTGTTATTGGTGTCTTCATTTTCTGTTGGATTCCGTTTGGTGCTTATTTCATCTTGACCATGATTGGTTACTTTGGAGATTCATCAAATCCAGCACAGGTTTACCAGAGTATCCGGATACTGCGATTGGTGATGATTCCATGTTTCTGCGCAGCTTCGTTGAATGTTATTTGCTATGGAATTAAAGATGAAGAAATTAGGAAAGCTTTTCGCGATATTTTCAAGGGATGTATTTGCTGTAGGACAACTAACAACCATAACACTGGGGCGAAAACCGAAATCGGCGTTGTTGATTACTTTCGACATAAGCTTAGTACGCTGTCTATGAGCTCGGAAGTGTGAACAATCAAACTTTAATAATAACTATAATATTGTTTTGCTCATTTTGTGACTTTTAACTTTATTTCTTGATAAAAAGTCTTAAAGTTTTAAAATCACCCGCTTAAGAATATCTTATCAAGGAGCAATTATATTTGATTATATCATAATAAATATGGGAATATCAATTCCATCAAGATTCACTCCGTTATTTTTACCCCTACTGGCTGAAAAAATCCTACCGGGTCTGTGAGAAGAGAGAACTTTCTTAACACAAAATTTTACTGCGAAAACGTATTTAATAAGGAATATTCAGAAATTTAGTAAAAAATATTTATATCGTGTACAGAAATAATAATTTTTTTTAAATAAATTTTCAGGTTAAAACGATGGTACATTTTTTAATCCTAGTTGATATTTTATGTGCACAAAGCCTGGTTTTATAAATTTTGTTACAAAACAAATTTAAGCCTAGTAGCACAAACTAAGTCTTTGTCCACTAGAGCTTACTCATTCAAAAATGTTTTCTTCCGAGTAAAATAAGGAAAATATTAGAAATACAACTGTGTTCTTGCTGTGAAAATCAATTACACACAACTTTGTTCCATGTTGGCACACCTCGTAGTTTTTAAGCAAATCACGATCATAGATAACAGATCATATAATCGTATATTTTAACAAAACAACCCTTTATAATTTTATTTGAACATTCTCCAGTTTATTGAAATAATTTTAACCGGCAGTTATCCTACTTTTAAGATTTTTCTCGAATGACTTATCGATTTACTTAGTTTTTGAAGCCTTTGGATGTTCTTAATTTTTTGAGTTTTAAGCTGTTCTTAACATGTTCTTATTTTCACCAATTTTTTTTGTATTTTTGTATTTATTTTTCGATTTTTTTAACGACCGACATCTTCTTTTTCTCTTACAAAATTATATTTTCTTAAGTGATTTAAGATTTGATGACGAGTGCTGGAGAATTTGTTTTAAAAATAACTTTGGAAAGAAGAATGATTTGGTGTAGTCTACTGTACTTAATTTCCCACTTTTTCACTTAGTTCATATAGTTCAATTATATTATCATTTTGAGTTTCAAACAATCAAATTGATTTGATTGGTTAAATACAGTAGACATAATACAGACACCTCCGGGCACTTAAGCCTTACTCGTAGGACTTTTACAGTAGCGTAGCCAAGGGGGGCGCAAAAATTTGTGTAGGGGAGCAGATTTTTATGGCACTGTAATTATTTATTCATAATATAAAAAGATAATTACTGTGTCATAAAGACTACTCTCATACACAAACTTTGCACTCCCCTTGGCTACGCTACTGTTTTATGCTCGAAACGGAGGAAGATATGAAAGAAAGCTTTGCTATATGGTAAGAAATACTTCTTTTTAAGAACGTATCAAACATTTGTATGTAATGACTTATTATCGAGAATCAAGAGCAAGGTGTGCATTGAAAGCTTCACGTGTGTTCGAAAATTCATAAAGTGTTTTCCTTAATTTTCCCAAAATGGCTGAAACAGAATTTTTGGTCCAGGAAAGTTATTATTAGGGAGGTTTAAGTATCAAAGATAAATCTACGCGACGAACGGACCTTTTCTCTGCAAGATGGTAAGGGTAGCAAAGTAGATGTTATATCTTCTTTGTTCTACAACGAAGGTTTTGACGGTTTTTCGTTCTTGAGCTGTTTTAGTCTGGATTCTAGAAAATGCAGGTCCACATGTTTACTGCAGGTTGCGGGTCAAAACCCGTCCGTTCGTCGCGTTGATTTATCTTTGATACTTAACCTCCCTAATATGAGGAACATAACTCAGTAAAAATTTCTTCCAGAAAAGGGGAAACCATTGGCCGTCACGAGTTTTATGATTTGTTGGATTTTTGTGTTGGTTGCCATGGAAATGACGGATTTTTTTGACGTCAAAATTTAAAATGCCAATAATCCCTGGAATTTTTATCGAAATGAGCTCAAATTTTGTACATATGTAGGGTTTATGAATATCTTTTGTTTCCAAAAAAAAGTTTTCCTAAAAATTGATGATGTCAGCTTTTTTTAGGTAAAAAGAAAATTGCTAATTGTTGCTGACATCATCAATTTTTTGAGAATTTTCTTTTTGGAAACGAGAGATATTTATAAACCCTACCTTCGTACAAAATTTGAGCTCATTTCAATAAATATTCCAGGAGATATCAGCATTTTACTCAGCTTTCGACAGCAGATTCTATTCCGCTTGTAGAATTTTGCCCGATTGGTCAACATGCAGGAAATAGAATGGAGAAGTTTCTGGAAGTTTTTTTAAATTCAAGCTCTCTCCTCCTGCAGTCAAAATGCATTTACTTTTGACTTTGGGATTAAACAAGATATATACATATACCAATCAGTGAATTTGCTGACAGTCAAATTACAATCTGTCTCCTGTCTTAGACATTCCGATTGATTCATTTTTCGACCCAAATAGTTTGTCCCCAATAATGAACAATGATTAAAATGATAATAGTAGAACAATGATTGAATATGGACAAAAGTGATTATTGTTGGTGGTTGAATTGGCAACAAAATTCCACTGTAACTAAATTCATCATTCAAAATACTCTACTCCCAACAAGAATGCTTAAAGATCCTGTGTTATGGTACTACGACAGTAAGTACAAATATTTTTTTCTTTGTGTACTTTCATAAGACTTGGTTTTATTAATCTTTTATGTTTAACCTGTGTTCTTGTTGATACTTACCAGGCACTATTTGGGAAATTATTATCGCAAAGATTGAAAGAAACTTTTGTGAACTATTTTTGAGGAAATTTCACTACACTCACCATATATCATCTAATTTCATGTTTCTTATTTTCCCTTCCCTTTAAGCTTTTTATGAATGAGGATTCGTTTACCTTGACAACGCAATATTACCTCGTTACTGCTACTATTACCATGTTACATCATGATTTTCCATCCTTCTACACGATATTGCTGTTACAACTGCAAGATAACTGGCATATCTTTTTAATGTAAACAATTTCGTCCATAAGATCCCTTATCATGCCGTTGGTAAAAGTTGGTTGAAATAAATATAGTTGCATGTCTTTTGACTGGTTTAGTATCTGTAATTGATTCTACCTGGACACTTTTCCTAATGAATGTTTAAGATTCGTATTTTATTCTTTGTAAAAAGTAATTCACATTTTTAGAAAAATAATATGTTTCATTTATGTCAGCTTATTCATTGAAAATTCAAAGAAAATGCTGTCGAGAAGAATCATTCTAACTATTCCAAATCATTTCCAAACTTTTGCTATAAAGCATTAAAAAGCCTTAATTAGCATTAATTAGTTTTTACAAGCATTTGTACTAGCGGGTGGCAGTTAGTGAAAGCTATGGCTAGTTTAATGATTATTGATGAATTCGTTTGAACTTCGACGGACAACAGGTATGAGAGACTTACTTATATAAAACTTCGACCCCTAACTCCCAAATCACTTATCAATTTGCGCTTTTATCGGTTAACCAAGGTTGAAGAAAATGAAAGAAGAGATGTTATTAGAAAAAGGCAGAAAAATGCAAAACGCCTACGAGGAGAGAAAGCAATATTTAATATCGCTAGTGGGGAATTAGAGGCAGCCAGCATTAATTCAAATGGAGCTCAGGTCGATGTGAGTAGTAAGTTAGGTAAACACGGAGCACACCATATTTAAGATATCATTGGAATTAAGCCTTACATAACTATTACAAATCAAGATATTAGTTTTGAAAATGAGGTGCCGATCCCTTTAAGAATTGATTTTAAATTTCTTCGAACTGCTACTTTTTTGTTTCTCGCTTTACAAAGATAATCCAATTGTCTCCAAGAGAAAGTAGTCATGTTTAATGTTTGGAACTTTGTGTACTGATAAGGAGAAAAAGTTAAGATTTAAATATTCTCATATGTTCTATTCATATAAGTGATAAAAATGACACTTTAAGAAATGCCATATACAGAATAAATTTGGTGAACAATGTTCTTAAAGAGAAAAATCAACTCGAAGTAATCAGTTATTCCCAAAGGTACGTGCTAAAAATTATCGATTTAATTAAGAAGATTAGGTATAATTTTGACGACCACATTTTAATGAGTGTGGGTGTGAATATCAATAATTGTTAAAAACATACATGTCATGTTAAAACTGCAGTTGTAAAAGGGAGATATAGATTTATGAGTTGCATTTCAGTGAGTTAGAAACATTGGGAAGCTAAATCAAAGATTCCAAAAGATTCTCAACACCATGGTTGAAAACAACAACACAACAACAGGAAACTCACATGTCGAAAAAATCTTCAGTACATCATTTTCGTTGTTTTACATAATTGTTAGTTTAATGATTATAACATTTGGAATCGTTGCCAGTGCGATCACAATCTATCTTTATCATCATGGAAAAATTGCAAGGACATTATTCAATTATTTTCTCATGAACCTCTGTATTTCGAACATTTTCCAAAACGTTGGCGCTTTACCGTTGCTTCTCGCATTATTGACCGAGTCTGCTGAATCGAGATCTCCTAAATCGAGAGTCTCGCTCAAATTGAGCAGTATGGCTTGTGCAATATTAACTAGGAGCTCTATATTCTTCGTGGGAGCTTTTGTGACAGTTTACAATATTTCGTTGATGTCATTTAAATGGTATTCTATCATTAAGAAGCCTCTCCACAGAGATGACAGCAAAAGAAAACTTACCTACATCATATTAGGGTTCTGGTGTGTTGCAATCTTAATGGTGATACCAAATTTGTTTTCATTTGTATGGGACGCACAATATGGTTATTGTTTACGTCGTGATAACTTAGGAGTGGAATCAGAGCTCTACAAAACTGTTTTATTTTTAACTGGGTTATGCATCCCCATTGTAACAATGTTGGTCACTTATGCTTTGATTTTGCGTCAGTTTTATAAGAAATCAAAGATAAAGTTACCGGGTGATCGTGAGAGTCCAGTCAAACTGATGTATAGGCGAAAAATCATGATCTTTTTGGGAATTGTTATTGGTGTCTTCATTTTCTGTTGGATTCCCTTCGGAGTCTATTTCATCTTGACCATGATTGGTTACTTTGGAGACTCATCAAACCCAGCACAGGTTTACCAGAGTATCAGGATACTGCGGTTGGTGATGATTCCATGCTTCTGCGCAGCTTCGTTGAATGTCATTTGCTATGGAATTAAAGATGAAGAAATTAGGAAAGCTTTTCGAGATATTTTCAAGGGATGTATTTGCTGTAGGACGGCTAACAATAATAACAGTGGGGCAAAAACCGAAATCGGTGTTGTTGATTACTTTCGACATAAGCTTAGTACGCTGTCTATGAGCTCGGAAAAGTAAACAATCAAACTTTATAATAATATAGCTTTGCTCATTTTGTGTGACTTCTAACTTTATAATTTTCTTGATAAAAAGTCTAAAGTTTTCAAACTATCCGCTTGAAAATACCTTATCAACGAAGTATTATTAATTACATATATTCTCGACTTCAAGAGCTATGTATCAAAGTGTGCGGACTGCTTAAAATCATTTTGGAACAGACTTTAATTTATTGGGACTTTTAACTAACTTTACACCCCCTTCTCACAGACCCACTGGGATCCCTTCCCACTGGAAAAATTGGCCAAAATATCGTTCCCATTGAAACATCTTACCCCAATTTTTATCCCCACTGAAACTTATCAAATAAACCAATCCTTTCTGCAAAATATTAAGCTATTTTTCCCATCCCTACTGGATATTCTAACTTGAAAAAAATGGAATTTAAATCCCCAGTCATAATAAATATAAAAATATTAATCCCATCGAGATTCACTCCGTTATTTTTACCCCCACTGGCTGATAAACCCCTACCGGGTCTGTGAGAAGAGAGAACTTTCTTAACACAAAATTTTACTGTAAAAACGTATTTAATAAGAAATATTCAGAAATTTAGTAAAAAATATTTATATCGTGTACAGGAAAAGTAATGTTTTAAAAATAAATTTTTAGGTTAAAACGATGGTACACATTTTTTAATTAGTTGATATTTTATGCGCACAAAGCCTGGTTTCATAAATTTTGTTACAAAACAAATTTAAGCCCAGTAGCTAAAAACTAAGTCTTTGTCCACAAGAGTTTACTCATTCAAAAATGTTTTCTTCCGAGCAAAATAAGGAAAATATTAGAAATACAACTGTGTTCTTGCTGTGAAAATCAATTACACACAATTTTGTTCCATGTTGGCACACCTCGAAGTTTTTAAGCAAATCACGATCATAGATAACGGATCATCTAATAGTGTACTTAACAAAACAACCCTTTATAATTTTATTTGAACCTTCTCCAGTTTATTGAAATAATTTTAACCTGCAGTTATCCTCGTTTATCCTACTTTTAAGATTTTTTTTTAAGATTTTCGATTTACTTAGATAATATCCAAAGTTTTTGAAGCCTTTGGATGTTCTTAATCTTTTGAGTTTTAAGCTGTTCTTATTTTCACCAATTTTTGAGTATTTTTGTCCATTTTCCTAAGAAATTGGGTGTTCTTAACTTGTTCTTAACAATTTGGCCCTCGAAGCTATATGTTCTTATATAGTTTGTTCTTCTAAAAAGAACGTGTAGATCGCTGACCTGTGAGAACTTAGAAAAAATAGTTTTAAAATGCTTTTGAGAAATCAAGTAGATAGACAATCGATAATCGATAAATCATGAAATTTTTATTTACATAAATTATATCCTGCTGTTTTGTCCACTGTACAGGACGCGTTGTAGAAAGCAAGAAATTTATTTCAGTACAACAAAATATTCCCTCTAAAAATGTTTTTTAACTTTTCAGGCATCCTGCTTTTCTTCCTCTTTCTCATTTGCACTAATTTTAACTAAAAAAAGGGGGATTTTGATTTTTAAGCTGGGATTAGTACTTTAGCATACTGTGTTACATCTTGAGGGTATTGTCTAGTGTAATAGGACTAAAAGTGCTCCTGGTGTTTTGCAGAAAAATAAACGATAAAGAGATTTTAGTTTAAAATTTTGCTTTTTAGTTTTTCTGTTTTTATTGTTTCGAATTTTTTAACGACCGACGTCTTCTTTTTCTCTAACAAAATTATTTTTTTCTTAAGTGACTTAAGGTTTGATGACAAGTGCTGGAAAATTCGTTTTAAAAATAACTTTGGAGATAAGAACGATTAGGTGTAGTCTGCTTTTTCTAAGTATTGATTAGTCCGTTAGTTCATTTAGTTCAATTATATCATAATTTTGAGTTTTAAACAATCAAATTGATTTGATTGGTTGAATAGACACAATACAGACAGCTCCGGGTGCTTAGGCTTTACTCGTAGGACTTTTAGACCATGCTCAGACGTTGGTTCTGATTCGGTTCCAAAACAAGTGTGAACGTCGAAATTCGAAACGTCAAATAAGAAGACGTTACACAGCAAAACAGATCGAAACGGTTTTGCTCCACTATTTTCATCGGAACGGAACTGTTCCGTTTTCTTGCTCCGAAACGTTCCGAAACCAATATGAGCACTCTCGATCCGTAACGAGAATCACACCGGGGTGAAAGAGGACCGTAACGTCTGAACATGGTCTTAAGGCCGGTCTCCATTTGTGCGCGCTGCGATCGCACTTTATCTATCAAAGCTTCCACGCTATTGGTCGGTAGAAAAATGAAGCAATTCCATTGGCGCGATCTGACGTAATGGTTGAAAAAAGTAGAAATGTATTCAACTTTATTTTCGAGCGCGCGGTACATATTTTTTATGACGTAATCTTTTTTCCAAACAAAAAAGATTGAAGGTAAACGGTGCGATCGCAGCGCGCGCAAGTGGAAAACGGCTTTATGCTCGAAACAAGAAAGATATGACGTAACCTAGATTGGATGTTAAATTTCGTAATTAAGAAAATGTCGGGATTTCGCTTCTATTTTCCTTCAGTTCCCTTTATTAGTCACTTTTTCTTCTAATATTTTGAACTTTTCTTGTCGTACGTAATATTTCACTGTCTCCGAATTAATTCAAAGTCGAGCCAAAGGGACAGAAAGGCAAATGATAGGGAACGGCTCTTTTGCCGGGGAAAGGGGTTAACACTTGCCAAATCGATTTATTTATGAACTTTTAACGAAAATTGGATAATTCGAATTTTAAATGAAATATGATTTACTTGAAAAGTTACCCAATTTGATGACAATTAGCCTTCGACATGGTCGAGCGATGGAAGGAGAAGGAGGATTCTTATCCATCTAACAAATCGATTATGAGCCACTTTCCAACTCCTTTAAGCCCCTGAAGATTTGAGGGGGTTTAGAGTTCGGCCTAGCTCAAAAAGATCTGAAGGAAGGGTTCGGATAATTTTTCACAGAGAAAGAAACTGGGTTCAAAATGCTATAGAAATTCAACAAATATTTTCGGCCTATAATGCTCTTAATTTAATTCTAAGGGACCTCGGTCATGAAAATTTTCTTGAAATAAGACTTATTGAAGATCGGACCCATAGAAAGATTATTGTACAAATTTTGACAGTGTTTTATCGCAAAGGTTTTATTGCAACTCGGATGAGAGGATTGTTCCTCTTAGAAAATAAATATCAAATCCTCTTATCTCTCACCTAGGTTTTTTCGTACCATTTTCTTTTTTCTTCTAAAAAAGCTACTTTTCGACACATTACCCTTTGGAGGTGATTCTTATCTCTGATAAACTTCAACAAATTTTTTCTTCTTCTTCTTCGTCTTCATTATTTGTAACAAGTTAGGGATGAAGTGAAGAAAAGAAAAACTTTTTCAAAAAAAACACTAATGAAGGAAGGGAAGAAGGTTGAACAAAAAGGTAAGCGGCTTAAAATAATTTCATGCAATAATTACGTTTTCAAGTGTATTGGTCGTATTGGCCATCTCAAAAATATTGACACGGATTTGGAGCAAGATCAGTCAGAAACAGGAAAAGAAAAACATTTTTTTGCTTATATCAGCACAATATAACAATAGGCAGACATTGTCCTAATATGAAACGTGTGTCTGATATGAAACGGGAACACTTACGTAAAAGAAAACCCTTTAAAAGAAAATAATTTATTATTGTCCATCCCAAAAATATTTAATTTGAGCGTTTATAGTTATTTCATCATCTCGGTTATACCACGTTTTTTAATAAGAACATCAAAAATTTTCAAAGCCTAGGGATGTGCTTAACCTTTTGGGTTTTAAGCCTAAAAACATTCTTAAGATTTTCTTATTTTCTCCATGTTGTGACCATTTTTAGCCATTTTCCTAAAAAAATAAGCCTTAAAATGTTCTTAACTTGTTCTTAGCAATTTGGCCATCGAAGCCTTATGTTCTTATATAGTTTGTTCTTATAATAAAAACGTTTAAACCGAAAAAAGTTGTTGAATTTTCAGAAATTTTCGAGGAAATTTGCATCGGTTCAGGTTAGCATCAACAATGCTTTGAGAGAAAGAGAATTTGGGTGGATTTGAAAATAACTTTCAAAAGACAGACCATAGATGAGTGAAGGAGAGGTTAATCTTTACAGAACTGAGACACCTGTCTCAATTACCCGTCGGAACTTTTTAGCGAATGTTGAGGCCTTTGGTACCCTCGATATTTAGAATCATAACATTGGTCAGGACAATCTCATACCCAAAGCCACACGCGTGTTTTCGATAGGTCAAATCAAGAAGCATATTGCTTAATCAAGATATCATAGAGATGCGGTAGGTTTTTAGCCCATAGGCCATTTCATAGTCGCAAAGCATAATGGGTAATCAGGGCCATTGTGCTATTGGTCAAATGTTTTGAAAAATGTTGAAGATTTTTGCGTCTAACCAACGGGAAACCGTTATCGGGGCGCTATCATTTCTGATTACCCATGATCCATTTCGACTGTGAAATGGCCTTTCCCTATACATGAAAATAATAGAGATAAAAAGGTGGAGGTAATTTAAAGCCGCCATTTTGTGATTTCAAGACCTATATTCTTTTTAAGCTGGATTTCACTTAATCGATATAACACGAGTTATAAATAACTTTGTATAAAAAAACAAGCTTTAAAAAGTAAAGAGAAGGCTATCACTGACAATTTTTCCGCTGGTGCTGCGGGACAGGCGCTGATGTAGAAAGGGTATGCATATACCAGTGACATCCGTACTTATTGAAACTTTGAAAATCCCTCGTAGACTCGAAACTTTTACACTACGAAAATAGAAAATTTTACAACAACATCTCAGTTAGTGCAGTAATCAAAAGCTAATAAGTGACGGTCTTTCCAAGACAAATTAAATTTCTCCCTTTTCTTTCTTTTCCCTAAAAACACGTTTCCTTATTTTCAAGGTCAAACACATTCTAATCTGAAAAATTTAAAATCTGTCCTTTTTTTTCTCATTTCACTGATTTTAAAGTAAGACCTTTTCCCTCTTGTGAAAAAGACAGTTTTCTTAATTTTTGTTAAATCCCATCTTTTTCATTTTTCAGTAATTTAGTCATAAAGCAACAGAACATTTTTAGAAGAAGAAAAAGAATAAAGGGAAGAACAAGATGATGAAGATGGTACATCAGAGAAGACGAAAAATAGAATATCACTATCCACCTTGGTACCGTAAGTAAAAGACGCTTACCTTAAGAGAAGAAATTTTGGCGAACGACCCATTTTTGTTCAATATTTTAGCTTAAAAAAGAGGAAAAGGGGTTTTTTAGGAGAAATAAAGACTAAATTGAAGAAAAAAAAATTCAATTTGGCGAGAATTAATTTTGGCAAATTACCTATAAATTTAAATTTCTTTCCGCCAAAATTTCTTCCCCCAAGGTAATAAGATATTGGGTAGTGAAAATTTCGAATAGATCAAGGTTGGCAACAAATAAAGAGACAAAAATTTACAACAGAGTTAATCTACACTATCATACCGGGTGATCCAGACCAGAAAAAAGTATAAGGGTTTGATGGCTAACTGTGCCCAAAATAATGTGAACTTTTAATGAATTCTTTTGTCATTGTAAAGAGGAAAAAGAAACTTGAAATTTGGCATATAGTTTTTTAAAATTGGTACAGTGGTTCTCAAGTCGAAGTTGAAGTCGAAATTCACTTTTAGAAAAGTCCAAAAACACGACAAAAAAGGGGTATCTTGAGAACCTCTGAATCAAATTTGAAAAGTTACATACCAAATTTTAAGTTTGCCTTTCCTCTTTACATTGACAAAACATAGTTAGCCATCAAACCCTTATACTTTTTTTCTGGGTCACCTGGTATAAGTTATAGTTCTTAGGATTTTTATGGGAAAGTAAAATGTAAAACGTTTGAGCACATTGAGTTACAGAATGTTAACTGTAAATTTAACCTTTTCTTTTCAACTAGTGACGTCATCATTGTTATCATCACCTCGTTCACCTCGTTCACCCAGGGCACCCATGATGGCGGACACATCAACAGATAGTAGTCAAAGCGACAGCAAAGATCCATTCGATTCATTATCTTTTTTACAGTCACTCGATTTAGAGGAGGACCTGGTGAGCCTTTCGATTTCAGAGTTTGCAATTTAAATCAGACTATCCCACTCAATACAATCGATAACTTCTTCCAATCGATGACCAATCGATAACCAATCAATTGATTCTGATAATCGATAGGTAATTGAGTCTACTTTAAAATCTTTAGCATCGTTTGATTATTGATTGTTTTTACATCAATCGTGATCAATCAATCATCTTAGAGCCAATCGATGAATGATTAATCAATCGATAGGCAATCGAGACTCCTTTGAAATCCTGATTATCGATTGTCTATCAATTATACTGGAATCAAAGGATATCTGATCCATTGATTGGTTATCCATTGGTCATTGATTGGAAAAAGTAATCGATTGTATCGATTGAGGAGAGTCTGGATTACAAATGATCTGTCAGTGAAATTACTAATGCCGATAACTTTTGATCATGATAGTTTGAATCAAACAACAATTTTGCGTTCAGTGAAAAAAAAAGGAAAAATCAAGTCTTTTTGCTGCATTTAACGAAAATGAAGATGAAAATGAAGTGAGCGAAGTTTGAGAGAAGTTTGCTGCATTTGTAATGTTTGGAGTCAATCAAAAAAATCACAAAAAAGTTTTCGATAGCGGGGGCTATGGATGCCAAAAAATCGTTTTAATTTAAGGCTTGGGGGCAGTTTTTTCGCGTTGGTGCAATGCAACATGCTCCATTCCACCAACCTGAAACGTTTTCTCGTGTCTCTCCCCCGTTTTTCTTCTAATAACATTTGTGCTTCTCTCACTTTTGTCCTAGGGACAAAATTAGCGTGTCTTTTGGGTATTTCCCTCGCTTTTTGTCCCATGAAACAAAAATAGAAATCATCAGACACTTTTTTTCTTGTGTTGGTTGGATGAAGCATGTTACATTGCACCAACGCGAAAAAAACTTCTCATGTCCCCAAGCCTTTATTCTCACCATTCTTTTCTCTCACTACAGTCAAAACTCTTTGAGCGTGACGAATTAGATGGGTTTAAAGAAGCTTTTAAAAATTTCGACAAAGACGGCGATGGTTGCATACAAACCAAAGAGCTCCGTGCAGCGTTACAAAACCTTGGACAAAACCCAACCGATCTTGAACTTCAAAATATTTTCAATGAAATGGATATTGACCGGAATGGGACAATTGATTTTGCAGAATTTGTGAAAATGTTGATCAAAACAATTAAACAAGATTTTAGCCAAGAAGATTTAAAAGTGGTAAGGTTTTATAAGCCTACTCTAAGGTCCCGAATAAAAGCCCCTCCCTCGCCCCGCTAAATAATTCTCTAAACTTTTCGACTCCCCCCCCCGATTTTTTGAAAATATTTTATTTTCTAGCTAGAATAAGCCGAATTGCTCTAAATAGCCTGGTTTTAGCTTATAATTAACTTATCTAAAGGGTTTTCGGAGGTAAAATTTCGAGTCTCCCTACTATTCGGGATCTTAGAGTATTTTATAGGATTCGTGCATCTGTTATAAACGATTTGATACGCTCCCTTATTCGATGAAAATCCAATTCCCCTTGAAAATCGAATTAGAGAGCGTCAAATGTAGTTTCCAAGATCTAAAGACATTGTTTTGGGGTTTACTTTTTCAATTTTTTGTAAACTATACATTGCCTTGTTTTTATTTCTTATTTCGAATTTGCTAGAATTTAGGCTCTGTTATCCTCCACAAGAAAATTTTCTTATAGAATTCTATATAAGAAATATATCTATAGAGGTCTGCGAATCAGACAGTCAACTCTCAGTTTCGAAACCTTCCATAATTCGAAACTTTCTGTATTACGAGCTAAAACATTGGTCCCCTTAGCTGGAAAGTAGTGTAAAACACTCTCAATAATTCGAATCTTTCTCCAATTCGAAAATAAGTTTTTATCCTTGAAGTTTGAATTAGAGAATGGCGAGCTGTAACAAAATCTGAGTCGCAGAAGTATCAGAAAAATACTTTTCATCTCTTAAAGGCATTCGACGTGTTTGATACTGAAGGTTACGGATACATCGATTCTGAGGAGATCAAAGACTTGCTTGGTGATGTCGATCAAACTCTCACGGTAGCCGAGCAAGAAGAAATTATGTCGAAAGCTGGTAAAGTTGACAGCGGTAGAATGAGTTTCGCTCGTAAGTGACTATATAGTATACCTTAGAAATTCTTAAAATTTTACTCAGCCCTAATTTTAGTCACCTCGTCAAAATTTAGTCACTAAGGGCCGACTAAAAAATAATGAATAATAGTGGACAAAATAATGAATTGTAGTGGACGTAATGATGTGGTGTTCAAAAAAGTTGGCTAAGGAAAGCTTCATTATAAACTTTTAATTTGGGCCAAATTTTTAGTCGGCCCAAATTTTAGTCGGCCCTAATTGTTATTCGGCCCTAATTTTAGTCACCTCGTCAAAATTTAGTCACTTAGGACCGACTAAGTTTTGGCCGATAAGCTACTTTTAGCCCTACCTTTGGTGAATTCAAATACATTCTTCGTTTAAAAAAATGTAAAAAATAAACAGCTGAAAATAAATTGAGAACAAGGCTGACGTTGACACTTTTCAGGCTTTGAATGGAAGTGCCACTGGTTAGAGCACTTTTTGAAAATATCTGACAGGATCCCAACTTTCTAAGATGTTTATCTCACAGGGTCAACTTTTTGTTATTTTGGACTTTTTTCAGGCTGGAAATTAGAAAATTCTATTTTTCGTCTACTTTAAGTCAGTTTTACCACTTTTCTGGACGTGTAAATGGGAAACTTTTTTTTTTTTTTTGTCCCATATTTACCAAACATTCATATCTGACAGCGACCCCTTTTCACTGTGAGAATGAAATATTAAGGGCAGAAAACTTTCGCGAGTGTTTTTGTCCTTTTTCGCTAAAGTTTCTGCCAAGTAAGAAATTACACGAGAAATTCAGTTTTCAGTTTTTGTGCATTTTCATCGCTTTTTTGCCTGCAAAATGAAATAACATTCTAAAATTCGCGAAAGTTATATCCGCTGAATTCGTTCAAAAAGTAAAATTTGTGAAAGTTAAATTCGCGAAATTTCGCAATTTTGCAGCCTCGTGAAAGTTTCTGTCCGCGAAAGTTTCTGATTTAAGCCCATTCGCCCATCATAATGAAGTAGGTTAAGCGTTAAAAGAATATAATAAGAACATCAAACGGTGGAATTTTGAAAAAAAGTTAACAGAGGCAAGCCTAAGCCAAATCTACTGAGTAAAATATGATGATTCGCTAGTGTTGGGATTTGGAAAAACACAATGAATTCATTCTTATGACTATACTTTTACATTTTCATTTTCAGAATTTTCGAAGCTATTGACTTGGAGTTGAAACTAAGTGTTTGATAAAGTAGGGTTTGTTATAATACGATACTAAAGGAGATCCAAACGAAAAGCGAGTTGAGATCAAGTTAACCAAAACTCGACACTGAATGCAAACGATCAATGCTCTGGACATCTTTGGTCCGCACTGATTCAATACATGACTTTGTGGAACTATTACATGGTACTTGTAATTTGGAACTTGAGTAATCATCCATCAACCGTTAGCGTTGCGATTGGCTTTTAAGGGGTTTGGTAATGACTTAAATGAATTACGTCAACATTCTTTGTCTGTAAGGATGTCAATGCAACGACTTCAAGCATTTTGACGTCATTCTTTCCTGGCTAACTCGAATCCAGTTCCCTCATCTCTTTAAAGATTACCGAGTTTATGTATATGTTTTTTTTTCTAAGACGGAGACGGTAAGATTCTAATTCGAATAGATACTGACCAACTGAGGAAGACGGTAAATCAGCACTTTTACCGTCCTCGATTTTGCGGGTTTTTCCAAATCGCTTCAGTTACCTTACCGTCCTCAAAAATGCAAATACATAAACTCGATATTGATATGTGTATGGAGGAAGAAAATGAATGGTTAGTCATGGAATTTAACCCTTGTTATATCTTCTGGTATTACGTCACTTTTACAACAGTAGATTGGTTGAAAGCGGTTTTTTTTTGGATAAAAAGTAAAATTATGCAGTTTCATGAAGTTACTTACAGTGGTTCATATTATGAATTGGTAGTAAGCTTCTAATAATGGGCTTTTCCAGAAAAATTTTTACCCCCACTGTTGAGGATATCGATTTTTCAAAATATCGAACCCCCTGGATATCCTACTTTATTAGTAAAGACCCCCTGGATATCAACTCTTAAAAATATGCTTAACTCCCTGGATATCCTCTCTTAAAAAGATGCTTACCCCTGGATATCGTATTTTTACTTGAAAAGACACTTTACCCCCTGGATATCCACTCCCTTGTAGATATTTAACCCCCTGGATATCTACTTTTGAACAAAAATCGTTAACCCCCTGGATATCCGATATCCTCAACAGAGTGCACGGACTATTTCTTGAAAAGCCCAATCTAAGCCACCGATAACCTGTTGAAAAATTGATTTAGCATAATCTATTTACTTTTTCTCGTTCAAAATTTGAATTGACAGGAATGTGTTCATTTAGGATCGGCTGGTAAGGATCAATTTTTTCAGCTCTATGGAAATATCTTAAAAACTGTTTCACTAACTCACTAAATTTTTCGCTTTTTGGACATTCCCACGATTTTTCAGGGTGAGATTTTTGAAAGAAAAAAAGCGATTCTAAATTGTTATGTTGCCAGTAGTACCCAGTCTTAACGGTTTGGTCATAAGCTGAAAATTCTAGGATCAAATTACATCTACGATGAAAAATCCATTCGAAAAATCGAAAATAATCCAATGTGTAATCACACGGTTATTAATACTTTTTTTATTTTTTTGTAGATTTTTCACAATCAAGTTTTTTGTAACTCGACTGCATGTTTCTCTGCATTTATTTGTATATACTGGTAGAAATAAAACGTTTTCACCTTAAAAGTTTACGCCTCCCTCAGAAAAGTTTTGTCTTAACATTTCTAAATTTGTTGTTGTTATTATTTCTTGAGTGGACTTTCTTGGGGGGGGGACGTACGAGGTTTGCGATTTCCGAAATACCGAGATTCCATAAAAAAGTACTTGCAATTCAGATACCAATTTTATTGGGTATTTTTCCTCGTTTTGACTATGAATTCCGAAAAAAGGGGGATAAAAACTTTATAATACCAAAATTCCGAAGCAAAAATTCATGGATTTCCCATACCGAAACAATTCTAGCATTCCAAAATACCGAAGGAAATTTGACCGATTTCCGAAATTCCGAAGAAAAAAGGGTCGATTTCTGTAATGCCAAAATACCGTAGACTTCCCCCTTTCTTCGGCCAATCAATCGCGAGAACAATTCCTCCAGAAATAAACAAAAAGCAAAAGAGATAGTTTTGTTTTGAATTTGTTTCGTTAATATCGTGCCCAGTCTTCGTCAATTGAAATTTTAGACAGTACGGTACTTTGTTTTCCAAGAGGTTGACGAGTGTGTGGCAGAGTGCTCAACTGTACATGTACAACTTACATACATTATGTTATGATAAATTATGAAAATATTTTCAATTAAAAAACAATCGCCCAAGAAAATTGCCCTAAAGTAGAAGTAGACAGCTCACGTATGTTGAAAGTTGGTGGCCTTCAGCTTCCTGATGCCGAATGCATTTTGTAATGAGCCACGGACTGAATATTCCCTTCACTTCTTTTAGTTCTTTATATAGAGAGAGTTAGGAGGCAGTTAGGTCCTCACATTTACTGTTACTTGCATACACGTACATACTTACATACATAAATTTTGGTGATTCCAGCGAGTTTTGTAAAACGTTATTTTGCCTTAAAAATAATTACAGTATAAGGATAATACGCTTAAATCGGAAATTTCCCATTGTGTTTTCCCCTTTTTCCAATATTCTTTCTGAAAACTTTTCAAGAGCGCTTTGAAATTTGAGAACTCATTCTCTTTCGATTGCAAGCCACGAATGCTGACCTAGTCCTAACAAAAAAACCCTTGATTGTGGTAGATCTTAGCAAGGCAAGATCTTCTTTCCTTGTCACTAGATTGCAAAAATGGCGATTTCGATTCGATCTGCTTAGAAAATAAATCTACCATTTTTTACCTTTTTCGAAAAATTAGCTTGGTCAAAATACAAAAAATGCTTCAGATAATTTTCATGAAACATTGAAATTAATAGTCTATTTCATAGGATTAAGGCTTGGGGACACAAGAAGTTTTTTATCGCGTTGGTGCAATGCCACGTGCTCTATCCCACCAACACAATAAAAGTGCGTGTCCCATGGTTTCTTTTTTTGTTTCGTGGGACAAAAAGTGAGGGAAATACCCAAAAGACACGCTGATTTTGTCCCTCGCACAAAAGTGAGAGAAGCACAAATGTTATTAAAAGATAAATGGGGTGGAGACACGAGAAAACGTTTCAGGTCATGTTGCATTCCCAAGCCTTTAATAACATTAGTGTGTCTCACTTTTGTGAATTTGGGATACTTTTTAAAGGTCATAGACGCTTTTAAAACTGATTCAGACACAAAACAATATTTCGTCTTTGGGGTGTTGCTATATAACATATTTGAATTTTTCTAGAAAACTCTTTTATTTTCCATGTCTCTATATTCTTTAGATACACATTTTGTAATTGCAGATTGATCACCTCTGTGTCATTAAGTTTGACAAATTTACGCTCCAACTATATAGTTTCACTGCATAACAAGGGTCTCGCACAATATTGTTCAAAATAGTTTTAATGCGGAACGCACTTAAAATAAACTTGAAATTCACTTTCTTTAAAATCAAGGAAAATGGTTAACTTTATTTTTGAAGACAATCATTCTTGACAATCCCAGTAATAGTAGAATCAATCGAAATAATTTCCAAAATAATCAAGATCAACAAAATTACTAAAGATTTTCACTAGTCCATAAAAATTCATATTGAAATTCCAATGGGGATAGAAATTCTATTGTTCTAAGGTTAAAAATCCAGTGGGGATGATTTTTGGAGTGCAGTTTTCATACATTGAATTTCACCACTGGGGAGGAAATCAAAGTCAATTTTCCAGAGGGGCTGGAGTCCCAACGGGTCTGTGACACAGGGGTGTTCTATTGTAAGGATGTAAAAATTGAAAAAAACGAAGAACTTTGGGTACAATTTTGAAAAACCTGACCTTTTTTGCCTCAAAATTAACCAAGAAAATGTACCATAAGGGTCGATTGATTCTTCAACAAAATTTACTCAAATTAGACTGGGATTCAAAGGGAAAAACACAACAAAAATATTTTCAGATTAACTTTTACTTTGGAGTTCTTCTATAAAAGACACTAAAATCAAATCTGATGAACTATTCGTCCGTGTGATAACCAAACAAATTTTTTATCAATGCATACAAAAATGAATGTTTGCCAATAAGATTTCTCATAACATAACTAGCCATAACATTCATTTAGGTGCCACCGCAGCAAAACGAACACATAGAGTTGAATTTGCGTTCAAAAGAAATGATCTTAGCCCTACAGTAATATTTGTTAAGAGTGACCTCTTATACATCTGAGACAAAATTCTTTCAAATGCTAACAAATGTGTCAAGGGAGTGATTTACAGTCTACTTAGAGTGACATCCGTGCCTTGTCTTACACGTTTTTATAAGAACAATTTCAAGAATACGAGGCTGAAATTTGGCCAAAACCTAAGAACAAATTAAGAATCTGAACCTCAGATTTCAGAAATTACTGAGAAGTACATGTTTCCATTTTAATTAATATTGACATTTAAGGCTGAAAAACTCAACTAAATTTAAGAGCAGCCCAGTCAGAATCATATGACTAACTGTGTTTTCCTATAAAAAGCGTCATCTTGTCCGCCATCTTTATGTTAATTCATATGTTATTTTACTAATGTACACGTTTAGCAACATATCTGTTCGAATACTTTGAGTAGAGTAATACTTTTAACCTATGAAGAGCGCTTAATAACTACTTGTGGTATAAAAAGGGAATTTCCCAGAAAAGGGAATTTCCTTAGATTCATTTAACCCTCCAGGGATAAGAAAAAGACAAACTGACATTTCAAAATGAGTAATCAGATCAAAATAACTCCGGAAAAGCTTTTTTGATGATGATAAAACAATAGAGAGACCGTAAGATAAGAATGCTACCGTTATGCGGAACTAAAATACTGAAAAACGCGCAAAATTATGAGATGTTTGCCCAACTTCCTTATGCGTGAAGCTATGAATGCCATCCTCAGAAGCTTTAGGCTTCCTCCGGTGACAAAAAGGAAAATGCAATGTTATAAATGTTCTCTCCCAACTCTCGACAAATTATTCGTCCTTGCTTTTTTAAACATCAATTCTTAATTAAGATCTTGCTTCATCGAATGATTTTGCTCAAGATTATTGGTTCATTGAATGATTCTGCGAAAGATTATTAGTTCATTGAGTGATTTTGCGGAAGATCTTGTTTTACCGAATGATTTTGCTGAAGATAATTGGTTCATTGAATGATTCTGCGAAAGATTATTGGTTCATTGAATGATTTTGCTGAAGATTTTGTTTTACCAAATGATTTTGCTGAAGATTATTGGTTCACTGAATGATTCTGCGAAAGATTATTGGTTCATTGAATGATGTTGTTGAAGATTATTGATTCATTGAATGATTCTGCGAAAGATTATTGCTTCATTGAATGATTCTGCAAAAGATAATTGGTTCGTTGAATGATTTTTCACAAGATGTTGGTTCATTGAATGATTTTGGTTAAGATCTTGCCTCATCAAATGATTTTGCTGAAGATTATTACTTCACAGAATGATTCTGCGAAAGATTATTGGTTCATGGAGTGATTTTGGTTAAGATCTTGCTTCATCGAATGATTTTGCTCAAGATTATTAGTCCATTAATAATTTTGCTGAAGATTGTTGATTCATTGAATGATTTTGTTAAAGATTATTGGTTCATTGAATGATTCTGCGAAAGATTACTGGTTCATGGAGTGATTTGGGTTAAGATCTTGCTTCATCGAATGATATTGCTCAAGATTATTGGTTCATTGAATGATTCTGCGAAAGATCTTGTTTTACCGCATGATTTTGCTGAAAATTATTGGTTCATTGAATGATTCTGCAAAAGATTATTGGTTCATTGAATGATTTTGCTGAAGATTATTAGTTCATTGAACAATTTTGCTGAAGATGTTGGTTCATGGAGTGATTTTGCTGAAGATTATTGATTCATAGAATGATTTTGCGGAAGATTATTGGTTCATTGAATGATTCTGCGAAAGATTATCGGTTCATGGAGTGATTTTGGTTAAGATCTTGCTTCATCGAATGATTTGCTCAAGATTATTGGTCCATTAATAATTTTGCTGACGATTGTTGATTCATTGAATGATTTTGCTGAAGATTATTGGTTCATTGAACGATTCTGTGAAAGATTATTGGTTCATTGAACGATTTTGCTGATGATTATTGGTTCATTGAATGATTCTGCGAAAGATTATTGGTTCATTGAATGATTTTGCTGATGATTATTGGCTCATTGAATGATTCTGCGAAAGATTATTGGTTCATTGAACGATTTTGCTGAAGATGTTGGTTCATGGAGTGATTTTGCTGAAGATTATTAATTCATTGAATGATTTTGCTGAAGATTATTGGTTCATTGAACAATTTTGCTGAAGATGTTGACTCATGTGCTGAAGGTTATTAGTTCATTGAATGATTTTGCCGAAGATTACTGATTCATTGAATGATTTTGCTGCAGGTTATTGGCTCATTGAGTGAAAGATTGTTTTTCAAGTTTTTTGTCAGGAATTGTTTCTGGTGAAGAGTTTTTCTTCTGGTTTTATCATTTTATCATTGAAAGATAAGGGAATCGGTTTAGGGTTATTCGTTCTTGTCCTAAATAATGTTCTAAATAATTTATGGTTGTCGGTTTGTAAAAACAAGATATGAACACAGATAAGATAAAGTCAAGCCAATTCGTGACCGATAAAAATATTGGATTCCATCATTTTAAGTTACTTTTTTTTTCCTTTTGACGTAACCATATGTTTTTGAGGGTAAAATTTTTCACTTTTTCCCTGCTCCCCTTTGATCGTATTTATCCTTTTTTTTAGCTTTTCTAACTAATATACATCTTCGATGTGTTTTCTTCTTTTGTTTATTTCTCACTTCGCTTTTCACTGTCGTGGATTGAAAAGAAAGCCTTTTTAGAGGTTGACTAAGACTTTGAACTGTGATTTTTCTTTCATTGCAAACATTGTATCGTTTTGTTTTAAAGTTTATAAATGTGAATTTAAATTTATGGTCCTTTTTTTGAATTCTAAAACATTTTTCTTTAGATATCTGGACAAAATAAAAGTTCGATAGTATTTTTCGGATTTTATTATATGAAAGTGTCAAAGTAGAGGAAGAAAAATCAATTCCTTGTTGGGTTTCTGTAAGTTGCGAAAAAAAGAAGAATATAGAATTCAATTTAATTACAACGATAATTTCACAACTTGTGTAATGATGTTAGGTATACTTTACAAGCTCGCGAAGAAGTGTCTAAGTACTTTGTTTTAACGATAGACTGATAAGAAAAGACAGAAGTCGCAGAAGGAAAAAACTTTCGAAAACCACACTGAAGCTTACGTGATTTGTAGGTGGAGATGTTTTTCTAAATATTAAGCCTAATTAAAATTCAAGGTGTGAATAAGATAAATGATCCGTAGTGAATCAATCATTGACGCGATTATTTCATTATTGATTTGTTTGCAACAATCAAAGGGGAAAAGAAATCTTCTGTTTTTCATTTAGTAAATCAACCTAAGATAAATGAATAATTTTTACTATATAAAATATAAATAATAAATCCAAAACTGTTTTTCAATTGTTATCCATGAGCAAGGTAGAATTAGGAAGAAATCCTAATCAGGAATCCCAATCTTCCTTTTTTTGGGAAATATACTTTAAGGAACATTAATGCATTGCAGCCAATATTGTGGGTGAGTATGCAAGGGGCCTTCAGAAGCTTCAGTGACTTGATTGGTAATTCATTCTCTAAGAAGAATCAAAGCTGTGAGGCTCACAAAATCACACCCCCTTCTCACAGACCCGGTAGGATTTTTTCAACCAGTGGGAGTAAAAATCACAGAATAAAACACGATGGGGATTGATAATCACATATTTTTTATGGCTGGGGATTTGAATTCTTTTGATTTCAAGTCAGAAAACTCAGCGGGGATGGGAAAAATAGCATAATATTTTTAGTGAGGATTGGTTTATTTGATTATTTTCAATAGGGACAAAAGTTGGAGGATAGTTTTCCACCGAGGACGATATTTTGGTCATTGGTTCTGTGAGAAGGGGGTGTAGAAACACTCATATAATTCTAAGCGTTAGAAATATGTTTATACGATTTTCTGCAGTGAAAAACATTGGAGGACCAAAATTTCTATAAATGTTTACTTGCAGGAAAGAAAAAAACAAACAAAAATGTTAGCAGAGAAGAACCCAGTTGTGATTGTAGTTTGCGATGAGAATGAAGACAAAGAAAACAATAATATTCACAAAAATGAACACTTCATTGAAGATGAAGAGGTAAGATAACCACCACACTCAGTAGAGTTTAAACCCCTATCCCTTCCCTATCTCTTCTTATCGTTGTTGAATTCGGTAATACGTACAATTTGAATACACCTTTGTCTCTAATCTACCTCTGATATACCCTCAGTGCCATAGCAACCGGTGAGCATGGGGGAGCTTCGCGTCCTAATAATCAGTTTCAATAAACTTAAGCCTCATCAGTATCAAAATACATCCTATGGCGCTGCGTTTCTTAGCATCAGTAAAAGTTTGACCGACCAAATCTAACTAATTTTATAACAGTTCGTCCATTCTGCACACCCCTGCTTTAAAGGGATGCACTGAATGTTATAATGTAACCTAAAATCAGATAATATAACTAAATCTAACCAAAATAATCATAACTATTTGCATGAAAACGAAAGCTACTGGGCTATAAATTTTATGTTAACGATTGACGTAATGTTTTGACGCGATTGTTTTTACTTCAGTCAGTCAACTCGAAAGTTAAAAAGCATAAATCTGAGTGAAAGTCATTGGTGCACCAACCTTGACAAATCTTCATTTCCTTTAGAGTGAATACTTGTCATGTGTGATGTAATCAAGATCTGCTCGGAGATTTAGCATGTACAAACGCACGTCTCTTTACATGAATACACCTTTTCGACCGTAGCCGCCAATGCCGCCAATTTCCGCGCGGGCATTTTATTGTCCGTTTTACCACCCTAAGATTGGGTCGAGTTTAGGGGTACAATTAAATAATAAATTGGCACGCACCTGACCACGCGACTACGGTCTAAAAGGTGTATTTATGAATACACTGTAAAGGGATATTGCAAATGTGAAGATCTAACCTGGTTCTTCAGCCGAAAGATTCAAATCTACATTGCCTTTTGCTAGAAAATGAAAGCGAAAGTTACTGGGCTCAAATGGTTATGTTTATGATTGGCTTTTGATTTCAGTGTGATTGTTTTCCTTCAGAATCACCGCACTCAAAAGAGCATCTATGAATATGCGTCAGCACGGACAATAGTAATCAAAATCTGCTAGAAGTTTAAAACACACCCCTGTCTCTATATTAGTAGAGCATGAACACTTACTCTTAGGTTCCAAATAAACGCCCCCCCCCCCGCTTGTTAATTTTCCAACCCCCCGGACCTTATTAGGACCCCCCGTTTATTAAATTTTAAGAATATTTTCAGTTGTCAAAGAGAAGGCCCCTTATTTTGCTCAAAAATAGCCTGATTTTAGGCTATATTTACCTTATTTTTGGGTATTCATTAT
This sequence comes from Clytia hemisphaerica, assembly GCF_902728285.1. Lineage (NCBI taxonomy): Eukaryota > Metazoa > Cnidaria > Hydrozoa > Leptothecata > Clytiidae > Clytia > Clytia hemisphaerica. The sequence goes on from NW_027103900.1 coordinate 1,680,740, forward strand.
TTAATTTCCAACCCCCCCCCCCGTTTATTAATTTCAAAATTTTCCAACCAACGTTTATTCGAATCCCCCGTTTTTTTGGAACCTAAGAGTACCCCGTAATCAGTAAAATTTGAACAACCCCTATCGCACTTTATATCAGTATAGTTTTTTAGTACCAGTAGAGTTAAAAAACACACCCCTGTCACTTTACATTAGTAGGAGTTTAAACACACTCCTGTTTCTTCACATGAGTACCATAGGAAAACCTCTTAATACCGTAATAGAGTTTAAGCACAACCTTGTCTTTTTACACCAGTAGGCTATGGGTATGACAACATCTCTCTGTAACTTTGTCTACGGTTTTAAAGCTGAAACTTGTAAAATGGACCTGCCTTGTGAATTACCTCCGAAACTAGGTTTTATAAGTTTTATAAGACCTAGGACTTTAGGATCTGAGGATCCAAAAGTTCCAAATTATTTCAATTAGGCTCAGAAAATAGCCTGGAAGTCTATAAACCCCTCCCTAATTGAAATATTCGAATCAATTTATCATTTAGCCCAAAAACAACTTTATCGCCCGAACTTTAAATTGCTAAAAACGAGGAATTAACCAAAATTCCCAATATATTTTGACCGATATTGTACAACGATAGATTATCTAAACAAATTAAATTATTCTCAAAAAGCTCTTTGACAGTTTCTGACCTTGGTTGAATCCCCCTAAATTTGTGAGTGAGCATAATGCAAACTTAGAAAGTGCTACCTTATAAAGTTGTTTCACAACTACTGGTATATTTTCAGCCATTCCCTTTAAAGTAAATATCACAAAACCTTGAAAGAAACCATAGCATGGGTAGCTATAAATGAAAAAATCTTCTAATTTCGGAGTTTCATATGTGCGATTTTCCATCGATTGAAGGCTAAGATAAATGTCGATTCATTTTCGTTCGCAGTTCACGAAAAAGATTTTGAGGCTTGATAAGAGCCGAAAGAAAGGTAGGCGATAGATTTCAATTAGGAAAAGATGGTAAAAGGAAAAACAATATAGTATGGAAAACAGAAAAGAATTATTTTTCACTGTGGGTGGATAAATACGGTAGTTAGTGGACAAAGTCTTGGAGGAAATTTTCGCTACTCCAATTTTTAGCCGCGTTAAATACCATGTCAATGCGCCTATGACAATTCTTATATACATAACCGATATCTTCTTAAAATACAATTTTGAGTTTTGAGTTGTATTTATAAACAGGTTTAGTAACTATCAGCAGATGATCTGCCAGTGGCGGCGGCGGATGATGTTAATATTTCTTAATTTGTAATGCCACGGTTAAATTCTATATTATAGTAAGGAGTTTTGTTTTAAATTCCGTCAATCCAGTAACAAAATCTATGTAATAAATAATAATCATTTTTAAGGCTACTGGTTCCAGTGTTTTTCTATTTATTGGGTTGTAACCCATGTGTCGCAAAGCATAAAGTATAATTTTCACTATCTGATATTTTAGAAGGTGTCGCAGCATTTGTAAGGATATAATATTCATATTAAATTTTCGCTATCTTAGAATTTCACCAATCTTCCGTCATTCCACACGAACAATATCATTAACAATAACAACATCCCAAACATTGAGGCTTCACAACAACAATATACACCACTTATCATGACGTCATCAATCACTGGTCATCCTTCCTTAACTAAAAACAACAGTTTCCCTTTGGATAATAACAACCGGAAAGATTTGTTATGTGTACCTGGTGAATTTTCGTTGAATTTGCCGGTAGCCGATGAGCAATCGCTGTATGGAAGTATGTATTCTATTGATTCTTCAATCTCGTGTCATTCCGCTGATGAGATGAGATGCGACTGTTTCTTAAGGAAAACAAGAGGTGATAGCTTTCTGTCAATTATGGAACCCATGCCCGAAAATACCATGTTCACCGGGATGAGTGTAAGTTTTATTTCATTCACGTCTTGCTTACTGCGCACTCACTCTGGCTACTAAAAGCACTGAAAAGGATTAGATTTAGACAGTGCTTTAAGACTTTTCTAGCATAATTCTTGATAGACATCTCAAATATTCTTAAATCCTAGCAAGCACGCACCTCACCAAAAACTGGGATTTTTCATTCCGTTTCTTGGCGAGTTCCACATTGACGATTTTCGAAAAATAGAAGCCTTTGAAGTACTCTCACGCAAACTCGATGTTTTTCCCTTATGTAAGAGCTTTCAGAAATTTAAAGTGACGTCAAAAATCGAATGTTTGGAGCCCAAAAACCTAGGCTAAAAAATTTCAAAAAAGTCGCAAAGTGGAATAGACGTTACTGCGTAGAAAAAAAGATGTGACAATTCAACGGCCTAGAACCCAGAATTCGCCGGATTTTTCATTCGCTAGTCTATCAAAAACAAAGCAAAACACCTAGGAGATTGTCACCATTGCATTACTTTCAGAGATGATTTATAGTTTTGCTACCTATGACGTGATCAAAATGGCGGACTTTTAAGGTTTTTTTAATTTTTCCAGTTTAATGCATTTTGTACCATGCATGATCAACTCATAAATTCGCTTCGTTTTAACATTAAAAAAATGATAATTTTGTATGGAAAAAGTTTATGTAGTTTAAAAAAAACTGAAAAAGGATTATCCTTGCTTAGGTCGCTTTAGTGAAAGTTATGGTGCTTCTAGTGTGTCAAATACGGCTATAAGAGAGACCTCGGCGTTTCATCTGTCTTATTGATAACCGGGACTATTGAGAGAGGGAAAATATCGAGCAAAGGTGAAAAATAGCGATGGTGAGAATAGAAAAGATAAGAGGGTGATAAAAATAGAAGAAACCTGAAAAACAACCCAAGAAAAACTGTCGCTCGAGAAGATTTCATAAGATAAGAGCAAAGGGATACACTCCCGAAGTCCAAGATTACTACTTGTGGGTTGCATCGTAACTTTGTACGTTAACATTAAAACTGATATAATCTTGGATCTGAATCTGATATATCTTATTTACAATGCAGTAGAGAAAGCAAGGGATTCATAGATCCAAATTTGAAGCAATAACAAGAAAAATTTAAGAGGTAACAGAGAAGAGAAAAAATCAAAATAAAGAATTATTGAAAAAAATATTTTTAATGAAAAAAGCAAATTGAAGAAGAAACAGATTAGAGTTTGAAAAGGATACGAATAATTGCTTTCCACGTAGCAAAACGAATTTTGAATTGCTCTCTCGGGAGCGTATTAGAGAAAGAATATGGAATAAATATTTGGTGAAAAATATTACAAGAAGGCTGAAATCGCACATAAGGTAAAAAAATGGTAAAACTTCTGACAAAACGAGCAAGAACTAAAACTGTGAGTTGAAATTCCAGGGAGTAGGTTAAAGGGTGGGCCACCAAATGTTGAAATTTGGAAAAACTTTGTGAATACCTTCGTTGCCCGGATCCTCCCCCTCCCCCGAAATTGAGCGTTTTGAATTTTTAAAAATAATATTATTTGCTTTACTGAAATACTGTGCTGAAACTAGATTTTGTGATTTTATGAAAATTAGCGGAATTTTAGTACGTTTTTTTTATAAGAACATCCAAAGTTTTTGAAGCCTTCGGATGTTCTTAACTTTTTGAGTTTTAAACCTATAAATGTTCTTAACATGTTTTTATTTTCACCATTTTTTTGAGTATTTTTGTCCAATTTTTAAGAATTCGGGTGTTTTAGAGTCCGCGAAGCCTTGAAGTGTTCTTAACACGTTCTTAACATTTTGGCCATCAAAGCCTTATGATCTTATATAGTTTGTTCTTATAAAAAAAACGTGTACCATAAACACCACAGCTTAGCTTTCACTGAAATTAAGCTATGGAGACAAACTGTAAGAATTTTATCGCGCTTGTCTCAATCACATGAATATCCAAAGATTCGAAGATGGAGAGCACATCTCTCCAATATTAAGCTCAAGTAGATTATATAATTCTCTAATTTCTAGTTATTTAAGGGCTCTGGACATACCCAATTTTTAGATTTTACACCAACTTAAATGGCAATTTCTGCATTTTAAAAAGATTAATGTATAACTTTTTTTATACGTCCTGTTAAACCTACCTTTTTAGAATTTAAAAATCGGAAAATTGAAATGAAAAAATTAAATGAAGAAGAAAACGAACGACTTTTTAGAAGAAGAGTATTTCACCTTTCAAAGCCCTAATCTCGGTAAAAATCAAACATTTTGGATTTTTTTTGGTTCAGGTGATGTATCTATTTAGTATCTAAAAATACAATTTCGGAAAATTTTTGTGGAAGTATCTTTCCTTTAAAATCTCCAAAAAACCTCATTTTTGGCAATTTTCTCCACTAAATTTCCATACGAAAACAGCGATAACTTGGGATGTAGCCAAAAAGAAAATTTTTCCGAAAAAATCTAAATAAAGAAATTATTTATCATTACCTTAAAAAAAGTTTGAAACAATAAAATGATTTTCCCAAGCAGATAAGGCTTTTTTGTGAAAAGTATATGAATAGCGTCGTTATGACGTTTTATTAAGGTCCATGCCACACTTATTCCTTAATTACTCATGATGTTCAAAAGCAATTTGTTCTTAAACATGTCAAAGAAGCGAAAACATAAGGTTTTATCTTCAAATTCTGAAATTGATTTTTCACTATGACCAGAGCCCTTAAGACGAGTTTCCCGTCAGAAGAAATCTTTTTTCCGAATCACAAAGTATCGACTTGCGATGACACGTTCTCTCCACTGCATCATCTCTGTTGGTCGATGTGTTTTTTTTCTGTCTGTCGGCTGTGGTCTTTTTCCATGAAGGGGCTCCCAAAGTATTCCTAGTTAGGATAGTCTTTTTTTGGTCCCCCAGGGATTGTTGATGTAACGCGAGGTATCATACCATAAAGCTCGACATTAGTAAGGTGATCCATCCAGGATTTGTTTAACGCTACTCTCAACATTCATGTATAAGCCACGTCGATCTTTCTTTCCAGTGTAGAAGTTAATGTCCAGGATATTGAGCCGTAGACAAGAACCGATTCTACAGTGGCTCTAAAGAAATTCTCTGAAGATTGTCTGGTAAAGTTGAATTCTCTAGATTTTGGTCATGTTAATTCAATGCAGCCCAGGCTTTTGCGAGGCGACTGTTTATATATCTTGTTCAGTAGATGCAATGAAACAACCCAGGTAGTTGAAAGATCATTCACTTGATCCATTTTATTCCTATTCATTAAGAGACTTGGTACCCACTTGATATCGCTTGTCGAGTCTTGGTTAATAGCAATATACTTTGTTTTACTTTGGCGCATTGACATAGAGACCGATATAACTTTGGCAAGCTGTTTTAAGGGTATTCTCAACGAGCGCCTTTTAGGCCCATTTTAGGTAGTCTAGATAGGTAGGTAGGCCCAATGAAGTATAAGCCCGAAGGGCTAGAAGTCAATCTCCTTGGTAGGATTAGGATTTGAAGCCAACAAATCCTACCAAAGTTGCACGGCCTTGAGCGGCTCGCCTGGTTTTTACACAAATGACAGATTGAAAGTAAAATTTACCGCTAAATTTCGAAAAAAATATCAATCGTAAACAAAGGAATTGCTAGATTCAATCTGTCGTCAAAAATGCGGCGCATTTTTTAAGGCTTCACTTTTTCTTGCCTGAGAAAGGTTGAGAAAGGTTAGAGATTGAACTCTGGCTTTAAACTCAATCTCAATGGGTAGGCCAGACCATCAGCATATAGTCTGCATCAGTGATGTTTTAGGCTTTTCGATGTTGTCTTTCTTGTCTAAGGTGAAACCAAAGTCGGTCTAGCTTCTCGTCAATGGATTTTCTTAGTAAATAATCAAGGCAGATAACGAAGATGAAAGGGGCCAGTGCCCGGCCAGTGTGTCGTCTTGGAGTACTCCCGCTGCTGTGATGCCGAAGAAAGATGTATGAGGCCCTCAATTTCTATTGATTTTCACTTGATTTTTGTCCAAATTTCGGAAAATCACACTCCTTTGAGAGAAGAAACTTTTTGAATTTCATGATTTTCGGACCCTTACAAAGACTCAATTTTCTTTTTAATGGTTTTTGTACCCAATTGATAGACTTTCGAGGATGTGAAAAGGGATCCTTATGGCTCGCACATACTCGGCACCCATTTTGCCTAAGTACCCCAAACCCCCCTCCCCGGGATGGAATCAAAGGTTTTTGAGAAATCAATGGATAAAAGGGTTGCAGGTAGGTATTTCGCTTTGACTCCTTCTAAAATACGTCGATGATTGGTCAAAATTTCTTTAAAACTTGTCGTTAAGATTTTAATTTTAGGGTTTGAAAAAAAACACCCGATTTCTTGAGAAAATGGACAAAAAACTTACAAAATGGTGTAAATAAGAACTTTGTCTCCTGCTATACATGACTGCTGGTAAAAAGCTTATACGTAAAGAATTTATTAAATAATTTGGAAAAAGTTGACCTGTCAGTTAACTTGATTGATTCGTGGTTATTAAAGAATAGATTAAACAGAGCTCTACTGTCGTTCAAGCTTCCGTGGCGCAATTGGTTAGCGCGTTCGGCTGTTAACCGAAAGGTTGGTGGTTCAAGCCCACCCGGGAGCGTTTTTCTGTAAATCATCTATTCTCTGAGCAATTCACCTTGCCAGCAAAGAAGAAGAAATGTAGTGGTCGATCACAATCTGTAATGCTTACGTCTTAATTTAGAATATTATCGCACTCACACCCCTGTCTTTGAAAGATGTGTTCTTCTTTATTGGTATAAATGATTCTTCGCCTACGCAGCAAAAACACATCAATTTTCTTGATTATACGACCCCTGTATTAAACTCCTAATTTAGAACACATGAGGATTTCTAGCCCTTTCATGACAGATCAGTTCAGTTGCTCAAAGTAAAGACAATTTACAAATATCGCTCCCGGGTGGGCTTGAACCACCAACCTTTCGGTTAACAGCCGAACGCGCTAACCAATTGCGCCACGGAAGCTTGAATAATAGGAGAGCTCTGTTTAATCAATTGTTTAATAAACACGAATCAATCTATATGATTGACAGGTCAGTTGCTAAAGTAACAATCAACTTGAATTGGATTATCATAAATATACTTTCAAAATACATGTTTTTTTTATACGCGTTATTTTTAATGAGAACATGAAAGTGGGGGGCGTACGGGAAAGCGGTTTTGCGCGGTTTGTCGGTTTCGGCCCTTTTTTTTGTCGGTTTATCGGTGAAGGGAAAACATCACGGTGTCGGTGATTGAGCTGTTTTTGTTCGGTTTATCGGTGAAAAAATCAAAAAATAGCGGTTTTTCGGTGATGATCAAATACGTCGGTTTCTGAGAATTGATTATCCTTGTGCATAAATAATCAAAAATCAAGAATTAAAATTTTCTTTGCTCGCTTCGCTCGCAGAAAACACCAGGAGTGACCTAGTTAAATAACATATGTTCAGCAATAGCCCATTAGTAAAAGCTCTGATGGAAAAAATTGTTTACATACAGTAGCGTGGTGGCAGGGGGGCAACTTCCCCCTCCCAGTGGAGGCTTTTTGAAGGGGCGCCAAAAGAAGGAAGTTTTCTTTCGTATTTGCTCTTTAGTATGTAACTTTAGCGCCCCTTTCCCTTTAAGGCGCCCTTTTACTAAACTTTTGCTCAAATTTAAGCTCTATTTTGGAAAAAAATTTCCCTCGCTTCGCTCGCGTCAAACAGAGTCAACTTTTTGCATTGACTTTTTTAGAATAGGCATAACCAATAATAGTTCCTCAAGGATCGTATGTGGAATTTTTCATAAGATTTGTCATATATTATATGCCTGATTTTAAAGTTTTTATAATTCTATAAAGTTATTAAAATAATTTAACGTGGTTTTATTTTGTTCCTTTTCTAGTCGAAAATTTTGTGCTCGCTTCGCTCGCATTTCAGTATCATTATACTCTAATTGACTTTACGCAATTCATCTCGATAAACAATGTCGCAAATTTTTCTTGCTTTCGCTATACTAATGCGACCAAAAAGGGGGCGCCAGAATATGCCTAGGGGGCGCCTTCAGCCAAAATTCTACTTTTGCCTCCCCACCCTTGACCTTCCCACCACTCTACTGTGTATATATGACCAGCAGAAAATAAAATAGTCCAGTCCAGTAATACTTTTAGGGCCTCAAAAGATGCTTTTTCCAAACACGATTTTAGAGATTATAATTTTTGAGTTTAAAATCGTGGACAAGTAACTTGCACAAATCTCGGTACAAATAAGTCCATCAATTTTTTTCTCGCTCACTTCGCTCGCATGGAGGGTTGAGAAAATACAAAAGTTTTCTCCATCGAGGGCAACCAACATAATAAATGCAGAAACCCGTATTGAATAGTATTGATTCACTAAGCCAGCTTATTTTCGGAAAAAAGTGTCTAAAAAGGGCGTTTTTAGCCTAAACTGAAAAATTTTCCGTCGGCGCAAACCATGGTTGCGCCTCCTGCTACCTCCTAAACAACAATTTGAATTCCTGCCAGCATGCATTGGGGATTATGGGTTAGTTTTGCTACAAAACTTTCGGGGATACTTTATTAAGAGCTACAGACCTTTTTTGAAGCAAGAGTAAAAGTTGGTGTCGGTGAAGAGGATAAATTTTGTCGGTTTATCGGTGAAAGAGCTATTTTTGCGCGGTTTATCGGTTTTTGGAAGTCCCGTACGCCCCCCCCCCCCCATGAAAGTTTCGATGACCAAAACATAGAACATGTTAAGAACATTTTTTAAAAAGCCTTAAAAGGCTTTGCATACTCTAAAGAAAAGGGACAAAAGACCCACAAAATAGTGAAAATAAGAACATGTAAGAACATTTTTAAGCTTAAAACTAAAAAAGATAAGAACAGCCGAAGGTTTTTCAAAAAGTCAAAACTTAATTTTGAACAGTAACACCAAATTTTGTCACCTGGCCACCTGCCAGATGACGTCACTAATAAGAATTACATAAATCGAAAGGAGCCTAATCTGGCCTATAGATTGGCTTTGATTATGAATTAACTCAAATCTTGTTCATGCTTTATACGCTTTATTTAATATACATATATTCAAAAATTATGTTAAAAGGAATATCACCATAATGGAATTTGGCAACTGAACTTGTTAGAATACCTACCACTTTTAAAACATTTTAATTGTAAATTGCGAATTACGGTATCCCCCAGTAAACTCAAATCTTTTTGAAAAAGTATTAGTGTACAGTACGTTAAATCAAGGTTGAGTTTGGATCCTAACCTTTAAGAATAGTTTTCGAAGTAACAAAACTCGAAAACCGATCGTATGGCTTCGACAGCGATTTGAGAGCAAATCCAAATCTTGGCGGATTTATTAATTTCCCGCTAGATTTAATTTTTCCCGCCATCCGCCAAATTAATTCCATCCCGCTTTTCCTTCCCTAAAAATGTGTGCTATAACTCAGACCTTGAAATAGGTTTTTCTTAATTATTAGCAATTTTTGGCCAAAATATTCTTCATCCCTCTGAAAGAACAATTCTGAAAAAACTGAACGAATGTGTTGTTAAAAGATGTAAATATGGCGGAGAAAATTCAGGAAAATCTACGAAAACAGCTGAATTCAGCATCAATTTACGACATTTGCAGCCCATCTGAATGTGTTACAAGTGAAGAAGGAAGATCCAAAGACACACTTGAATGTAAGAAGTGCAATCGAATCGTAAACTACATTTGTTCAAAGCTCCTCGTCTATCAAATCCAGTTATCTCTAACATACAAATGGAGAGCTTTTATTTGTCAAAATTATGTCGTGATCACTCTTGATCTATTGGAACGGGTCAATTCATGTGAAACAGCAACAGTTTCAGGATTCCGAAAGGAGATAAAAGCTTGTGAGAACATAATGACGTAGAAATCACTCAACTAAAGTCCAAAGACGTTAATACAATGATCAGCGAAATAAAGGATAGCTTTGAGACCAGAATGACAATAATAGGAAAGAAGATGGAAGACATAATTGAGAAGAAAGGAGAAAATAGATCACAAAGCTACGCAGCAGTCGCGTCGAGGCAAATCGAGAAGAACATAGAAAACGTATTTCGAAGGGAAAAACAGGAGGAACGACAGATTCAATCCACGACATGCAATTTAATTCTTCATGGTGTTGACGAATCCACTGAAGATTCAGAGGAGTCAACCAAAATCTACGACAAAGAATATCTTCATGAAAAAGTCTTACCGATGATGCCACGCTTAAGGAATATAAAAATCGAAGAAACTCAAAAAATCGGAAAATTTTCGAAGGAAAGAGAAGATGAGAAACGCTATCGGACTTTTGTCCGATTTGCAAACGAAGAAGACAAAAATACAGTGTTAAAGGCAATCACCAAAGGAGGATTACCCTTAAGATTACCCTTCCGGGCGACAGAAGATCTTACGAAAAGTGAAAGGAAGACAATCAAAGAGTGGTGTATCAAAGCCCAAGAAATGAATACTTCACTAAAGGATGCAAACTTTAAATTCAAAAACTATATCTTAAGAAAATTGTAAACCGAACTAAAGTGGTTCATAGAGCCCCACGTGCTCACACGGTGGCCTGCGAACTTGTATAGCATTATTATAATTCCGGAATTCCTCAAATTTCCCGCCAAAATTTTTCCTCCTAAGATAGCGTCGGTAATGTTTGGGAAAAACGCACTTTGAAAACACCCGTAACTGTTTACTTCGCGCGGGCTGTACTTGCCCTTTCAAACTAAAATAATCCACACCTCATATAATCCACAATATTCCCTTTTTAGAAACCATTTATTAGATTGACATTCGTCTCGTGTGACATTTTTCTTTCTTTAATAGATGAAGTGTGCTTCCGCCCACAACCTACTGAGCACCGGGTCCGCTGGAAACAGTCCAATGCCAAAAATCAGAGGTACTAGAAGTCATGGCAACCACAATAACAATCACTTACGTGGCTGCCATCTTCATGGAAAGCAACAGTCAGCTGATGATGCTGCTTTTCCGCACAAGTCACTGAAACGAACGATAAGCGTGCCTTTAAAAACAAGTAAAGAACAATTGACAGGTAAGCAAAACCGATTGGTTTAATTGTGTCAAACATAAGAGTTTTCAATGCCAAATTCTTTCTTTTACTTTTGTCATTATAAATATTGTCATTATAAAGTTTCAATGCTTTTTTTTGAAGCATTGAAACTTTAAAATGACAATTTTAAAAATGGGAAAATGACCCTTTGGTGTAAATACCAATGATTTTAGGCAGTCTTGATAATTAATTTTCATATAACTTTTTTCTGGGGTACAATGAGCTGCGCGGAAAAAGTGTCAAGTTCGGTTAAGGGCTCTGACCATAGTCCAAAAATTGATTTTGGTATTTGAACATAAAAGTTATATTTCAGGTTCCTTAACACTTTTAACAAAGAATTGCCTTTATAAATTGCTTTTTAATCGAATCCCTTAAGAGTGATTAAGAATTTAATTGCAAATATGACGTTATGAACTTTAAAAAGATGTTAATAATATGTTGCATCACCCTCTTTTACAAAAAGTGCTTAGTTTTAATGGGTAATTAACTTTTTTGTTTCAAAATTTCTTTACACTGTCCGCAAAGAATTGAACTATTTTAAATTTTGCGGAAAATTTTTCTAAAAAGATGTGTCAAAAGTTATGACTGTTTTTTTTAAGCAAAATCCAGATGAAAAATTGATGAAAAACCACTATTTTGAAGATTTCGAGACAAAGAAGCATTTACAAAAAATTTTCGCAAAAATTTTTATTGTTCGGTAAAAGATACACCATCTACTGCGAAAATTTTTTCAAAATGTTTTTTCTTCGCCGAAACTAAGCTCTTCAAAGTTGAAATACTCTTCCTCGCAAAAATCTTCATTTTCTTCTTCATCAAATTTTTTCAATGCAATTTTTGAATTTTCAGATTCAGGAATAGTTTGTCTAACAGAAAATGTATAACATGCCATATTTTTGTTGGTTACATCAGTCAGAAAACACGTTTTAAACACGGCAATTATGAAAAATTCACTATGGTCAGAGCCCTTAAATAGATTTCTTTGAACTAGACTACAGGGCTCACGTCATAATCTGTAAAGTTGAGGCGCAACCATAGTTTTCGCCTACGGAAGAAAAATTTCAGTTTTGGACCTCTAATATGCCTAGAAATGACGCCATTTCAGACTGACTTTGCCCAGAAACGAAGCTATTGAAAGAAGTATGAACCATGATATTTTGAAAATAACATCTTTTTAAAAAAAAGGTGAGGTGAGGGGGGCCATACCCCCCTCCTGTCACCCCTGGGCTATGTTAAATTCAATTTCAATGAAAGAATTTCACAATCCTTCTTCGACAGTTGAAACGAAAAGGAAACAAAATATTTAAAAAAAGTGTAATCAATATATTCAAAGATGGTGGCATTTAAAAAGAAAACAATATAAATAAATCTTCTGATATCTCGCAAATATATTTGACAGGTCCCTCAGTTCCTTTTTTGTAAGAAACGTTCAAGTTATACCATCTTTAGCGTATAATAGACTATCCTGTGTTTCCATCTAAGATGTTCGCAATCAGAAGATATTAGTATACTTTAAGATACTAACTTTGATAAATTCACCACTATAAGAAAGCATAAAAAAGTCGCATTGGCCAACTGCAATTTCCCAATTCCGATAACATGAAAAAGGGTTTCGTAACCAAATTTGAATTTGTTTCTTAAAACGTAATCTGAAGGTGAATGGATTAAATTTTAAGTCGAGAACATGAATTAACGATTATCCCAAACTTCAAAATCATTATCGGCTGTCCAACTTTCATCATCATTTTTCCCCTTTTATTTTTGGTCTGAAAAAATCTTCGTTAAAACAAATCGATCGACGTTTAGCGAAAGAAACATGAGAAAGGTGTCAACATTCCAACAAAATCGACAACAAAAATATAGATAGAACTGGATTTTTTATAGTATAAAGTTTTACTTGAAAAATGGTGATTGAAAAGGTTTTTTAAAAGAGAAAAGCTCCCCAAACAAAAAATACTTGAATTTTTCTATTTTGACGAAAAATTTGAAAAATGAGAAGTTTAACCGAAATTTTGTGTGGGCTGCTTTTGAATTTTTGAAACAAAGTGACTATTTTTGAATCGTTTTAAAAAATGACATCAGGGATAGCCCATAGCTGGAAGGTTCAACGACATTCGAAAGGTAAATAATTGTTTGAAAAAGCAAAGGGAATAACCATCTTCTTTTACGCAGGGTTGAGAGTGGACCCATTGTAACTTAAGATGTAGCTTAGAATTAAGATGCGCCGATCAGTAATTTTGGTTCTCTATTCCTCGAAAAAGGCGAGACTTTTTTGAATATTTTACTTTCTTACTACGAGTCTAATAAAATAATTCTTTTTCAATTTCACTATGAGACTATTATAAAAAGTTCACAAAAGGTTAAATGTTGCAAAATCTCAACAAGTCTTTCCAAAAAGGTACTGATTGTTGAAAATCTTTATGGAAAGATTTCTTAAAAAGAATCGATACGGAATTGAAAAGGTTTGTGATTCTTAAAAGGAAGAAAAATTTCGTACAACGTGGAAATAGATAGGAGGAACTGTGATAAATTGTTCATACTGTTCAATTTCGAAAAAGGCTAACCATCCTAAAATATACATAAGTCAATTTATTGTTGTGACTCTATGTTGTTTCCTCACTGTGTGGAATTTATTTCTTCTTCTTTTTTTCGATAGATTCGAAAACACGGAAGGATGGAGAGAGCAGGCGATCACCTAATACAAGTCAAGTCAATTATTTCAATTTTTTCTCACCCAAAGTATGGAAAAGATCTTTTCTCAAAATGAATGTAAGTATGGTTTATAATATCTTCAAAGTGTTTTGATTCATAAAGTTTCCGTATTGTATACTCTCTAAAACCAGTTAGACTTCTATCCTTTCTGCCAATAAATTGATTCGGCAAAATCGAGTCAGGCACTATCTTCAGCAAAATCTCATACAAGGTTTCTATTCCTAACTGACATAATAGGCCTAATATCTCAAACCATCTGATTATCCCTAATTAACTTCATACCAACATTGGGCTAGGGCCATTTTAACGACATTCGAACTGAAGATTATGCCCCTTCAGGGAACTTATTTTGGCGAATTTTGCTGCCTCGCCAAAATAAGTTCCTCCCCACAATTAAGTTTATCATGATTGTCGAAGATATCCCCTAATTTTGCTTTGAAACGCTCATTTTTAGAACTAAAAAAGAACCAATTTCCCCTGTAATTCGCCAATATTAGTTCTTACGAAAAAAATGCCTCGCTAAAATTGGTTCTCCTCCCAAAGTTACCTCCCTTGAGAGTAAGTTTTTTCTAAGGAGTAAACAAAGAGTCATGTCAGAGTAGATTTCAGAAATTTTAAGAAGATAATCTTGCGGAGTTCATTCATTGTAGCTCCCAGAAGATGGTTAAAATGGATTTTTCTCCGGAGAACTGGAAAAACTAATTAACCCACAAATGATAAAGAGAAAACAAAGAAAAGTCCAAGTAAAAGACGAAAAACGAGAGAGGATAAATTTCGTAAAAGGCAGACGGAAATAATTATCTAAAAGAAGAAGGGAAGAAAAAATGATTTTTATTTCAATTCAAAATATCCATTTTCTAAAATTTTTGAAAACGTACCATTAAAAATATGAAGAAAGCTTAGTAAAAAAGAAAATTTGAGCGAAAAATGGTACAGTGTGAAAGGCTTACTTAATTATTTAACCATTTTCATACGTTTAAGAATATTAGTAGGCTCCTAAATTATATACGGTGCATGATCGAAAAGAGGATTTAGGACCTTAGGTCTCGGTGATATATGTTATATAATATTGATGGTTGCGTGAAGGGCTACAAAAAATCACAATATTTTCATAAATATCTCCTTCAGAGAGTAGAGACTCTGAACTCGGATTCTTTTGTTTAAAGTAGAGGAAATATGGGGATTAAGTTTGTTTCGCCTTTTTAGCACAAAAATAGTACTTAGATTTCTTTTAGAGACGACAGTTTTTGTTCCAAATTTGTTGTAAAAATATAACGAATAGAAAAAGAGTGATAAATAAAAGCTGTTAGTGGGTTTGTAGCTGAGGAGAGGATCCAGTAAGTTAGGATAGATAAAAAAGAAATTCATGTTCAGTGGTCAAAGCAAGGTTCTTCGTCTGAGACGGAAAATGAATTTTACATAGGATATTAGCAAATATTTTAAAACTTTAGTGAATTATGCAACATTTCGAGAACGGAAAAGCCTCTTTATATACTTCACTGACACGGGAAACCGTTTGAGAAAAAAAATCTTCTATCACTATATGTTAGATCATCTGGATGTCTTAGTGGTGTAGGATATTTAAAAAGTAGTTAAGACTTTGTACACGTTATGTGAAAAAGTTACCAAAAAGTGGGACGGTGCTCCACTAGTAAGTAAAAAAATAACTGGTTTGGCAGTTGGCAAGAAGAAAATTTAGTTCATATATTTCTTGTTAGCTTCCTCAACGAAAACAGGAAGAAGAAAAGGAAGGCAGAGGAGGGCACACAAGAAGCAGGGATCAAATAACTCACGAAAGTAGACATAAATCACAATAGAAAGACTTAATTTGAACGGCTGTAGGAAGTTTTGAATTCGTCATCAGGAAAAAATTTCCTAAAATAGACAACGATAAGTTATAAAACTTCTGATTTTGATAATACCCGCGCAAAGAGGCGCAAAGAGAAATTCGTGAAAGAGAAAGACTTCAGACAAGAAGTATGTTAACCGTGCAACGACTGCGGTCGGCGACATTTACAGCACCGGTATGTTATACAGTGGAGTCTCTTTAACTCGAATAAATTTTATGGTACCATGTGGTACCTTCAGTTAGCAATGCCTTATAAACCTTACTCCATAACTCGAAATGTCCTTAACTCAAATAAATTTGATGCCCCCCTTGCGTGTTCGACCGAGTTATGCACACTCCACTGTAGCAAGTCTATAAAACTTAACATATTAAACTTTGCGCTTGTTCGTTGCCACTAGAGACGTAAGACTTACTTAATCTTTCTTTTGAAAGCAGAAATACCACACTTGGGTAATAACTTCAAAGATGCGGGTGACAAAATATTTACGAAAAAGTCAAGTCACCTGAAGATTTTTCGATCAACTTTTATTTTTATAGGATGAAAAAGGAGCCAGCCGATTCTCCTTACGTCGCACGTTCAGTTTACGTAGTTCAACCAGCGCAAACAATGGAGAAGGTGGTCAAATAGCGTTCCCTACCAAACATAAGAAAAAAACACAAAAATACAAAATCGTGGAAGGCAAAGACGGGACAAGCAGATGGGATTTCATTTGAGCTGGTTAATAAACAAGGATGCTTTTTAAGAGTGAAGGGAACGGAACTGATTCCCGATAGAGACAATGGATCGGATACCAACTTCAGTAAGTTGTTTAAAACAGAATAAAAGACATTTCTCATTACCTCTCATGAATGAAAACCAAAGAATTTTGAACTTTAAAGCTATAATAAGTAATAGGAAGCTAACCGAAACCTGAACGTCAAATCCGATTTAAAAGAGCACAGGTATCAAAATGTAGAAGTGCGTATGAAAAGATCGTTTTTGTGTCTAAGATTTATATCTAAATAAAGTAAGAATCTATAAGGATAGGCTTTCTCAGATAGGATGAAGAAGAGCTTTTAGAGTAGAAATCAAACTAATCTGTTCTCTCATCGTAGACAAAGATGTGACATTCGTGCCGCTACCTGACATGTGGTTTCCTTCCTTCTTTGCATTCGAGTCGGTCAGTAAACCATCATATTTCGTGCGCCTCTTACCTGAGGAAGAGCTCGTCCTCGATAAATATGATGGAACAAAAGATTTCAAAAAGGATGCTAGCTTCAGACTAAGCAAGAAGCCCGACGCAAGTAAGTAGAACAAATTTATAAATAAAACTAAATTGGGGAAAATTAGTAAAATAAAGGGAGGGAACTTACAAATATCTGATGTGTTTAAATCATTGCGTCCAATTTCATTTAGTCTTCAGTTCTGCAATTCAAATGCTTCTTCCTGTATAGAATCAGAGTCACTATCAATTATCTATAAGTTTTCAGTTCGAAATGGTCATTTTTTATGTACTGTTAGCATCAAAAGGCAGCGTTTTTGAAGAGCTTTAGCCGAACTTTGCTACACGAATGGCACACATTTTACTACGGTAATGAACAGTGTTCACTAATGATGACTCAATCAACATACAATGTAGAACTCTTTACACTCTTTATTTAAATAAATAGCAATCTTGAAAAAGGACGTACAAGCATGGGTGAAATCAACAAATGGTGAATACTACCTTGGAAAGATTTTATTCGTCAACGAAGAGATGGTCAAAGTTGAGTTCAGTGACGGTCGACAGGAGAGATGTTTACGTTCAGAGAGTTATAAACTGATTCCAGATATTGTACCTTGTCCCACAAACCTTCGAGTTGGTGTTCGAGTGATTTCACAATTCGGACATCGTCATCGTTTCTATCCTGGTGTGATTTCGAGTGTGCGCAGAAACGATTCGTATGATATTTTGTTTGATGATGGAGATTGCGGACGTGGCAAGTCGTATCAAATGAGACTTTTGCAAAACTTTCCTATAAATGGTAAGTTTGTATTATTGAAATCTTTTTGAATATCTTTTAAAATAAACGGTGATACTAACACGAATAAGGAAATTTACGGCAAGAATTTTCTTAAGAAATAAAATACCATTTTCCTTTAAAAATACAAAATTGCAAAGCAATAATCGCTTGAATAGCAATCAGTAAAAAATTGATATCCTCCGTCCATCCTAGTTCAATAAGAATACACAAACTATTTTCCTTCAAAAATACAAATAACTGTAAATCCTTTCCCAAATACATGAAAACATCATTAGAATTTCTCTTCAATGCACACGACCAAATGCATTGAGATCATCTTTCTCCCTCAAAAATACAAAAACGAAACAAACAATATCCATTTGAAAGTATAATTCATTCTTATAACTACTTTTAAAACCCCGCCATAATATTTCTCCTAACATCATGTCTCTCTTTAATACTAAATGCGACTTCCCCTTATTACTAACAGCGAGTCAAGAAGATTCAATCAACAAAGAGAATAAACCACCGGCATCACCTTCTCCATTTCATCATTCGCCTGTCAAACTTGTTTTCAGTGATCCTGGCAGTGGAAAAGGTAAGAAACCTTGTTATAAACTAAAATACATTTCTGTGCCATTTCACTACCTCGTCATTATATTAACTTTTTTGAAGCAATTCTCGCCAACATTTAGTTTCATGAATGAAATGACTCCAACATTCATAGTAATTCTAACGCACTATACATACGACTTATATTTACATTTTGACTATATAATGAACATTGAATGTGGCAATTATAATTTGTTTTTTCCCTGATTATAGACTGGCCAAAATTTGAGATTGGTTCCCCATCAGTAGCATCAGATACTACTTCATGTACGTCAAATGGTGATGTTTCTCTGAAGCCGACCACTGACCACCAACAGAAATCTATTTCAAATGGATTCGGTCACAATAATGGAAATGGTCATCCTCCCTTCCCTCGCTGGGAAATAGAATCTTGTGATGAAGACACTGAAAGTTTGAAAAATGGAAATATTTTAACACCGAACGGCACAAGACGTCGTAAACATGGATGGGTTCCGTCACCCTTAGCAACAGAAAATAACAGTGATGCAGAAACACACGATTCCCATGGTAAAGAAATGTCTCTTTCAGAACCAGACCTTCCCCTCACTTCTAGTTTTCTTTTAAAAGACCATTACCATCCACCTAAAACCTATAAATATGCAATCCGATCCTTACCTTGTAGCCCTAGATGTAATACCGAAAAGCACACCATTAAACAAATAGATAGCCCAAAATGTTGCTCGCCAAATCCTAGCCCCAGTCCTAGAAGAGCAAATAGAAGCCTTTCTGTTACAACGGCTCCTGTTAGAAGTCCTTCACCTAGTAGAGTGAACTTTTCCTCTCAATCTCCTCGCGGTAGATCACTTTCCATGCAGTCTTCACCTTTACCCAAAACACCTGTCTTTAAAACCAATTCCTCTCCAGTATCTAGATCTAACCGTTGTTCCATTACTTCTGTTAAAACATGTTACAGTAGAAGCCCTTCTCCTACAAAAAACTTACAACCCAATATAATCCTTAATAATCCACTCCTTTCTTCCCATCAGCTCTACCATCACCACTACCCGTCTCACCCATGCCATAACTCTCTAACCGATATACCAAAGAATAACCAACCTGATAACCATTGTTTAAATGAAGTGAAAAGTAACAAAAAACAAAAAATGAAAAGATCGAAATCATTACCATCCAAGTCAAAATCAACAGAAAAATCGAAACCTAAAAACTTGAGTTTGAGGAAGTCTCTTACCACTGAAATTAGCCCTTCGATGAAGAAGAGAGTGTCTTCAGTCCACCACTATCAGCAAGTCTTTCAAATACATCACTGGATAGTCCAAGAGGAATGCAGAATCCTGTTGTTGTGATCACAACTCCCGATCAAGACTGCAGTTGCAACTTCCCTCAAGTTGATGTCGAAGTTTCTGAAAAGACAAATTTATTATCATGTATTGAAAATCAACAAGAACATAACAATTTAACACCACACAGTAATGTTTCACCTCAAAAACGTAGACTGCGTCATCGCAAGGAAAGTCCTTTGAATCAGATTGATGTTGAGAATTTATTGGATATTATTCATGAAGGTTAGGCAACTGCATCAACAACTTCATCTTTGATTGACAATTGAACAATATCATCACATTCTATATGAGGGTGTGCAAAAAGAGTTGTACCCAATCAAGTTAATCATGCTTTAAAAATGGATAAAAACTAATATTAAACAGTAAAATGATTTTTACCTAAGAATATATCGTCAGTTTTGAGATGTATGGTTGCCATACCTTAGGATAGGAGTTAATCCTTGCATCTTTCTCTCACTTTGTTGAGTAACTGGACAATATTTATTGTAATCTTATTAATTGATTTTCTATTCTAGTTGATTTGCTAATTAAGATGTATCTAAAATAAAAAGTCTTTTTCAGTTCTATTCATTGATTAAAAAGGGAAGACGAGGTTAGAAAAACAATAAAACTTCAAAAAAATAGTCTTCCCTGGAATAGTGGAATAGATTTTCTTTTTACATTTTTTACTCGATTTTAAGTCTTAAAAGGGAGGATGACAAATCTCTATTAACTGAAACTTCTTGATTGAAGGGCTTGAATTCAAGTTGATCCATGAAGTGGTAGGGCAACAGGCCTTGAAATCATTATGACCAGTTCTTATATCAGGAAGACAAAGATGTTGATTTGTAATGGGCTTGTTGTTGGTGTATCTCTCTTTTATTATAAACAATTTACAGTTTACGGTATGCCAAATTTTAATCTCATTACTTTGAGAGGTTAGACTCTTTGTTTTACTTAAGAAAAATATTGCCGGACAGTATTTCCTCAAATAAAGGCCACAGCATTTTTAAAATTTGCGCAATTTTAGGTGTAACGCTCTTTTCAAAATTCAAATTCTCAAAGACATCTGGGTTCAAAAAAAAACTAAAACTGTTACTATATAGGTTTAGTTTGTTACAACGTTCGACGTAACCTTGTATATTTTAGAATGAGTTAGACTGTTTCAATAGCTCCAGCTTCATTATAACGAGCTCAATTAGATAAAATTGGCTAACAAAAAGACAAATTATGGCTAGTAACCATGTGTGATTCTAGTAAGCACTACTTTTTGGGCAGCACTTTTAATAGAGAAAATACAGTTTGCTTCTCCTTCACTGAGTCTGTAGAGTATTCCTTAATAAAGTAGTTCCAGTTATTAAAGCTCTATCTTGTGCTATATAAAAAAGTATAAAAATCATCTTTAAAAGCTGTCCCATTCAGTGATAATCAATACCAATCAGTCACTGTCATCAAACTTTATGGAATTCACAGATGTATTGATTGCACCTCCTTTATAACTTCCTCGTTTCTTTTTGGTTTTTTCATGTCGGAAACCTTTTCCTCTTGTAAATTTTAAGTCATTATTAGCTCTTTCACCCCAATCACCAGTAGCCCCAATTTTGGCTTCAAAACTATTGTCTCTCAAACTATTTCGAACAAAGACATCTTCAGAAATGACTCTGCGGAATGGTGCATTTTTCATTTGTTGGCTTTTGTTCAAAACATTATCATTTGTAATCTCCTCATCTTCTTCTTCTTCTTCCTCTTCATCCACCTCTTTTTGTTTAACCTCTTTTTGCTTAACCTCATCACTTTTTGTTTCTACCTTTTCTTCTTTTGTTTCCTCGACAGCATCTTTTGAGTTTTCATCTTCATCTTCAGATTCTTGTTTCTTCTTCTTTTTCTTCTTTTCTAAAAAATATGAATAATTATTTATGTTTAGACTTACTCCCTTCAATAGACCTTTTCATAAATTACGTCAAGAACATCACTTGCCTCGTCCTGAAATTATTGCCATGGTGATTAACTCCCAGCGGATTTTATTAAAACTACTTCCTATTCATAAAAGAATCATTTGTCTCAAGAGACATAATCACTTATGGTAATTGTTTGAATACGAGTCAAGTGATGTTTGTAACGTAATTTATGAAAAGGTCTATTATAACTGAATACCAATTTAACAAGTTTCTCCAAAGTTAATTGCTGTATATATTACATACACACATTTCCAATTAATAATTAAATAGCTAAAATAATTAACAGGTGTCTTTGATGTTGCTAATTTTATTTACAATTATTGTGCTATTTTAAAGAAACTTGACGACACTAAAATCAAGTATGAAGCAGGAATAAAAGGTTTTAAGAAAGACAAGTTGAAAGGTGCTGACATCAGCACTTTCTACTCAATGGCCTTGTTGTAGCTCATTAATGTACAAATATTGGCTAAGAAATATAAAAGAACTCCACTGCCGGTTACTTACTTTGTTTCTTCATAAGCTGATAATATCTGTTTCTTCCTTACTTTTAAGCTTTATTTATCATTATCTCTTTTCTAGTTTCTAGTAGTAAATAGTCGAATGTGCACAACGCACTGGGCTCAACTTCCGTGGCTTCAAACTATTCATAGGCCCAATTGTAGACCCTCAGATATTCACCCAAGGAATAAGTGTGCG
Organism: Clytia hemisphaerica; assembly: GCF_902728285.1. Lineage (NCBI taxonomy): Eukaryota > Metazoa > Cnidaria > Hydrozoa > Leptothecata > Clytiidae > Clytia > Clytia hemisphaerica. Next base: position 1,702,862 of record NW_027103900.1, read on the forward strand.
AAATTTCAGCCAAATCGAACAATTTTTGAAGTCTCTAGGCTGCCCAAAGTTTTAGCCTCGTTTTGGCGAAAAACTCGTCCCCAGGCCCCAAAAATCAAAAATTTAAAAAAATGAAAAAAATGCCCCCAGATATTCACCCAAAGAACAAGTGTGCCAAATTTCAGCCAAATCCGACCATTTTTGAAGTATCCAGGCTGCCCCAAAGTTTTAGCCTCGTTTTGGCGAAAAACTTGTCCCCAGGCCCCAAAAATCAAAATTTTCAAAAAATAAAAAATCTCCCCCAGATATTCACCCGAGGAACAAGTGTGCCAAATTTCAGCCAAATCCAATCATTTTTGAAGTCTCCAGGCTGCCCTAAAGTTTTTGTGACAGACAGACATTGTCAGATTGTAGCTCAACTGAAATTGAGAACTATTAGTAAACTAAAGATGTCTTAAATATTTTTATTTGGAAATTTCCCATCTTTCGTCTCTGGGAAGGCCAGGCTCGTCTGGGCTGTTCATGAAAACTTATTAGGTTCCCTTTCATTAAAATCAGAGTTAGAGTCAGAGAATGATGCTGACAGGTTGGATTGTGCTGTCACCTCCAACCCTAATGTTTTGATGCGTACTACTCTTAAGTAAAAGACACTAAAATTCAAATTTCCCGCCAATTTTGAATGTAGACTAAACAACAGTTCAGCACATGCCTGCATTTTCAAATCTCAACTACACATCAAACAAATAATATGATATGAGAATGTTTTTTTAGTCAGTTTAGACTAAAACTCATACATCAAAATTATGGGATTTCGAGTGCAGGCCAATTTTGGTTTCGTTTTCAGCGGTTTCAGTTTCAATTTCAAGCAAAAATCTTGGCAACAAGGTGAGTGCTCATAGTTACATGGGTTTGTGTGAAAATTCAAACATAGGAAATTTTCCAAATCCCCAAAAGAGCTTCCATTGATTTTAGGTTAGAAAAACGTTGATTGAGATGGTTGGGTGGATGGGTTGGTTAAATGGCTGCAAAGCAGCTCTTTTGGGGGCACTGGCAGGGTTGGGCATTTTACCTATATTATAGAGATCTGTTAGTTCTGTTTAGTTTGTTTACGAATTGCGAATTTTTACTGTGCAATGGCTCAGAAAGGTCTTTCTTTGGTAGGGTAGACAGGGCAAATATTCTTCTCAATTTTTGTAAACCAAACAATTTCATTTGAAAGTCCTTACCTTTGTGAGAAAAAAGAGGCGTCATTTATTAAAATTGGTTTTAAAAGTATTTCCAAAGTAATACCATTTTCAAAACACAAAAAAATCACCTTTCAAAAGAATAGTTGTTTAGGAAAAACGTGATTGTCTTTTGAATAACTACCGTAAATTGTTGGTCTAATGTCGAAATTCCTCTTTTAATTTCGCCACCCTTCTTTAGAGATAGGAATAATAGGAAGGTTGGAATCGCTTATTGAAACTAATTTTCTTCGCTTAGCGATCAGAGAGGAAAAAATATTTTGTCTATCAGTGATACCGACCTTCCCATTTTTCATATCTCATAAGCAGGGTGTTGAAATTAGAAGAGGGATGTCGACATTAGGCGGCCATCGAAAAATTGTTCTGTTCACGTCACAGCAGACTGAAAATCTGCCTGAAGACTGTTAAAACCTTCAGCTTATCGTAATGAGCTGGAAATGATGGCTAACAACAAAATTTACCACTAGAAAGCTGAAAATCTCAGCATTAAGATGGTGTACGGTAAAAAATACATATTCTTTTTGAAAAATCACAATTCCTTCTATTTTTTGTAAATTCCAGACGGCCTTTATCATTTTGCAAAATGTCACATGGAACCACCCAACTTAACATGTTGAGGACTGGCTGCACCAACTGTGTCCTCTTGTAAGTCAATACCATCCAGAAAGTTATTACCGAGCTAAGACCAGACTGTACTAATCGATAAATTCGATTATCGAAGTAATCGATAATGATAGAAGCAATCGAACGACTACTTATCGCTTAACAATTGAATGTGGAGTACGAAAATTTCAAAAAAATTGTGAGTATTTGATCACATTCCTAACAACCCTTCGAAGACTCGATAACCGTTCGAGTACTTTGATTGTTATTGATTACTTTCGATAACTTTGACAACTTCGATAACCTTTCGATAACCAATTAATTACTATGATATATCTTTAAAGGGAACGACGCATGGTATATTTATGAAATGCTGATCTAGCATTGGCACAAACATCCATACGGAGGAGTATTTAGGAGTGCTGGATCATAACAAAAACCAAAAGTGACTTTATTCCAAAAAATATATTCAAAAAAGTGAATATAATTTATTACCGGGTGCGCCACGAAAAAGTTTCTCTCTTTGAAACTAAATTTCTCAAAATCGAAAAATTCTAAAAGAACCATTCCCATTTCATTGGAAAGAAAAAAGATAAACTTAAATTTTGATGGGTCATTTATTAAATTCGGTTCATTAGATCGAAAATTATGCTCAATTGAATAAAAAAGCTACTTTCAGAAAGTGCTCGAAAACGTTGAAAATTGACCACCGCATACTCTAGAGTGGGTCTGACAAAGATTTTGTAGCACTTGAGCCGTGTTTCTGAATCACTTTTCACCAAGCTTCTTTGCAAAAAGAATCTTGTGTTATTTGCTTTAGCACATATGTTAGAAATGTGAGTATTCCATTTCAAATCCTTTTGCATGGTTACACCAAGATATTTCGCCTTTTTTACTCAAGCTGTTGTCAGTGTATCTGACTGGTATTCTGAATCAATTACATTTCGTTTATTTGTTATCCTTGAAATCTTGCACTTCTCTGGGTGAAACCCCATGCTCCACTTTTTCTCCCAATCAGCAAGTTTATCTAGGCCAGACTGTAGTTGCTCGCAATCTTTGATAGATTGTATTTTCCGGTAAAGATAGGAGTCATCAGCAAATAAAGCCAGTTTTGAGTCTGTCTCAAGTGGCATGTCATTTATGTAGGCAAGAAAGAGGAGGGGACCAAGAACGGTACCTTGGGGGACACCTGACATGACTGCTGTTTGTTTAGACGATTTTCGTCAAACTTCAACACGTTGGGTTCGATCTTGAAGAAAGTCTGTTATCAAATCAAATCTGTTTTTTGTTGTTGACTGCTTTTGCGATATCGTGGATAGTTTGAATGAGTTGGGTTTCGCAAGATCTGTACTTTCTAAAACCATGCTGAGTATCAGAAAGTATATTTTCTTGATCAAAATGTGACATTATGTGTGTGTGGATAATATGTTCCATAATTTTACAGGTTGTGGAAGTTAAACTAACAGGTCTAAAGTTCTCTGGTTTTGAGCGATTTTTATTCCCACCTTTGTATAATGGGGTAATAATGGCTTGTTTCCAATACCTTAAGGGAACTTATTTTGGCGGGAACTAATTTTGGCGGGCAGCAAATAACCTAAAATTTTTTAATTTTGGCGGGAACTTATTTTGGCAGGAACTAATTTTGGCGAATGACAGCGTAAATCTGTTCTATTTTGCCTTATTTTGAGCAATTTTGATGAATTTCAGGGGTTATTTAGGCAAGGAAAAAAAAAATTAATTTTGGTGGGAACTTATTTTGGCGAATTTTGTCTCAATTCGCCAAATCCGCCAAAATTAGTTCCCGCCAAAATAAGTTCCCTTAAGGTAGTTTGGTATTTTCCCTTGAAGTAATGATGTTGTAAATAATAATACAAAAAGTCTGAGATCTCATCTGCACATTCTTTGAGGATCCTTGTTGAAATGCCGTCTGGACCGCTGGCTTTGTTTGGATCTAGATCCTTTAAAAGTTTAAGAATGCCGTTTTTGGTGAAGGTGATTTGTCTGATTGGTGGGTTTTGTGGATCGTTGATTACAGGCAAAATTCTGACGTATACAGAGAAAACGCTTGCAAATTGTTTGTTTAAAGCTTCTGCAATGTCAGATTCCTCTGTTTGGATACGACCGTTGTTAAGTAGTGGGCTAACTCTGGTGATATTTGTCTTTTTTGATTTAATGAAAGAAAAGAATCGTTTGCTGTTCTTTTTGTCATTTATTACATTGTCTCTGATGTAATTGTTGTATGTGTTGTTACAGGTCTGTCTTGCCACTTTTTCTGCTTCTAAATATTTATTATGATCTTTTTTGAGTTTTGTTCTTTTGTAAACACGGAAACATGTGGCCATGTTGTGGTCATGTGGCTTACCCTACCTCAGTAGTGGAAGCAGTCAGAAATATACTTTCTTTTCAGCATTGCCAGAAAAATTTTTCATTAGCTGCACTGATTTGTGGCTTACAGTTTGTTAAGTGGGCAAAAATGTTGCTTACACAAGGGAAATATAGGTGAATGAATAGGTGAAATATAGGTGAAATCAGGCCATTTTTCATGCCCTTTAAGCGTCCGGTTATCGGACGCTGCCCCTCTTAAAATTACTAAAATATTGGTAAAAACAGCCTTTTAGTAGAAAAACACTGGAAAAAGTGCCCTTTTTGGCCACCAACGGACGCTGCCTTGCCTTTCTAAAATATGACCTGGAAATTTTATGTCTCACATTTTTTAAGTTTTTGACACTCATTTAAGTATGACACCAGTAGGTGAATAAAATTACAAAAATTTGTTCTTTTAAAGTATACCAGACGTAATTAATTGAACTTTTCAAAAGTCGCTAAAATTATGAGTATTCGATTAAGTTTGACAAAGCTCAACAACGAGAAATGTTCGACAAATTCGACAAAAATCTCCGTTCGATAAAGTTTGACAACAAGAAAGGTTCGACAAATTCAACAAAAAGCTCCGTTTGAAGAAGTTCGACAACCAAAAATGACCTCCTTTGGGTACTACCGTGGACGGCCCCTAGGGGTCCCGGGGGTCCGATTGGTGCCCACTGTTCAGGGGGATGTGAGGGTACACGTCTGCACCATTGGATTGGGGGTCCTTCAAAGTGTTGTCAAAGACCGGTAAAAATTGCGAAAAATGACCTCCTTTGGGTACAAGCCCCGGTTGGACCAATTGAGGCCTCTACAGCCACCAACAGCCCTTCGGACAGCTTCAGATACCCTCTGCCTTGCTTTCCCTCAAAGCCAGCACCCTCCATCAGTACTCCGAAGCCTTTAATAGGCTTGGAAAGGCTTGAAAATTGGTCAAAATTGGTCAAAATTGTCTCTTTAAAAAAAGTGCGATTAAGTTCGATTTCAGTAATCAAACTTAATCGAACTTTGTATTTTGAGAAATTTGTGAGTATTCGATTAAAGTTCGACAACCGAACTTAGTCGAACATTAATCGGCCAACAAAGTTCTATTAAGTTCGACAAAGTTCGATTAAAAATACCGTTCGATTGGTTTGATTAATTACGTCTGGAGTATAGCTTTTTTCTCAATTGCTCTGACGGCCATCGAAAAATTGTTTTGCTCGCGTCATCACCCGCCCCTGAATTACTGGCGTAAAAAAACCCGGGAATCTTTTTTGACTGCTCGTCCGCCTGCATGCATTTTCAACACTCGTTGCGACGCGTTGACCGCCTTAACAGCTAGAAAGTATGTACATCTAACATTTTTTTTTAAATTCAAACTTTTCTCTGTCAAGTTAGAAAAGTCCCATTCTAAGATCTCTTATCTAATGTGGCTTACATTTCTAAAAAGAAACAAATTTTGAGTTGAAGCCACATTTTTAGCCCATTTAAGGCGGCAATCACAAATATCTTTGTTTCGCGTCGCGTTTATTATTGCCCATTTTTGTGAGCGATTTCTAGCGCATTCGCAGCATTTTAACTTTGTTTATCATTACACGTGCCATTATGTGTCAAAGGTCACAGTGTTTAAGCTTCATAATCTGAAACCACGCAAAACATACACGCGATTGGGCCTCCTGCCGCCTCAGTTAACGCCCTTTTACCTTTTACCGCCTCACAGACAAATTTTAAGAAAACCCAAAAATTTGTACTACCGACCGACCGGGTCATTTTTTAGATCCAACGAGGACGTGAAATGAAGATATTTGTAATTGCCACCTAACGAAAGAAAAAACTTTATTCGTAATGTCTTATTTATAGTATTTATAGTATTTCCCACATCATTGTAAAATTTCAAGACTTATTGATTGAGACTTCATCAGCCAGTTACATCAATATGCCAAAAACATTTTGTTCAACCACCTTCACTTCAAGATAGAATGAACTTCCTTTTATAGGATGAACCATATTCATGTGGCTTTCAGCCTTGCACTCCATCACAGAGCCTAATCCTAATCCCCCCGGGCACGCAGTTACTACAAGACATGATGTGTAGTAACTGCTTTTTCAACACTTTTTTTCAGGACCACCACCCTTTGCAGTTACTACACCTTGGTAGTAACTGTTTTCAGAAAAGATTTCCAGGTACCAACCCTGTTTTTGAGTGATATCATTAAAAACATGCTCGAAATTACCCTAAATTGCGATTATTTTTCAAACTAAAGCCATTTTTGTGCTAGATTTTCTTTTAATTTACTTGGTTAACAGCTGTTGAGAACATTTTAATGATAATTAGGGAAAGCATAATTTCAAAGTTGGGTCTGAGAAAAATTCAAATTTTTTTTCGTCCATTTATAACAAAAATATTTTTTTTAACAAAGAATTTTTTCACAAAAAAATTCATTTTTGGTGAAAAAATTTGAAAGTTCTTTAAAAAGAATTAAAATATAAGCACTTACTACACCAAAAGTGCTAGCGTTAGTGTTTGGCACCACCCCCAAACAGCAGTTACTACACTGTGTAGTAACTGTTTACATAACTTCTGAATACAGTACCACCACGGTAGTAAGTGTCATACTGTCTTGTAGTAACTGCGTGCCCCCCCCCTGGCCTAATCAATTTTAATGACTTTTTTGACTAATGACAGGGGGGACGGTAGTAAAATCTCAGACATAATGACGCTTACTACAGTGGTGGTGTGACGAAAAATCGAAAAAATTTATTACTACCTACAGGGGATGGTCGGTAGTAAAATCTCAGACATAATGACGTTTACTACGGTGGTGGTGTGATGAAAAATCGAAAAAAAATTTTACTACCCAGGGTAGTTAAATACTAAAATTGGTGGTATCTATGTGTTAAATTTTGAAATATTTTTACTACCTGGGTAGTTAAAACTGGTAAAATTAGCAAATTTAAGCTATAAGTATTACAATAGGCATGGTGCGATATCGGAGGAAAATTTAGAAAACGAAAGTATAACTAACACGGTGTAAAAACGTAGAAACTTCTAGAATATTCTCGAATACATTCAAAAAATGGACTCACTTGCTAAGATAAAACCTAGTGTTTTGAGACCGCAAAATGCACAGTTAACATAACCAAGCATTTGTAAACATTCCTCGTGAGAGTTTTTTTAATGGCTGCTCGAGCTTGAGTTGAGTGGTGTATCATTATAATGTTTTTTGGTGTTTTTTTTTTAGAGTATTCAAAGAGATTTATATTCGTTTCAAGTTGTACTTAGTATTTTATGTTTGTGTAGTTAGTGAATGCACCAATTAACTATTATAGGGCTAGGGATCTTGACATAGATTTAAAGTATACTTTTCGAACATCTCCACCACACATTACACTTCATCACCACAGGTATGATCTTCTATTTTTTGTAGGAAAGAATATGTAGTCTATCGAAGTGATAGAAGAAACAACTTTTGTGTAGGACGCAACGTTCTCCATGTTGAATACTCCTTTTGGCGAACGCGACGGTCTATTGCATGAATAATTGCTCCACACTTCACTAAGTCCAGATGCAGGTAAAACAAGCAAGCAGGAAATTGGCACGCTAACATTCTCCTAAATTAGCACGTCATAAGGCTGCGAATCCTCTTGGGCATTGCTCAATAAAATGTTAGCTCAAATATTAGGGTTTTATTTTCGTAATACGGAGCAGGCCAGTCTGGAAATTGCGGCTTGTGCGCCGGATATCTCCGGCGTAGATTTGAGATCTGCTGCTTCCAACTTTTCCCAGTTAAGTTGGCGCAGCCCCGGCGTAACATTCCCTTCCTTTGTACCGTGAGATCGGGTAACTTGCATCAGTGGAGGTTAGGTTAACATGCATAGCCCTCAAATGAATGATTCGGCTGGTCAATGAAATACAAAATTAAATCAAAACAAAAATGGTAGAGTAGAGCTGTTAGTTCATTTGTTTTGAAGTTTTGCTGCTTTGATTGGTCAGTCATTTGATGGCTATGCAAGTTTCCCTCCACTGATGTAAGTTACCTGACTTCACGGTAATTTCTGACCCGAATGGGTGGAGTAATTTGATATGCGGAACTGAGTGGATAGGTTGTTACGTTAACCCAAACGATTATATAATCAACAACTCCACTGAATCCAGCATTAAAACAATAATAAGGAAATATCTAGTTACACGTGTTTATACTAAATATGCTTTCGTGTGTTACCATAAGCTGATCTATTGTGTCAACACCCCTCATCTAATTCTGTCTGTCTGTCACCCTTCTTTGAAGATAGGAATAACAGGAAGGTTGATTTGTCAGTTGTTTGGAAAAACGCATCAACCTATGACCTATTGACCCAATTCTGCATAATAAATTACTCCAGCCATTCAGGCCAGAAATTATTTGCTACATACAATGGAAATAAAACCCTTATACTTCATAGCCAATATGAACAAAACTTATACGTACCAGGTAATATCTAATTTCCTGCTGGTTTTACTTGCATTTAATAAGGGCAAAACATTAATTTTTGCACTAAGTGAAAAATGTGTCACAGAAATAATCATTTTTTAGCTTTTTTTGTAAAATCAGTCAAAAAAGCAACAAAAAAATGGGTGGTCTCCATGACAAATTGTCCCAATAACTTTTACTACCAGGGTAGCAAAATACCTCTTCCAAGAGTCTGGGTGGTGGTATATATGTAAAAATTTGTAAAAATCCTTTTTACTACTCATATATGTCTGAGATTTTACTACCGACCCCCCCCCTCTGCTAATGACCAAGTTAAAATTTTTTATTTATATTTTTATATTTAGTATTAAAAAGGCATGCATTCAAATAACAAAGGTTTAATTTTTTTCCCTCGGCTAGTTAGTAAAATATCTCAAATAGGCTCTCTGTGATGGAGTGTAAGGCTGAAAGCCACATGAATATGGTTCATCCTATAAAAGGAAGTTTATTCTATGGTGGCCTATCTTGAAGTGAAGGGGGTTGAACAAAATGTTTTTGGTATATTGATGAAACTGTCAGCTATGACAAAAAGTTGTTTTAGTGCATTTTTCAAAATGTCACACTTTTTTTGATTGGTATCTTTTGCCATTTTTGATTCAATTGCCTTGAAAATTCATATATTTTCTTCTCTCGACTTGGAAATTTTGCATTTTGGTGAAAACCTTTCCCTTGGAAATCCTGTGTCTCCGCGCTCCTGTTACAGACAAATTCTGGAATGGCCCAATTTTGAATAGTTCACAGATTACACTTATCTGGTAGAGGATTTTAATAGAAAGTAACCAGAAGAAAGTGTTTACCTTTTTTAGACTTTTTGTCAGCTTTTTTGACCTTCTCTTCTTCCTGCTTCTCTTCTTCCTGCTTCTGTTCTTCACTTTCAACTTTTAATTTTTTGGCATCCTTGATTTCTTTGTTTTCATCTTCTGCTTTTCTTTTCTTTTTCTTTTTCTTTTCAACTTTTTGTGTTTTCTCTTCTGCGCTTTGAGATTCCTCCACGACCTCCTTTGTTTTCTGATTTTGAAAATAACAATGGAAGATTTCTACAAGATCTGGACCAGCTGGGTGGACAGGATCGATGCTCGTTTCTTTCTTAAAGTATTTCGCAGATTTTGTGAAGCCATTTGATACCAAATAATGATAAACATGTGAAAAAAGATCAGAAGGAACACACGCTGTCGAGGTAACCATCTTGGAATAATGCACGCTTCTCTTCGGTGTAGACTAGAAGGAAGAGTAACAGGCGGTTAATTTTTTTTTAAATTTTAGATCACTATTCTGTACCTTGATTGAATAATATTTCCTCTTTCATTGAGATAGGATGATATCAATGATGGTACTTTTTCGAAACCTTTTCAGACCTTTAAAACAAGACGGAGAAGATTATCAAAAGGACTGTGGTTAGTCTGCAGTTGTTTATCTAAAATGGTAGCCGAGTTATGTAATCAGTTCTATGTAATCTCAGACGGAATGAACATTTTTGTTGTTTGGTAGAGTAGACTAAAACTAAAATCCTCTTAAATCAATGTTTTACACAACAACACAAGGAGGAAGACTGTGAAGTATGTAATTGATATTCTTTTTTTGACATTTCCAATGGTAATCTATGATCATATGATACCGTAGTTACCTTATGCTTATACTTTCTGACCGTGAGATCGGGTAAAACTTTTGCATCAGTCCGTCTGTCAGTCAGTGTCTGTCAGTGGAGGCTAAACATACATAGCCCTCACAGCCTCAAATGAATGACCTGGCTGGTCATTAAAATACAACTACGCACTTCGCTGGCAGCTCTACTCTACCATTTTTGTTTTGATTAAACTTTTGTATTTTAATAACCAGCCAGGTCATTCAGGACCCTGCCGAAGCACCAGGACCCTGCCGACGCACCGGACTTAACGAACACCGGACACGCGAAAGTCCGGTGTAAAATGAGAATTCTTTTTACCACCGGACAATCTCTACACCGGACTTAAGGAAGTCGTATGTCCGGTGTCGGAGAAGGATATTTATTTCCACCGGACAATCAAAACACCGGACATGACCAGCCAGTCCGGTGCGTCCGGTGTTTCTTAATTTTTTGTTTCATAAATGTCCGGCGTCCAAAATTCCCTGTATGCAACACCGGACTGACACCGGACTTATTGCGTCCGGTGTAGCGAAAGGATACTTTTTGCCACCGGACAAATACACCGGACAGTCCGGTGCGTCGGCAGGGTCCTGAAGCACCGGACTGTCCGGTGTATTTGTCGGGTGGCAGAAAGTATCCTTTCGCTACACCGGACGCAATAAGTCCGGCATCAGTCCGGTGTTGCATACGGGGAATTCTGGCCGCCGGACATTTATGTTTTGATTGAAAAAAGTATCCATCTTGGTAGATGTTATATCGGATGGCCAATCGTCACCTTGTTTTCTTTCCTATCTCTTATCCTATTTTTCTCTTTTCTGACTGTCTGAGTTTCTGAGACTTAGTTTCTCATTTCTGACTGAGTTTTCATACCTGTCAATCATTTGTCCATCAATTTCGACCAGTCTAACTTTCGCACCGAGTGGGATTCGAACCACCACCAAAGAAAGAACTTCAGATTCGGAAGCCAGCGCTCTATCCGTTGAGCCATCGCCGCACAGCAAGGAAAGCAAAACCACGCAATTCATAACATATTATACCGAACTGGCAAAAGACGGGGGTAATATTATTATAATATGGGTAACAGTACCCCTTTTTTAAACCTGACTGAAATTCGAGCCGTTACTAGCAACCCTGCGGGGCCCAAGGCGCCGAGTATGCACCCGGCACAGTGACAAGCCGTTACTAGCAACCCTAACCTAAGCAATTCCAAACAACAAAACTCCCGGAAAATTTAAAATGTCGGAATGAGCATTAGAAAAGAGTTTTTTCCGTTGATGGATTTTGCATATTATCCGGGTCCGGGATTTACTATTGTCAAGAGCTTTTTTTGCTATACTTTAAAACAACCTACATCAAAGGGTGTTAAAGGGCGGGAGTTTCAGTTGAAACTATTTTGTAAACCTAAGTTTCTTATGCGTAAACCTAGGTTTACATATCTTAACCTAGGTTTACAAGTTGTAAACCAAGGTTTAGAGCTGTAAACCTAGGTTTAGAACTTGTAAACCTAGGTTTAGAACTTGTAAACTTAGGTTTAGAACTGTAAACCTAGGTTTAGAACTGTAAACCTAGGTTTACAGTCATTTTTGTGCTAAACGGCTTCCATACAAAGAAGGATGCTCTTATATCGGATGGCCAATAGTCACCTTCATTTTTTTATTTTATTTTTTTATCCACGGATCGCTGATAGTCACTTTTCCGGGGGTTAGGTAGGGTCAGGGTTGCTAGTAACGGCTTGTCACTGTGCCGGGTGCATACTCGGCGCCTTGGGCCCCGCAGGGTTGCTAGTAACGGCTCGAATTTCAGTCAGGTTAAAAAAGGGGCAATTTTACCAATATTATAATAACACTACCCCCGTCTTTTAAATTATATCATAATTTTTCCCAGTCGTTTTTAGTCTATAAAATGTCTTAAATCAGCGTGTGGTTTCCAGCTATGGAATTTTTTTTACTCAGTTTCGATTGGCTGAAAAAACTAACGCTGATTGGCTTAACGAAATTTTGATTGACAGATTTACAAACCTAGGTTTACAGTCCCTAAACCTATGTTTACACATTAAATTAGGTTTGCAGGGCTGCAAACCAAGGCTTAGAGCTGTAAACATAGGTTTAGAGACTGCAAACCTAAGTTTACAGGCTGCAAACCAAGGTTTAGAGCTGTAAACATATGTTTAGAGACTGCAAACCTAAGTTTACAGGCTGCAAACCTAAGTTTAGAACTGTAAACCTTGGTTTGCAGTCTTTTTTGTGCATATTGGCTTCCATATCTTTGACACTGGACAACCGACTTCCTTTAGTCCGGCGTAGAGATGGTCCGGTGGTAAAAAAATTCTCATTTTACACCGGACTTTCGCGTGTCCGGTGTTCATTAAGTCCGGTGCGTCGGCAGGGTCCTGGTCATTCGAGGAGGGTTATGCATGTTAGCCTCCACTGCTACTGATCTGATGCAAGTTACCCAATCTCACGGTAACAATTCAAAATTTTCCTTAACAATCAAACTAGCTGTGTATAAGCTGTTTTTTTGGGCTAACTCCAACACCCTTCTTTCTATAGACCTAACTCTTCATACAAAAATTACGGGAAACGCATGTTTGGACTTTGTACCCTCATTTACATCAATATACCAAAAACATTTTGTTCAACCACCTTCACTTCAAGATAGGCCACCATAGAATGAACTTCCTTTTATAGGATGAACCATATATTCATGTGGCTTTCAGCCTTGCACTCCATCGCAGAGGCTAATCAATTTAAATGACTTTTTTGACTGATGACCAAGTTAAAAATTTTAAATTTTTTTAAATTTGAGTAATAAAAAGGCATACATTCAAATAATAAAGGTTTAAAATTTTTCTCTGGGCTAGTTAGTAAAATATCTCAAATAGGCTCTGTGATGGAGTGCATTATTTGCATGATGTCAAATTTAGAAAAGGGATGCCGACATTTACTATTTTGCTGTTCATTCCTAGGGTACCATTTTAAACGGCATTTTTTTTGCAGTACTAGCCACCAGACCGAGGAAAGTTTTGTGGTTTTAAGAAAAATTACAAGGGTCAAGGCCATTTTGACAAAACCACCGTTTTAAAGATGTGATTTATATAGCAAATTTTCAGGTATATGTATGCTAAACTAATTAACAGTGTTTTGAATACTAACTAATTACTCCAGCAGGAAATTTGTCTGTTACAACTGTTTTCTATTGGCTGAAGGAAAACAGTGTATGTGGAGTAATTTGTTATTACTTACTTACTTGTGTAGGTGTTCGAGCAAAATGTTCAGGTAAGATTCTTGGTGAGCCACGCCTCTGTTTGATCCATCTGTCGAGGGAAAAAGAATTAACCAACGCATATTTTATCTTTCTCCTTCATCATCCATATGATCATTCATCTGGAATTTCAATGGCAAGGCTGGGGGCTGGCTATTTCTTCCATTATTTTTCTTTATATCATCACATTTTTATCCAAAAACCTTTCATTTTACAGTCTATTGATTCTGTTTATTTTTACTTGTGTCTACCATCTTGCTAAATTCCAAAGGGTAAGACTTTCCTTCATAAATACAAAATAGGGTGATATTTCCTTAAAACATAAGGATGAATGATATTTCCCTTCAAAAATACAAAGAGTGAGGTTTTCTTAAAAATACTAAAGGGTGTGATTTTCCTTCAAATATATAATAGATGGGCAATAAATTCCTTTCAATTTTGGGAATTTGCTACAAAGTTGAGACGTAAAATTGGAAGGGTGAGATTGTCCTTTAAAAATAGGAAAGGATGAGATTCTCCTTCAAAAAATATGAAAGGGTAAGACTTTCCTTCCAAATTTCAAATAGCCTGGAGATCCATGCTATGATTTCTTATTCTATATACTGATGGCGAAATATATAGCATGGTATGGGCTGACAGTTTGAATTTCCCATATCCTAATAACGGTTGAAAACACAGCCAATCAAATCCTGTTATTGTTTCACTGGTCACACTTTCTTAAAGAAAGCGCAACTTCTGAAATTTGGTTTTTATTTTAGTTAGTGAGGACAGCGCTAAATTCGAATTTCCCACTGTAATTTTTTTGAGGCCAAAATCGGACTCACAGCTCTGACCCGTCAAGTATTCATCAGATTTAAAAAAAATACGCAGACGGGTTCCTGTCTAAATTTCAAAAGGTTCCATAATTTCCTTCACAAATACGATAGGGTGAGATTTTCCTTTAATACATACGGATGAATGAGATTTTGCTGGAAATTTAGACTGGTGAGAAATTCCTTTTGGTTTAAGAAATGGGAATGGGTAAGTCAAAAATACAAGTTGGAAAGATTCCCTTTACAAAATATGGATTGGTTGCCAAGCAAAAGAGCTCATGTGTGTAGCAGCTTGTGCAAAGGGATTTTATGGTTGATTTTTATTCCTTCAGTGTACAAGATAAAAATTTGAGAGCTGTGCTATTGAAAGTTAAGTTGAAAGTTATTGGTTACCAAAGCTGCAACCAATGAAAAAGTGAAATAAAAACTACAGATTATAATATAGAGACAATAGTCTTAAGGAAAATGAAGATGAATTAGAAAGAACTCCCTGAATAATCACGATATTCTATTCACATGATTGTCATGATTGAACATCATAACTTTGAAAAAGTTTAAAAAAGTATTAATTGGCTATTGTAGTTAAATACAGCTATTATTAAAAGCTTATCTTAGATGGATTGCAGCGAAAAGGTGTTTGCACCCTTCATCCCTGTGATACGCGTCTTTATTGCACTATGATATTTTTTGAATTTGTAGAACACTACCAAACACTGTCTGTGTAAACTTGTCAAAAAATTACCAAATATGTACCATTTTTTTGAGTTGCTTGATTGAGTCTGATTGAGTTAATTTTCGTGCCAGTTGAAGTCAGATAAGAAAATTATATCAAATAGGGAGAATTAAATTAAAGCATGTTTGAAAAAATGAAACAAAATTAAAACATTATAGAATAAAATAATAATAATGCAACAAGCTGGGATCCCTCGATTGTTTGTTGTACAACGTTTATATCGTCGAGTGTTGAAGCTTCATAGATTTTTGCCGACCGAGTTGAAAAAATTGGGTGACGAATATACGAGAGATGAATTTCGAAGAAATAAATCTGCCAATCAATTACAAGCTTATGAATTCATGACTGAATGGAAGGTATGTTATTTTTGACAATCTTGAATTGAATGACAATTGAATCTTTCTTAAATTTCTTTTGGGCTAAGTATTTCTCATTTAATAGCGTCAAGTCGATTACAAAGAACTAAGGTATGTACACCAATCAAATCACTTGCTTTGTCACTGATTAGTTTTTTAATTCAACTACCGGGTGTTTCAGAAAAAAGGGTCAAGCTGAAGTTTTTACAAGTTCTTTGATGACTATGTTAGTCGTTAAATGTTGAGACAAACTATTTTATTACTTTTTCTAAAGAATGCGTTATCCCTATTGTTTAAAAATAACCAATCAGTTAAGCATCTTGTAAAAACTCCAGCTCATCCCAGAAAAAAGTGTACAAGGTTGAAGTTAGTTTATGAGAAAACTAAAAATGTTATAAATCCAATCTTTTTGACATTCGAAGGAGGAAAGACAAATTCTGAGCTTCTCATACTTTAAATTTGGTTCGCGTCTTTAAAAGTTATAAAGAAAATAAGAAAAAGTGTTATTTTTGAGAAAAAAAGATAAAATCAAATTCAAGCTTACAAAAACACTGAAAAAAAGCTTTTTTGATCCTTTTTTTACACATAAAGATTCGAGGGCCTTTCGAATGTTTTGATTATCAAAAGGATGAAAAAGAATCATTAAAATCGAAAAATCTTGATTACAGCAATTAAAACTTTAAACTGACTTTGTCGCATCAGAAGAAAAATACTCTCTTTTCTTGTACAAAAGAAAAGAGAAAAAGAAAAAAATTGATCCACACTTTTTTCTCAAAGATGACGTTTTGTGTATCTTTTCGAATTTTCTTCATATCTTTTGAACACGTGAAGCCAATTTAAAGTATGTTAGCTCAAAATTCAAGTTAGTCTTTCTTCTTTCTGATTGTGAAAAGTTTAGATATATATAATACTTTCAGTTTTCTCACAATCTTAATTCAAACCTGTACACTTTTTTCTGAAACACCCGTTACATAATAATTTGGAGATTTGACCAATCAGATTGATTTGATTGTTGAGGAGACTTTTAGATTGTTTACAGTATGTACTAGCCGAGATCTACCGGGTGCACCAAAAAAAGTATCCAGGTTTGTCAAGATATTGTGAGCTTCACGATTAAAATTTTTTGTTCATTCTTTTTTTTCATACTGTAGAGGATGCTCTAACTTGAATTTTAAGCGGTTTGTGTAAACCGCAGGTTACAGGTCGCAGGTTACAGGTCACAGGTAACAGGTCACAGGTTACAGGTCAACAAATTGCAGACGGGAAAAAAGATAATAAGATCATAACATATACATAACATAACATCAATACATAACGCATTAAATTACAAAAAAGTAATACATGTTATTTAGATATTATAAAATGACAATTGAATAGAATAACAACCTAGTGACACTACTTACAAAAATAATAACAAAATCATAAAATATGATGCCTAACAAGACAAAAGCACGAAAAATATTTATTATACAAAATGTGATGTGGATGGTGTGAATGGATAAAAAAATGGCACCGAACAGAAGCTTGCAAGTTCCCTAAGAGAGTGGTTTTAGAAGGATGGAAGTAATCAATTATTCAGTTATTATTTTAATGTCTTAATGACAATTTTTGACAAAAATATTAACAGAATCATAAAATCTGATGCAAGAAAAGACAAAAACACGAAAAATATTTATAATACAGAATGTGATGTTGATGGTGTGAATGGATATAAAACGGCACCAATCAGAAGCTTGAGGTCCCTAAGAGAGTGGTTTTAGAAGGATGAAACTAATTAATCATTCAATTGTTATTTTAATGACTTAATGACAATTTTTGACAAAAATATTGACAGAATCACAAAATATCATGTCTTACAAGAGAAAAACACCAAAAATATTTAGCATACCGAATGTGATAATAACAATATGGCTGGATATAAAATTACACCAATCAGAAGCTAGTGAGTTCTCTGAGAAGGTAGTTTTAGAGCGATGTGTTTTATTATATGTAACAATCATATAACATTACAAACATTACAATATGTAATATACCTGTTATACGTATAATATGGTTTCAAATATTTTCTGGTCTCCGTACACGGCGCAAACTGCGAAAGATCGATAAAAGCACATGGTTAAATTTTGATGTTTGAAATGGTTTTATATGGATGAAATTGCTTGAGAATTATGTTTTTTATAATTCTTTGTGTTTTCCAAACATTTTCCTCTGCAATGACATTGATTAGGGTCAACCTGTCATCACTGACCTGTGACCTGTGACATGTGACCTGTAACCTGTGGTTTACACAAACCGAATTTCGAGCTATTATACATTAAATTTGAAAAAGTGGTTCAAAAGTTATTTCCAAAAGGCCGACTTTTTCTCAATGTCGAAATTTTAAAAAATCATTAAAAACAGCAATCACGCTATAAATAAGATAAAAATGACAAAAACATAATTCATTGTTTTTTTGGTTCTTTTTTTCTCTTATCTTTTATTTTGCCAACAGTTTGTCCATCTTATTTGCATGTCATAAACATTTCCAACACCAGCAATCATGGTGTCAGCCCCCCCCCCAGAAATCTGAAGGGCACCTAGGCCAGGTTAGTAGAGGTGGGGGGTTAATGCCTTGCAATTCTTTGGGGTTACCTATTCATTAAGGGTACCTAGCTGTCTTGATGGAGGCTCTGAGGGCTGGTTATATTTTCCAAATCGAATATTTCAAAATATTTCAAATTATTGAATTTTTTTACCCCAGCACCTAGTTTCCCATCCAATTTCTCTTTCGTTTCCCATCACGCCATCTTTGCTATATTTTTCTAATGCGGTTGTTTTGATTTACAGCCGCCATCTTTATAGCATAACAACAAATTTTGGCTGAATGGGGGTACCTAACTCAAAGCAATTTCTCAAGGGGACCTAAATTGCTGGGGGCACCATGCTCAATGGGGGCACCATGCTCAATGGGGGCACCATGCTCAATGGGGGCACCTGAAAAGTGGGCTGAAACCATGAGCAAACTCAATGCATGATCTTTGAGAAACTAATCGAGGAATACTCTTAGGTTCCAAAACAGCCCCCCCCCCGCTTGTTCATTTTTCAAAATTTTTCCAACCCCTCCGGCAATTAGGCCCCCCCCCCGTCTATTAAAATCTAGAAAAATTTTCCAACCCCCCCCCCCCCCCGGTTATTTGGAACCTAAGAGTAATGATCTATTTTTTCAAAAAATTTCTCACATAGTACATACACATAACATAAAAACCTCTTATTGAGATTTGCAAAAAAACTTTTCAGCTTTTCCAAAAATGTTATCCCACATGGGAATAGCTTGTTTTACCATATTCCTAAATTCCGTAACGAGCTTTGATGAACATAGTTGCAATTTTTGGTATTTTTATGTGTAAAGAAGGTAAGTGTCAAGAGAAAAGTTTGCTCGCTGTTTTTGATGATTTTTTTGAAATTTCGACATTAAAAAAAGTCAGTTTTTTTTAAATAATTTTCGAATTACTTTTTCAAACCTAATGTATGATAGCTCAAAATTCAAGTTAGAGCATCCTCTATACAATAAAAAAAGAATAAACAAAAAAATTAAATCCTGAAGCTCACAATATCTCGACAAAGTTGTATGCTTTTTTTTGGTGCACCCGGTATATTTTCTGCTAAAATTTTTCATGAATCTTAGTGTAGACATCAAGAATCACCCGCAATTTTGTCGCATAATTTTGATCATGAAATCATTGAATTTTTTTTCTTCTTAGAACTACGCAGACTCAATGGAAGAACAATTTATATCTGAAGGGAAAATAGGTCGAAATTTGAATCAAAATGAAGTGAATTTGTTATCTCAAGAACAACTTGGACAGTTATACCAACTGCAGCAAGAGGCTACCAACCCTACGGCAGCCGAAAACGAAAGTGAAAGTGAAAGTACACATAAAAAACCCTGAATTTGGGTATATTGGTGTTATTGTTCTTGATTGAGCTGATTGAGCGTGAAGTGTGATTTATAGTAGACATTACATTGCACATACCATATCATTACACATAACATTTTATCCAAGCTCTGTATCGGCGAGTGATATAAAACTGATACTGGCTGGTGAGCCCTGTTTACATTCTGATGTTTATGACAGCATAAAATTGTTGGTCATTTGTTTGATTTTTATGAAATTTAACATCTGGAAATATCATTCATGTAGCTGTTGATATATGCACTACAAACTCAGTAACAATCGACTGAATGTATGAACACTTAACTATTTTCTTATCACCGATGAAAAAATGATTTAACAGTTTAGAAAGAGTAAGGATTTTTTATGAATGATATTTTTTATTCCATAAGAGTATCTATAAAATGTTTTCAGAGATATTTCCTAATTTCACATCCCTTTCGCATTCACGTTTTTCTGTTCTATACCCGATAGGTTCTAAAATGTCATCTCTGTGGTACGAAAAATTAGTGAGCACCTCACCAAAAATCGGGATTTTTCATTCCATTTCTTGGTGAGTTTCAAGGCTGGTCTCCACTTTTACTCTAGGGGCTGAGTTAGGTCCCGTATGCGCATCGGCGTATAGTCATTTTTTCTTTTGATCATGAAAGTATAGTCCTTGAAGAGTCAGAAAACGTGTGTGGCGTTATTTGGATCAGGCACAAATACGTTTTCTAAGTTTTGAAAAAGAAAGTACTTCATAGCTCGAGATAGCAAAATTTTCAGACCATGGTTCTGACCTTTTTCTTAATCAGCATAAAATTCTGATCGATTGGTATATAGTATGCAGGGTTTTAAGAGCAATTTTTTCGGCCATTTTTGACAGTTACGCAAAAATAGAAATCCTGAAAATGTTATTTTTGTGGCCAAAACCCACCAGTAAACCACTCCAGGTCAAAAGTTTGCTTCAAAAAAGTCTCAAGGACCATCAGCAGACAGTTAAAAGTGCTTCCAAACCCAGATTAAACAAAGTTTGAAGTCCTCTACAGGAGGTGCTAGAGATTTTTGAGGAAAATTTTGGAGACTCAATTTGATTTTTTCTGATTCCCTACAAAAAGTTCTTGAAATCCACTGTAAATCAGCTTTCTAATGTACTTGAATAAAAATTCATTGGCTTTCAAAATCTGCTCCCCACCAGAGTCCATGATTTTTAGGGGTCAATTTTCGCTTAGTAGTCTATCTTTGAGACGCTGTATCTTCAAAACTACTTGAGATATCAAGGTGAAATTTTCAGGGTCTTATTTTCTTGTGTGATGGATCATTTGGTCAAAATTTCATCAAAATCCAAGAGGATGAGGTATCACACCCTGAAGACTCTTAAAAAAAATGGCTCTTAAGCTCAAAAAAATATTTTTCTTAGGCTAGCAGAGCCTAAGAGCCCATGTGACGAAAGAAAGTTTTGAATCCGCCATTATGGATTTCAAAATTCATGTAGAAAAATAAATTTTCCTGAATTTTATTATTTGAACGGTAGGCAAGACCCTCCGAAAATTTCAAGTAAATCAAGTAAGCCAATCAAATGTTACAGCCACGCAAATTTGGAACCAAAAGTAGTCATTTCAAAAAATCTAAATCGAAAGTGCTTCATATCTCCAGATAACGAAATTTTCAGACCATGGTTCTGACATTTTTCTTAATCAGCATAAAATTTGTGATCGATTGGTATATAATATGTCCATGTTTAAAGTTAAAAAAATCCAAATAACACCACACACGTTTTCTGACTCTTCAAGGACTATACTTTCATGATCAAAAGAAAAAATGACTATACGCCGATGTGCATACGAGACCTAACTCAGCCCCTCGAGTATTTCGCGCGAATGGGCGATAGTTTTTGAAATAGACGTTAATTGCGTAAAAAAAACTGACCCGTAGATTATCATTACAACCTTCTTAAATCTTACAATTGCTTCTGGAAAAATGACAAAACTTTCTTTTTTTTAATTTTACAAAATTTTGAATTCAAAATTATTCTTTTTATTCTTTTAATCTTCTCTTTTCTTTTCTTTTCCCCCTTTTATAATTCCCTTGGAAACTGATCAACATATCTCATGTCTCATGTTGGACTTTGAACTGTTAAAAAATCAATCGACCAATTTTTGAAGGAAACCCAAAAATGCAATTCTGATGGAATAGACAAGCCCTTAACTCGTAACAACGGAATGTAATTATTTTTTTCATGCATTATGCAAATAGTTTGGGCTAAGGGCATTATTGTAATAGAGTAATTGTTTCAAGCACAAAATTATCATACCCTTTTTATATGCTTATATAGGTTATAATTTCGGTTGCTTAACCTCCTTTGTCAATTTTGTCCATGTCACACACTACAATTAATCTCTATTAAAGGTTATCAAAAATTTTAGGAATTTTAGGAATGTGGATAATCCTGCATTCAAATAATCAATAATCAGCATGAAATAGGTTAGGTAACTGACGAAGCCTGTCCTTATCTAATAATGCTAACGGTTTTTATCAACAGAATTGAAGTCATATATATCACAACATATATGGCGCATTATTAATTAGGGAGAACTTTGAATGCTTCTATTTTACTCGATGCAAGTTCTGATTACTTGAAATATATTCAATATCGCAAAAAGCTGTGCCTGAAACAAAATTCACGTTAAGAACTTATTGGAATCTAAATGAGTCTATCTAATGTAAATTTAGCGTCGAGTATTTGAGAGGGATAGGCAAATCTGCAATTTGAATTATTATCATGTGTATAATGAATTGCTTTTTAATAGGTAATGGGGTAATGAACTGTGTAGTGGTTTAAACAAAATTTCTTCTCTAATAGATGGCCTTTCATTTGTTCAACGAAAATGTGGTACCACTGTAGGGGTAGTTTCAAGAAATGATTTTTAATTTTCATCCTATTCATAAAAAAAATATTCAATTGATTTTTCTCATCCTATTTTTTTAGAAAGAAAAACTTTATATCAAAATTATGTATTCAAAATGCAAGGAGATTTTGGTTGTTTTCAATCATTGAAAGATGGCTAACGATGGCTTCAATTTACAATTGGATGGTTTGGTGTTGGGTTGAAATGTTTGGAGATCTAATATGTAAGAAGGACGACCTCTTTCACATTTTGAGGTTTTCTGAAGGGCAAGGGTGACGCATTTTCCACAGTGTTATTCCCCCTTGATGAATCTGAAGATACGGAGTTGAATTTCATAAATACCCTAAGAATCGGTCTTTCCTGTTTCATTTATTTACCATGACACATCTGTGGAATATTTTCTTTCCAGTTAGGCATCCGGTCTACACCTATAGTACAATGAAGTATAAGCATTGATTTCAAAGCCCCAAATGGGCTAGATCCGAAACTCCTGGATGGAAAATGAAGCCACTCGTGCCACTCGTCACCCGTTTGTTTTTCAAACAAAATTTCTAAATGTGGGGCAAGCTTAAGACTTCACTTTTTCGTTGCTTGGGAAAGGTTGAAGATTCATCTCTAGCCCATTCGGGGCTTCAAACTCAATGAGAATAAGTAACCTTCCCTTAACCTTCCCCTACATTTCTCCTTGCCTAAAGACAAATACGGCAGCGCTTAATAAAAATACAACGAATTATATCAAGAAAATGCTGTGAATTTGCCACACAGCTCCGAGTTTGACACTTCCAGGACAATTATTAGGCCTATGGGTAATAGGATTATCATCAAAAGAAGACAGATCTCGGGCTAATCTTCTTTGTCTGAATTTTCATTCATTCAAACCCTAAAATTGGATTAAGTTATCGTAAATTTTGTCTTTGAAATTTAACAAAGGTCTCTTTTTTTCAAAATTAAAAAAAACCCATATATTATGAAATGATATATTATTTAATGTTTTGACATAAAGTGATAGAAAATTGTAAAAATCGCATTAGTTTTAAATGAGGTTGAGGGTAATTCATTTGACTTCAAAACCCAGAGAGAAATGTTCAGTTATTTTACCATTTAAACTCTTTGCAGATCTATTCAAAATGCGGGCTGCTTTCTAGCACATTAAACCCACATAGCTCAATATTATCCCTCAGCCAGTGTCAAATTACCCCAATATTTGAACTTCTCATTTCAGCTTCTAGAATTAATTTATTTTTCTCCTCTGATGTTTTCTGCTGATTTTTTTCTTTTTCAGATACAGTATCAAAACTCCACTGTGTGGTCACTGGGTTTATTTGAAATGAATCTTTTGTGGTATTTTGCTGTCATCTTTTCCAACATCTTTTGTCAAACAGTTCATATCAAAAGCTTATTTATTTGGAAAGGTAAGATTTCTTGGTGTTCGTCAATAGCCAATAGAACATAAATAAATAAATAATAATAATGATGATGCTTTATATTCCTTAAACATAGTATCATAGTTAAGACTTTTTCATTTAGATATTCTTCGTCGTAGATTTTGGTTGACTCCTCTGAATCTTCAGTGGATTCGTCAACACCATGAATAATTAGATTGCATGCCGTGGATTGAATCTGTCGTTCTCCTGTTTTCCCTTCGAAGTACGTTTTCTATGTTCTTCTCGATTTACCTCGACGCGACTGCTGCGTAGTTTTGTGATTTATTTTCTCCTTTCTTCTCAATTATGTCTTCCATCTTCTTTTCGATTGTTGCCATTCTGGTCTCAAAGCTATCCTTTATTTCGCTGGTCATTGTGTTAACGTCTTTGGACTTAAGTTGAGTGATTTCTACGTCCTGGGATTTCATTATGTTTTCGCAAGTTTTTATCTCCTTTTGGAATCCTGAAACTGTTGATGTTTCACATGAATTGACCCGTTCCAATAGATCAGGAGTGATCACGACACAGTTTTGACAAATGAAAGCTCTCGATTTGTATGTTAGACATAATTGGATTTGATAGACGGGGAGCTTTGAACAAATGTAGTGTACGATTCGATTTCACTTCTTAAATTCAAGTGTGTCTTTGGATCTTCCTTCTTCACTTGTAACACATTCAGATGGGCTGCAAAGGTCGTGAATTG
The DNA here is from genome assembly GCF_902728285.1 of Clytia hemisphaerica. NCBI lineage: Eukaryota > Metazoa > Cnidaria > Hydrozoa > Leptothecata > Clytiidae > Clytia > Clytia hemisphaerica. Next base: position 1,727,278 of record NW_027103900.1, read on the forward strand.
ATGCTGAATTCGGTTGTTTTCGTAGATTTTCCTGAATTTTCTCCGCTATATTTACATCTTTCAACAACACATCCGTTCAGTTTTTATTTGACGTCTGAATGAATAAAGTTTTGGCCGCCAAATGTTGAAACAAAAGGCTCACCTTAACCTCCAGGCTGTGTTATATACAAAATCAATGTTCGACTTCTCTTCTCAAAAAAGGAACAAAATCCCAATCTCGTAAAACCTACTCTTAGGTGCCAAATAAACGCCCCCCCCCCCTCTTGTTAATTTTTCGATTTTTTTCCAACCCCCCCGGACGTTATTAGGCCCCCCCCCGTTTATTAATTTTTGAAAAAATTCCCAGCTTCCAAAAGGAAAGTTTCTTGTTTTACTCTAAAAAGCCTAAATTTAGTCTATTTTGACCCTTTTTAGGGTTTTTAAAAGTCCATTTTCCAGCCCCCCCCCGGTAATTAGGTCCCCCCCCGTTTATTTGATTTGAAAATTTTTTCCAACCCCCCGTTTATTCGAACCCCACCCCCCCCGTTTATTTGGCACCTAAGAGTACCTGGTTCACCCGCTTGCTTGTGGGTTGTTACCTACTATAGTAAGTACGGCTGTAAATGCGCTGTAAAGGTCTATAATTTGAGGAGATTATAATTTATTACGGAAATTTAAAATTAGATTTAGGGCAAAAGTGGTGCTGTCTGGTCAAACTTTCTCTAAACTGAAAGGGTTAAATTTATTTGTGGCTGCAAATACGGTCGTGGTCGAATCGAATCTTACTACTTCCTAAAGAAAAAAACTCTGTACTGGAGCCTTATCCGAGTGCTTGCCTAGCAGACGAATAAGACGCAGTGGGTGAGTGAGTCTAGACTACGAAAGGGACGGGCTAAAGGAACCTAGGGGAGTAGAACCTAATCCTATTGTAGACAAGAACGGGAGACTATGCAGTTACAATAAACTAATATTTAATAATGACAACGCTCTACAATCGTGCTACAAATATGAAAAGGATACTTACAAACCTATGTCCTGAGCAGGTCCGCCGCCGATCGCTGCCGAAACAACACTAAAGTTTAGGAGGGCTGGACAGCAATTGCTAAGAAGGCGTTAGAAGGGCGCTAGATACGATCAGTAAAGGTATAGCCGAAGGAACTTTAGTACAACTCTATAAAACTTAACAATATGCAATCAATTTTCTTTCTCAAGGTACCCGCTGGTGTGGTTACGGCTCAGAACTCGGTTTAAATGAGGATAACAGCACTTTACTCATCCCTACCCTATTACCTACCAACAAATCTGATTCCTTGAAGATCAACAAGAAAGTCGATTTATGCTGTAAAGCGCATGATCATTGCGAGCATTACGTACCACGGTGGAAAACGAAATATGGACTAGTCAATTGGCGCCCTTTCACATTATCCTCATGTGAGTGCGATGCTAAATTTCTGAAATGTTTAGAAAAAGACAACAGCTTATCAGCGAAGGACATTAAACGTATTTATTTCGATATTTTGGAGGTTCCTTGTTTTAGGCTGGTGTTAAAAGATGTTCGAAAATGTGTTAAAAGAACTTGGTTTATGGCCTGTGAGAAATACGCCATGAAAACGAGACTGCGAGCTGTAATATCCAGTGTAGAAGAATATAACGGGCTACAAAAATTAACCTGATTATTTAGTTAGACATTGTTTTTTTTAATTGTATTTATAGGTATGTAGTTATTTAGGTAAATCATTTTGGAATTTAAATTATTTATTTATCTATTGTACTGTTTATATATAGTTGAATATTTACAATAAAAAGATCTTATCTTCCAGTTGATCAAATGCTATAGACCACATCATCAAAGCTTTGAAATGAAATCTTTTCCAATTTTCGTCTTTCTAACATTTCGATCCTGTCCCTGTTTCAATGATCCAGTGGTATAAAGTTCGCTCTAAAAGCAGGCTAATGGGTATTTTTGGAAGCCCTTGGAATTGTAGTTTCTTTCCCTGTGTGGTTTGGAGGTGTAATTTTCCAATACTCTTGGGTACCTTTTAAGCGTCCCTCGTCCGCTAATAAAGTTTTCGAATATTTTTCACCCAAGACATTCTTATTCCACCCCACCCCCGCTGATTAATTTTTGGAAAAGAAGTTCCCTCTTTTGCCCTAATTCTGTTGTATTAGCCTCCTTTTCAGAAATATTTTTCCACCTATGACATTTTCATTCCAACCCCCCTGCTTATTAATTTTTGTGAGTTTTTCCACCCACCCCGCTTATTCCAAGCCCCCATTAATATAGTCTTAATCGCATACCTCTACACAACCCCAGGTTAGTCACATCTTAATTTACTCTTGAGATCATTTAGAGAAATACTAGTCTGATGCTAATGCTAGTCATCTAAGGAAAAACTGTATTTTCGGAGTCGTGAAAACCCGGTCAGAGAAGATATATGACAGGGTCCCAAGTTTACTTATTTCAAGATTTTTATCTCACAGGGTCCACTTTCGATTAGTTTGGACAATTTTCAGGGTGGACATTAGAAAATTGTTCATTCTTTAGTCTACATTTCATCAATTTTACCACTTTTCAGAGTCCAAATGGGAAATGTTTTTCGATTTTCCTTTCCGACAGGGTCCCAAACAGTCCCAAAGTTACCAAATATATATTCCATATGCGGCAAGTCCCCGTCCGCCGTCAAGGTCAGTGCTCTCCCCCCCCCTCCAGCGTGAAATAATGTTGATCAGAAAAACGACAAATACCTTATCGGGGAAAACTTCGTCGGGGAAAATTTTCGTCACTTGCTGGTTTTGGTAAACGCATTAAGGCCGGGGAAAATTTTCGTCGGGGAAAAATATTCGTCACTTGGCCGAAATTTCGTCACTTTTCCCCGACGAAGTTTTCCCCGATAAGGCAAGTTGAAACTTGAATCTTGATATACAGTAAGCTCCAAAATGAGACCATGAAAGAACGATACGAAAAACCAAGAAACGAGAAAGAACGAGAAAAAATACGACAATAAAGTGAATATTAAAGAACCAACCTCATGAGCCGTGACAGGAGCACAGGATAGGAGGAGGACAGTTGACCTTGACACTCCCCGAGGCGGGATAATCCGAGTTATCCCGATTCGATAATATTTTGGCGCGAAAAAAAATTCAAGGTTGTTCGAAAGTTCAAGAACAGTTGGGCTCAACTTGAATACACCCGTGGTTAGGCATTGTAGCACAATTTACACTTGTCATAGTATAGGGAAGTTAAAGACGACAGGCTGTTTTCAGTTCTAACTATATCCACTCAACCACAAGCAACTCAAACCAGTCTCAAGTAAGCTCCAGGTTATCTCTTTGTCTTATCGATTTCATCTACTGACTAAGCTATACCTTTATACTGATTTTTACATTTTTACAGCCTCATCTTTAACAGACCGTTCATTCCTTAAATAAGAATCCTGCCATTTGGCTGCGCCACAAACAGTTAGCGACTCCAGAAGTCATGCAACTTTCGTTGACGTCAAACCAAATGTTTCATTTTTCCATGAACTTTGAACCCTTCGAACTTCTTTTCTATGTATGCTAAAGCGTTCCGGTTTTTTCTAAATGAAAGCCCGTGATCTTAGCTTTTCAGCGCTATATAACACTGTGGACACGGGCTAGACGGCAAATTGGTAAAATGCCGAACGTTTTGCAACATTTTGAAAATTGTTTGCCGACGGGAGAAAAACATTTTGCAACTTTTGATGAATAAATGTGTCTGGAAACGGAGGAAAATGTTTTTGAAGGCTGAAACTTTGTATGTTTATCAGAAAAAGGGTGAGGAATTCAAAAATCACAATCGCTAATTCTAATTCTTTCATTTTCATGTAGTTTTTTTCACTTTTTTGCTTCTTTTGCATGGGAATGTCCCAAAAAAAAGTTTTTATTTCTGCCGAAATGGATTTTCTTTTCATTTGGGGTTTCTCCTTTCAGAAAAACTTATTCTTTATTCATAAGTTTTTGTTCCTCCATTTCCAGAGGCCCCTTGAAAATGGGTCCTACCACCTTTTTTGACTCATTTCAACCTTTTCCAAGCTAATTTTCTTCAAAAACAAAAATAAAACAATGCAATGTCTTCTTTTTTCAAAAAAGATATATCTTTCATTATTTTGATAAATATACTAAATAGTTTACAAATATTTTTATATAATAATATTCTAACACCATCAAAGAATTCTCCCTCCAAATTTCAGGTCTCTAGCTACACTAGAAAAAGAGATATGCAAAATTGAAGAAGCATGACTGGAAAATTTCTTTTTTTTCTTTTTTGACACATTTTTCGAATTTTTCCTAGCTATTTTCCTAACCTTTTTTTGACATTTTTAGTCGAATTTTTTACACTAAAATTTGAATATCTTTACAACCACTTATCCTCTAGAGGCCTATGACCCCTCATTTTCTTTCTTTTTCAAAGCTCTACAAGATAGGATAGGTTTTGAGAAAAAAATTAAAATTTGAAAAATCTTCTGGAGTTGCTAAAACAGTCAGTACCTTTAGCCAAATTAGGAACATTTTTCTTAATTTTAATAGTATTCCTAATTAGGATTCCTAATTAGGAAGAAAAAAATTCCTAATTAGGAAGAAATATTTAAAAGTTTAATATCTCTGAAACGAGCTAAATTCGCATATTCCAAGTATGACCAATAGATTCGGTATACCAAATAGATATGATAACTGTGCAAAAAATTGAAAAATTTCATTCGCGGATGGTGGAATTATTAACGCCCAAAAACAATAATTCCAAATTAGGAATTAAAGGAACTGCCGTTTTTATTATCACAAAGAAAAACAGAAAGTGAGTTTCTCGCGTTTTATAAATAAGATGTCAATTTACTGGGAGGAGGAGGCTGGGAGAAGTGAAGTTTTTTCTAGGAATTATAGCTCGGTCCCCCGAGCAAGTCAAGAGCTCAATCTTTCTTTCCCACCTAAATGGAATGGTAAGAATCTTATGAAGTACTTTTTAACGTGCGATTTTTTCTATTTTTGGTATTTGCGTCATATTCCTAATTAGGAATTTTTTTCTTCCTAATTAGGAATAAGATTCCTAATTAGGAATACTAGTAAAATTAAGAAAAATGTTCCTAATTTGGCTAAAGGTATATACTGACTGACAAACCAAGTCTGCCCAGTTTGCAGAGTGTGGCACGTTTGCTTGAGATCTCAGAAAAAGTTGAGTGCAGGCAGTGGCGACCTGGCAGGGGGTGCATGGTGTGCAGTACACCACCCAGAAAGATCGGAGAGGGGCGCCAAAAGAGCTTTTCAAGGGGGCGCCAAAATTTTGTTGATGTTTTTGATTGGGCGACTTGGTGCCCCCCTTCGATATAAGTTTATTATAGCACCTTCAATAATAAGTGCAACGTTAAATTTTTTCCCTTCCCCTGCGGCGCTTTGTTTTATTTCACCCTCTTGCATCCTTTCTCTAGAATTTTTCAAAACTACTATCAACATTGATTGAAAAGTCAAAGCAAAAGAAGTGTTGTGTATCGCGTTGTATTTTGAGGATACTCACCCCCAAAATGAGAGATTGCCAAAAAGATTGAAACTTGTTGATGTACGCTGTGGTTTTTTAGCTCTTATGCTGACTAACTTTCTCCTTTTTAGAAGATCTTTTAAGCTGTTTGGCCTAATTTAACTTGAGTCCCGCTCGGGACTGTCCCGAACTAGAACGACGTAGTTAGGAAGTCGAAATCGATGAAAAAAAAAATTGATCGATGGTTTGATTTATACTATTATATAGTAAACGAGGACTAAAAGTTTCTCGTTACTATATATACTTTTACTTGAGTCCCGATTTTGCGTACGAAATGTTTGGATTCGGGACTAAATTAAAATTCCCGATTTGGCCTACGAAATGGTTGAATTCGGGACTCAAGTAAAAGTATATATAGTAACGAGAAACTTTTAGTCCCGATTTACCTTATGAACATATTGGATTCGGGACTCAAGTAAAAGTATATATAATACATATTTAATATCTGAGTCACTGAAAAGATGGATATGGCGGCTTGAATTTGAAAATCAGGGAAGTGTGGGGCAGATCTTTATTTATACGGGCTAATTATAGCTTGTCTTGAAAATGTAAATTTCGGGACGGTCCCGAATCTGTCTATATAAAGGTTTGATTCGGGACGGTCCCCGAATTGGTCTACGAAAAGGTTGAATTCGGGACTCAAGTAAAAGTATATATAGTAACGAGAAACTTTTAGTCCCGATTTACCTTACGAACATATTGAATTCGGGACTCAAGTAAAAGTATATATAATACATATTTAATATCTGAGTCACTGAAAAGATGGATATGGCGGCTTGAATTTGAAAATCAGGGAAGTGTGGGGCAGATCTTTATTTATACGGGCTAATTATAGCTTGTCTTGAAAATATAAATTTCGGGACGGTCCCGAATCTGTCTATATAAAGGTTTGATTCGGGACGGTCCCAAATTGGTCTACGAAAAGGTTGAATTCGGGACTCAAGTAAAAGTATATATAGTAACGAGAAACTTTTAGTCCCGATTTACCTTACGAACATATTGAATTCGGGACTCAAGTAAAAGTATATATAATACATATTTAATATCTGAGTCACTGAAAAGATGGATATGGCGGCTTGAATTTGAAAATCAGGGAAGTGTGGGGCAGATCTTTATTTATACGGGCTAATTATAGCTTGTCTTGAAAATATAAATTTCGGGACGGTCCCGAATCTGTCTATATAAAGGTTTGATTCGGGACGGTCCCGAATTGGTCTACGAAAAAGGTTGAATTCGGGACTCAAGTAAAAGTATATATAGTAACGAGAAACTTTTAGTCCCGATTTACCTTACGAACATATTGAATTCGGGACTCAAGTAAAAGTATATATAATACATATTTAATATCTGAGTCACTGAAAAGATGGATATGGCGGCTTGAATTTGAAAATCAGGGAAGTGTGGGGCAGATCTTTATTTATACGGGCTAATTATAGCTTGTCTTGAAAATGTAAGTTTCGGGACGGTCCCGAATCTGTCTATATAAAGGTTTGATTCGGGACGGTCCCGAATTGGTCTACGAAAAGGTTGAATTCGGGACTCAAGTAAAAGTATATATAGTAACGAGAAACTTTTAGTCCCGATTTACCTTACGAACATATTGAATTCGGGACTCAAGTAAAAGTATATATAATACATATTTAATATCTGAGTCACTGAAAAGATGGATATGGCGGCTTGAATTTGAAAATCAGGGAAGTGTGGGGCAGATCTTTATTTATACGGGCTAATGATAGCTTGTCTTGAAAATGTAAATTTCGGGACGGTCCCGAATCTGTCTATATAAAGGTTTGATTCGGGACGGTCCCGAATTGGTCTACGAAAAGGTTGCATTCGGGACTCAAGTAAAAGTATATATAGCAACGAGAAATTTTTAGTCCCGATTTACTTTACGAACATATTGGATTCGGGACTCAAGTAAAAGTATATAAGGCAACGAGAAATTTTTAGTCCCGATTTTCCTTATTTCAAAATTTCTAAAGAAGGCGAAAATATTAGAACAAAAAATCCAAACAATGTATTCCGCCTTTTATAAAAAAAATTCCCTTTCGAATGTTTCTAAAGAAGGCGTAATACATTACTATGGACTTACTGCCCTAACATAGTATTCCGCCTTCTTTAAAAAAATACGTTTTCGAGTGTTTCTAAGGAAGGCGGTATACACTACTTTGGACTTACTGCACTAACATAGTATTCCGCCTTCTTTAAAAAAATACGTTTTCGAGTGTTTCTAAAGAAGGCGGAATACACTACTTTGGACTTACTGCACTAACATAGCATTCCGCCTTCTTTAAAAATATACGTTTTCGAGTGTTTCTAAAGAAGGCGGAATACACTACTTTGGAATTACTGCACTAACATAGTATTCCGCCTTCTTTAAAAAAATACGTTTTCGAGTGTTTCTAAAGAAGGCGGAATACACTACTTTGGACTTACTGCACTAACATAGTATTCCGCCTTCTTTAAAAATATACGTTTTCGAGTGTTTCTAAAGAAGGCGGAATATACTACTATGGACTTACTGCCCTTACATAGTATTCCGCCTTCTTTAAAAAAATTCCCTTTCCAATGTTTCTAAAGAAGGCGGAATACACTACTATAGACTTACTGCCCTAACATAGTATTCCGCCTTCTTTAAAAAAATACGTTTTCGAGTGTTTCTAAAGAAGGCGGAATACACTACTTTGGACTTACTGCCCTAACATAGTATTCCGACTTCTTTAAAAAAATACGTTTCCGAGTGTTTATAAAGAAGGCGGTATTCGAGACGGTCCCGATTTTGATAACAAAAAGGTTGAATTCGGGACTGTCCCGAACGTGTTAAATATGTGGCTAGATTCGGGACTGAATTAATATGGGTAGTGGAAAATTTTCGAAAAATTAATTAGCAGGGGGGGGGCGGCCATTAGGTACCCGAGAGTATTACAAACACGGACAATCATTTCCAAATATTTAATCGGTATGGTATGGTACTTTTCCGGGCGTGTTACAATGACGTTGAAATCGGGTTCCGGCAAATTAGAATGGACTTATTTTAAACGCATAATGACGAGGGATCCCTAATGACGAAGAGAAGAGGAAGAGAATCGATTCCAAAGAAAACCCAAAAAGGTAAAGACATAAATTTATGGTTAAGTACAAAATCGACGAAAATCCTTTGTCTGAAAAGTCGAATCCCACTCGGGACTCAACTCCAATTAGGCCAGCTGTTTGACGTTTCTTGCACTAGTTTTTTTTGCCTGCGGCGCCAAGATTAAAAAGTACCCTTATTCCTGCCAACTTTCGAATTTTTGGGGCCTCTTTCAGCCATTATGATCTTTAATGGAGAGTAAAGTAAGACCAGTGGCGCAAAAGTTTAAATATTATCAGGTAATTTTTCTGATAAAGTTTTACAGTTAGGAACATTTGGCGAGTTCCTGTACGCGGCTGCAATCAAAAAAATCATATAACCGCACTCATAAAACAATTATTTTTGCGTCTTTTTTTACCGTTTTTTGCCTAGACGATATAGCAAACTTAGTAATTATAAGCAGACTGTGCCTTTAATTGGCTGTAAAAAATCTTTGCGCCGGTAGAAATTTCTCCAACTTTCAACAATGATAGAACACACCTATTTAAACAAAATTAACCAGCGCATTTCTTATCTTTTTACTTTTTCATTTACAATGAAGCTCTCAAAGTCAAATAGAATTAAGCACATAAGATATTCTTATAATTGCGAAATGTTGTTTGAGCTTTCGCTACGGTGGAGTGCATGACGTACTGTAACTCGCGCGGCAACAAACTCGCCTTCTGTTGGCTGATCATATTGGGTGTTTTGGCGTTACCACCCTCGAAGCGGCGGGCGCCTTTATCATTCCGCAACTCTGTCCACCATTTTAAACGAGTTAACAATAGATCCAAAAAGGGCGCAAGGAAGATCATTTGCTCTGGTCTCCGGCTTTGGGAACTAGTCAGTTAGTCACACTAGGAAATCTAGCTTTCAGAAAAAACAACATCAGTCATCTACAGGATGTATTTGCACAACAAGGATGAGAGTTACCTGAATCAAGTTTGCAAGACAATTAATTAAAACTTGAAAGTTTGAACCAAAATAAAACGTGCAGCAGCCAAAACCAACCAACCAAAATTTGTCATTCAATTCCCGAGACAGCGCTTCGATTTTTAAGGCCTGGTTTATACGATTATATAAAATAAAAATAATTCCGCATATGTAAATGGCAGTGAAGTCAAGTTTGAAGATATTCTTTATTAGAAAAACAGTTAAAAGCAGTCAAAACGCAATTTACCTTACCTCCTGAGTTTGTCTTTGTTATGCTAAAATATAACAAACCTTTGTCATGCTGTCTAATTACAAAAACCTCCAATCACTACTTCTCCGCCATCTTGTTTCACTTTAAATGTCGTGTTTTAAAATTCCTTAGTTACATTATATGTATGGAAAAGGTTTTCTCCAGGTTTTTTCAATCCCGGGATTAAACTACGAGGGCGGTTCCGCCCGCTTATTTTTCTTTCGGCGTTTAGCGCCCCGGGGATACTTAACAATAAAAGAGATTTTAAGATTAATGTTGAAAAGCATATTTTTTCGATACTCAACAAAAAATAAGGTGATTTTAAACAAATCTTTGACAAATTGGCGTTTCTTTCTGTTCTATGCAAATCACGTCGAAAAAAGAATATATTTCCGCCTTGACTTTCACTTTCGCTTTCGTGTTACGCGATTCCAATTGGATGAATACTGCTCGCTAACAAATTCTGATTGGCTGTAAGTCTTTAGCTTCGGGATTCTGATAGGATCATTTCCCGCGTCACGGTTGAATTTTGATTGGTTGAAAGTTTCTGAGCGTGAATTCTGATTGGATGAATAAACAATAGTACGTAAGTATTTTGCTTATCAAAACCTAAAGAATTCCAGGGGGTTTTATTTACTTTGCATGACGATAATTAAGCCTACAAAACACTGAGAAAAAAACCCAACATAGAACAGGTGTATTTTGTAATGTAGAATATGATAGCGTGAATCTTTTTGAAATTCTATGTCAGGATTTTTTCTCAATGCCCCGTAACTATGCCCGGTGTACCCGTTGCTAAGACCTTATGTTAAAAACGAAAGCGATTACGGCAAAAAGTAGCGATTTTCGTAATACCTCAAATATTGATACTTGCATTGATACTAAAAGCATATTTTTTCGATAAATTTAGGCGATACTCAACAAGAAATAAGGTGGTTTTAAACAAATCTTTGACAAGTTGGCGTTTCTTTCTGTTCTAATATATGCAAATCACATCGAAAAAAGAATAAATTTCCGCCTTTACTTTCACTTTCGCTTCCGTGTTACGTGATTCCAATTGGATGAATACCGCTCGCTAACAAATTCTGATTGGCTGTAAGTCTTTAGCTTCAGGATTCTGATTGGATCATTTCCCGCGTCACGGTTGAATTTTGATTGGTTGAAAGTTTCTGAGCGTGAATTCTGATTGGATGAATAAACAATAGTACCTTAGTTTAAATAAAAGTTTTTTAACTCAAAGATTCCGGGCGTTACTTTCACTGCTCTTACAGACTGAGCTTAAGCATACTACTACTAGGATAATCACAACGACGGACGAAAAATGTAATAGGCTAGTAAAAATACGAAATTTGATTGGTTGAAACTCACTTGTACTGTAGCCTGTTAAATTTTCGTTCGTAATCGTGATTTTACCGATTTACTTAACTTCACTAAATATTTCCACTTAATAATCGAGGGCGCAAGTAAGGACAAAAAACCAGGGGCGCCAATTTCATAGTTTGCACCACCAAGAAAATTAAGCCAGGTTGCTACTGAGTGCAGGTGTAAAATTTGAGGTTTTCAGGTGCAAGTGCAGACAGTATTTTAACTCCAAGTACAAAGTTCTGCCATTTTCTCCCCGCCAAGTGCATCTAATTTTAGCAATTTTTTGCCAATTTCCGAGGTATGGGCAGTTAGTGAAAGTACTTCGATTTGTGAAACGTCTTTACGTCACATAGAACAAAAGAAAATAGCAAAAGAACAAAGGAATTACCCATAGCCACCATTTTGCAACCATGGGGAATCGCGATTTTACAGAAATGGGAATGCTCATATCAAATAAAGCATTAGCCTGGAGATCCATGGTATGGTTTCTTATTCTATATACTGATTGCAACATATATAGCATGGTATGGGCTGAGAGTTTGAATTTCCCAGATCCTAATAACGGTTGAAAATAATAATAACTTTTATTTATACTAAGGTGGGTGGTAATGATAACTTGATATCTATTTCCTTGTTATAATTTGAAAAGTCATAGTTTTCTGAACAAGGTAAATATTTTTCAACCTTCAACTTTTAAAATGTCTAAAAACGCCCCAATTTATACAGATTTTTTAGCAACCAAATTGCCAATTACTTAGTTACTGTATTAGCTTTTCTTGAGACTGGCTCATTCATTATTTATGATTTTTTACACAAAGGTGCTTAACTATAAACCATCAATTTTTTGATGAGATATATATTCTTTTCCTTCCAATCCCCTCCCTTAAACCCTGGCATGGGGGACAATCAATGATGAAAACAAACAACGAATTTTAGTGTTTGTTTTAGTTTTAGTGTTCCAAATGATTGTTTTAATGGTCACGCTCAAGTAGATATCAATTATATATGTGTTATAACCAGGTAGGTCCATAAAAGTATCACTTGTTACTTTAGATATCTCAGATTTATAAAAACCTTCCCAAACGATTGGCATTTATTTCTAGTTTCTAGTTCAGTGAATCAATAAAGGACTACTAAAAAACTTTTGGGTTCATAATATGATTTTTCAGTGTTTTGATTCTAGTAAAACATGTCAAACAAATCACGTTTGTTGAACTTATCCATTCACTCTATCAATAGAAGTCAAGAAAATAGAGTCAAGAAAAAAAAATCATGTCGTTCTTTGATGAAGTTGAGAAACATTTTGGAAATCGATGTCTGTATGCTGCGTTGAGTTTAGAGAAAGAGGCTGACGAGAAGCAAATCAAGAGAGCTTACCACAAGTTTTCATTATTATGCCATCCTGATCGATCAAGTGAAGATAAAAAAGAGACCAATAAAGTAAGATTTCAAATCTTATCGAAAATCCATTCCGTTTTGAGCGATAAAGAAAAGAGAGCAGTTTATGATGAAACCAGAGAACTTTCTGATGAAAGTGATATTTTTACACAAAATAAAGATTGGGAATCTTATTGGCGTGTTCTGTTTAAAAAAGTTTCCAAGAAAGATATTGAAGAATTTGAAGCAGAATATAAACACAGTGACAGGGAAGCACAGGACTTGAAACAATGTTATGTTGAATTTGAAGGAGATATGGAACAAATTATGGATAATATTATGTGCTCAACGTTTGAAGATGAGGAACGATTCTGTGAATTGATTAGAAAATGGATATCAGATGGGGAGGTTCCAGAATATGAAGCATTTGTAAAAGACAGCAAGAAAAACAAAAAGAAACGGAAGAAACAGGTTTGTTTCATCATTCATTTGTTAATTCCATTAGTCATTTCAGGTTGTCTTTTGACATGCACCTTATAGTATTTTTCCTCTTCTATTGGAATCATCACCATCCCCTTAGTTGTAATTCATGTCAAATTAAATTAAGAGAAAGATTTGGGAACAAGAGTAGCGTAGCATGAGGAGTCCCAATTCTGAATTTTTACAGTTTTAGAGTAGGAAATTTTGTTAACATTTTGTTAACACAGACGCCTCTCCCTGAGATTCATTTAAATTCTTAGGGAATTCCACATATTGAAGTGAAAATTATATTCCTTTGTATGGTAGAGAGGCACTTTCCCAAAATATTTCTATTCATTTTCAAAGGAAGATATTCTTTTGTATTTAGAAAAAATTCAGTTCCTGTATTTTTTAAGGAAAATTGGTTTTTATTATGACAATTTTCTTTTTATAAGAAGCTTGATTTAGCCTGGATATTCCTTAAACTAATCTTCACAATAGACAAAGCAAGCTAAATTTATTTCCAACGAAAATTGTTACTGTCAAAATAAATTTCCTTGAGATAGTATTAGTAAAATATTTAAGTTATTTTTTACTTATTTTCTTCGAAAGGCGAAGAAGGAAGAAACGGAGGCAGACGAACTTGCAAAAGAACTTGGTCTCAATAAAGATGCGAGTCTTGAGAATATGATTCTAGCAAGAAAGGCTGACCGCCAAAAAGACCAAGAAAACTTTTTTGCAAAACTCGAAGAAAAATATGCTAAGAAACCCAAGACAAGTGGAAAGAGAAAGAGAAAGTGATAAAAATCTACCTTACCGTTTTTTTTTGCTCTAATTCTTTAGTTATACTATTTGTAATTTTGTTCTGTTTTTAACCCTATAGTCTATAGATAATAGAATAAAAATATTTATTTCTAATTGAATTTATATAAAATTAGCAAATATTTTCAATTAAATTCTTGCAGTTTTAAAATTCATCAACCAACATCAACCATTGGCAAAGACAGAATTCAATTTGTCACTATAGATTAGTCTATCATTTTTAAAGAGTCGACCAAATAGCTGTTAAAGTTTTTAAACATTTGGCATCTTGCTTTCGCTTTCTGAGTAAACGTCCAAAATCCATTTTATATTTTTATGATTTTAGAGATAAAAACCAAAATTTTGAATGAAAAAGGAAATAAACACAGGATATTGAAGTTTGTCAATTCGAATTTGGGTTCTTTTTGTCCAAATGGTGAGTTATTATGTCTGTTGCGATACTCCTTTTATAATCGGTTGTTTGAATTTTACTGATTTCTGTAAGTAGAAAACCACTGCACATATTATTTATCTTTTCAAAAACATTGGCTTTCAGGTAAGTTCCAGGTAATACTTTCGATAAATCACTTAAACAGATTTTTATTAATTAAGGTTAAAGCTGGCTAAAAACCTGCAGATTTGTTCTTCTTTCAAGAATTCATTCAATTGTTCAATATTACAGCTTGTTAGATGGCTTCAACTTCAACCAAAGAGGTTAAGAAGCACCACAAGAAGTTAAATGTGTGTTATAAAAGACCAGGTTACAGAGAGTCAAGATGGGAGAAAGCAGTCAAGGTATGCAAATATCTTTTCTACTTTTCTACTACTTTGTTTACACATTGACACATAACAGGTACTTTTTACAACCTTTCCAGAGAGACCCTTCCACTGGCTTTGGCTATGCCCAAAATAAGGTAATTATAGACCAAAATATAAGAGCAAAATAAGGGACTCTGAAAATATTTATCATAAAAGTGTTCTTGCAAAAAGGAATGGGCCATTCCATTTTATATCCATACATGAGGGTGGACGAGTATTTCCAGAGGGTAGTCTGAGAAAGATTTCCAGGGGGTATTTTTTCATTTTTCCAAGGGGGTAAATGGTTATTCTAAAATTTCCAGGAGTTAAAGACTGATTTTAGTTTGTCCATACTCGCTTTAATGTATGAAAAGAATTTTTCCAAGGGTATAATTGCAAATTTCGCCATTTTTCAGTGGTTATCCATACGTTTTCATTATTTTCTTTTTGACTTGAAAAAGTTCGTGTATGGTTTTTTTACGGAACAGCCCGATGTATGCGGTACAGACTGTCTTTGGGTAGCAAAGTTGATGAAACTGAAATTTGTGAAACTGAAAGGGCAGGGAGAGTAATGGTTTCATTTCTTTCCATTATCATTTTTTCCACAGGTATACACGATCAATCAAGAATCGAAATATGTGATAGTGGTAGGTGTTCCAGCTGTGGGTGCAACAAAAGAGCTCTTGCAACAATTTGCTCTTTATGGAGATATTGAAGAGTAAGTTTTTTAATTAAGGAAAACAGCTTTCTTCGATGAGGTACTTGTATAAGACAAGTTATCACTTACAGTAGCGAGTTTATGTTTCCTGCGGCAGAGACGGTTAGCTTCGGATTTGTCTAGATCCCAATCAACAGAGGACCAGGCATTTTTATTGTCCCCGATTCTACGGGTTAAGACTGCGGGCTATTCCAAATCACTCACTTCAGTCGCTTTAACCGTCCTCAAAAGTGGAAATACATAAACTGGCTAGTGTGAAGAGGCTTCAATCGATTTAGTTAATAATGATATCTTGTTCTTAATGTTATCAATTAATGGTTTCTTTTTTCATTTTTAAATTTGGGATAATTGTTAGTTTATTCAAAATTGATTAAATTTTAACCAAGTATGATTTTGATTAATTTGGATGTTTATTTGATGTTATCTTTCAATTTTCTGTTCAGATACCGCCACCTTGACGAATACCCTGTAGAAGAATTTACCGAAGCTTATTGGATAAAGTACAAACGTATACAATCTTCAAGGTAATTATCTAAATTAAGTTTGTACTGTAGAAGCGTTGTCAAGTCGCAGTGTCTGTCAGCGCCGTGATTCCTACTCCTTCGTGGGTAGGACCCATCCCGAATGCATTCGGAGGGCTCGTATCTCTATCTATCTCTACTGTAGAAGTAGTAGTTAATTAGATGTCACATTTTTCACTTTTTGGAAATGTCGCTGAAAAAAATCGCAAGTTTGAGATATACAACATTGAACAGCAATTTTCTTTCTTTCTTTTGTTAGAAAAAGCTGTGTAAATAAATAGATAACCAGGCTCTGCCCTGCTCTGCTTTAATTCGAAACTAAAAATTTAGTATGATTTTAGAATTTATCTCCAATATGGCAGTTGCATATAAAGTTCAGCAAATTGATTTTTTCTACGCTTTCATTTTTTTTTTAGGCATGGTAAAAAGAAAATGGATAACCGCTCCTTCTTTGGAGGCTTGCTTCATGTCTTTTATGCACCTGAGTACGAAAGTGTGGATGATACACGCTGTAAACTGATGGAAAGAAAAAGATCTGCGCTCAGGAAATGCCAAGGTAGAAATCATTTTCATTCGGATTTTCTTTATTTATAAGAAAAAAGTCGAAAGTGCTTTTATCTGCTTTTATGGAGAACGATGACTTCCACAAAAAATTAAGATTTTTTTGTTTTCTGTTCTAAACAGTATTTTTATGGGGAGGGGGGCTGCGTCTGTCCTGCTCTCAGGCTTAGCCTGTAAAAAAGTGGAATGAGCGATGGCAGAACGGCTAGAGGAAAATCTTCTGCATGGGACTTGAAGTCACTTATGTTTATTGTATAAACTAGGCGGCCTGCGTGGATAACGCTGGATTGAAAGTAACATTTACCGCCAGATTTTGAAAAAGCGTGCCACACGAAAAACAAAGAAAGAGCTAGATTCAATCCGTCGTCTGAAATACGGCGCCAATTTTCAAGAATTACTTCCTCTTGCGTGGATATCTCACTAACCTATTCTTTCTCAAGTTATCTACCCCGCACAAACACAACGTTGTTTCAAAGTTTGTGTAATGTTCACAAGGTCCATATAACGTTAGTTGAATGTCAAAGCAAATTTGTGTGTCAGATGAACTACTTCATTTATATGCCATTGTTTGATCTGGTTTGACAGTTGTACATTTTCACGACTTTGGTTTCAAATTTGGATTCAGATGAAAGATATGTTGCGCACTTTCAAACACTCTGTAGCTACCAGTCTGTATGTATGTACATTTGTATTGGAACTGAAAATAAATTTGTTAACATTCATCTTGTTATTCCAGCGTATGTATGGAAAAGCTAGACCGCATACATGATTTTAATATTAATTGAGAAGTTGACTCTATTCTCGATACAGTCAATGTCAATATTAATGAATGAATTACACTAATGTATTGATAATCTAAAGTTGCATAGGGACAAACTTATATTGATATTTTTATATTGATAATTCTTTTGCTGCGAGTTCTAAACTAAGTTTTGACTCAAAAGTTTTAATGAAGGTTTTGTTTTCATCCGACATTTTTTTCTTCGATACTTACAATACAATTTTGATTGCAAATTTCTTGAGAAGGAAAGTATCAACATGAAGTGATAGCTGTTAATTGATAATTTAAAAACTAATTTCAAAACGCGTCGATTTTACCACATAGTTGTAATCAGCTGTTTTTTTATATTTTACGGACCTTATTCTTGGTGAAAATATTAATATTACCAAAGAAAAGGGGAAACTCTTGGTCCAAATAATTTATCCTGGTTGGCTCCTATTAAAGGAAAAAGGTTTTGCGATGTGGAATGCATTTGTTCACTTTCTTCTCTTGGATCTGATTTTGATGTCATCTGTATCCTCTATGAACCAAGGATCTTTCCAATACACGCAAACTTTCCGTGATAAACGATTCACCTTATACACCTACTTGAGATTGAACAGAATAAGGGAATTAGATTGTATATTACAATGCTCGGATGATGCAGAATGTGGCTCCATTAACCACCAGAAAGATGAAGAGATTTGCGAATTGAATCAAATATTGGATGAAGATCACCAAAGTTCACCAATGCTGAAGTCGGATCAAGGATGGAACCACTTTATCAAAAGCAAGAAGGTACGATGTTCAATAGACAGTTCGTAGAGAGTACTCAGACCTAGTTCAAAACATTGGCTAGGCTCCCATAAAAGGAAAGGCAAATGACAATGTTTTTAAGGGACAGCTAGTGAATCCCTGTCTGAACCTTGATGCTGTCAGGGCTGCACGCATTTCTCTTAGCTTGAATAAGGTTTTTCTTACAGGGTTCTTCCCTTTTTTGACTTTGACTTTGATTCTGATTTATACAATTTGTTGTAGATTCAAAAGGGAGTTCCAAACGACCAAGAATTATACATAGCAGAAGGTAAGGAGACTTTGTTGACACTGAATAGCTTGATCCATATTCAGTAAAGTAGGATCTTTTTTATCTTCATGCAAGAATCATCAAAGGGAATCATATGATTAGGCTGGAATTTTTCCTCTGACAAAGAATCAATAATTTAGAATTTAAAAACTGAATTTGGGAAATCTGAGGTTTTTATTCGTAATCTATAATTTATCAAAAGTTATATCAATGGCCATTTTATGTTTGCGGTGCAGGGGGGGGGGTTAGTACTAAAATGTAAGACATACATGAGTACTAAAAGGATTTTCGCTAATTTTTGACATACCCCCACCTATTTTTCGAAAATGTTATTTTAGTACACATGTACTAAAATTATTTTGAGCAATTTAACATAGATACCACCCATTTTTTTCCCTTTTACGGCTTTAAATTTACCAAAATGGGGTCATTGTTACAAACCTATTCGAATTTAGTGCATCAATCTGCAAAATAATATAATTTTATTACTGTGCTGAACTGTACATAAAAATATTTTTAAAAAATATTTAAAAAATTTGAAAAATTCTGAAAGATTTCTGAAGATTTTTTCGAAAAATTCCTGAAAAAAAAAATCAAATTTTTTCCAAAATTGTTAAAAAAATGCTCCATTTTGGCTGATTTTAGAACAAAATACTAAGATTTTTCAAAAATTTCTTTAAGGGACCACCCTTTTTGGTATTATAGTACACATGGTACTAAAATTATTTTTGAGCTTTTTTGCAGTACCACCACGTCACTAAATATCATGATGTCTGAGATTTTAGTACCGACCCCCCCCCCTGTGCGGTGGCTTATTTTAACAATCCAAATTAGAAAGAAAGCCGAAATTTATGAAAGTCACGAATAAGACTCCTTCCTTCTTGGGGGGAAATGTCAGGGGAAAGCGACGAAAATTATGAAAGGTTACGAAACTTTTCCCCTGAGAAATGTTTTCCCCGATTTTTTTCTCCGACCAAAACTTTTATCCGAAATTTTATACCCTAGCCAAAAATTCAATTTTATATTTGTAACCTTAACCGAAATTTTTGCTTTACTTACTTCGAATTATGAGATATATATTTTGCGGCCCGTGAAGGAAATTATTTCTTTTGGACGATTCTATAGTCAACTAATACATTTGATCGGGGAAAAGAGATGAGTTTGAAATTTTGATCTGATAGTATTCAGGGGGGTCTTTGATAATGTGAAGTATCTGTCATAATTTGCTTTAAGGCTCTAATAAAAAGTTACGTTATGACAACATGGTAAAGTATGGGCCATCTTTACACTTGAAAGTAACAAAAAACTGTTTTGAAAAATAAACATTTTCACTCGTGTTATTTAGAAATGGTTCCATCGAGAAATCGGCTTATCAACACAATACCGGTCATGAATGATATATGGGAGCTTTCTTTTGACTTTACACTGAAACAAGATCTACCATATACCACTAATATCCTCAGGCTGTTCATTGCTGGGTTGGAAAACCAAGAATATGTTATAGGTGGAAGAATTGCAGCTGTTTTCGTTGACAATATGAAACTTTTGGTGAGATTTGCCACTAATACAAACCCTAACTATTCCGTTACCATTCCTATCGAACTGAACAGAAATTATCATTTGAAGATTCGCCAACTTATAACACTTTATGGTGCTTTAGTGAAACAAATCATTTTCGATGGAAATCCAATCGCTACAATTTCACACGGCAGTTTTCCAACGCAATTCAAAAATGTAGAATTCTTTTTCTCTGACAAGCTCAGAAAGCCAGCTGCAGTACACGTCACTAACCTTCGTTATACGTCAAACCTGTTGTACCAAGGTATGTCAATTCTGATGGCTTTACAAGGGGATTCTTCTTTATTTCGTCACAATCTACCCATCGAATTTTTATTCTGAGAAAGTAAGCGATTTGAATTAAAGGTAAAGAAGAACTGACGCGACAAGAAAAACTGCATCTGGTATATACTGATTTGAATCTGATGCTTCCTGCTAACTTTTGCTACAAATTTAGGAAACAATTGTCTTTGGAAATACTTCTCCAGATAGATCTCGTATCCCCCCTACAGGGTAGCCTTTTATAGACTTAAACGTAATCACTAACTCAATTATCTTCACTTTTTTACAGGGAATTTCTTCCCAACCACAGAACATTTTATCATAATCAGAGAGTTCCCAAGATGGCCACCGTCAACTACAAATTGGTTTTTGCAATTCAAACTTGATCTATCTGCCAACAATGCAAATATTCCATACAAAAAGTATTCCAAACTACTTTTCATAACTGCAAGAAATGCAAATGATCAAGTCCTTTGGCTACCTAGCTTTGAATTCACTGGAACTGATTGGCGCCTCGGTTGCTACACGCAAGTAGTTTCGAACTTAAAGCGGTATACTACAATTGATATGAATGGAGAATTTGGTAAAGAATCAATCTTACGGTTTGAACATAGAGTGCACGATCTATTGGAACGTAAATATAAATTCCAAACTTACCTGAACGGCGTATTGAAAGGTACCAAATACGAGGTCTACGATCCAGCTATATACGAAAATGCTCGAATGATGTATGGACAATATGGGCAAATGGAAATGACCATAAAAGATATTACTTTTGGTGCACTGTGAAAGAAATGGAAAAACATCCTTAATTGTGGTTTGACTACCCCCCCCCCCCAAAAAAAAAAAAGAGTTTTTTTTATTATTTGCTACTTATTTAAATCTTTCAATTTTGTAAATAGTTTTATATATTACTAGCCCGGGGGGAGGGCACTCGTACGGTCCGACCTACCGCATGTGCCGTCCTTAAGGGTAGGTTTTTCAAGACCCTCGAAATAAACTGTAATTTATTTATTTATTTATAGTAACATATTTCGCAGGTCTATCGACCTCTATGAAATAATCATATTTAACATTTTGTAGGCGCACAGTTGGCCTCTAAATCAGTCGTCTTTACAATATTTCATTTTCAGTAACGCGTAAGTCACAGCAGATCTTCTTGAAATAGAGTCTAGTCCGAGGACTTCCTCTAACCTTTATTTGACTGCCATCCTTTTGTAACTTTGTCTTCTCTTTTGCGTTCCTATGCCATTCTTTGATGGTTTCGCGTTCTTTTTTAGAAAAATCATCGGTTACTCGTAAATCAGTTACAATTTTCTTTAGCTTGTGGACTGATGCTAGAATCTGACGTTTCTCTTCTTCATTCCTTAACACAACTTTTAAGGGTCGCCAACGTTTCGTCCTGAACATCTCGTCCTTTCGAGCTCCTATTCTTTCTACGCTGACGATGTTTACCTTTAGTCCCGTTTGGTTGCGCACAAATTCTTCGACGTAATCTTTATCACTTGTTCGCTGTTCTTCAAGGGTTTCATGTTTGAGTTCATCAATGTTGTGAACAATGATATTGCACTTTGTCAGGTTCAGCCATCGTACTTCTTCTTTCTCTTCTTTGATGAAGTTCTTGATCGTTACCTCTTGTTTCTTTAACTCTGTAATGCTAGCATATGTCTGTTGTTTCATAGTTACCTCTTGCTTCTTTAGTTCTTCTTTGGTAGTTTCTGCGTATGTCCTTTGTTTTTTATCTTTAGCGACATCTTCCTTATCTAAAAGTTTCTCGATTTTCTTCTCCAGCCTGTCCAATCGAGCGTTTGTAGATTTATCTCCTTGTTGCTCTCCATTATTAACCTTATCAGTATTTGTTGCCTTGTCCTTGCGCACTCTTTCTGTACTTGTTTTGATCTTTTCCAGAAGAATTGGCGTGACTGTAACACATTTGGCACATTCGAAGCGCCGGCTTTTGTATTGGAGACACAGCTGTATCTGATAGGCAGGTAGCTCCGTGCATGCATAATGGACAAACCTTTCGCATCTCTACATTGTAGCACATCATTGTCCTTCACAATCTCGTTCATGAAGCAGTTGTCAGGGGTGCAGAATCCATTATTTTGTTGAATTTCGATTTTTTTTGGTATTTCTTTAGTTTTCGCCATTTTGATGCATTTCGACGAGCACGAAGGGTGTACTTTTGATAAAGTGCACTACAAGATGTTATTCTAGCTGGATACACACAAAGGGTGTGTTTTGGGACTGCTTAATTGCAAGTCTGACAGAAAAAATCTGATGTATCTTTATAGTTTTCACTCGCATCCAATTTGATTTATTTTGCACATTGTGTCGATATCTCAGGCTTATTTTCAGGCGGCTTCAACAAAATAAGATATGAAATCTAACTACACTGTAAGGTTCAGAAACGTTCGGTAAAATGTACATTTTCACTGCTCAAGGGCTGCACCGTAAGGGTCCATCTTTTTGGTGGCACACGCCGTCGTTTAGAAATCGAGTGCCCCCCCTCGGATTACTATACTAAATTAAGCTAAATGTATTTCAGCATTTATTTGATTTTGCTTTGTTTTTCTTTCGAAGACAACGTTCACAGAAAAAATGAAAAATAAACACAAATTCAATTATTTTAGTTTTGAGGCGCCAGTGCAATGAAGCCTTATCGAGGTTGTATATCGGCCTAACAATCAAACTAGACCCAGCGAGTGAGGTTGAATGAGCGGGCAACCATTATCATCGCGGTCGGCTTTCTAGGAGACTGGTAATAAATTTACAGAGAAGATTCTTTTCGACGACGGTAACGAAAACACAATAAAAGTGTAAGAGCTCTCTTTTGAAAAGATGCAACAAACTCTTGCATTGTGAATTTAGGTTAAGCTTTTCAATTGCTCAAAATAGTTTGCAACCCACTGTAGAGACTCGGGATACTTTAATGGGATTAAATTTCGCGGATCTCGCAGTTTTGGATGTCCTCCACGAAATTAAGTCCCAATGGAAATTTGGAAAGGTGTTATCCGCGAAATATTTTTAAATAAAACTCAAAAAAATTTTTTAAAGGTTTACTGACATTTGGCAAAAAAGAAGTGCTGGTCGCCCGTATTTCAACAACCAACATGTATGATTTGTCTCCTAATAGTGCCATCCGCGAAATTAAATCTCCGCGAAGTCTTAAAATTTCGCAGGTGAGCTCAACCGAAACGAAATTAAATCGCTACAAAAATTTATCCCATTAAAAAAAGAGTTTTATCGGGAGTTTGCTTGTTTGGTTTTGGCGGCAGCCTAACAATGCGGAAAAAAACACCCCTACTTAGATCCTGGAGCTGGCCAGCCGCTGATCGCTGCCTAAACACCACTACAGCTCAGGAGGGCTGGACAGAAATTGTTAGTTGCTCCCCATTGAAGCGTGGAAGGTGGCACAAGTTAGGTGGTATGAAAGTGTAGACGAATGAAGTTTAAGTGGACAGTCATCAATATTGTTATTTTAAGATGGAGAACTTTCTAAGAACCCTCTATAAGAACAAAACAGGAAAGTCCAACCTCGTTCCCATCGCATTATCAGCTTTTTGATGCTTACTGGTGGCGCTTGATAATAAATACCGTGGCATTGTCTGCTTTTCGAATACAAAAGATTCTCTCTGGCGTCCATCAATAACCTAGATAAAGCTTGGGATAAGCGGGGATGAGGTTGAGAGAAGTCAAAATAGAGATTGAAAGCGAAAGTTAGGTTGTTTCGTTAAATTCTCAAAAATTCTTTCCAGCTCTCAAAAGATACACTCTCTTTTATTACGACAGAATATTTTGGTGAGGATGATGGCAGCAGCAAAAAATCTAATCAACAGCAAGAACAATCACCCTCAACTGAAACGCACTCGACACCTAGAACAACCACATCCACCAGCCGTCTAGCGCCATTATACGAACCACCCTCTGATCACTTGGTATCTCAACGCCCATCGCCCTTAAATTATGCTATACCAAAGCCACCTGTACATAACCACAAGGAGAAAATAAACAACTTTACTACTCCCGACATCGATCAAAGGGGTGGGCATGAAACACGTTTACCTGAGTTTCCAAGAGTGCCAACAAAACAGGTATGTCTATAACTAAGCTGGTTTTCTCGATTTGTATAAAGCGAGACCAATTTGATTAGATGTTTTACGGACCCGACCGACCCTGAAATTCCAAAAATCAAAATAAACATTAAATAGGAGATTTTACAGGCGAAATTCTACTTTTATTTTTACTTTTTCGCCGACCGACCGACCCTCTTTTTTGGGTAGCTTGGCCCGTAAAACACTAAATTAAATTGGCATCGTTGTTGGGACAAGCCTTTTTAAACTTTAAAGGACATTAATCAACATATCTCCTACCATTAGCTTATACAGCATTAAAAAAAGAAGGAATATCTTTGTCTCCTTCGTGCGCCGCGGCAAATCTGCAGGTCTTCGGCCGTTAACGCAGGTCTTCGGCCGCTGGGAAACCGCGATTTAAAAGTTTTGAATGTTTCGGCTGCTGGCTTAGGTCTTCGGCCGTTGACGGGAAAAAAATTTGCTGCGCCGCGCGAGCAAAAATTTTGAGAAATTCCTTTGTTAATTCTTCTTCGTCTGCATAGAAGTGCGCCTCCTTCTATATCAGAAATAATAATCTTTAACACTCGTGGTTGAATTGTTACCACATTATATACCGGGTGACCCACGAAAAAGTTCGGACGGTTTTCGTTGGCTAGGGTCTGAAATAAAAGTAATATAAACTCAATCTTTTTTTTAAAAGATAGAGGATGCTCTAACTTAAACTTTGAGCTATTACTTTTTAAATTTGGTTCAGCGGTTCTTCATTTGTGGGCTTTTAAAGTCAAAATTCAATTATCGGAAAGTGCAAAAACACGTCAAAAATGAGGTATAGAATTGTTATTGTTTTCTTATCTTTAACATTGTGTTTTTCGAGTGTGCTGATGTTTTACGACCTCGTTAATTAGTGTTGTAGGTAATTAAAGTTTGTAAAATAATAAACTAACAACGTAGTAGATTTATATAATATTATTGTACAATGTATACAATGTATAGCAATGTGCCCTCCCGGTTTTATTGTAAATATTTTTATCAAAACTATTTAGCAAATAGGCAAAATTTGCCTTCTTTATGAACATGTCGTGTCTAATGAAAGAACAGAGAATGTGGGTTTGCCTGGAATATGCTAGAAAGTGTATGGTGGTGGTTCTTTTCTGAACGAATAACTTGTTAATACATTTTGTGAAAGTAAAGAATCTAAAAAAAGTTTTCAAATTGAATAGAAATATCTAACATGCTCTTTTCTAACGATTTAACGACCTTGCTTGATTGACTGATAATAAAACAATTTGATACCTCTTTTTTGACGTAATTTCGCTCTTTCCGAAAAGTGAATTTTGACTTTAAAAGCTCATAAGTAGGGAACTTGTGTGTCAAATTTAAAAAGTAATAGCTCAAACTTTAAGTTAGAATATCTACTTTCTACATATTAAAATTTCAAGCACTTTGAGACATTTGTTCGGCCTCGAGACGCCGAAAACTGTCCGAACTTTTTCGTGGGTCACCCGGTACAAGATAAGATTTACATTTATTTTAAATCTTTGAATCTATCTATCTAAACGTCAGTTACTGTAGCAAGGTCTGATATAGAGCTCACAACACTGTATGAGCTAGTTTTTTAAAGCCGGCCTGGGGACTGGGTAGCCTATACCAGACGTCAGCCGCGTTTTTTCTACGCAATGAACGGAATGAAAAATCCCGGTTTTTGGTGAGGTGTTTGCTAGAGACTGGGGTTAATGAAATCATGAAACCAATGTTTTGTTTACGGAAGTATATATTTACAATGGCAAATAATAATTAAAAAATCCAAGGTGAGAAAAAAAATATTACAAAATGTTAAAAAAAAATGGGAAAACATCTGCGAAGAAAAAAAATTATTATTGAATTATTAAATTAAATTAAATTATATTATTTACAAAATGAAAAATTATTTATATTTTATTTACAAAATGCTAGGTAAAAAATCACAGAATGTAAAATACGTGAAAATTAAAAAAAAAGAAGAAATTATTGATATATGCAACGGTTCAGAGAAATTGATGACCGAAATATTTGGTTCGATATTCTTCTGCTTGTCCCCTGAAAACGAAAGGAAAGTGAAATTATGTTATGACTAGAAACTGTATGTATGAGAAATATTTTCCTTTTTGGACCTACCTCCGGGTACTCCGGTGGAGGTCCTATAAATAATTCGATGTCCGTCCGTTCGTCCGTCTGTTACCAGCTTTTCTCAGGATTGGCTCATTAGTTTTTTTCTGATTTTTGACAGAATGATGCAAAATGGCAATGCCCAAAATGTGACGGAGCCCGATTTTCGAAAAAAAAATTTTTCCGGAAAAACTGTTTTTTTTGGCATTTTCTCGAGATTTTATTATTAGTTTTTTCTGATTTTTTGCTCAAAGATGGGTATTAACAATACCCAAAACATAGCCGAGTCCGATTTTTGAGAGCCGGAAATCGCCGTTTTTCTGGATTTTCATTGGACTTTTTCCTTATAATTGGTTGTTTTTTCATTCAAAAACATTATTAATAGCAATGCCCACCATCAAGCATGTTTCAATTTTCAATAATATTGATTTTTGAAGCCGGAACTATTTAAAAATCGCCGGAACAACCTATTTTCGCCGGAAAGACAGTATTTCTTGAATTTCTCGAGCTGTACTTTATATTTTTTTATCAAATTTTGCACACTGATGCAAAATGACAATACCTATGTGACTGATTTTCGAGAAAAAAAAATTATGCCGGAAAAACCGCTTTTTTCTCGAATTTTCATCCTCAGTTTTTTCTGATTTTTTGCAGAGAGATGTGTATTCGCAATGCTCAAAACGTGACCGAGTTCGATTTTTGAGAAAAAAAATTTTCCGGTTGAAAATGCCGGAAATCGCCGTTTTTGCAGATTTTCGTTGGATTTTTTCCTTATATTTCTATGTTTATCACACAAAAACATTATTGATAACAATGCTCACCATCAAGCATGATTCAATTGTCAATAAAACTGATTTTTGCGAACAGAACTTTCTATTTATTTTTTCCCTACAACCCTTCCCTCACCCCCCATCAACAATCAATGATGAATTTATTGTGTTGTGCATTTTTTCTAAACGCTATATTTTCTGACTGATTTTTTTCATTTTTCTCCTCGCATTGCTATCTAACTTTCATCATCAGGTAGGTCCATTCAGCATCTAGCTTGTTCATTTTTTCTCTCAAAATTTTGTTAGTTTAGACAACCACCTAGCCTGTTTTTTATATTTTGAAAAAAGCTTGCCATTATCTTTTCAGTCAGCGAAGCAGAGTCTGGTACAGGCTAATAATCACTACAATCACCGCACTCCTTCTGTTATACAAAGGACAATCTTTTTCGTTAAAAAACTGAAAATGTTTTAAGCACCAAGTTCCGTAAAGTTGATTAGAATGAATAGACGCCAAGAATTTTAAATACTTACATATTTTGTTTATCTTTTCCATCACGGAGATTTGAGGCTTCGGTAATATCTCCTGGACCGTACTCGAAGTAATTTCGTAAAAGGTGGTAAATCCTGAAAAAGAAGTTTATGAACATCATTAATACACTTGCAAGCTCGGGGCATAACTTTTTGACATCAGTCATACTGGAAAAAGAATGACGAAGTATTATTTAAAATCAGGATTTAAGACTTTATTGTTTTGTCACAGGCCTTTTATGAAGTACAATTGGGTCATATGATAAAATAAGTATACGTTTGACTCTCTTCGATTCTAACTTGAATGGAAAAGCTAACAGTATTTTGTTTGAAGGGCTTCGAAACTTATTTTCAAAAATAAAAGAATTGCTCTTCCGTCAAAGTATCGAAGAATCTTTACTTACTTTGTGTCTTGTTGAGCATAATTGATTGGAGTTTTACGGAAAAGATCTTCGTAACGAGGGTTCATTTGGTGAGCCATCAATAATTGAAAAATATCTTCTCGTTCGTCCATGACTGCGATATGAGCTGAAGTACTATAAGTTGAAAATGAACAGTTTAAGACATTGAAATTTCGGATACTTAATTTTCCAATTTTTCAATTTTCCGTTATTTTACCATCCAAAAACTAAAATCACTTTCTTTTTATGAGTATATCAATCTGATGAAAGATCAAACCTCCGCCTGCCTCTCATAAATGAAAAGTGTGTCATACACAGAAAATTAGATTCAAACAGTACAAGGCAAACAGAAAGAGAAACAATCATGTTGCATTCACTTACATTGACATCAACTCCTTGGCATAACATGTAATCGATGCATTTTAATGTCACTATCTTTTTATCGTTCATCATGACCATGTGTAAAAGGCTCATCTCGCCCAATCGGTTTTCGTTTTCGGTTTCGTTTTGATTGAATAAAGTTATTTAGAATCAGTTTCTCGTGAAATACTTTCGCCGAAAAAACTTTCGCGAGGCAAAAAAATTTCATAATTAGAGACCAAGAGGTTTTGATTTGGCAGTCTTTTTTGAAACCATTCTATTAAGACATTCACAGCCATACACTCTACTTACATTAGTTCTAGGAGAGACATCCACGGCCTAGAATGAAAGAAAAAATATTATTAGGAATGTAAGCTAAAATTCCTTCAAAATTTTGCCCGAATGGCTACTTTCCCGAAACGAGTTGCTCACAAATATCATTCTAGGATGACAATGCAAAATCTTCCTTTAAATTTGATTCCCTTTTCCATAAAACAAATTGTTTCCTCAATTCAAATGTCGAAAATGATATTAAGGTCACCCGGTTTTAATACCAACAGAAAAATACAAATGGAACGTCCGTTCACATACTTTGTATAATGGAGTTTTGCCATGAAAGTCTTGCTTGTTGACATCAATACCAGGACACATCAATAAGATATTCAAAGTTCTAATGCATCCCCATGAAGCGGCATAGTGAAGGGCGGTTCTGTATAAAGAAAGAGGAAACCATTTTAAATGGTCTGTGGATGAAAGACTTATTGGTTAGAATTGCCGCTTTGACTAATGAATTTCTAAACGAAGGCTGATAGTTCTATGTTCCTGTTAACTTTTTTGTCAGTGTTGATCTCAAAATCATCCTTGCTTTCTTAATAACGCCTTGCCTTTCTTTGTTATCAACTCTGTTGATCTTTTTCTGAAACTTATCTTCCTTGAGAACCTTTCGTAGCTTCTTCAGTTTGCCTTTCCAGGCGAATCTAAGGATTAAGAATAAAATGATTGGAAATGATCCCGAATGTCTCGTGATATTTTTTGATCATGTACGATTCCAAAAACACAGGGACAATGATATGAAAATGAAAGCTTGTACTAATTTTTTAAGGTTTTTCAAATGTCAAAAGACATGCCAGGAGATTCCTCTTGATAAGCAGTAGGAAAAGTAGAATGTATTTTTTGTCATAGAACTCACCTCATAACTGCGGATAATTCTTCTTCTTTTACAGTCCAATTGGGATAACTTCCCTCTAATATCTTCCGTCGAATACGTGGTTCTTCTACGTAACAGGGAGGTACGCCGTAATCGTACGCGTTATCGATCAAGAATTGAATATATGCTTCTGCTGTTACGCGTTGGCTAGCAACTTCGTCAATCAAAGGTGCCTTTAAAACCTCTTGACCAATCTTGAACAGCAACTCTTCGGCGTTTTCACGTCGTTCTTCCAACGTCATTGCGGAAGCTTCGTAACGTCGGTGTTTCGGTACCGGTATGATCGTTCGGTTTCCGATTAATGGACCACTTTGTTTTTCTCGTTCCACTTTCTTGTTCTCGTGTTGTCTCCTGAGATTTCCATCAAACCTCTTACTGAGATCAAAGATTTATTATACACTGGATAAACGACTCATAAAAATGTGGAGAGCGATCATTGTATTTCCATTGTTTCAGAAAACAACTGTCATGGCGGCTCGAAGGTGTCTGATTTTTTAAAATATTTATTAGTCTTCTTTTAAAAAAGTTCTCTAGCTCTTTCTTTTTGTACATTTGCAAAAAAAAACGTTTGAAAGCAAGCTGGATACATTTGTGAAATCTGGTGTGAGAAAATCATCATTAGACAGGAAATTCAGACAAAATGCTTATAGTGACACGAAATTTTCAATTGGAAATATCTTTCCAAAACTGTTTCCAGAAGAGCTGAAATTAACATACATTCGTTGTAAGTCTGGTCTTTTAAAAATTCCTGAAGTAACCACAGTGACTTATGGTAATTACTCAATTTTATACCAATCTATTTCGATTTGGAACGAAATACAAAAATACCTAGCCTATGACGACATCTCTACACTAACATTGGATCGTCTCAAAGATTTAACAAGATTGTATTTCCTTTCTTCATATACTTAATTTTTACGATTTTCGAGTTTCGTTCTGAATTTTTCATTTCTTTGCTATTTTATAAAAAAATTATTTTCAATGTATCCTAGTAAGATCTTAGAAACTATTTTTTCTTGTAACAGTAGCGTGCGGCCACCTCCTTAGTTTAGCTTTATGTCTATGAGTGTGGTCGCTCGTCTCGCTTATTAAGACAAATAAATTCATTACTTACTTACTTACTTACTTACTAAGACTTGAGTGTCTTGGCTCCACTGTGGTATGAAAATCTTTTGGAGGCACGTGGTGGCAAGTGGTTTTTTTTAGGTTTATGTTTGAAAATTTCCGGTGTCAACATTCAATTTCTTATTCAATTTCTTAATTTCTTATCTTATGTGATTGTGTCTCTTGAGACATTAAATGATTTTTTTATAAATAGGAAGTACTTTTGATAAATCCGCTGGGAGTTAATCACCTCGGCAATAATTTCAAAACGAGGCAAGTGATGTTCGTGACGTAATTTATGAAAAGGTCTATTGATGGAATCGAAAAACTCTAAAGCATCCTGTTATTGAGGAAAAGCTCGAATTTTATTTAGCTCTTAAAATCGCTGTTAACCTCATCTTTTAATTGAGAAAACTAATAAACACTTAACACTTCCTAGAACTGTTTATAAACCACACTCGTTCAATATGGAAAACCATGAGTAATGTGAGACGATTTCAACCATTTATTAGCAATAAAACTTACCACTAACACTTAAAAATTTATTTTCCTATGTTAGAACGTGACTTAAAATTTGATCTTTTTCACGCAAAAGTAATCTAATTTCATTTACATTCCTACGTTTCAAGAACAGGTGATTGGCCCATTATATCTTGTGTAAAACGTGGCCGAAAAGCACGTACCTAGCCCTCGTACGAATAGTATAAATATGGAAGTCATCGCCAACGTTCTTCAGTCAAAACTTTCAACGCATCAAGAAACATTGACAAGACTTGAGAATATTCATTCTACATTTTTTTGCTCGTGGATATAAAAATGAAGCTAGCTATCATTTCATCACTTTTGCTTTTTGGTAAGTAAATTTTATTATTGCCAGCTTCCGTCATCTCCTCCTCTCTGTTGATCTCTATAGCTATGCCTCAGCATCATTTGATGGAAAGCAACTTTATTAAAACTTTAGCCGATAGCTTTTCCAATTTCCATGCTCCACTTCATTGGTGTGTTGGCTTGAACTCCTACTCGTACTTCTTCATTGCACTAGCATTTAGGACTTCGCGATCTTCAAGGAAATATTGAGATTTGAAACAAGAGAAAAATTGAGCTTTCAAAGTGAACCCAAATCGAATTTTTTTTCTTCATCTTTTAGCATTATTACAACAATGTAATGCTTGGTGTAGATCAAATGTCTACCACAACTACCGATGTCTCAGAGTGCCTCCAACAAGATCTATCATCGAGCACACGCTACGATTTGGTGCTTATATTGGTGGATCTCATACTTGCGATAACTTGAGGGCAAAGGGTCAACCCACAACATGGACTGATCAAGAAAATGGGAAATGGCATGTCAACTGGGGTGCTACTGTAAATGTGTGCTTCCCTTCAGGTAAGAACTTAAAGACCATGAATCAAATCCCGTACCCAGGATATAACCTGTAGGACGACATTTTAAGGGTCTAAGATAGTCGATCCTGTGCACTGTAGAAGAATAAAAAATATAAGAACATTTTCAGAGATCTGAATTTTGAAAATTTGACTAGGTTCACACATATTGCTTTTTTCAAGGAAATTTTCTGAAAAATCAACAATTTCCGTTAGAACGTAGTTTGAGCTTTGAAGATTTTATTCATTTTTTAGGGACATAATGAGGGTATACTATTACAAGTAAAAAATTGTATGTGAACACCATATTTTTTTTCTCATTTTTTTAGGTGGATCGGTGCATTTCAGATCAGGCTGGATTAATGAGCGTCAAGGTCACGATCGTCAAACAAGATATTTGTGTTGTGAGTTCCGAAAAATGAGAGGTGGTTGGGGAAGATCGGATTTTACCCGAGTCTGCTGTGATGGATTGGCTAAAGGATCCGGTATTGCGAACACGGGTACTGATTATTTCGCCAAAATGATTGAACTGGTCAATGCTGGAGCTCCATACGCACAAGCAGCTGCATCAGCCCTTGCAGCCACAAAAGGAAAATAAATATGGTCGCTGTCAAAGATATGTTTTAAGATAAACTGGACATAAGTTCTTAGCTGGTTCTTAAAAACCTATCATATACACATGTTAACCCTCATTGCCATTAAGAGATTGGACCGAGTTTTACCAGGATGCAGGAAGCAATGATGTCGAAAGTTTGTGTCTATGAATAAATCGATGCAAAAACATCTGACGTCATTCCTACCTGGTCAATTCGAACTCAATCTTCTCCCGCTCTGAGGGCTGATGGTGTATTACCAGTTTATTTGAACACGTCCTTGACAAATTTATCTTTTCCCAGATATTTTATAAAATAGTTGTTAGGAGTATAATTAGAGTTAGGGAAAATTATTTATCCTTTATAATCATGTATGAGTTTAGCCTATTGGCGTATTGAATATAATCATGTAACCAGTGCTTAATCATATCTCTATGTTTTGTCTATTTGATTACACTACACGAATATTTTCTTTGCGAAATACCATATCGGTTAGAAAATTCGTCGGAAAAGTGGCGAAAATATCTCTCTTAAAAATTGTCACAGACAAATATTTTATAACTGCTGATTTTTTTTACCAACGACTTTTTTTGATTGGCCAGTATTTGTTACCAAATAACTTTGAACATTTTATCGTCAAAGATTTAATACATTAGTAGCGCTAAATTTTGGATTTTGTGCTACTTACAAAACAAATGATAGCTACATAAGTTCCCGTTAAGTACATTTTTGGTAAACCACTTGATGTCCATCAAGTCCTATCGCCCAAAAGGGGGGGTATATATGTGTTCGAGATTTTATTGCTGTCAGCGATGATCTCATCACAGATTCTTGAGTTGCGACTTTAAAAGTCTTGACTGACTTTTCTAATATTTTTGCGCTTGTCAGCTTTGAGTTTCAGGTCTAGCTAGCTGTTTTATGAAGTCAACCGCTGCAACGATAGGTTTTCTGTTAACAGCCTCTTATAGGACTTCTTAGAATCAATACATGACATGATTTATATCAGAAACAAATCCATGGCCTTGCGAAAACTAAAAACTTCCGAAATTGATTTCCATAATATTATCTTACCAGATTTCGTCATTTTTAGGCTTCACTTCCTGTTGAACTCCAAATGATGTCAACGAAAGAAGTTTATCCTAGCCAAGAAACAAGTCAATTTCTCGAGGAGAAGAAGAAAGCAGAGAAAGCCAAGCAAACAGAGCTACTTAAAGAACGACGACAAAGCGAGAAGAAGATAGTGTGGAATACTAATGCTCCTGTCAACCCCTTTGCACATGCGCACCAATACACAAAAGAGCCTGGCGCCTGGTAAGATAGTTTCCACTTCTTTTGACATAAACACAGAATCGCTGAACTGCAACTGAACCTTTTTGCCCAAACAAACGAATCCCCCCCTCCCAGATGAAGGAATTTTGAATAAGATGAAGTTTTTTATTAATTGTTAACTCGCTTTATCTCTCAGTTGTACCAGCGTCCTCGACAAATCGAATGGACATTAGAACATTTATGATTTTTTATTAGGAACCCACATCCTGAAGAAAAAGGCAACCGTGACGTAAGTCTACTGGATTTCTCACCTTTTTTCAAGAAATATAAATCCTTTTTTATCTTTCGTCGGTCAAATCGAATGGTAATCCAGCAGGATGTTGAAGATTATCGTTGACCCGCCGTTTTAAAGGGAAGAATAACCGTGACTCTTCGATTGAGTTTAGCGGTGAAAAGCTGCAGTCTATTGAAAACTTTTGCTTTTCATGTGTTTTGATCCAGAATGGCACGGGTGATAATATTTATTTATTTCTATGTATCTACCTCACGCTAATCAATTGTAGCTTTTCTTTTGTTGCTTTTCTTTAGTTCGCAGAAAACACATTTCGAACATCGAGTGATGCAAAAATTATACGGAAATTAATTCAGGTAACTTTCTGTTTTATACTTCATCATAAGTACACCCCTTCCGACAGGCCCGGTAATTTTTTTTCAGCCAGTGGGGATAAAAATAAGGGTCTGAAACTTGATCGGGATAAACATTCCAATAATTTTTATGGCTTTGGATTACAATTCTTGTTTTCAAGTCAGAAAATTCAGTAGGGAATTTTGAATTTTGAATTTTTTGAATTTTTTGAGAATTTGACTTGATAACTTTGAAACTTTCTCAAATCTGGAGCAATGTATAACGTGGGACTTCTTTTATTCAGACGGCTGAACCGAGTCAAAAGATCGTCTCCACAGAACCAGTAAGTATTGACCGTATAAATGTGTATTTACGGGAAAAATCGGTGGTAGAGTTTCGAAGAAACGACCGTCAAACTATACTAGCTATAAACTCTTTTCGGCAGAAAAACCGGCTGTGGCTTTGGTCTATTTTTTTAGATACTGATTTATCTTAGACTATAGCATAGTTTAAGTGATTCTCAGATACGTGCCATTAGCACTAATTAGAAAAACAGAAAAAAAGAACATGATGACTACTGAAATAGGATGTTTTTACATGGTTTCAGCCCACTTTTCAAGGTGTAGCCATTGAAGTAAGGTGCCAATCCATAGCCTCCATGATTCGAGATATTCGACAACTTAGAAAATACAGTTAGGGGGCTAACACCATGTTTTTACACTGAGGAAGTGGAGACTTCATCCATCAATAATCCCCGTTTGCGGTTTTTCAGGAAATCTCACCACTTGATATGCCGAATCCACAACAAATACCTGAAGCAGATCATCTTCCTGCTCCACCGCCCGTCAAAAAGAAGCGCGCGAACGATGGTAGAAAACGAATTTAATGATTTTTTTTATGATAGACTTTTTGTAAATTTTTGTACATAAGATATTGGTGTATCAGACTTTAATTGACGTTCTCTTTCTTTGTCCCTTATCTTTGTCGTTTGTATTTGTTGACAAATACTCTTAGGTGCCAAATACACGCCCCGTTTGTTGATTTTTCGAAAATTTTCCGACCCCCCCCCCCCCCGGGACCTTATTAGGACCCCCCCCCCCCCCCGTTTATTAATTTTTAAGGATATTTTCAGCTGTCAAAGAGAAGGTCCTTTATTTTGCTCTAAATAGCCTATATCTACCTTATTTTTGGCTTTCAGAAGTACAATTTCAACCCCCCCGGTCAATTAGGTCCCCCCGTTTATTCGAACCCCCCCCCCCCGTTTATTTGGCATCTAAGAGTAATCGAAATTTTATCAAATTAACACTGGACCAAGCCTATGAGTTTCTTAGGAGGTGGTTAGGGTTACGAGTGTCTTAAGAGTTATGGCTATGAGTTACTTGGGTGGTGGTTAGGGTTATGAGCTTCTTAGGTGAGGTTAGGGTAACAAGTTTCTTAGGTGTTAGGGCTATAATAAGTTTTAGGTGGTCAGGGTTATGAGTATGTAAGGTGGTAGTTAAGGTAATGAATTTCCTTGGTGGGGTTATGTATATACTTGGGTGGTGGTTAGGGTTATGAATTTCTTAGGTGGTGGTTAGGGTTATGAATTCCTTAGGTGGTGGTTAGGGTTATGAGTTTTTTAGGTGGTGGTTAGGGTAATGAATTTCTTAGGTGGTGGTTAGGGTAATGAATTTCTTAGGTGGTGGTTAGGGTTATGAATTTCTTAGGTGGTGGTTAGGGTTATGAATTTTTAAGGTGGTGGTTAGGGTTATGAATTTCTTAGGTGGTGGTTAGGGTTATGAATTTTTTAGGTGGTGGTTAGGGTTATGAATTTCTTAGGTGGTGGTTAGGGTTATGAGTTTCTTAGGTGGTGGTTAGGGTTATGAATTTTTTAGGTGGTGGTTAGGGTTATGAATTTTTTAGGTGGTGGTTAGGGTTATGAATTTCTTAGGTGGTGGTTAGGGTTATGAATTTCTTAGGTGGTGGTTAGGGTGATGAGTTTCTTAGGTGGTTAGGGTTATGAGTTTCTTAGGGGGTGGTTAGGGTTATGAATTTCTTAGGTGGTGGTTAGGGTTATGAGTTTCTTAGGTGGTGGTTAGGGTTATGAGTTACTTGGGTGGTGGTTAGGGTTATGAGTTTCTTAGGGGGTGGTTAGGGTTATGAGTTTCTTAGGTGGTGGTTAGGGTTATGAATTTTTTAGGTGGTGGTTAGGGTTATGAATTTTTTAGGTGGTGGTTAGGGTTATGAATTTCTTAGGTGGTGGTTAGGGTTATGAGTTTCTTAGGTGGTGGTTAGGGTTATGAGTTACTTGGGTGGTGGTTAGGGTTATGAGTTTCTTAGGTGCTGGTTAGGGTCATGAGTTTCTTAGGGGGTGGTTAGGGTTATGAATTCCTTAGGTGGTGGTTAGGGTTATGAATTTCTTAGGTGGTGGTTAGGGTTATGAGTTACTTGGGTGGTGGTTAGGGTTATGAGTTTCTTAGGGGGTGGTTAGGGTTATGAGTTTCTTAGGTGGTGGTTAAGGTTATGAGTTTCTTAGGTGGTGGTTAGGGTTATGAGTTACTTGGGTGGTGGTTAGGGTTATGAGTTTCTTAGGGGGTGGTTAGGGTTATGAGTTTCTTAGGTGCTGGTTAGGGTCATGAGTTTCTTAGGGGGTGGTTAGGGTTATGAGTTTCTTAGGTGGTGGTTAGGGTTATGAATTTTTTAGGTGGTGGTTAGGGTTATGAATTTTTTAGGTGGTGGTTAGGGTTATGAATTTCTTAGGTGTTGGTTAGGGTTATGAGTTTCTTAGGTGGTGGTTAGGGTTATGAGTTTCTTAGGTGGTGGTTAAGGTTATGAGTTTCTTAGGTGGTGGTTAGGGTTGTGAGTTTCTTAGGTGGTGGTTAGGGTTATGAATTTTTTAGGTGGTGGTTAAGGGTTATGAATCTTATACATCTAGTGTCTATTTAGGAAAGCCTTAAACCTTACGTTACTTAAATTCGTTAGCCTAACCTCATCTCTAGATGTGTACAACACACCTCCTATTGAATTATAACTCTGACCCCACCAAAGAAATTTGTAATCCTAACTACCGCTTAAGAAAATTTTTGCAACCCTAACCCTCGTCTCAAAAATTCTTGACCGTGTAACTAACCTTGACCTAAAAAAAAACTCATAACTTTAACCACCACTCATGAAATTCCTCTCATTGGTAGTCCTTACCTCAGAACCCACTCATGAAATTCGTTACCCGAACCACTTAGAAATTTGTGAACTTAAGCCTCCTAAGAAATTCACCCTAACCGCAACCAACAATTACTTTACCGGATTAAATTTCGTGAGCTAAAAAAATCGCGAAATTTTCTGGATTTAATTTCATGAGTCAGAGTTTTGAAATATTTCGCGTGGATTTAATTAAAATAAAAGCCAGAAAACAGCTGAAAATAGCCATTTTTTGCCATAAATGGAGACTTGGAACTAGTTTCTCCGCCAAAAATACAATTCTAAAAGTTTTGTGGTGGATTTAATTTCGCGAATCAGGAATCTCACGCGTGTTCGCGAGTTTTAATTTCGCGAAAATGGCAAAAATTCGCAAAATCGCGAAATTTAATCTCGCGAAAATTAATCCGATTAAAGTATCTAGACCCCACATTAAAATTGGTAATTGTAAAGTTTACTAAAAGTAATCCGTGCCCCTATCTGAGAAACGTGTTGTCCAAACCACTAAAATCTGTTCGAAAAAATTGTCAGTCCACAGTTTTCATACATCAATCTCGAAGGACAGAAATTTATTCAAAGGTTTTAGTATTTTGAAAAGGTAATTTTGAGTGGATTATAAGGCTTTAAAAAATGTAAAAAAAAGATGATAACTTTCACAAAAAATTAAAATTTAAACTTTTCTGAAACTTTGAACTTCGCTGATTTAAAATATATTTTCAGAATTTTCATTTCTGTCCAGCACAAAATAAGGGTACTTTTGATCCATGAAAAACATCGAGAGCAATGTATAAAATGTGTGCACATTACTCAAGGAAAACTTAGGCCGATTCAAAAAGTATAAGAAAAGAGGAACAGTGAAGTGACTGAGTTTTCGCATAATTTTATAATTTTTTATTTTATTAAATTGATTTCATATTTTATAACATTTATTCATTAACAAAAAAAATTTCGAATATTTACAAAAACCGTATTAAAGGAACATTTACATTTTTACCAGAAAAAAAGTTCAACTTTTTTTACTAAATTCCAGACAAAAATTAGAAATAATTTCAGAATTCGAAACAGCACAAGCTAAGATTTCAAAATTTTCGAGATTTTCGAATTCTCAAATTATGATCCTAGCGTTAAAATTGATTATAAATTCTATAAAAAAATTGCTTGAAAAAATTACGATTATATTGATTTTTTCTTCTCGACGAAGCGTAAAAACGACCTGAAGTTTGGAATCAATAAAATCTTGCTCTTCTAAAATTCGAACCTCCGTAATATAAAATTAGCAATAAATGCGACAATTCGATTTGATATTCAAGAAATAGAAAGTTACCCAAATTTTATCCGCTTTGATTTTGTAAAAAATAAAACAACTTCAATTTTTATTCTCTCGAACCTTCTTCTAGAGACATTACCCACCCAGCTATCGGAACAAAACATTGAAAAGGATATCTATTTGAAAGAAAAGGAGTCAGCTCAGAAAATTTGTGCACCTGATACTGCTGTCATAACTATTGTTCGTCTTTTATAGTCCCTTTAACTTAAGGGAACTTCTTCGGTACTAAATTTTCTATAGCCCATGGTCAGCTTATTTATTCTATAGTATATCTTGCGCTCACCGACACTACCGCCTTCGGACAGTCAGTCCTTCGATATTATGACTGGCTGACAGATGCACAAAATTTCTTGCACCACTTCCATAAATAAAATCTAATGAATATATTACTATAATATAATCTATCTTTAGAGCACTTAAAAAAATTTAAAAGCAAGATGATTAAAATAGTTTTGAAGAATAAGTGAGGACCAAAGGAAAATTTTTACCGAAGGGATGAAAGAAAGGTCAGATAAAAGAAATCAAATTTCTGCTTTGTGTGAAATCTTGACACTACCGCCATGTCTGGTGATGTCCGTTATACTAGAGTACCGCTTTTCATGTTCTTCCGGTTTCCTTAAACGTGAATTAACCGGATAGGAAGGAGTAGAGGAGTTCGTATGTTTGGCGGCGGAACCGCCCTTTATGGGCGTCGATGTTTGAGAAGATGTGGAGGGTGTGGAGGAACTACGGAAATGCACGTGTTGGCTGGGTGTTCCGTTGGAGTTTTTGGATAACGCTCTTGGTTTAGATTCAGGTGATTTATACATAGGTCCAGAAGGTGCGCGAGGTAAGACGCGCTGTATTTCTTGTACGCTTTCTTTTTTAGTGCGTGGCGGGAGAGAACTTTGTCGTTGTAAATTGATGCTTCGTGTCGAACTACGCGGTTGGTCTTGAGACGAACCCCCTGGTTGTTGTTGTTGTTGTTGTTGTTGAGTTTCTCTCATGAAAAATTGCCGAGATTGTTCACGCATTTTAGCCGCGTCGTGAGGGTTCCATGTGCTGTAGCCGCTTTTATGCGGCGCAGGCGGAGCCGCCGGTCGTTCATCTTTATTATTTGGATTTGGAGATACGCTACGTCCTATTCGGTTAATTTCGTTATCGCTTTTCCGTTTTTTACGTTCACCACTCTTATTGCGTTTCATTTCTTCAATTTTGGCTTGAACAAGTTCTTTTTGTAATTGGTCAGGTCCGATATATTTTTCTTTGGGTTGGTTTTGAAAACTATCGATAGCAACACTATAAGGTCGCTGCTGTTGGTTTGCTTTGTTCGATTTGTTCCTGGGTACGACTTCGATGGGACGTTCATCTTGTGATTGGTTACGAGGTGGCGATTCGAGTTGTTCGGGTGACGCAGCTCCTCGTCCCTCCTTTGGCTTCTTTTTTCTAGAATGTAAAAAAATACATCTTGGTTAAAACCAACTCTAATACTCATCCTTTGAAACTTAAGCTACAAAATTGGATTTGAAAGTCCAAATAAACAGGGAGAAATTTCGAAAGAAATTTACATTTGACTCTCTCTAATTCGATCTTCAAGTAACAAAAAATGTTCTTTGAATTAGAGAAATTAGAATTACAGAGAGTAATTTAAACCACTTTTAAGCTGAGGGTACCAATATTTTAGTTCCAATTAGGGAAAGATTCGAATTGGAGAAAGTTGGATGAATTTTTCTTTTCACATGCATTTAAATCTGTAAAACTCATACTTTAGAAGTGTGGTGATTCCTTTAATGAACCCACTCTTTTTCTTCTTGTCATCGAGAGTAGCGTTGGAGTCGGTCGGCGATAGTCGTCCATGGTATTCATGAAATTCATTCAGCAGGCTGTTTCGTTGTCTAAAGAAAAATTATGAAAAAAATGATTCAAGAGTTCTGACTTTTTAGTCAGTCCAAATTTTGAAATCGTCCCTTTTCCCTTTCCTTTCTACATGAGAAAAGATCCAATGTCAAAAAATTTTTAGGTCATATAGATTGGTAGATTAAACAAGGAAATAGTTAGACTTCTGAAACACTAATTATGAGATTGGAACTCTAGCCTTGTCACGAACCCACTGCAATAGGCTGTAAGCTATAATCCAAAAAAAAACTCTAATCAGGATTACTCTTTATGATCGAGGGCTGGTTTGATTTTACTTAGTAAGGCAATTTTCTTTTCAGGGACTGCAGGGTAGCCAGTGTTCCAGAAGTCATTTGACATGTAGAAGTTTTCCCATAAAAGATTTTTTAGAAAATGATATGGAAGTAATAAAAACAGTCACTAAATTACAGACCATGCTGATAAAATAGTTATTTCCTAGTTACCAGAAAGACATTAAGATTAGAGATTAATACTTTGTCAATTAATGAGATTGTATAATTAAGTAGAAGAAAGGTTTGATAACAAGAAAGTCCATGGTAACTCTTGTTCATAAGAAGATGGTTATTTATATTGCAGTATATCCGAACCGGTGAAAAATACCGGGAGTTATCAAATGTAACGGACTTCGAAATCCGATAGAGATAACACAATTTCAATGGATGTACTTAAAATTAAACACTTGTCACTGGGTTCACGTTACTACTAATGATGTAACCTTTTTTAACTGCGATATCAGAAATTACAAAGAAGTAATATTGAGACGCTTTCAGACGTTCTGAGTTCCCACGTCTCAGTAGATGTGTTTTAGAAGGGAACCCTTTCCACTGGATTCGTAACATTGAAAGATATTAAAAATGGTAGGCGTGAGAAAAATGTATTCAAGCGATCGATTTTTGTAATCAGGTGTGAAATGAAATCATCACAAGAAGTCATAGCGCTTTTGAATGCAATTCGATAGGGTGACGAAATTAGCGATGTTTTTGTTCTCTGGTTAGAAGGTCAATGATTTAACAACGCAACGGTTTCAACTAACGGTCTTTAAGGCACTTCTTCATGTGCTTCCCACAAATAGATAGATGAGTAAGATCTACAAAATCTAGTGGGATTAAAAGCGTCCAAGAAATAGCAGTAAATATACGCTTTTTTTATAAGAATACACTTTATAATTTCTATAATTTATATAATTTCAATTATAAATTGTCAATTACCCCCAAGTAAGGCTCACTCCTTTCAAAAACATGCCATTTTATGCTCGAGACGTATGTACTAAATGTTAAATCTACTCTGAATTAGGATCCTAACCTGAGAATGCTGTAAGAATATCTTAGAAATCATTTTCTCAAAAAAGTTAAGAATATCCATGATGAAATGGGTTTACACCATTCTTATAAAAAAAAAGGCGTGTAGCGTTAAAACGTATCATACAATATTTCAAAAGAATCATAAGTAATAAAACACAGAAAGAAACATTTTACGAAGAAATTATAACAAAATATAACATGCGTATGATGTATCTAAATCGTTAGCGTTAAAGGGTTTGTTTTTAAATAATAGTGATATCGTTTGCTTACTCATCAATTTTAATTTACAAGCTTTTTCACATTGAATTGACACGGATGTGAAGCGAGATTGGTCAGAAAGAGGAAAAGAAAAACAATTTTTTGTTTCTATCAGCATAAAATAACAATAGCAAGACAATGTGCTGATATGAAATATGTGTCTGATATGAAACGGGGATACAATATGTAAAAATAAAACCTTTAAATCGTTAGCGTTAATAGTGATAATCAGTATGTTTGTTTAATTAGTAGTTTAGTTAGTTTAGTTAGTAGGCTTTATGTATTACGATATAATTATTAGGTTTAATTTTTTTAAAGTTTTACCTCTTATCCTCTAATACACAGGAATACGGGCGTCGACTTCTGGGGTGCTTTTGGCGTAAAGGAACTTTCACGCCCTCTTTATCCTGTTTTGTTTTATCATTTTCGTTCCTGTGTCGGGTGTATCAAATAAATAAATAAATGAATGAACAAATGCATTGAACGAATGAATGAATTATGCGTGGGTGAATGAATTAAATTTGGTAATAATCGGCAAGTAAATTCAACATGTGCGATAAATAAAAGGCAAGCCATGTACAACAATAACAACTTTGAA
Organism: Clytia hemisphaerica; assembly: GCF_902728285.1. Taxonomy (NCBI): domain Eukaryota; kingdom Metazoa; phylum Cnidaria; class Hydrozoa; order Leptothecata; family Clytiidae; genus Clytia; species Clytia hemisphaerica. Next base: position 1,770,392 of record NW_027103900.1, read on the forward strand.
CATTTGAAGGATAAACATAAAAATAATCTCCAGTCTTCGTCACACCCCATGCTCGAGAATACAAAGTCCAGGTAAATATTTTAATAGTAGCATTGCTTGTCACTGAACATGCTTATTGTGCTGGATAGATATGATGCAAAAAACTTGCCAAAAAGGGGCGTATTGTTTTTAAAAGCTTACATTTTTCTCCGCTGCACAACTTCTCCGTTAGGATTCGGGTGACCCCAGGGCGTACTTGCGCTCAGAATGTCGTTTCTTCGGAAAGTTTGAAGTTGTTGAAGTTGTTCCTCTGCATCCACTGAAAGAAATGGAAATAAAGTTATTGAGTTAAAAGACGTCATTTCTAAGATTCTATTTCACAGCACTTATTTTTCCTTGCTTATAAAAAATTTTCAGTTCAGACGGAATATTCCAGAACTTTTTTAATTTTCATGAGCTGGCTGAGAAGAAATTCCTCTAAAACCTGGTGAATTTCGAACTCTATTGAATATAAGATATTCCAAGCTAATAAGAATCAAAAAATTATGTCGAATCAATGATGTGAATGAAATGTTAAATATTAATCGGGACTAAATATTTGGGGACAAAATCATATGGGGACCATGATTTGACCAAGTATGTCATGAAACACAACGAACGAATGAGATGCTTACATCGACTGATGATGGTATCAACTGATCCTGATTTCTTGAGAACACCTGGTTCATCTGAAAAAGCAGAATGTTGCATGAATGTTGGGAGAATGTGTGTTGTTAGCATGATGCGCATGCGTAGAATTTAAGGTACACTCCAATGAACAATTGGTTTTAACTTAAGATTATTGGTGGATTGGGAACAATGAAATATAAGCCCGAAGGGCTAGAATCGAATCTTTATCCTTTCTCTGGCAAGAAAAAGTGAAGCCTTAAAATATACGCCGTATTTTTTATGACGGATTGGACTTTAGGTGATTTGTTTGTTTTGCAGTGGTATATTTTTTGAAATCTAGCGGGAAATTCTTTTTAATCCGGATTTTGTATAAAAATCACACGGGCCGCTCAAGACCGCGCAATTTTGGTAGGATTTAAGTGGCTTCAAATCCTACCAAAAAGATTCGATTCTAGCCCTTCAGGCTTATACTTCATTGATTTGGGATAGAGTTTATGACAGCTCAATGATGTCACGTCTGTACATGTCAGCGCATCAATATACTGAATTTGACTCTAGTAAAAATCTTCTTTGCACATGCGTTGATTTGGTGTATCAAGAAGGATGTCCTGAGGTAGAGAAAGAGGTAAAAAAGAAACTTACCACCAAAGATATTTTCATGTGAACTTGATGGTCTCAACTCTTCCATACTTCGAAATCGTTTGATTTTATTATAAAACTGACTTTGTTTTGCATCTAAATGTCCTCGTCCTTTTTTCTCCGAAATCGATAACCTACCAAAGCCATCCCGGCTAAATTGATATGAACCGTGTAGTATAGAGTCTAGTGAGCATTGAGATGCTAGCGTATTACTTCGAAAGATTTCAGTCTCTGAAAGGTCACCACCGTCACCAGGACTAAGTGGATTTTTATTGACAGAATCTAAAGAAAGTGATTTACGCATGGAAATTTGTTTGTGTAGTTCATCACCAGCCGGCATGAAATATTTCTCCGGTAAATTCGATTCTAAGGATAGAGTCTTTTCAGCTGGTTGTTGCGGCTTATTGGAAATAGCGAAATATTTATCCGGTAACGCTTTAAAACTATTACTACGACTGTCTGTTTTGGTGGACGAATGTGAGGATGAATTACTGTTTCGGCGAATCAATGCTTCCTCGTAACTCGGTAAGGGTCGTTTTCCACGACCACCGGAACTCCTACCGGAACTTCTTAGTTCGTTATTTTCTTGCTCTAAGAAAACAGGTACTGTACGTTGAACGATGGGAATTTCCGTGGAGCTTACGGAAACGGTGCGTCGAGATTCAGAATCACTATTATCGTCAATATCAACGTCTGCAACAGCGGGTTGAGTATTGACTGCCCGGAAATATGATTTATTCCGGCCGATAGCGAAGTGTCCAGGTGTGAGTCCACGCTTTAAATATCTCTCATCGAATTCCTTATCATTACCTGATGAAGATCTTCTTCTCGCTTTCTCTTCTCGTTCTTCCTTCTTTTCAGTTGATAATTTCCGCCTCATTTCAAGTCGCGGACTAAATCGTTCGGGAGTTTTTCGACCACGATCTAAACTCGGACTTTCGGGTCTCGAAAAGTTCTTCCGGCTAACGGACGGGCTTGATCGTTTAAGCGGTGTACCTTGTGATGTCGGACTCGCCGGTCGATTCGGGCTAGATGTTCCACTAGCCTGTAGAGATGACTTTGAATAACGTCCAATTATAATTCGAATCGTACCTTTTTGTTTGGCTCCTTCTAAAGATGTTCTAAGGATATTCATAGCATCATTGTTGGAAAGATTGATAAGAGAAGTTTCGTTGATGCACATTAAATGATCATTTGGTAGAAGACGACCATCCTGAAGAAAGAAAGAGAAATCCTTCATCACATCCCTCAACTCCATAAAAAGTTGAAAGTTTCCAAGCAAAGGGAAACATCTTGAAACATCCATTTGTAAACATGATCGGAATGGTCACACTGTACATTGTTTTTCATTAATAATTAAGGAAAAAAAGACCAAGTGGATTCTTAAAACCATATTTTAAAGAAATTCCATCTCTTCAAGTTTAATACCTAGCTTCACATGATATTTGCTTTTGAAAAATTGGGCTTTTATCTTTCGATCGGAATACATACCTTCGAAGCTGCACCTCCTTTGAGTATAGACTTAACGTAAATGCCATCATCATGGTTCGTGTCGCCCGCTCGTTTTCCTTTAACCGTGATGCCAAGAGAGTCCGCCCCACTACCCGACATTGGGATAGTTAAGGTGAGAATTTCTTCTGAGGGCGGAGGTGAAACAGTGACTGTGGCTTGAAATTTGGGCGCGTTGGGCGTTGTTTTGTCTGTTTGATCGGTTGATGATTTGTTTGAGAGTGAAGGTGAAACCTAAAACAAAAACGAGAGGAAAAATTTCAGGAGAATATATTTAGAAACTTACACGAAAAAAATATCCACAATACACCTTTCAACCCTCAAAGCATGACGAGACTAGGTCAAAATTTACCATTAATGATTGACGTCAAAATGTCTGTAGCTGTAAGAAAATCATTTCAACGTCTTCAGACTTTGACATGAATCTTTTCTGGTAAAGTCGTCTAGAGTCAGTCATTTGATAGGTATATTGATATGGTTTCACTAGATCAATTCTAGGGCAGTAACACATTAGTAATATTTTCTTACCAAGTTTTGTAGTGAATCAATTTCTTCTTGGGTCATTTCATCTTTAGCACGTGATAATTGCAAAGTGACAGAACTTTTGACACCACGTAATGTCTTGACTACATCGCCTTGGCTTTTCTCTTGGATGTTTTCATTATTAATCTGAATGAATAAAATTGATAAAGTCGAAGTTAAGACGAATCTATATGCAATCTATGATCAGTTTGAAATTGTAAAGCAGGATTGACTTTCATTAGCCTTTGTGACCTTTTAGTCAACATGAAAATAAACTGTTACAATACAATAAAATCACTAAAAAGGGAAGTTTGAAGGATCCAGAAAAACTATAATGCTTAGATGAATTTTTTCCATTTCGACTGCTTCTTAGGCATTTAAGTGAATCGTCCACCGTTCAGATTAGGAAGACGAGGTAATTTCGTCACCACGGGTCACACAATTAGAATTTCAACCCTGACTTACAGCAATAAGTTGATCACCCGCTTTGAGTCTACCATCTTTGATAGCCGCTCCTTTACCGAGAATGTTTTTGATGAAAAAAGTTCGTTGTTTACTGGTCAAAACGTCTTTGCTGGTGACTGTAAAGCCAAGACCATCAGATTCTAAAAGAAGTGAAATCAATATTTACAATATGAAAGTATCATTTCAGACTGAAAAGTAGACGATATCATATTGGCAGAGGAACCCCCAGATTTATATTACCGGGAAAATTTTAGTTCAGAACTAGCCGTATTGTATAAGGGTTGCGAAGCGATCCAGACTCTACCTCAATTTCGCACGTTGCTAGCAAAAATAAGAGCTAGCCACTCTGATAAAACCCTAAAAGAGACAGGGTCTTCTTAAGGCTTATAATACCCCAAACACACCATAAAAAACCACGGCAGCACAACACCCGCCACCCCGCAAAACGCTCTTTCTTTTCTTATCTTAGTTCTTCTAATGTAAATGGTGCCTTAAAAATCGAACGATATTCGTCGACGAACGTTCGGACATTTTTTTATTCGAATCGTCTGTCGAAATCATCAAAAGTAAACAAAAGCAAAAATCTACAAAAGATGGCTTGTTGTTGGTTCTTGGCCTGTTTTGATTTGTTTTCTTGACAAATTCGACAAATTTGATTACCTCCGTACCTCTTTATCATTGAATATCCACTTGGTTTTGCAAGGTAAGTTTAGTTCACTAAAAGAGCACCCCTCCCGCCTGCGCGACCTGCAAAAACTTCTCATTTATTGACCTTATTTGATACTTAATAGTTACTTTTAAAAGTCAAGGAATTATGAAGATCCTTTCTGTCACCTTTCAAACTAATTTTTTTTCCATTTAACAGCAAAATAAACATTTAAAACCGAAGAACCACTGCTTAGATTGCTTATATGCGTGCCGCCCCGCCGCGTGGCAATTTGATCGACTTCAGATTCTAAGTCCGTGTTTCGGTTTCCGGTAATTTTTTGCTGTTCACTGCTAGGGTACACCATTTTAAAACGGCATTTTTTGCAGTCCTAGCTACCAAACCGAGAAAGTTTTCGTGGTTTCAAGCCAAACCATTCAAGGTCATTTTGACAAAATCATCGGTTTGAAGATGTGATTTATATAGCAAATTTTGGGCCAATTTTCGCTTGGGATAGAATAGAAGTTAAAGGTACGTGCACACAATATAGCAAAACTGCTTTGCTCATAAATTCGCTTCGCAAAAATTCAGAAGTGAGTTATTCTAACAAATTAGCTAAACAACTTATTCCAAAACTTCTTGAATTAAATCCACAATAAACTGTGTCGCCAAAAGAAGTTTTCGCAAGCATTAAAAACTAAGTAGCAATTGCAATTGTAAATTTCATCACAAACGAATTTAAAGCACAACTGCAATGTTGCTTACCTTTGATTAGTTCGATGGTGAAAATATATCTTTTATCATCCCCCGTTGGCTCGTTGACGACGGTGGCCGAAGAAGGAGCCTCGATGGCTGATTCACGTGTTTGGAGCGTTTCGTGAAGCTTCGGTACTGGACGTGGTGCTTCTTTACTCGCTTTGATCACTTGGTCAGGGACGTCTGTTCCCGTCACTGTGTTTTGTAACTGGATTTTGTCTTTCAAGAAGGAGTGCGATCGCGCTCTCTTCACTTTAATCACTTCATCTTGGAGTGCGTTTTTGTACAATTTCATAGCGTCTGCATTGGAGAGCGATGTAATGTCGGCACCGTTAACTTCGGTGATACGGTCAGCGGTTTGTAACTCTCCTACACGGTCGACGTAACTGCCTAACTCTACGTTGTGGACGACGAGACCGACTTCTTTACCGTTTGTCGTCGTGTAAGGTTGTACGTCGACAGTTTTGGAAGCACGTCGATCCATTTGGACGATTTCATTTTCCGAAGAGTGTTGAGAGACGGTTTCATCCTCGTCTTCGGCTGCCCTGTCAACATCTTGTGATGTAGTGTCCTGCAAGAGGGAGGGGAGAGACCGTATAGAACATTGTGTATTGTGTTCTTTTTTGAAATTCTGTTAGGAAATAACACGAGTGGCTACCAAAGTGATCACGCGAGGGACTAAGAACAGAACAAGCCCCACAGGCCTGGAGAGGGTCATGCTTGAAGAAAACAGCTACGAACTTGCTAAGTTTTCTAATGTTGAAAACAAAGAAGATTTACTCTTACGGTAAAATTACGCTATTCATATTGCTACTAATATTGGCGATTATTGATATATAAAAAGGAATAACGAGATATCCTTACATGAAAATATCCTCGATTACTAAACGGATCGTGTTGATCGATCCATGAATATAACATCGGGTGATTGGTCGATAGTGATTTTCGATTCAAATCGCGACTGAATGCTGGTCCTTTTTGTATCTTCCGAGAAAGTTCTGGACTGGATGTAGGTGAATTTGAGCTTGCGGAAGATCGAAAAGACGCGTATTTGTTTTGCTGACATTTTCGTTGGATGCCACGTGGAGGTCTGGACGAAGAATTGAAAGAGGTATGGGTGCTAGTTGGGTTTGAAGAGATGCCGTATGAATCTGCTGCCACGCCCGAGTCATTATCAGAGAAAGTGGGTGCTATGTAGGGCGTGAGATCACTATCGTTGGCGGTAGTAAATCGTGTTTGGGCGTTTCGTATGTTGTTGTTATCGATATCTGAAGGGTGAGTTTTTTCGTCAAGAACATCATCGTTTGGAGAGGTTTTCTTGTTGCTGTCATCATATACGGCGATCAACTGAACGGGGAAAAAGAGGAGAAGAATAGTGGTTATTTAGAGAGTCATTAGCCTTGTAATCCGGGTTTTTAGACAGTCTTTTAATCAAATTATTTAGGTAGCTCGGGTTTCTATGAACAAGGCAGAATAAGAGAAGTGATAAATAGAACCACGGTTGTGTTTTGACCGCCTTGGAGCGCTCCGTAATCGCTCTTTTTCTATTACACTCACGGAATGGGGTCCTAAGAAGGTTCAGTTGAGCAATAGTTAACTATTTCTATGCAGTTGCGAAACCGGTCATTTTGGTAGGCACTCGTTAGATCATTGTCATCTTGTCATCAAAAATATCTAAATTTGTATCTGGCCGTTTCACTCATTAGATAATAGTTTGACATTCCTTGAAGTTAGGATCCAATTGATATCTTAATTCAGAAGTCATACTCAGAAACGAGGAAGTTCCAAAAATTTTTAATTGTGGATTTTATAACATTTAATTTCAATTTTTTCTGTGGTTCTTTTCATGTTTGTTTGCGACTTTGGTGACGTAATTTAATTTTATACATGCTAAGTCTAGTGATCTTGGAAAATTGAGAACAGGGTTTGAACTATATTATCTCTTTATGAAGAATTATATTACAAAGTTATTAGAAACTTGATTAAGGAAATTTGTAAACTTTTCAGCAATGACTACACTGAAAGGGCGCAACTTGAGAAAAGTTTAATTTTTTCTTCGATTTTTTTGAAATGATGAAATTCTTCAAACAAAGTCAAGTGTTTAATAGTGTAAACAAGGTTTTATGTATCTCATCATCAGAATACACATATAGTGTAAACGATATCTTATTAATCAAAAAGAGGGTTTAAGAGAGAAATCACATAAAATGATATGGTGATGAAATTTTCAAAAGCTCTGCATTTAAAAGCCCGAAAGAGACCGCAATATGTGATTTTGATTTCAATGAAATTCTTGTAGAAATAGACAGGAGAGTAAAACCATATTGTGTTTAAAAATCATCGTTTTGAAAGGTCTGTAAGAATCACCGAGTCGGTGTTCTCACGCGAAAGAAGCTTTAATGATGCCTAGTTCATATCCTTGGATATGGAAAAAAGGGCTGGATTTAACTTTAACCTTTGAGAAAAATCTCCCTTTGAAGGATTGTATCTGAAAGAAAAGTTCAAAATAAGGAAGATTCCAAAATCAGTTTAACAAAGGCTAAGCTAGTGTCAAGATTTTTGAAGCTAGTATTTTACTTTATGCAGTGTACGATATGTTTTCTAAAATCAGCAGAATTTCCTTTTCTACTCAGAAACCATAAGACTGTTATGTTCCGCCAGCTGGAAATCTCGGCTTTTCTGTGATTTAAAGGACCCATTTTCCTCATAGGTGTCTAGAAACGTCAGGTGAAATTGTTTATATTGTTTCAAGAAAGTTGACAAATCAAAATATTGAAAAAGGAAGCATTGGTTGTTTTCAAGTAGTATGTTTTAGACGTGTTGACAAAGGCGCTAACATTTAAGTCACAAAGCATCATAAAGAAGCATGTTAAATGGAGACAGATCTATTTCAAATCTAAGACCGTAGAATTTTTTCACCCAAATTTTTTGTTTATCGGATTAGATTTAATTAAACATACACCCAGTGAAAGTTTTGTATGAAAACACTGTTTTGAAAACATAAACATGAGAAATAATTTAACCAAACAAAGCAAATCCATCTCACGTGGTCGCTCGGGCCTCCCTTTTCCAGAAGCCTACAATGTTATGACAATTTATATCATCAAAACTTTTTAAGTCAATATAATAACAATGCAAAGTCTGAAAAGAAGTCTCTCTTTGAGCGTCTAATCTTTATAATATGCGGGAGTTTTTTTTTGCACAAAAAACTTTTCAGCCTCAACGAGGCCTTTCTTTGCACGAAGTGAGTTATTATGTTTATACTGTAGCTTTATCCTTATTTGACACTCAAATTCTTCTTCGTCAAGAGTTGGCAGCCAGGAAAAGGCTATTGTAAAGAAATACGACAGAGCAAAGAATGAATACTTACGGAACCCCATTCATGGACGAATTGCACAGGTCTAATATGGTCCGTTGTGTCTGTCTCATTCTGTGCTATCTTCAACAGCAAATCATTATATAAAGTCTCTCGCATTTTCAAATTATCATTTAATAATATCAAGTCTCTAAATTGTGGAAAAGAAAGGTAAAGCCCATCTTCTTTCGTGGCCTCACTTCCATTGTGACCAGCCTCGATTTGAGTTTTATAAATCCAATCTTTGAAGGATTTTGGAAGTGTTTCGATTCTCTGTTGGAGGTTTTCATCGTGGAAACAATAGATAGTGACGTAAAAGTCACGACCTCTGATCACCTTTTTCACCATGAGAAATACCATTACAAGGTTTTACTCCCACAAAAATTCATCCCATAAAGAAACAATGCAGTTTTTAAAGGAAGGGTTTTGCACCAGGTAAATTGTTAACTCTCCTTCTCTTTCTCCAATGAAATATTGTAGGAAATAAAGTATTGAAAGTTTCTCTCTCTCCAGTGAGCTTTAAAGAATCTTTTCATAAGATTATATCGAGTTCAAACTTCAAAACTAAAAGAAGGTCCAAACCATAAGCCTCGTGTTTTTATTGAAAATCTCTTAATAAAAATATAGTAAAGTAAAACCTTAATCACAACAAAGTCATTTATAGACATCAACAACAACAAACATTGAAATCCATTAATCAAAACAGAACTCCTCAATGAACCAGCTAGTATCTTTATGATCTCTGGACTTTCACTTAATTTGGATATCACTATTAAATAAGCTCCACTTATAATGCTTAATGATAGTACAACAGCCATCTGCCTTACAACCTTTGCAAATTTATATTACTTTTTAATGCTTCAAAATTTGTTGTCCTTCAGTAAAGATTACAAATATCGTTAAAAACATCGCAAAATACTAAAAAGTCTTTATTAAAAAGTCTTTTTGAGAAAATTCATCAAATTTGTCGTTTTAATTTGAGCCTTTTTACGATGTGATTTCTTCAACGAAAAGTAATTCAACGCTTTGATCAACTTTTAGTTTTACATAAACCATTTTACAACAAGAGGAGAGCATTGATTGATATTTGTAAACAAAGAGGTATCAACCAACTTAAACATAAGAAAATAACGTCATCAGTCATCTTTCTTCTGCTTGACACTCCTTTCCATAGTATTATTATACCTTTTTATAAGAATTTTTTTTTATGTTTTCTTGTATTAAGTTTTTATATCTTTTATATCGAGTGATACTTTCGTATTTTTTAGCCTAGTTTCTAACTTTTTAGATCTCTGGCTTGATCTGAGCCTGGTATGCGATTTAGCTTTGAAAGCAACCATAGACGAAAAGATTTTTAATTTTAGAAAAATTTTTGTTCCTTTCTTCTTTTTACAAATATAAGAGTACTGTACATCTCAAAACTTGCTGAAAAATGTCACATAGAAAACCCTGGAAGTGAAAGCCCAGAAATCAAAGACAACCTAAATGGCAATATTGAACGTGTGCTTAGAGAAGATCCACTAAATGGTTCCATACGAATACCACACGAACTGCAAGCAAGTTTGTTATTAGATCATTCTCTTAAAACAACACACACTTCAATCTGAAGCACTCTTATGAATTTCCATCACAACTATGTATTTTTTTGCATTAACTCATCAGCTCAGATTACACCAATGTTGAATTACAAAAACATAAAGCATAAAAGGAATCAACTCCTCAATGGCGGTATCATACTAGTGTTGATAAAAAAAAGAACAGCCTCTCTAAAGAGTTATTAATCCGAAATTCGAGCAAATAACATTGATGTATGAACGATAAAATTGTTCAATAACGGTGTTTTTCGAACTGATTTTCTTATTGCTTGCTAAACAGAAACATACTAAAAAAAATTCTTTTTTTTTATTGATATTCCCTAAAACTCAAATACTTGTTTTATTGTATGTTGTTGACACAAAGAGTGTACGAACAAGTAAAAAGACATAAAAAATCTTAGTTTTAATAAAAAACACATACTTCATATAAATATGTGCCCATTTTGGATTGGAAATATAAGACCTCAAGCAGCGTCAGGATAAAGGAATAAATAGAGCTATAACAAGCCTTCGTAGAGGAAGCAAGCAACAAGAAAAGCTCAACGAAAACCAACATAATTCAAATTCTTGAGAATCTTAACTTAACAACAAGACAACATTCAAAACTCAATTTCTCATCACAAAACATATCATCACCATACACAGTCATCATCAAGCCTACATCATAACGAAAAATATTTTAATCGAATATCAATTTGACCAAAGAACCAGTTGGTACTCAGGACAGTTATCTGTAATAGTTCTCAATGTAATTAAAATCTTTCATGGAGAGAGAGAAAGAAGAAAATCTTTTTGAGAGTAGGCAATTATAAGCCCCAGAGAGATTACGAATGATTACTGTAACAGAAGCACTCATATTCATTTACAAAGACAGTTAGTTTTATAAGAATTTTATGAGACAACTTTTAATCTTATTTTATTGATACAAAAGAAGTTAAAAGAGATATGGCTGAAATTGCATACCAGATTAATGTTAAAACCTTTCGAATCCTAGAGCTAAGCTATGTATCTTACCGAGGCCAATCACATTTTTGACCAAGGTAAAATATATCATCGGGCTTAGAGTTTGATCTGGAATTATCAGCAATCAAACTCCAAAACGGAGTTTCTTGTTGAACACCAAAAGATGACTTTGGTAACAGGAATTTCGTCAAAATCATTTCATAACTCCACTAACAGCTTAAAGAGGTATTAAAAGTCTTACATTAAAAGCATTAATAAGTTTTTAAAATTCAAAAAAATGAAATAAACATAATAGATAACTGTTGATGGAGTTACGTAATTGAGTTGTATGCTCTCTCTGAGTCAGGTCATTCCAAAGATTAATATCTCTAAAATTATACGAATGGCCTCCAAGCCTAGGTTACTGTCTGAAAACATTGCTTTTCCTGTCCATGGATTACTCTCAGTAAGCAAGCTATGGAACAAGAAAAGTATCCAGAAAGATAAATTGCCAAAGTCCATTCGAATGAGCCTGATATTTAGACAATAGTACCTCGGTGTTCTTACTAAGCAAAAAGGAGAAGTGCTGTCACAATAGTTTTATCAGAATCTTGTGTTGGTTTTACAAATATTCCAAAGATATTGAAAAAAGATATTGTGAACCTTCCTTAATCAAGACAGACCATTCTCCTTCTTATTACACTTCCAAGAGAGTAGATCAAAAATATTGAATTTGTCAAAAAAAAATTCGAAATAAATCTCATTTCGCTCTATACTGTACGTATATAATCTTTGAGTCTGTACAATGAAAAATCTGGCCTTAAATCTCAGTCAGTTCAACATTCTTTTCAATGAAAAGGTTAATTCAGACTACTCACTCAACTTACAATCAAATTGTAAGTCTTAAAAAAACTCTTGTTTTTACAAATTGAAATTCATCAAATTTGAAGAAGGGGTTGGTTAAAATAAAAACGAATCAACCCGAAATCTTTCATATTATTTAACGAAAAGTAGTAGTTGAAAAGATATTCACGAGTGGAAAAGGACCAAATAAAGCGAAACATAAAAAGCTAACGGTTATAAGAATTTCATTGTCACAAGAAACAACCTAAAAAATTTATCTTAATCATTACCAACATAATACACAAACGAACTAAATAACCGCCAACCAATTTCGACATGTTATAATGATAAACAACTATCTAAACAAAACAAAGCCGGTGGGAATTGCGTTTCTTTAAGAAAATTCATCATTATTATTACCTCCAACCAATTAATAAGACAAACCAGCATTTTTCATGCTTTAATTGCTTAGTAATTGAATGATCCCACAAGAAAGAAGAGACGAGAATGTTTTTCTACATTCTACCATGCCTAACCAATACAATGCCTGAGCAATGACATTTCAAATAGTAGCAAACCGGCTACACAAATATCTATATCTGACCAGACTGGTAACAAATTTCCTTTAAAACCTTTAAACCTCTTGAAAGTAGCAGTTGGCAAAAACTTCAGACGCCGACGGTTTACAATTAACTTGAAGTTTGCTTTGGAACTTTTAAATAAATTTTAAATCCCAGTATAAGTTCGTTCTCATCGGAGAGATAAAATAGAATCCTATCATCCCTTAAATTCATGAATTTACCAATATCCAGCATACAGACCCAGACAAAAAGAAAATAAGTTATCACATCGCCTTGAAGAGAGAACCAGATGCATTTCAAAACAAAACAAAATAAGAGATAACCAAAGAGAAAATCACTGTAGTTCATAAAGAAGCGGTGATACTTTCCGCTGATTAACAGAATAATCATTTCTTCATATAAAAAGAACACGAAAAAACGTCATTCGGTTTTAAGTCAATAATACCGGAAAAAGAGATTTATTTATTGCACTATTCACTATAGTAACAGAGAACATGGCAAATTGGTTGGTGATTTGCTCTGCAAAGTTGAGTAGGCTTCAAAGCTAGCATTGAACAAAATTACACACGTACCAACAAAATGCGACTGAAGAAGACAAAATATGATGCGGGTATAAGGTCTCTACTCTCTACGTTGATTAGAAAGGTAACATTTTCTATCTATGAGAGAATTTTAATATGATTATACCGAGCCTACTCTATCAAATCCGATGACCAATGTCATTGAGTGAGGTGTGAAGGTCTAATTATCTACATGACCACGATGGAAACCTCCAGAATCGAGAAAAATTTTAGTATAAAATCTGATGCAATTAGGTCATAAATAATATACTAGTTTGTACAAATTCTAAGATTTTGAACAGACTTATAACAGTACACTGCTTTTTTCATCTAAAAATGGATGAAGAGAAACGATATCACCCTTAGCCAAAACAAAATCATTAAAAACAAAATTCAAATAAAAAAAAAAAGTTGTCACAACCTCTCGGCTGAGCGAATCAACTGATAGACGTTTTAATACCACTAGTTCCAACCCTAGACAGTGCGATTATTACAATTTCATACTTTCTATTCACTATTTTAATCAAAATACAAAATTAACTTCATATGAAAAGCTACTTGAGGTATTATAATAATACCTCACGTCCTCACAAAGATAAGAATAGTGACGAACTTTTTTTTTGCATATAGAAAGAGCCGGAAACCGAGAATTCAACCGTGCTAGTCAAGCTGGTCCTCGGAAAAAGAAACGCACTGTCATATTTTCCTTTCCTCTATTGTAATCCCAATTAACGTTATAAAAAAGTTTGAAAATAAAAAGAGGAAATTATAAAAAACGGCTAAAACACTGTGGCTCTCTCAGCCGGGAATCTTTGTTCGGTTTAGGTGATTCATATATAAATATACCTAAATCTGGGTGCCACCTTTACAAAAAAAATCGACCACTCTACAGGGTTCCTTGTATGTGCTTTAATGACAAAGCCATACTACATGGTTGATTTTAACATGAAGGTCAGGGGTTCAGTATATTTATAGTAGTGATACCCATAGAAATGGCAAATTGAATTAAGATAAGTCCATTAACCCAATTACGAAAGATGGTTTAGGCTTTCTTTTTACCAAACAAGAGAGAAAGGGAAGAAAGTAATCAACTAAGCTGTGTACAATCAAGGAATCATAGTCAACCAGACCAGACGGTTTTTACTTTTCACTAAGCATGCATATAGAGAAGGGCTTTGAAATCTCATTAATTGCAAAGAAGTAGATATAACGTATCTATGACGTCAAACAGGAGAATCTTAAGGATTCGCATATTCCTCAGACTGAAGACACAACTTTCTTTCCATACCTTGAAATTATCGAGGCGTTAAAATAGGTAAAAGTTACACCATACACAAACATGAGATTATTAAGTCTTACAGTAAAGCATGTAGAAATTTATAAATGTCAGTATCACATTACATGTGAAACTAAGCTAAACCAACTTCTTGAAGAATATCCGAAATAATACAAAGATTTTTACCCCTGCAAACAATCAGAAAACTATTGACTCGTTTAAATCTAAATCGATCAAGAAGGAAAGCCAAATACAAGCCAATTTTTATTTAACCTCGACCAGTTATAATCATAAACTATTCTTGATAAAACAATCTATCGTTACATAACATTATAAAACGAATTAATGTTGTCAAGTATTCAAAATTCTGTATACTCATTTTATCAAGTTATATGCAAGGAGCCTCATCAAACACCTTAAAAAAATGTCAGGAATTTAGAAGAAGTATCAACAGTGACTTTTTTGGGCTTATCCATCCAATGATACAGCATACACAACGACTCCTTGAATTGAAATGTTGTAGACGTGTTCACAGACATGTTTTGGCTTAATCCAGTGAGAACTGTCAAGAATACTGACAGAACAGGACACATGAAAACACAAGAACTAAAAAGTACAAGGACCAAAGAGAGACACTCTTCAATCTGAAAACCAAATAACATAAAATCAATACGAAGTAAAAAACACAGGATACAGTAGGTGAAAGAATACTAAAAAACTCTGTTGTAGTCCTTTAAACACAGGACCAACTAGCAAAAACTTGAAACTTGATCATAAAAGAGGGTGATTCACCAAAATGACAAATGCCATCTTTCATAGAATGTGATAATGATATTATCATCCAGGGAAAACAGGTGTAGATGAGAAACGAAAGATTCTTTCTATAACCCAATTGATCTGAACTGGACTAAGCTGAACTGAGAAGAGCCATCGAATTAATTGTTAAAAGAGACAAAATAGGACCTTGATGATGAGCGCTATATAGAAGGACCTCTGTCAAATTCCAATAAAAGACAACATCAACTACTATATAAAACAACAAGTTCATTAAAAGGTTAAGGTAACAACATTCTCAAGCACCATTCTTTTCATGAATTTCATGAATATCATCAAGGGAGAAGAGTATATTGTTGTTCCTGCCTCACTCCACCCTGGTTCTCTTTACAGCGTTGAAAAGGTTTAGAATTTTATTAAAAGTCCACCAGAAGGAGGGCTTCAAAATGACCAAAATAGACAGCCATTCTCCATCGGAGAGCACTGATCACAAAGCACCAAAACACGTATTGAAAGTAACATCTTAAGATGCGCATCCTGTCCTTCTAAAGGAATCTTGCGTCAAAAGTACTTAAAACACTTGTTTGTGTTTCAAAGTTTTGGCTTTTTGTCTTTAAACACGAATGTATAGTATGCTAGCTAATAAATTATATAAAGTTGAATGACCGTTATGTCAATTTACTGCGTATTTTGACTTGATGTATAATATGCCTGAGGTACTCGTATCCCTTCTTAATGAGATAACTCTTAATAAACTCGATAACTTCCTGATTCGAATTTTAGTAAAACCCAATATCCTTTAATAGCGAGAAACAAGGATCGGGATTAAAAATGGCCTTCGGCATTTTGCCATTTTCATTCTTTTGTAAATCTAAAAGGAAACCTGAAATAGGATCGGGTTTAAGATTAGATAAAAATATAATTAGTTAAAACCCAGCTTCATGAGAAAAATACTTGGCAAATTTGACAGGTTGCAGGAGGGGTGCTAGAGAACGTCATCGAGTACCTTGTGGTACCGAAGAATAACCACAAAACTCTCTCCTCTCATAGCAAGTGTTGCTTGTCAAAAAGGTTTCAAGATTCGAATCCATTGTTTTTTTAAAGTGGCAATCTGGATAGATCTAGAAGTTGTGCATTTTAGCACAGTTATACAAACCTTAAAATACGTGCATCTCAACAAATTACTCTGTACTTGTGTTATGTTACGGATAACGTAGCGTACGGTAATGAAAATTTACGGACATGAAAAAGTAAATATTGGTACCGAGGATCCTAGTTTACCAAGTAAAAAGTGAGTTAGCAGGCCGAGAAGACCAAAATGTCAATCAGCTTTACATCTTCCAAACGTCTTAAACAATGCCAAGTATAAAGATCGATTACCCCACTTTTTATTGATGTCGATTTAACTTTTTTACGTAACAATGTTCTAAATAGATTAAACTAATCGTCCCGTAAAATCAAAACTAATCAATCGAAAATCAAGTTATTCACATTTATTAAACACAAGAAATTGATTCCAATAAAAATAGGAATTTCTATACAGACATTCTCTCACGAAGCAAGAGCACAAGACGTCCGTAGAACGTTCTAAAGACATTCACATGGATTTTTTATTGCTCAAGTTTTTAATCTTGTTACCGATTGAGCAACCACTCATCCGTCCAAA
Source organism: Clytia hemisphaerica (assembly GCF_902728285.1). Taxonomy (NCBI): domain Eukaryota; kingdom Metazoa; phylum Cnidaria; class Hydrozoa; order Leptothecata; family Clytiidae; genus Clytia; species Clytia hemisphaerica. Next base: position 1,787,169 of record NW_027103900.1, read on the forward strand.
AAGATCAACCTGGCATATTTGACAGCGCGTGGCAAAGCGTGCTATTACTGGTATAATCGACCACAAGTTAATCAAGTACAATGGAATCTGTCTAAAGCGGCCACGGTATAAGGCGGACACTTCTCTTTGGAACGGAATGCTATTAGGTCAAATTCTCATAAAAATTCTCTATAAGACGGACACTTTATAAAAAGGACAATTTTTTGGAACCAATGTTGCCCTCTTTATATAGATTCCACTGTACAACGATTCAGAACTGTTCATAAATTTTACTTCGAGTGAAGAGTGGCCTTCTTAGGGGTGTAGCAATATTTTGTTGCGAAGTAATTATCTTCTATTGAAGTTATGAATAGATAATTACTTTCCTATTATAATCTGCTCTCCTACACAAATTTTCTGACATCCCTGAGAATGCTACTGGGTAAAAATTGAATACTAGATATTCTCGAAGTTTTTAAAAAGCTCAAAGATACTACCAAACAGATCAAGTGCATCAAACACCCATAAAGTTGTAAAGTTCTTGAATTGAACTCTTTGATTCATGTAAAACGAACCAGCGAACGAAAACCAAAAACAAAGCCACTAGGTCGATGTACAATAAAAATAACAAATAATTAATAGGATTCTTGATTTGGCTGAGAAACTTAAATCTTAACACAACACCAGCAACTTTCTTCAGGTTGTAAATAAATTTTCAAAAGACCTCGACAAACTGAAATAATACTCTATTGTAATGAAATTTTAGTCGACCAATTAAATTCGCTCTTGCAAATTACTTTAAGATATAATTTGAATTACATTTTTTTGTAAGAACATTCGAAATTTCTGAAGCTTTCGATGTTCTTAACATGTTCTTATATATAAGAACTGAACAAAAATACTCATTAATGAGTATTTTTGTTCATTTTCATTAGAAATTGGGTATTTTGGAGTCCACAAAGCCTTAAAATGTTCTTAACTTGTTCTTAATATTTTGGCCAACGAGCCTTATGTTCTTATACAGTTTGTTCTTATAAAAGACGAGTATTTGAACCAGCAATCAAACAACCAGGTGGTGGTCATTGAGCACCGACCACAGGTTGGTAGCCATAAATCATCTCGCAAATTATGAACAGGGACAAACATTAATTGTTAGACATCCAATAAGTCATTGACAATGTCATTATAATAATAATGTTGTTCAACCGAGCGTTCGTAAGAAGCGTGTCGTTAAGGCCTGTTTCCATCGATCGCGCGAGCGTGCACGCTAGGCCAAAATTCTTAAAATAGATTTGGCCGCACACTCCGCGCGATCAATGTTTGATTTCCATCAAAAACATACACAATCTGTATGTTTACATTTTTTTGTTTACTCAGCAGTTTTTCTCTTTCTTGATTGGTTGAAAAATTATCAATTGAGATGTGCGCTCCTGTACGCTCAAAAAAGTTGAAAATTTTCAGCGTAGAAAAGAGCACAAAAGCGTACAAGAGCGTATACTTTTTGTGTACGAGAAAATTTAATTCGTGACGTCAATAGGCTATTTTAGGAAATTTCGCCCTAGCGTGCACGCTCGCGCGATCGATGGAAACAAGCCTTTAGTCTCCAAATGGAAGTGAGAAAGAAACAAAAAAAAAGAGTCATTCGTGCATTTTTTTTCGCAGACTTTTTCTACGAACATAGGATGGGGGATAATTCGAGGCGGGAACCCTTTTGCACTGAGATTCTTCTCGGAGTTTGTGGAACCTTTTAGTGAAATAATAGATAACAACAAATTAACAAAAAACTTCGCAACCTTTCCGATGAGTTGACTCGGAGTAAGAGACCCGATTAAGACAACACAAAAAAAAACAAGTAATTACACAAGAGAAGCGAGGTAGTAAGCAAAGCAAGCTATAGCTGCGCACGTATTTTTTCCTACTCGAATACATTTGCAGAAAAAGGAAAATAATAATAACTCCTGGATTGGAAAAAGGAACAGGAAGCTGGAGCGGCATAAAGGTCAAGCGACATAGCAAAAGTCGAATGTTTGATTCGCAATGCATAGACTTCGTAAAGACACAAAACACTGTCACACGACAACAAACGAAAAAAACCAATAACATAATATTCAAGCTTAAAAAAAACTAAATAGAAAAATCAATCTGCAATCCACTAAGAATTCAGTAACGAGCGAAAAAAACATTTCATTAATATTTCTTGAAAATGAAATGTTTACAAATTTTAGCAAAAAAGTTGAGGTGGAAGAAGGGTGGAGCATGACATCTCGAGGTATCTCAGCGGGAATCAGCGACGAAAAAATAAAACAAGAAAATGTTAGGGAAATGACATCATAATTATGTTATTACATATAATTAGTAAAGCGTAAAAAAGGTAATTAATTTTTGTACGTCTGCGATTGTTTCTATAAACTATAGCTTGAGAAAGTAATTAAAGAGGAGAGACGTTATACAAGAATGAAGAGAATTTCAAAAATGAAGGTTATTCATGTTTTTCGGACGTTGTAGGAGACAAGATATGGAATTGGAACGTGCTAGCTCTCGAGATAACCATGCAGTAGTATGGTTAAACATATTGATTCTGCACATGGACTAATCAGATTTTAGAGCTGAAAATTATTTTTTTCTTTAAAAGACGTACACGTTTTTTTATAAGAACAAGCCATATAAGAACATAAGGCTTCGATGCCCAAAATGTTAAGAACAAGTCAAGAAAATTTTAAGGCTTTGTAGACTCTAGAACGCCGACTTTTTAAGGAAAATGGTCAAAAGTACTAAAAAATTGGCAAAAATAAGAATATGTGAGAAGAGAGAAGCGAGAGAAGCTGACCCTCCGATATCATCGGACCGGGCCCTATCCCGGGACAGTTTCCTACCCCTAGATAGGGAAATCACAGCGCTTACCAGACATTGTACTCTGTGCTCGCGACACATCAGAGCCGTGCTGTATCGATGATGATTCTCGAACAGTACGGGAGAACCTTGCGTTCTCGCAGGTACTGAACATATGAGTACAATCACCACACCACATTCAATGTCCAGCATATCTCCCCATACTCTTGTATCAGAGTAATGGTACCCTATTCCCCTCACATGGCATGGGTTGACCCGGGCCAAGGTACATTCACTTGCCAAGTGAATCGCAGCACCGAGTGGGAATCGAACCCTGACCTCCAGCACGGAAGTCAAGAACGATGACCACTACGCTACTGCGCCTTTAATAATTTGAACATTTTTAGGCTTAAAATTCAAAAAGTCAAAAAAATCCCAAGGCTTCAAATATTTTGGATGTTCTTATAAAAAAACGTGTATTTTGTCCAATTATGAGCATAAGGTTCAACAATTCTCAATCCAAACTTTCCAGTCCGTATTGTAACGTATTTGACTGCATCAATCAGAATTAAAGAATTTCCTATTAAATCGTTAATAAGCTGCAAAGAAAAGCCTAAATGATCTCATGACAGCTCATTCCAACTTAAAGAAAACAGATACCATTAATCTAAGTGATTGCATTGTGAAATTAGCCATCAAAACTATTTTTAATTAAATAAGCTCGTTACACAGAATTTATATCCCCTGAACTTTCCTGAAATATATTGCATTTTAAAATGAAATTTATTGGAAAGAAGGTTTCTAAGTCATCATTCTATTATTAAAATTAAGAGAACCAGAGCTGAAATTAAGAATTTCAGCCAAAAAACATGTTAATGCCTAATAAGTTTTTTATAAATCAAGTACTTTTCTTTGAAGGTCACTTCATCAGCCTTGTTGTCAATGTTGACATAACAACTGGTCCAACTATAGATCAGAAACAGATATTTCAAAAAAGCACTTACTTTTTTTGACTTTCGTTTTTTCAATGACTTGCGAATCACATGCATCATCGTTTAAAATGCCAAAACTATCTTTATAAAACAGCAAAAACATGCTTTCTGAAATTTTGTGCTCTGCCTAATTCCATTGAAATTGCTGTTATAATTATCACCATAATGTGTTCTTAATTTTATCTTGCATGCATATTATCTGTACTAATGAAAATTTCAAATTGTAAGGTGCTTGACTTGAAGTAGTTTAAAAATAAACCCTGATGAGATATATAGCGCTGCAACATCGTAACTTTTGGTAGTGTTCAAAAATTTTGATAATATCATTCTCCCTAGAGTTTTATGGGGTGATATCACAGTATATATAAATTTTTCAATTAAAAACTTGCGGTATTCTAAAAATGCCTTCATGCAAAAGACTTTTTTGTTTATATTTTATTGCAGTATTATAATCATAAGACCTCATGATAAAAAGAAACGTTGCTGATAATTGTATCAGTCGAAAATTCTTTAGTAGAGAGAAATTTATCATTTTTGCTGATTTTTAACTTAGGAAGTAGATAAGCATCCACAGTTATTAAAAGTGTATTTAAAGTCTGGTTTGAATATATTTGAGGACACAGCTAACATAGGTAAATAAAAAAATGTAAATTTCTATTTTTAAGTTTGAAAACTTTCTTTCTTTGAGTTTTGAAGCATCACTGAGCTGGGCATCAAATTATTTCTGTGAGGATTTTTGTTGAATTTCGTATTAAAATGAAACTTTTTAATAATTAAAAATAGGTCTTTTTGAATAAATTTTTTAAAAATTTGCCAAAAAGGCAATCTAATTGAATGAAAGGTATCTAAAAAATGTGATATAAACCAATATCCGATGAAATATTGTCAGTGTCACTTTATATCTTGTAAATTAATTAATAGATGTATCATTAAGAACTTTTCTAATCATTGAATTGAATAATAATGACGTTGTATATGTTTGAAAAAGAGTAAAATGACACTATACATCAAAATCTATATTCAAGCGCATTCAGGACTTAGCATTAAGCTGTTTTCCTAAATAAGGACCTCCTTTTACATTGAAGGTGTAAGTGAAATATCTCCCATCCTTATAAGTGAGAAACACTCTAAAGGCAAGAAAATCTCTTGTCAAAATATTGAGTTTTCGCATCAAACAAAATGTTTTCTCATGTCAACCAAGCTTGCATAAAAGAGCTGTCTACATAATGTTTATATTTAGATAAAAAGGAAATAAAAACTATTTTTACTTTTAAAGTGTAAAGTTTATAACAAACTTTGGATATAACTTTTCCTTGGATTGAAGAAAAAATATTTAGATTTTTTCATCAACACATAGTCAACATAGTCTTAAGCCAAATGTACTTAATAAAAAAGAAACTGCATGTTATAGTTTCATAGTGGAATAAAGTTATCAAATTCAAATCCGCCAATCATCCTCAAATTTGAAAAATCTTTTACACCTTTAGTAATTAACCTCAACATCCCAAAATTATGGAAATAATACATTTTGATAATAGATGACTTACTGTATCTTTGTCATCACAAACATCTGAGACCTGATCGTCGATATCTAAAATAGCTTGTTCTTCTGTTTGTAGACATTGCACATTGATGTCATTTATATTGTCCTGAAAAGTGAAGTTTATTAAAGATCATGAAAATAATATCAGTTATATAAAAAATCCAAGGATCTCTCCAAAATATTATGAATAAAATAATTTTCTTGTCAAAAACTAATGTTGCTAACTGGCAAGACTGCATAGAATTTCTAAAATTTGACTTCTCTAAAATAAAAGTTTGGATAAAATGAAACTTTGTTGTCTCTTACTTTAATCATCATTTATAACACTTTGTTACCGTCGACTCTGAACTAGATTTTTCAGATAAGCAATTCATAAAGCAATCTATAGAAAACTGTAGTAATACATTACCTGAAACATCTAGATTTCAATCTTTACTGCTTTAAAAGAACTGATCACCGATTTATAGCCTGTTTATTACTGGAAACTGAAAATTCATATAGCTAGTATCACATCTTTTGATCCTAAAAAGTAGTGAAAAGGTGAAATTAACAAATTTGAATCGTCCTTTTGGTGTCATGAAACCATCCACATATTGTCTTAAAAACAATAGTAATGACCAAAAAATACATTCTACTTTAAAATATCATTTATAGTTCCTAGGTTAGAATGCAAACAAAACCCAAATTTCAGGCATCCAAAATTAAAAACTTCAGCATCACAAAAGCAATTGAAAGCATTATTAGTATAAAGGTATAAATTTTTTCTCATCATTTTGATGTTGGTGCCAGAGGACATTTTAACTTGATATCAGCGTATCATCACTTAGGTAAGAATCTAATTCCTGGACTAAGGTAAGATTCCACTGCAAAAGTGATAAAAGACAAAGCTCTGGGTGGTTAAAAAAAAGCTAGAATGTTAGCCAGTTAGCCATATTTGGCACAAGCTATACATGCCATACACAAAACCTTTTACAACAGACTTTTTGCTAGTCAGGATGTCATGTTGAATATTTTGATTTCACATTTTCATGAATTTTAGCTATTTACGCAAAACTTGCAAAATCGCAAGAGTTTGAAATTGTTCGAAATCAGATTTTCAGCATCAAAATATACATTGTAGATATGCTATAAAAATAGATTGTTTGAAATGCGAAGAAAAACAAATTCAGAATTAATTTAGAATTCAGAAAGCTTTATGGCTTGCGAAATTTTATGTTGCAAAAATCAATCTGATTAAAAGTAATTAAAAACAACAACGGATTTATCGCAATTTATGCTCTTTTTTTTATTTTTAGCATGATATCACGTCTAGCAAAAAGTCTATGGACGCTATTGCTGGAAGTGTGGAATCTTACCCAAAACAATGGTATACGTTGTTGTTGGCTAATAGTCACACTAGGAAATCAATCTTTCAGTAAAAATAACATCAGTCATCTACAGAATGTATTCGCAACAACAATAATTGGATGAGAGTTACCTCAATCAAGTTCCTAAGATAATCAAATTTAAATTGAAAACTTGAAACAAAATGAAACGTGCAGCACCCAATCAAAATGTCATTTAATTCCAGAGACATTGATTTTTGTTTGTTAGACCTTGATTACATGTAAATGGGTCAGTGTTTGAGGTCCAGCTATATTCACGGGAAATAGCCTAGCCAGCGATGTGTGGATCTAGGAGGATGTCTTCTCCCTTGCAGATCTTTTTCTTGAAAAGTTGTCCTTCAAATTAGCTTTCAAGGTTTGCTTGGGTCAAATTTTTTCATCTATGGCTCAAAATTTAGGTAATTTCTCTTAGTGTTTGAAAATTTTAACTTCATTAAAAAGCGCAGTTTATTTTTTCATAAATAACTTAAGAAGTTTTGCGCCACATTCTTTGGGTTCCTATAAACTATAATGCGCTTTTGCAGCATTAAATCTTTGATAAGCATTTCAGCAGGACCCTAGTGTGACTAACTGTATGGTGATATTGGAGTACTAGACAAATATTCCTAAGCTGTTACAATATAAACCCTGCCAACATATCAAGCTGACAAAATTGTTCGGTGTTACATTATATACACAAATTTTTTACATTCTTTAGCTTTTTATTCGCGCTTAGTAATAGGACGCACTAGAAACTGACTTACAGCCAGTCTGGTGGTTTGGATTATATGGTGCTGAGTAGAAAGCTTTTCATTTGACACAGAATATCTTGTGTCTGGTGCTGGCAGAATATTATTGCTTTTAATGGAACTTTTATCAAAATGGGATTTTTATCAAAATTGTTTTTTTTCCAAGTTTAGAACTCTTTATTGTTAGTTGGTCTAACAGCATCAACATCTACTGTAATTCTGACACCCTTCTTATAGATAGCTAGATTTAAAAGGTAAATCAGAATCACTGATTGAAAAAAGTTAGCTATGGCGCGCCAAAGCGGAAATAAATACTTTCATTTTGCGACACTATCTTTCATTTCGCGAAACTATCTTTCATTACGCGACACTATCTTTCATTTCGCGACACTATCTTTCATTTCGCGAAACTATCTTTCATTTCGCGACACTATCTTTCATTTCGCGACACTATCTTTTATTTCGCGACACTATATTTCATTTCGCGACACTATCTTTCATCTCGCAACACTATCTTTTATTTCACAACACATTTCGCGGCACTAGCTTTATTAAAATGACACTTTCTTTTTTAAAACGATACTATCTTTTTTTAAATATAATATCTTTCCAAAAAAACATTATCTTAATTGAAACGATACTATCTTTTTTACGGAATACTATCTTTTTTTATGGAAGCCGAGAAGTGCCATCGACAAAAAAATATTTCATTTTAGAAAAAAAGTGACTACGTGTATGCACGCACGGAATCGGGCAAAAATAAAATGTTTTTCCTAAAATTAATTTTTTTTCTAAAACTAAATTTTTCTCTAAATTTAATTTTTTTTACTAAAATGAAATATTTTTTTGTCGATGGCACTTCTCGACTTCCACGATAAAGATAGTATCCTGTAAAAAAGATAGTATCGTTTCAATTAAGATAATATTTTTTTGGGAAAATAGTGTCGCAAAATGAAAGATAGTGTCGTAATAAAATGAAAAGTAGTTTCGCGATATGAAAGATAGTGTCACAAAATGAAAGATAGTGTTGCAAAATGAAAGATAGTGTCGCTAAATGAAAGATAGTGTTGCGAAATGGAAGATAGTGTCGCGAAATGGAAGATAGTATTTATTTCCGCTTTGGCGCGCCATAGTTAGCAACCAGTACAGTAGCAGTAACCTGATAACAGCGGTCCTTACAATTTTGAGATAGCATACTCTTCAGATTGTTACCGTGAGAATGGGTAACTTGCATCAGTGGAGGCTGACATGCATAGCTCTCAAATGAAAGACCTGGCTGGTCATTAACAGTCAGTACCTTTAGCCAAATTAGGAACATTTTTCTTACTTTTACTAGTATTCCTAATTAGGAATCTTATTCCTAATTAGGAAGAAAAAAATTCCTAATTAGGAATATGAAGCAAATACCTAGATTTTCTTCAAAAATAGAAAAAATTGCACATTAAAAAGTACTTCATAAGATTCTTACCATTCCATTTAGGTGGGAAAGAAAGATTACTTAATATTTTTTCATTTATTTATTTTTTGTTCCATTAGGCAATCAGGGGGGGGGGGTCGATAGTAAAATCTCAGACATATATGAGTAGTAAAAGGATTTTTACGAATTTTTACATACCACCACCCAGACTCTTGGAAGAGGTTTTTTACTACCCGGGTAGTAAAAGTTTTTGGAACAATTTGTTATGGAGACCACCTATTTTTTGGTTGCTTTTCGGACTTATTTTCCAAAAAAGCTAAAAAATGATTATTTCTGTGACACATTTTTCACTTAGTGCAAAATCTAATGTTTTGCCCTAGAATTAAAATCTTTTTTATATTATTAAAAAAAAAATTCGAGAATTTTTTGTTTGCAGCAAACAACTTTGCAACAAATAATTTTTTCAAATTATAAAAATTTTCAGATTTTTTCAGAAAAGTCATCCAAAAAATTAAAAGAATTACAAAAATAGTTAAAATTTGCTAATTTAACAGTTTTAACTACCCAGGTAGTAAAAATATTTCAAAATTTAACACATAGATACCACCCATTTTAGTATTTAAAATTTTTTTTCGATCTTTCGTCACACCACCACCGTAGTAAACGTCATTATTTCTGAGATTTTACTACCGACCCCCCCCCCCTAGCGAAAATAACTTGTAAAAAGTTCATGCTAATAAAGAAATAGAAATAGAGAAAGATTGAGCTCTTGACTTGCTCGGGGGACCAAGCTATAATTCCTACAAAAAACTTCACTTCTCCTCTGGTAAATTGACATCTTATTTATAAAACATGGGAAACTCACTTTCTGTTTTTCTTCGTGATAATAAAAACGGCAGTGATAATAAAAACGACAGTTCGTTTAATTCCTAATTGGAATTATTTTTTTGGGGCGTTAATAAATCCACCATCCGCGAATGAAATTTTTCAATTTTTTGCACAGTTATCATATTTGGTATACCGAATCTATTGGTCATACTTGGAATTTGCGAATGTAGCAATAGGATTCCTAATTAGGAATCCTGGTAAAAGTAAGAAAAATGTTCCTAATTTGGCTAAAGGTACTGACTGATCAAAATACAACTACGTAGCTCCGCTCGCAGCTCTACTGTACCATTTTTGTTTAGATTTTTAAATTTTGTATTTAATGACCAGCCAGGTCTTTCATTTGAGAGCTATGCATGTTAGCCTCCACTTGATGCAAGTTACCCAATCTCACGGTATGTTTTCACCCATTTCTTTAGAGCTTCAGCGTGGTGGGTAGAAAACAACCACAATCTGATCTCAGGTTAGTAATTGAACCGCCAGCTGAACCGGCGATTCCAACCTTCCTAAATCCTAATAATTATTCCCAGCTTCTAAAAACGCTAAAGAAGAGTGTCAAAATTAGACGAGTGATGTTGATATTAGACCAACTTACCGTACTTTTATACAAAATAAAGATAAGGTTTTTTGTTACCTTAAAGCTTGCTTTGCAATATCGATTGACAGCTCTTTTGATTAGCTCTGAAACCAGAAGTTCACCATTTCCACATGGAACAATAACTTTGGTAGTATCAAAACAAACAGTAACTTTCATCTTCCATGTGTTCCAGTGTGGTGATATCTAACATTTGTGGCTGATAAAATAATTCTTCTATTCTTAAAGTTTAAACCCTTTAACAAATCAGCCATCAGCCATGATTACTCCTTTTTCTTTCTAAAAAAAAAAATTCTTGTGATTATTCAACAAAAATTTTTTTTTTTATATCTTTATAATCTTGTGACAAATTGGCAAATGAAAGCAATCTTTTCTTTTCACGTATATATAATAAAATATGACGTCTTACACTATGAATCCAACCCAAGATACAAGCACTTGCAAATGATAAGTTTCAAAAACAAGGAATTTCTAGGATTGTTGTTGTTGACTCAGCGAGCGAAATGTTTACACTTTTTGTTTTCTTTTTCAAACTTCAACATTCCTTTTTCACGGCACCCGGCACGAAGGAGAACTTCCAAACAAATGCACAACATCTCATGCCGAGCTCCCCTTTCGATATTTTTCATAAATTCTTTTTCGCAAAGTTGGCGACCCGCAGTGAGCCGACTCAAAAGAAAATCGCTTTCAAAATAACATGAATTTCTATACCGCTCTAAAAGGATTACCTCGTCAAAATAGCGATTAATCTCCTCATTTAAAATGTAGAGAGTACTCAACTCTAGATGGTATTCCCTCTGTGAGAAACTGTACTTTGAAAGTGGTCTGATGTAAAAACACGGAATATGAGACAAGGGATTCTCACACAGCTAATAAAACTTGGGGTTTAAGTTGGGCTATCTATCTCATAGTATTTCAATCGACTCATTTCCAAGTAGTCAATAACGCTGCACGTATGCAGTCTTAAGGATTTAAAACATGTTCTGTCTATCGAAAGTATTCTTGGACTAGCGAAAATCCAAAAAATATTCATCGAAACCTCCTTGTGCTGTGTAGTTTACGTATTCTAATGTAATGGGATGTTCTGGAGTTTTTATAAGATACTTCACTAATTGGTCATTAAAAGTAATAGAGATGACTTATTCTTTAGAGAAAGTAACAAAATTTTTATATTACAGGTTAACAACCTACAAAATCAAAAAAGAGCTTGTAAAAACTCCAGCTTGTCCCAATGTAATGACAAATGATCGAGTTATCGATATGGTATGAGTTATGAGGAGATTAAGCGTTACATTTAAACTTTCGGAATGCGATTGTTAATTAATTTACACGCATTTCATCGTCACGATAAGTGCATCAGATTAAAACGAAATAGAAAACAAAATTGTTTTGTCGTTCACTTGACCAGTTAATTCGTGCACGGGAAAATTTGATTTCAAAAAATATCCTTCGTTTCATGTACTTTTGACAATATGCCTACGAAAATGATTGTATCACGTCCATCAGTAAAATCAAAATTAATGTTCTTGAATACGAGTTTGTCCTTCCATGGAAACTCCAATTTCAACAATGAACCTTTCCCTTAACTTATTTTAGAAAGTCTGAGGTAATACCCCGGGTTAGGTAATACTGGGAAGATTAAATAATAATAATAATCATTGGCCTTCCAAGTTATTCTTATATTGCATAAAACAGTCAAATGGACAAGAAATTAATTTGGAAAGTAAAAAAAAACTTGTTTTTCTTTTCCGCAGTAAATCAGTAGAAACTTCCTAAACGTTCCATGTTATATCGTTGTAAAAATGTATATTCTAAAAATTTAAATAAATATCGACGTAACGCTAATAATACACTAGCAAAAAACGAAAGAACTTATCATTTGCTGCCAAGGGAGACATAGTCTCGTGTAATTTTGCACTGAATTTGACAAAGTATTGTCGTAAGAAAAGCGTTGAAGGGCTTACAAACTGCCGCAATGAGTTTAAAAAAAATCAAGGTGCAGCAATGGATCACACTAAAAAGTAGCTTGGCAGTACGGGTAAACTGATCGCTTAGTCCAACACATTTTCACTGTGGTCTAATCAGTTAAGAGGCACTGTATTCTCATACATTCTCTATTTTAAGCAATATCTTCAAGTGCCCTGTCACTGTAAAGTATTTTTAATTTGGCTCCACGCCAAATGGTTCCAAACTATTTTCAAACATTTCAAGATTAAAATTTTGCGTCCCAATGTTCCAGCAATCCAATAATATCTCCTTTGAAATTTAAGGTCTGTCTGTTTGTGAGCGAAGTGGATGACATTTTATACAGATTGAAATCTGATGATGCTAAAAGTTCATTCGGTTTAAATGGCTATTACGTTCCACTTCTGATTCCCAGGGCTTGTTCAAGCTCCGCTTTCTTTAATTGGACCTGAAAAAGAAGACGAAATTTTAATAAAACAGTGAAATGAGATTTTGAAATAATTTAACCGTATAAAGAGTTCTATATATCGTATACTTGCCTGAGAAATTAATGGGGTCGGACAGATTTCCAAATGACCAAAAAACGCTGGGAAGATTCCCTTGTCAGCGTTTCAGGTCATGAAAAACTGTTAAGTTTGCTTTATGTTGCTAGTCATGGGTTGATGTGTATTTATCGAAAAACAAACAACCTTTATTATTTGCTCTTTCAATTAACTGAAGAGTTTTTTGGAAGATTTGTTTGTTTTTGCAATATACAGTATTAGCCTTGTTGAAGAAGTGAGAAAATATCAGTTACTTGGCCAATGAAGTAGCTCGTCCAAAAGATAAAATCATTATTACGGTGAATGAAGTGAGAGAATATTAATAACTTTGTCAATGAATTAGCTTGTCCAAAAGATAGAATCATTATTACCTGTCGATAGAAATATCTGTGAACAGCTTCTTCAGTCCATGTTTGATTATAAAAGTCAGATACACGTTCTTCTTCTTGGTTTCCATTCGCGTCCGTCATCGTCTGAAGTAAATGGAGAAAAAAACTTCCTTTCAGATATAATTGTGATAAGTAGTTGCTTGGTTTGGGTAGCGAATCGAAGAAGGTCAGGGGTGGGAGGACTAGCTATTGAATCTAAAAGTACACTAGAGTGTCCAAAACTCAAACCTCTATAATCGAATGTCTCCTTAATTCGAACAAGTTTTCTTATCCCTTCAGCTAACAATACTTTATAGCTCCACAACCCTTAAAAGTTTTCCCGCACAGTTCGAGTTATTGAGATTACACTGTACAATGAAGAACAGGCCCAAAGGACTAGTAAAGGACTCCTAGAAGGGAATATTCATTCTTTCCCAGGCAAGAAAAAACATTTTCTGAATCTTGCAGTGAATGATACTCAGCTCAGCATTTGTGTAAAAACCACGATGGATGCACAGCTTCATGAAAGAAGACTCAAATCCTACACACTTTTCTTTTCAGCCCGAAGGAATCTCATACTATTTTGGTCTTGACAAAATACCGCTCAACATTTTCTGATGAAGGGAAGTCGAAATCGCGCAACAACAAAAACATGAGTAATAGAAAATAAGCAGGCAAACTTCCAATTGTTGGTACTTCATTACCATGTACGAAAAGCCACAAAGTATTCACAGGGTTAAGAGGAAGATTGAACCACCCCTCATTGAAAGTACTTCTGACGGATCAAAACATCAGAATAACTATGGAGCAAATAAACAGATTTTGCACCACACCCTTTAACCCTTAAAGTCTTACAGTCACGAGAGCCACAATATATGTCATCAATCCAACAAACATGAAATTTGTTATCGGAAAGGTATTTCAGAAACATTCAAGATTAGGCTTCTGCTCATCCACCTCTAGCGAAAAGAATTCCTTCTATAGGAAGTAGATCTATAGAGGTCCGCGATTCAGACTACATAAGGGTCGGAGGGTACTGTGTTAATTTTATACCCTCACAATGAATTAGGACTCTAATTGGAGGAGACCAAACTGAAACTACCGTTAATTTTTCAGAGGATACAATTCTTGAAATGACGTGATCGGAAATTTACTTTCAAAAGATGGATGATTCTTCTATTTTCCTAGTCTTTATGCATTAGCCTCCTATTTAAAGGAAATTCACCCTTGATACGAGGTCCGAGAGTAAGTTTCAGATGGTTTGATGAACACAAAATTGAAAAATAACGTGTTTTAATTTTCATATTTTTCATATCGTTATCTTTTGGGGGCATGTGTTGACACAAAAGATTCGGCACTTTTTGATCAGGATAAAAAATACTAGTCATCGTCCACAAAAGGCGACATAAACAAATATAAAAACAGAAAATTATCGCATTTTGGTCATCGGATAAACAAACATTCCTCTCGCCCTTAGGCGTCTCAAATTTCCGTATAAAATTCTTGATAAGAACAACATTTGTCACGCTCAACTAAAAATCGATTCATTGCAAAAAAAACTGTTAAAAACCTTTACTTCTTGCTTCGTCTGAAATGATATCTAAAATCTGGTCAATTTAAAGCTATTCATTTATCAACTCTCCCAGCTTTAAAAGGCATATGTAAAGGTCATTCACTTGTTGATATGATAAAATTCCAATAAGAAAAACAGTACAAACACGTTATCGAAAGAAGCTTGTAAACAAACTTTCTGAAATACGTCACTTTCATTGGAATCTGACCAATTTCTGTATGTGTTGACCATAATGAAAGAAATAGTTTATTACTTACCCTTCTCAAGCCCTTCCCTAAACTATCCAAATGAAACTATGCGATGAGTCAAAATCGCAGACTCATTAACATACGAAGATCGATTCACCCCTGCCTCATTCACCACTACTTCTAGTCAGGGACCTTTGACATGGAGTAAAGCAGGCATGTTTAGGTTAACTTGAATCACGTGAGAACGTTGCATTGACACTGTACCAGCTTTTAACAAATGGAATAGCTAAAAAAGATCACGTGACATATTCAACCGTCTTAACCGAGATACACAATTTTTTATGAAAAGCTCCAAAATTTTTGAATCCTTTGGTGTTCCTAACTTTTCGAGTTTTTAGCCTAAAAATATATTTTTTTAAATACATGTTTTTTTATGTCATTTTGCAAGTAATTTTGTCCATTTTCGGGTGTTTTTTTAGGCTACGTCATATCTTCCTTCGTTTCGAGCGTAAAACTCCTACTCTTCGGGCTATGAGCACTGCTCTTGTTTTGAATATTGAAATTCTCCAGATAAATCGCATGCGCACTGAGGTTTTAATGAAACAATAGAGAGTTTCGAAACCTAAGCCAATCAGCTGTGTTTTAAACATTCTTTTATTTAAAATCTCTATTGATAAACATCTTTTGTGAATGTTGTCTATTATGTTTAAACCTATTAATAAGCAATTCCCGGTGGGGATCACTAGTGGCCGCCTATAGCAGTGCCTATAGACCAAGAGTAAGGCCTAAAAGCCTGGATCTGTCTATTGTGTAGACTAGTGTTTTTTTAAGTCCGCAAATCTTTCAAATGTTCTTAACTTGTTCTTAATATTTTGGCCATCGAAGTCTCATGTACTTATATAGTTTGTTTTAATAAAAAAACGTGTATACCACTCAAAAATGATCAACCCCTCATCGATTCTTCCCCTTGTGTGAATATCTTAATCCCAATTCAAACAAATCCTGTGAGACGAGATATTGTGCATCCAGCAAAATATTAAATCAAATCAAATCAAATCAAAGAGATTACCTTTAAATCAGTAGATTGTGACGTCAGCCAGTCATTCATGAATTTCTAAAGGAGGAAAATGAAGGGAAGGAAAGTTGAGTATTTGGTCACTATGGCAATAAAAATTTACCCATTGAAATGTAACATAACCACATTGAATCGGTTTCATATCATTTTCTCATACATATGTAATGGAGATTTCAACGTTTACAAATAAAATGGGAGGGGTCTGATTGAAACATATATGTTGCTCATTGACACATCAAGTCGTGACCCATCTCTTAAAAACTAGTTAGGGGCATAACGATTTGATTGCATTTTTCACCGATGCGTATTAAATTTGAGAGTCACTAAACGATTCAGGTATCGAATCAAACTCTGATTGGCTGAAACAAGACATCATACTTGAAAAGAATAAACTGCAAACATAAGCTAAACAGTATTAATGTATCGAAGTCACTCTACTTTCATTTAAGTAATAACGCTTCATATTTTGTACATTAGGGTAAAGAAATTTTGGCTATTTGGTCGAGATCCATTATGGATATTATAATTAGAAAATCTCACCTGTGGGTTGGTCGAGAAGGAGAGAAAGAAATCGCGATGAACTTTCAATTGATTGATTCCCTCTACTGTCTCATGTATCTACAAAACAAAAAATTCGTCTTAAGGTAGCTAAGTAGGTCTTGCTTTTGAAATTCAAGAAGCACAAAGCAAAGAAGATACGACAGGGTT
This sequence comes from Clytia hemisphaerica, assembly GCF_902728285.1. Classification (NCBI taxonomy): domain Eukaryota; kingdom Metazoa; phylum Cnidaria; class Hydrozoa; order Leptothecata; family Clytiidae; genus Clytia; species Clytia hemisphaerica. The sequence continues at coordinate 1,803,941 of NW_027103900.1, forward strand.
AGCTTTATCTTGAGATTTAAACACGGGCTTTTCACTCAAACGTTCCAAAAAGGAACAGAAAAATATTGGTTTTACATAGAAAAATTCAAAAAATAAGCCAAAAATCTTAGAATTTGGGATCATACTTTGGAGTCAAGTGAAGCGATTTCTTGTTGGCTTGCTGTAGATAGTAAGAAGTTCTGCATGAGCTCTCGAAGGCTGTCGTCCTAAACATAAAGTAAAAATATTTTATAGAAAATCAAACATTTTACAACGTTTTTACAAATAAGATTTCGTTAAAAAAAACGAGATATCACCACACAGGCATTGAAAAGCTTTGAAATCTGAAAATCTGGTATTGGCTGATTATTATGAAAGCAAATGAGGTTTATTGAGCCCATAATGAGCAACTTACCAGTTCTAAGTCGATATCGAAACATGCAGGATTCTTAGCGTCTGGTTTTGATGGGCTATAAAGAGGAGAAATGAGATTTTTTTAATGGTTGTTTTACAAAACTCGTTATTATTAGTTATTGATTTGTCCATTCAAAGTTTTCGGTTGGAAAGTCCCCTAAGCGTTCTTTTGATGAGGTTTAACTGATGTTAACTTTAAGACGTTCAGGCCTGTCCAGGTATAAGAATATTGAGGTCCTCTCAACACTATAAATAGAAATCATAAATCTGAGTTTAATATGGAAACATTGTTTTAGTATGACTTGCTTAGTATTCGTAAGTCAGACTTTTCTCATTAGCGTTGATCTTTAATTTCCTTACTTAAATACAACTTTTCCAAGCATCGTTTTAACTCAATTTCAGTTACTTTTACTACTTTTTACGGCCTTTTTTAATTACTCTCGTATATGTTAGTAAACAGACTAAATTTTTTTTTTGATTTTTCAAGAAACATTATTCTTGAATTGGTATTGGGTATGTATGGAGCACTCTGTCACCACAATTAACCATTCCGTTCAAAAAAAGACTCACTGTATAATGTAATTGACAATGATTGGATCCGGTGTTAATAGGTGAATACCAAGCCTTTGTGGAATCTCACAAAATTTCATTCGCTCGATGTTGAAAATCTACAAAAGATATAGTAGATTGAAGTCAGACAAATGACTCCAGAAACTGCTTTTATGCAAGTAATTATATTCATCTGGTGGCTGTCGGTGGAGCTGGGAGTGAGGGAGTCTATCCCCTTTTCTAGTAGCGCTAGACCTGGGAGAACGAATGCTAAGCTGGAGCGCCTAAGTTACTCATTAACTAGTCACCAGTTGGCGGTGACCGGGGATCGAACCCACAACCCTTGGATTGTAAGACGAATGCTCTACCGACTGAGCTACCCAGCCATTGTTATGTCACATAAATAAGTGTAGTTACGACCGTTACAAAAGAAGACTACCACGTCATGACTTTTACCAGGACTTGAATCCTTAGTCAAATGAAAAGTCATGTTCAAGAAAAACGATTTTTTTACCTCTTTCAGATACTTGTCATTCACGACGTATTCTCTCTCGTCGGGGTCTTGTAATTTATTTCTCTAAAAATTCAAACAAAAATTTATGAGTATAATTTTGTAAAAAAGCTAAGAATCATGCAAAAATAGTTATCACAAGCACCGACCGCTGATTGATTTTTCGGAACACTTTCATCCCGGGACATTAGTCATTCTTTATCCAACCCCATGTATAAATCTTTTGAAATTCAAACTCCCTTGTAAGGGAGTATGTTTTTTCAGAACCCAACAAAAAACAAGTAAATTCAGAAAAACATGAACGAAATGTCTCACCTTAATGTATTGCCAGATAGCGTTTATAATAACAGGGCGAGTTTGCGTATGGATTCCAAGAATGCGTGCTAAGGGTGCTGCTAATTTGTATTTTGGTGGCTGAAAAAAGAACGAGGAAAGAAATGTCGTCTAAAAACAGCCAATAAATGATTAGGTTGTAGGAATAAATTTGCAGTCAATCTACACAATGCTGTCTATAGGAGACCCTATAGGAAAGATAATCCAAAAACACGAAATATGAAAGCGCCGGTTCAAATTATATGCATTAACAAGGAAAATTAGATTTGTTGTAATATTCTTTTGGTACACATCTTCACAGAGCAAAGAAACCACTTCAAATCAAATGAATGATAGTCAAGAATCATAAAGAATGAAAGACAAGGAACCTGGTAATCCAGCATGAGGAAAATGGAACATTTGACATCTTTGACACCACCGCCAACAACAGCTCGTTTGACCTGAAATCCGTCCGTCTCTTGTGTTTGGGCTGTTCTGTGCCACTGAATTAAGAAGAATGGGAATACGAAAAACATTGAAAAGAATATTTTTCGAAGAATCGAAGTCAGGGTTATGCGGATTAAGCTTAACCTTAGAATAAAAGAAACACTACTTGCCAGGTGTTTGGTCAGGGGGGGGGGTCGATACTAAAATCTAGGACATCATGATGTTTAGTGATGTGGTGGTATACGGCAAAAAACTTTTTTTTTAGTAAATTGCTACTAAAAATTTTTATAATTTTATGTATCTTTTTCAGAATTTTTCGGATTTTTTTCGAATTTTTGCAATTTTTTCAGAAAAATTTCAAATTTCCTCATTTAGAGAAGATTTCCCAAGTTCAATTTTTTTGCATTCAGTGTTCAGTCAAATGTCTCCAATGTTTGCTCATTTGATAAAGCAGCATTGTTTAAGAGTACCAATTTTTGAGAAAAATGAATATTATGTTGCAAAGATTAGCACTCTTGAAAAAAAGGTCAGAGAAAACCAAAATTGGGTTGTCTCTGTGTCTAAATGCCCCTAAAAATTTTAGTACATCCGGGTATTAAAAGACCACTTCTCAAAATTGGGGTGGTGGTATGCAACGAATTCTCGAAAACCCTTTTAGTACTCATATATGTCCGAGATGTTAGTACCAACCGCCCCCCCCCTGGTTTGGTCACAAAAAGGGGAAAATAACAAACCTCAACTAAATGATTATCAGGACCATACAACTCCCTGTCAATTTCGATGACGATGTTTTTGAAGAATGAAGAGAACTTGCGTTTCTTTATCGCAACCGCTTCTTTACTTTCAGACTAAAATCATAATTAGTGAGATTGTGATTACAAACTAAGGCTACATCTACATAGTCGATAAAAGTAAATTCTTTCCTCGATCAATCATTCGGATTCGGATTCAGAATAGCCCACAAACATTTTTATAAGTGCACATCTCTGAAGCATTGTTGAGCACTAGACAAAGCAAAATAAGAACCGAGATACACTTGCTGATGATACGTACGTCTATTAGTCTTCCTTCTACGCGAACTTCCCAATCGGTCGTAACAGTCGTAGGAGTCTGAAAATTTAAGAATAAAAAGTTTCAAATGATAAAAAAGCATGTTTTGTTTGTGTGAAAACGAGCTGCTACTGCTGACCTGTGTCTCATCAAGACAATTAGGGTATTTATTGCAGATAATCCTCTTCGCCTGTACTCAATGTTAACATAAAACAACAAAGCACACAATTTTGATTTTTTGATTTTAATTTTAAAACGAAAAAGACAGAACATATCTCGATTCCAAATAAATATATGTACAGTGGAGTCTCTTTAACTCGAACAAGTCTTCTACAATCAGCGCCGAAATATATTTGCAATTTTGGGTATTTTAACGTTTTTCAGAATTTAAAGGTCGGTCAAGAATTGCCGTTTCAGTACTTCCACTTTGTCTTATTGGATTTTTCGATTCGGAGGGGTTAAGTGGCTTCCAGGCTATATTATGAGCCTTATTGGAACATTTATGAGCTTTTAGATTCTGAGATCTTAAGTCTCAGAGTTAAAACTCTATTTCCGAACTGTACTTCAAAGAACTTAAAAATCACTTGTGGTTTTAAAGTTTAAAGAGGAAATTCCCCTTTTGTGCCAAATATTTCGGCGCCGATTGTAGTCCATTCAGTTAACAGTACCTTACAAACTTTACTCCATATTTCGAAATGTCCTTAACTTGAACTATTTGTGCTCCCCGTGCGCGTTCGAGTTATGGAGGCTCCCCTGGTTGATTAAATGAAACTAAATACTTACAGAACCGTCTTCTGGTTTCGTTTGTTGTTGATAAAAATTTGTTGAAACGAAAAGTCTCAATGTTCGGCATTGCTAGAAAAAAAATTGGTTGAAGAATTTTTATTTCAAAGTAAAATACTACCTATTTTTATTTTTCAAGGGAATAGGAAAGGAGGAGGTGAAACAGGACCTATTTTCTTAGAAATCCTTCTCTGGTGATAAAAATTGTCTTAACTCAGGGCAGACATCGGACACTGTCCGACCCAAAAATCATAATTTTCAAGCTTGCTTTAGCTTGATCGGACATTTTGTCCAAACCACTCACTTGAGAGGTCATGTTACCTTTATTGGTCTTTTCAATGCTTCTTGGATATCCAATCTTTTTCTCATTATAGTTGAATCTAATTTACTTTCGAAAGACAATAAATCCATATATGCTTGAGATTCAGGCACAAGTTCAATAACCTTGAAAAAGAGAAAGAAATCAAAATATCATATTAAAGAATAAATAAATGGGTTAATTAAATAGAAACTCAACGATGATGATGGTCTAAAAATGGATCTGTTTCTAGTAAAATCAACATATGCATAATTATAATTATAATGAAATATATGATTTGTAGACAATAAATAACCTATCATCAAGTTCAAAAAAGTTCAAAATGTTAACAAACCTGTTGGGTAATAACTCTGTCCTTTATCTTCTTTTTCTTTGATCTAGAAAACAAAATTAAAGAAAGATTCAAGTTAAATAAGTTCCCGCTTCTTCCAAAATAATATTCAACTTGAAAATGTCCATGTTGAACTATAATAGTATAAAGAATTATATCTTTTCTGAAAATAATGGCAAAAGTGTCCTTAAATGTAGTCTTTAAGAGAGGATACCGGCCTTTAGCTGGTCACTCTTTTCTTGAACTACTATAGCAAGGGCAGCATTAAAATACCAGCTAATTAACAAAGACTTTTTTGACAGCCATTACATTGTGTAAATTAGATAGTAAATTACGTAATAAGGAAAGTTTCTACTAACAAGATAAATTAATAAAAAAGGGTTTCCACAGTCAATAAATGAAACACCTAGTGGACTTCTTAAAATAAAAAAGGGCTTGTTTGACCTGAAAAGTTCTAAACCTCGATGAATATTTGGACAATACACCTTTTCGACCGTAGCCGCCAATTACCACGCAGGCATTTTTTTGTCCATTTTACCACCCTAAAACTGTCCCAGTCTTTTTTTCGCACCTAAATAAAATTATTGAAAAAAGTGTAAAAAAAGGATTGGATCGAGCTTTAGGGTGGTAAATTAAATAATAAAGTGGCACACCCCTGACGGCGCGACTACAGTTGAAAAGGTGTATTCTTTTCACAGTTTTATAACTTACCCTTTACTTGATCTTGATGATTTACCATCAGCACCTCGCTTCAATCCTTCTGGTGTTTGTGCAGCGCCTATCATGTTCCCTCGCATTTGCATTGCTGCTGGACTTTGACCTGGTCTCATTCCTCTTGGCCAAGCACCTGGAGGCATACTTGGTCCAGCAGGCGAACCCTATCAATGGAAAGAAAATTTTTCTTTGAAGGATAACAGAAGTAATTTTTCAAAAAGATACACACCAAAAATAGCATTCGTTTTCCTACTTTCAATTGGTGATCATTTCATGTTCAAAATGAATCATGGGTAATCATGACTGATTGCAACCTCCTCCTCCATCAGTTGACACAAAACATCCTAAATTTTCTCTATTTCAACTTTTTCTACACTTGAGCAATTTTAAACAATCTTTCTGCGGTTTTAGACTAATAAAGGGCACTGTGCGCCAAAAATCTAACCAAAAATCATGGAAAAAACTAACAGTAAATTAATGAAGCTCCTTCCTACCTTCCCAATGATACCAAACTTTTTAAGATTGAAGCATAGGTTGAGAAATAACAAGCAAAGCAAAATTTAGTGTACACTTACCGTGAATAGACTTTAGTATAAATTTTCTTGGTACAGTATATGGCCCCCAAAACGGAGACAGACCTTAAAAACGTAGGTTGAGGATTCAACCTTTAGATTTATTAGAATTAGACAACTTTTGTTTATTTTGAAAGAATGATGGTTAAACTTAAAAATGAGTATGTTTTTGATTGTTTGAGACAGGTTAAAAATAACATATTTGCGTCTGAAGGAAATATTACAACGCAAAAATTAGATAAAAATTGCATATAAACTCACTCTAGCTCCATGGATATTAAAAACAAAATAAGTTATGAAAATGGATATCGGAAACTTTACACCTAATACCTTTCAGAGGAAACTTTCTACACCTAATACCTCTTTCAGAAAATGCAGATACATCTGTGACTTTAGAAACGAGTGAAAGACAGCTTGACTTAATATAGTTTATAACAAAAAATGAACATTATATATAAAAATTTTCACTGAATCAGCAAAAACGGCAAATTCTGTCATTTTTTACAAAATATAGGAGAAAAATAACTTAAAGCTTAATATTTTCAGTTTCATTTTAAGCTGTTTTCCAAAAATTTTCACAGCATATTCATACATAAATGGAACCATTTTCAAAAGAAACTAGTTTTCAGAAACTTAATTAAATCATTAAATCAAAATTATCATTTTGAAAATTTCTAAATTTTCAGTTTGGACTTTGCATCATCGAAAATCTTGAATATTTTATAAAAATCATAAATTATATACCCATCAGGTCGTAAATTTAAGAGAAAAAAATATATTCATAGTTACTTCCCCTATTACCACTGGACTTATCAATAGTTTGATTTCAACTACACATATGTTTTGGGGGCCCCTAACCTACATTTTAACATAGTATAAGAAAGCCGCGGCTGGAATGATAACATCTGAATTTCTGTTGTTCTATCTCTATCGTATTTGATGACTATTTGTTGATCAAGAAATCAGTAATGTAGCATCTTTAATTGTAAATTTTATTGGTTTGTCATTAATACTCACTTCTCAGTGTGTTTTAAACATTAATGATATGCCCTTGATAATACATTTGCATTATAAAATAATTGTAAAGGAAAGATCAGCAATAAGAAATTCAAACAAGCACAAAATGACTTGGCTGAAAGAACTCAAAAATTAATAAAGTGCCTCGCAATGCCTTCACAATATTTCAGTGAAATTATTTTTGAAATCAATGAAAAAGTACATCAAAATAGTACTGTGAAATTTTCAAGCTAGAACCTTCAAAATTTATCATTCAAACTGACAGGAAAGATGTCATCTTGAATATAGTTCTTATAATTTCAATTTTGGCGAAAAGCTATTGTTTCAACAAAATATCCCTTAAATATGTCCAAAATTAGTTCAAGTGTTCTATTGGGTACAAATTCAAAGATATCTAGCAAAAAAAAGACTTTTTGTGAAGGAAAATAAGAGAAAAATTTCAAAAACTATCTACCAATAATAAAATGAGCATCTTGATGTTCTTATAAAGCTCGGAGACAGAGATGGAACAGCAATTAGCTGAAAAGACAATGCGGTACATATTCCAGCCGTAGCTTTCTTATACTATGATTTTAACAAATAGGGGTATACTGTAAAGATTTAATCAAACAAATTTATGCCCAAAACCCTCTAAATCATTTTTCCAAACCATTTTGTATTCATATCTTTTAAGGAGATCTTGAGAATCCCTAAAATTGAAAACCTACTTTTTGGGGGCCATTAGAAAAAAGCTAAAAATCTTGCTGAAATTGAAAATTTTGAAAAAGAACGGGAAATAAAATTAAATGCACATTTAGATCTCAGAAGTAAGACTCTCATAATTTTCCAATAACCAATAAAAATATTGCCATTTCTAAGTTAAAAAACTCTTGCTACTTACATTTCCATTTCTATTTCTTTATTAGCATGAACTTTATGCAAGTTATTTTTGCTAATGGAACAAAAACTAAAAAAATGAAAAAGTGTGAAGTAATTTAGGGAACTTCTCAAAAATATAATCGATTTTCGATTATGAAGTTCGATTAATGATTCGACTATTTAATCGAATAGCTGCCGTCGTTTAGTCGAATAGCTTCGACTATTTAATCTCCTATATTCGACTATTTGATCTCCTATATTCGATTATTTGATCTCCTATATTCGATTACCTTAATCCTTGTATTCTATTAATTAATTCTTTTTCGCTTATATCTTAGGGATCCTCTCAAAAATATAACCGAATTTCGGTAAAATGGTATCAGTTAAATTCGGCTGTTTAACCGAATCGGTTCTGTAAAAAGTTTAACAACTTCAGTAAAAGTAATTATTGAATTCGCTTGTAGAATTCGGTTAAAGTTTTACCGAAATTCAGCTATAAAGAATTTTACATTGTCTAAAATTATAATAGAGAATTCCACTGACTAAGACAGGAATATTAACAAAAGGATCGTTCGTGGTGAGACAGGGTTATCTTGAAAATTGTTCTTTTAACTACTTAGAGATTCTGAATTTGTTTATCAAGTATTTTTGAATAGCGAAGTACTTTACTCTCTTACATTTCTTTTCAAATCATAATACAGAATTGGAAAGCAAGAAAAATGTCTAGAGAGACCAAATATCTTGAGGTTCAGCCAAGCCCACCATAACCCACAACGAACGAAGCAGAGTGCAGACTTTTACGAAATGTTTGTTTACATTGAGCTCCCTCTGCGTTCTTTCTTTCGTGTTATCACGTGAACTTTTACCAAAAATGAAATACGATGAAATACATGTCTCTTTCTTTTCACGTGATTTTCACTTTTTCTTTCTCCCTTCCTTTGAAAAATATCATAGCATTCTAAAAGTTACATCACATTCGAAACGTCAGAGATCAGGAGCTTGTGACAAATCAGGAGCTTATAAGAAAGCAAAGCCTGTGAGATGCCCTTTTGGAAGCTTTTTCTCTCTTCTACTGGGAAAGCAATCACTTTATTTTATTTTACAACATTTGATGGCTTCTTAAGTCGTTTTTTATTTTGATTATCCAATTTTGTTTTGGTAAAAACAATGTTTGACTTGAGAGCAAAGTTCTATGATAATGACGGTGTAAATCGTGAAGGATGTCTTTGTGTATAAGAAATCCAAGGGAGAGTTAATCTTTTAGAATATTTAACAATTCAAACTTTTCCAAACAAAACATTCGATCTCTTATTATAGCCATTTAAAAAAAACCCGGATGTAAAATTCGAATCTATTTTTGCAAACAAAACAATAAAAACAAAAAAACTAAAAAAAATAAAAAATCTGTATTTTTTCACTTAAACTAGAGCTCTAATCCACTATTCCTCAACATTTCCGGATGGACGAGGACACTACAGCCGACACCTCCATAGACGATCACCCTAGTCAAAATTTTGACGAACTACGATGCTCCCAGACGAAATGTTACGGTTTGGAAGAAAATATCCTTGTTTGTATGGTATGCAACCGCTTCGTGCATTTTAGATGTTCCCAGCTCCCACCGTACCAAATTCAGGCCTTCAAGAATGACATCTCGGAACGAGACCGAATCATCGAAGTTTTCGATGGTAACGAGAAGAAATTAATCAAGTCTGTCCAATCACTGAAGTCGCGTAATGCGAAACTCAAAGATAAGTCAATCGAGAGATGTTCCGTGGACGAGATGAATCAAAAGATCCAAAAAGAGATCACTGAGCTTGGTGCAACCATGAAGGCGTCGATTATTGACGAGATCAAAGCGACACTCTGAGTGTTGAAAACCGAATGACTGTGGTAAAGCAGTCTTATGCTAAAGCAGTTAAAAACCCTTTATTAGATGACTCTAACACCTCCATCAAGGAGGTTATTAGAGAAGCTCTACGAGAAGAAGATGCAGAAGAAACAAATAAACAAAAACGTGTCTCCAATGTCATTGTCCATGGAGTACCTGAACAAGATACCAACATGGACAAGAGCTGGGTGGACGATCTCATCAAAGAAACACATTCAAATGTAACAGTTAACCGTGTTACTCGACTCGATTGGGTAAGACCTCAACCGACAGGAAACGTCCAATCTTGATCTGTCTATCAAGCGAAGACGAGAAATTCAATCTTCTCGGAAATTTACCTGCTCTTAAAGGAAATGAAAAGTTTTCTGGAGTGAGCATCACTGAAAACCTTGCGCCTGACTTGCGTAAGAAAGTGCACCAATTGTCTATCGAAGCTAAAGAATTGAATGCAACAAAATCTCCAACATCAGGAATATATCGCGTCCGTGGTAATTCAAAAAACGGGTTCAGTATCAAGATGGTGCCACTAAAGAAAAAATCATCGATGACGAAATCACCAACAGAGAAGAATGTCTCCTTCTCCGAAAACCTAACAGAGACAAACATCATCAAAGGATAGAGAAAAAAACCGCTCCAAAACATATGATAAAAGATATGAAGATTCTTTATACAAATCCAGATCAGTTAACATCGTTTAAGAAAAAAGAATTACAGCCCATGGCCCGGGAAGAAAAGCCCCATATAATTGCAATCTGCGAAGCTAAGACAAAAGCAGGTGCCTTGAAGGAGCTATATGAATATGAATTCGATGACTACAAAATCGCTAGCCAAGTTAACCTAGATACAGATCAAGGGGGTGGCATTGTCATATTTGTCCATATCTACATTAAACACTTGGTAATCGATGTCAAGCCTCCAGTGACTTTCAATGAAGTTTGCATGATTGAAGTACAACTATCAGAAAAAGATTTGCTCGCTGTTGCATGCATTTATCGAAGCCCAACTAGATCTACATCATCCAACCAGGGCTGCAAATAAGCGTCGGTCATCGGTCAATGTCCGACTGAAAAAGCTATTTGACCGACTGAAAATCTTTTGTGTCGGTCATGATGTCCGAATGAAAAAAGGAATAAACCATTAACTTGAGAGTTGAAAATAAATCTCTTACACCCCTGTCTCTTACTTAGCCTATTCTTTTAATACTTGCTTCCTTTCTAGCTTTCAGGGTGTTTCTAAGTTAACTTTCATCGACTTGTTTTCTTCGTTACTTTCTTTGTTTCTAAGATCACTTTTATCAACCCGCTTTCTTTTTAACTCTTTTAAGGGTGTTTCTAAATTACTTTTGTCAACTTGCTTTCTTCGTAACCTTCTTTGTTTCTAAGATCACTTTTATCGACTCGCTTTCTTCGTAACTTTCAAGGGTGTTTCAAAGTTAACTTTTATCGACTCGCTTTCTTCGTAACTTTCAAGAGTGTTTCTAAGATCACTTTTATCAATTCGCTTTCTTCGTAACTTTCATTCAAGGGTGTTTCAAAGTTAAACTTTTATCGACTCGCTTTCTTCATAACTTTCAAGAGTTATGTTAAGACTATTTTCATCAACTTGCTTACTTCATAACTTTCAAGAGTGTTTCTAAGTTAACTTTTATCGACTTGCTTTCTTCGTTAGTCACTTTTATCAACCCGCTTTCTTTTTAAATCTTTTAAGGGTGTTTCTAAATTACTTTTGTCAACTTGCTTTCTTCGTAACCTTCTTTGTTTCTAAGATCACTTTTATCGACTCGCTTTCTAAGTTAACTTTCAAGAGTGTTTCTAAGTTAACTTTTATCGACTTGCTTTCTTCGTTAGTCACTTTTATCAACCCGCTTTCTTTGTAACTCTTTTAAGGGTGGTTTCTAAATTACTTTTTTCAACTTGCTTTCTTCGTAACCTTCTTTGTTTCTAAGACCACTTTTATCGACTCACTTTCTTCGTAACTTTCAAGAGTGTTTCTAAGATCACTTTTATCAACTCGCTTTCTTCTTAACTTTTAAGAGTGTTTCTAAGTTAATTTTTATCAACTTGCTTTCTTTTTAACTTCCAAAGGTGTTTCTAAGATCACTTTTATCGAATCAATTTCTCTGTTATATACAGTAACAAACTGTTTAAAGGTAACTTTTATTTTTCCTACTCGCTTTCTCCGTAACTTTAAAAAAAATATACACTGAATGACTGACAGGATTTTGAGTTTGACCGACAGGATTTCATTTCTGTCGGACATGATATCCGATTGACTAAAATTATTTATTTGCAGCCCTGTCCAACGAAAACAACAACAACCTAAACTTATTGATCAAGTCCATTGCATTAAACAAGAAATATTCGCACAAATGTTTGTTAGGTGATTTCAACTTTCCAACAATCAATTGGGAAAACTGGACCACCCCGCATCTGGAGGGTTGCAAAGAAGAGAAATTCTTAAATGCTTTGAGAGACGCATATCTCCATCAACATGCTAATGAACCAACTTGATGTAGAGGAACTGATGACCCATCCCTCATCGACTTGATCTTAACAGGCGAATAAAACCAAATTAGGAATCTCGACTACCTAAGACCACTAAGAAAAAGTGACCATAGTTCGTTGGCTTTCAATTTCGTTTGCTACGCATACTCCAAACCTACGCAAACAAGGTTCATCTATGCTTCGGCCAATTTAAATTAATGAAAAATGACCCGACGTTGAGGGAATGGAAAGAAGGTTTCAAAAATGCATCCGTGAATAAATCAGTGGAAGATCTTTGGGAATCGTTCAAGAAAGTTGTCATTAATCTCAGAAATCGATTGTCCCTTTGAAAGAAGTTGGAAACGATTTTTGGAGGAAAAAAGGTAAAGTTCCAATTAATAAGAATCTTCAAGATGAAATCAAGTTAAAGAAAACGCTCCATAGAAGGTGGTTAAGATCTGCACCTCTCGACAGAGATCGTCATCGTGTCAATTACACTATTGTAAGAAACAGAGTTAATCGTTTGATGTCAAAGGCCCACAGGACTTATGAAAAAAGCATTTGTGATAAATCCAAGGAAAAGCCAAAGATATTTTGGTCTCATGTAAGATCTAAACTTAAGTCATCAAGCGAAGTCTCACCACTACTTGAAAACCCTGATGACAAATCATCGATTAAACACGACGATCTCGACAAGGCTAACATCCTACAAAAACAGTTTTGCAGCGTCTTTACCAATGAGCCCCCAGGAACGATTCCCGACTTTCCTACACGAACGGAGATTCAAGTTGAGAACATCATCATAACAGAAGATATGATGAGACAGATAAAATTGCTGGACGTGAGTAAATCCTTCGGTCCGGATGATATACACCCGAAAATGTTAGTTGAACTGATTGACCATCTAGCCGAACCCCTATCTATCATCATGAACAAGACCTTGTCTGAGGGAACAATACCAAAAGATTAGAAGATGGCACATGTGACTCCAATTTATAAAAACAAGGGTGCCCAAAACCTTGCGATAAATTACAGACCTATTAGTTTGACTTCAGTAGTCTGTAAGTTAATGGAATCATTTATAAGAAAGCACATTATGAAGCATCTAACTGACGAAAAGCTTCAAACCAACAAGCAATACGGTTTCATTAGTCGCCGCTCCACCGTCACACAACTCCTAAAATTATTTGGACAAGTGCTGTGAAAGTTATAGCTAACGGAAGTGTTGTTGACACTATATATTTCAATTTTGCGAAAGCTTTTGATACTGTTCCCTATCGCCGTCTACTTAAAAAACTGAAAGGATATGGATTATCTGGAAACATCTTGAGATGGGTAGAGTCTTTTCTGACTGACAGAAAACAATTGGTTAAGGTTAACAAAACTCGATCTAAGACGGATGATGTTATCAGTGGTATTCCCCAAGGAAGTGTTTTGGGACCACTTCTCTTCGTTATCTACATCAACGACCTCCCTGACAATGTGCTGTCTTCGATTCTTCTATTTGCTGACGATACGAAGATTTTCAGAGAAGTCAACTCGATTGAGGACTCATCGGCTATCCAACAAGACGTACACAAACTTGAAAAGTGGTCAAATGATTGGCTATTGAGATTTCACCCAGATAAGTGCCACGTTCTCACTCTCGGTAAATATTGGAATATTGTCCTCGCGCACCCTTATTCACTTAGAGGTGAACAACTTGAACATGTTTTTGTTGAAAAAGATCTCGGTGTTCTGATAGACTCTGACTTATCCTTTGAAGAACACATATCAAAACAAGTGAAAAAAGCAAATTCCATTCTAGGAGTCATCAGAAGAGGTTTCGAAGACCTAAGGCTTAAAACTTTCTTCACTCTGTACACAACCTTTGTCCGGCCTCATCTCGAGAATGCCCAATCTGTATGGTCACCAAAACTACGTAAGGACATCAACTTAATTGAGGGCGTTCAACGACGTACTACTAGGATGGTCAGAAGGTTAAGTAATCTACCATACGAGCAGCGCCTACGAAAACTTGACTTGCCTTCTCTCGAATTCAGAAGACACTTCGGAGACATGGTTCAGATCTACAAACACTTGCACTTCTACGATAAGGACACCACAGTTGAAAAGTTTATTTGCAGGGTGTGCCATCTCGAATTCACGATTACGACTGATACCAAACTTTGCAGACGATGGATTTAGAGGTGTCCAGACCAAGTCGTTTTACTATCGATGTGTGACAGCATGGAACCAGCTACCAAAAGAGACTGTTAACGCTACTAGCATCAAAGCGTTCAAAGAAGAACTAACCAAGGCATGGATGGAACATCCATTGGGCCACGAATCAAGATCTTTGTAATTGTAGACGATAGATTGGTTTAGAGGCCCTCGTGTGCCTGGACTGTAAATCTTCATAAATAAATAAATAAAAAAAAAAAAAAAGAGCAAAACGTAACTTGTAAGAAAAAAGTGTTGCATTGACCAATCAAAATCATGGCGGATTGACGTTTGCGAACAGAACAATAGAGATAGAGCAAAAGAATGTTTTCTTCCTGCTTTTATATGACGTAATGAAGTATTCTTGTGAGAGCTCTCCCTTTTATCCTTTTATCTTTTTTTTTTTACCCTTTTTGATTTGAACATGAACACAACGATGGAGTGCTATTTTCGAATCGAAAATATTGTGGAATTGTTATCCAAACATTAAAAACTTTAAGATGATGCGATAATGTGATTCACAAAAGGATTATTCTATCATTTCATAATTTATGATGCCCCTTGGTACCATTTTGAACCGCCGTCATTTTGAACCATTTTTGCAGGTTTCGAAAAAGCCTAATCCATCGTCGCGGTAGAGGCCAATATCGTTTTTGTCATGTTGTTGGCTGAGTTTGTGCTGTAAGAATGTCCCAACAAGCTCGCACACTTCTGCGCCGTCATACGCACCCATTGATACATCAAACTGCTGACCTCCCTTCTTAACCCATGGTTCGTCGTTGCTGAATAGCAGAGACTGTCGTGCATGGTTGATGATTTTGATGTCTTTGTTCGAAATTTTAGTTTTCTGTTTAGCGAATGATATGGCTTTCTTTAAAAGGTTCTCAGTAATACTCGGATAGAAATCTTTGATGTCGAAGACGGTAAATGTTTTCGTTTCTTTTTGGGGGATGTTTTTGAACCACTGAATCACTTCAATTGTGTTTTTCCATTGGTTTATTTGGAGATAAATGGCTGGGTTGAGGAGTCACGTTTTTGGATTGTTCTGGAAATTCGGTTTGTGGTCCTTCAAGGTGATGAACGCATCATTTTTACCGTTTGTCAACATTCTATTGAAGATACTCTTATTTTTCACGAGTGATTTTCCTCTGGAAATAATTTCACGTTTGACTTCGACGTTTGACTTTTCGTAGTTCGATGTTATTGCATTGTGAAAAATTATTATATGTGTTATATATTACTCTCATATTACGTTTACTTTCAAAATCGTACTTTTGATGTATGTTATTCTTTTTCTGTAGCCGGTAATTTTTTAACTCCCCAACTTGAAACTAGCAACTCCCTAACTCGCGACTAGAATAGTTTCCAAACTCTTTTTTTATTCACCCACTAGATTTTTTAGATGATTTCAAGCACTAGCTTTTCAAAAATAAAGTTTGTTTTCCCCAATTTTAAGGGCTTCACTATCGATTGCAATTCTAAAAATATTGGTTGAGAAATTTTCAACCTCAAGCAAACCGAATGAGTACGACGTAATCTTTGTAGGCTATTTTTTCGCATCATTTTGAGTCTTTTTGGTGCGCTCTGGATATGCGCTTTGGCTTTTTACAAAAAAGATAAGATTTTGACTAATTATCCATTTTTCTTATATCTTTTGAAATACTGAACCATTTCTCGAAACTGACATCTCGTTTTTTTTCTTGTGCTTACAGTAGGACTATCAGACGAGCCTAGTTTTATTGTTCTTTATGATGTTTGAACATTTGACTAACCTCCCTAGAGTGACACCGTGTCTTGTTTAGCGACTCAAGAAGTCACGCAACTTTTGTTGACATCAAACCAAATGTTTCATTTTTCCGTGAACTTTGAACATTTTAACTTTTTTCTATTAAGTTAAAGCGTTCCGGTTTTTACTAAAAGAAAGCCCGTGATCTGAGCTTTCCAGCAGTATATAAAACACTGTGGACACGGGCTAGACGGCAAATGGACATGTTCATTAAAAACGTCAAATTTTCAAGGTTTTTGTGACATTTTTAAGTCATGTTACAAAATTATCCATAACTTTTTAATACTATATGATATGAAGAATCAACCTAAATGATGGTTAAGTAGATAGACAGGAGGTGGATAATCTTGTGACAGTTTTTCTATACTCTTTACCTAAGTCAGGTAACGATTGAAAGAAGCTTGCCAAGCTTTGGATAATGATGTAACATCTAAATTTTTCAAATTTTTGGATAATGGTACCCAGAACTTAATATTCCTTTGACATGGGGTGCTGGAACCTTTTGCAATCAATTAAGGGGTTTTCGCCCATATAATTTTCAAGAAATATTGTTACAAGAGCTACCGGATAACGCTGTAACATGGGTCAAAGCTTGAAGACAGAGGGTTAAGTTATCCATTTTTTGGCAATAAACTTCATACATGTTGTTAAAATAAGGATACCAATTTTTCATCATTAAAACAAGTGTATGGTTTCTAATGTTTATTTCAAGTATACTTCATTGTCTTGGATAACATTGTAACATCAAAACAAGGTCATTTTCAAGATCCTTCCAAAGGGCCTATTAATTGATGGCGAATATCAAAATCTATTAACATGTTTATTACTTCATATTTAAACCTGATACCTTGTCTCAGGACAGGTGATGAGTTGTAAGTTTTAATACAAACTATAGACAAGACCTTGGAATTGATATAATTGACAATAAATGGATAATTTGTAACAAAATTTTAGAAACACTGATTTTTTCTGATTTCTCGGTCTTTATGATTCGATGATTATCCAAAATGAGAAAATAACTATAAAATATAGACCTTAGAGTGGATAAAATATTATGGAGTTTCTACTATATGCCATTATATAGTTTCATATAATATACCTTTAATAAGTTCAATAAACCAGCTGCGCTGGAAGGTCAGCCTAAATTGCTTAATGTGATTAGAAAGATATGTTGTTAAAAATTGATATGATTTACTAAAACGAGAGTAAAAAAATCATCAAATTTACGGTTGTATACAATATGGATTAACGAAAATATGCCATGTTACAATCTGTATGACAGAATAATTATTCGTCTCTTAATTAGGATAGATATTTAGATAATAAAAATTAGATATACAGATGAACAGCAACAAAAGGCTACATCAATAACAGATTCAAGAAAATAAAAATCCTTGCAAGGAAATTAAATGCAAGGCATACTGTACTTATCAAAAATCACAAAAAATGTATACACTTTTTATTTTTTATTAAGCTTAGACTTACAATTATATTCAAGCTCAAGCTGGACAAAAAATCAAAAAAGTTTCAAAAACTAAGATGCTGTAAATCAGTCCCGGGGGGGGGGGGGGTACTTAGGCAAAAATGGATGATTGGTATGTGCGGACGGTAAGGGTCGGTTTTTTCACCTTTCAAAGTCTCTCTAAGGGTTGGAAAAATCAGAAAGTTTTAAATTAGTCTCTCTAAGGGTCGGAAAATTCAGGATTTTTAAGAAATTTTTTGATTTCCAGAGGAAAAATTGTAATAAAGTCTCTCTAAGGGTATGACTTTTTTCAAAAATCGAAAAAATAATTCAAAAAGTCTCTCTAAGGGTCACCTTCTCAGCAAAAATCAGTCTCTCTAAGGGTCGGTTTTCGGAGGTCCCGTCCGCACATACCCCTTATTCGCCAACTCCCCCCCCCCTGGAAATCAGTAAAAGTTAAAATGGTGTCATTCTTATTCATCTTAACTCCATAGAAATAGTTTAGCTTAAAACTACATGTTTTTTATAATAAGCAATGAAAAATTCAAAATAAGGTTTACACCGACACCCAAAATACTATTTAAAATTTATTCAAATTTAAAGTTTTATGTTTAGCATACCCGGTGTCGTCCCAAAAAGACTGTAACTATTGTACTGTATTTTCCCTAATCTGAGCCTAAATATGCTTAAAAGTGCAATATTTATCTATTAAAAAATATTTAATCCATTTATATACATTTATTATTTATCATTATTAGTCCAGAATGTATAAGTGTCCGCCATCAAATCACAGTGAAAAGTTAAGTCTAGAAAAAATCATTTTTACGTCAATAATTTGATGAAGAACTTCGGTCTTTCTCAAATTTACATAGGAGCTGTACTTTAATATATTTGATTAATTTCCATTCACGCTTTATCATAATTATCTCAAATTCGGTCCAAAAAACAAACGTAACTACCAGTGAAAAACGCAAGTCTAGAAAAAAATCATTTTTGCGTCAATATTTTGATGAAGAACCTCGGTCTTTCTCATATTTACATAGGAGCTGTACTTTAATATACTTGATCAATTTCCATTAACGCTTTATCATAATTATCTCCAGTCGGTCCAAAAAACAAACGTAACTGCTAGTGAAAAACGCACAAGTCTAGAAAAAAATCATTTTTGCGTCAATCAGTCAGGCACATCATAGTATGAACCCCCCCCTTTTTTAAGGGGGGGGGATCCGAGTTTTCAAGGAAGGCTTTATAGGGGGGATGGGCAATTTTCCAGTTAAAATGGGGGGTTTGAGCTTATAGGGGGGGATCAAATAAAAATGGGGGGATAGTAACTTTTTGGTTAAAAAAATTTTTTTTTTATGTTATATGTTGGTTTAAGTCAATAAAATTTTCAAGTTCATTGACTATTGGTACGAATTCACACTGAAAAATATATTTCATTCATCAAAATTCTTCCCCAATACTGGGAGTACAAATTATATGCTGGGGGCTCGGACCCCTGTAAATGGTGCGGGATCAAAAAATTTAAAAAATAGGGGGGATACCTTTATAGGGGGGGATGAAATATTAATGGGGGGGTTCAGACCCCTCTGCACACTATGCACATCCTGGCAAATGAACGAGGTGAGCATTTGCATGGGGTATTCGTCACCCAGTGTAAATGAGATAGGACGTCTCAGGCTAAAAGCGTGAAAATGAATAAAAATGAACTTCAAACTGAAAAAGGGAAAAAAGGAAGAAAACTGGGAACTTTATTTTTTCATTAAAAGTTTCTTCAATCTTCGAAGACAAAATTGACCCATGGAAAAAAAATTTCATCTATGCAGTTCTTTGAAATGAAGCAAAATATTTCCAACCCGGTTCAATTAAACTGGGTATTCGGCGCTATTACGTCACTTTCGTTTTCGACCCCGTTCATTTGCCAATGGTCGCAAGTGAAAAATACCCCGTTCATTTGCCAGGATGTGCCTGACTGTCAATAATTTGATGAAGAACTTCGGTCTTTCTCAAATTCACATAGGAGCGGTACTTTAATATACTTGATCAATTTCCATTTACGCTTTATCAATATTATCTCCAAGTCCAGAAGAACAAGCATATAAAATGTCTAGCTATCAATATCAAAAGAAAACACTAAGTTTGAGAAAACATTATTTTTGTGAATAATCAGATAATTAAGCTGTGAACTGTAATATATATATACACTCCATCAAATTCCAGTAATTGTTGGTGGTTATTCTATATTCTAGTCCAAAATGAAAAAATATGTTTTCATGCTACAAAAAAATAATGAGGTCTACAGGTAAAAAAATAACTCACAATTCAGGAAAAAACTTGAGCAAATAAGTTAAAATCTTCATACTTTAAAGAAAAGAACATCCTTATAATCTAACTCCAGTGTTGTATCTTCCTTAGTTATAAGTTTAAAAGCCACTTCAACAAGATATAATGATATTGTATAAATAAAAGCTGGCAAGAGATAAACACTGAACGAACGAAAAAGCACCGCCTTGGCAGCCATATTGAATTGTTTTTGACACATATCGGGAAACCAAACTTAGCCCGATTCGATGAATTGAAAGCGTATCCCAAACGGAACGCTGCCCTAAAAAAGCTGGAGAGCAAATACACAGATCATCGGGAAACCAAACTTAACCCGATCGGATAAAAACTTTAGAAATCGGGGAAACACGTTTTTCTTTTCTGACCCTGCTTCTTCTTCTGCGGAATAATAGCGAAATGAATGCTCAGCTGGGGCTGACCAATAAAGAGTTATTTTCAGCGATTTTAAGACTGTGGCATTAGAGAGCACTGCTACATGTTACAAGTTATCCAAGTACTGTCTATTAACTAAGGATGAAGTATACTTACATAAGCTGACTAATATTTCTTTACTCCATTGCTTTAAAACCAATGCAATAAAGTAAAATATAGATGCCTATATCCTTGCGTGGTCACATATTGTACTTTGTTACAATATTATCCATAGAGTATGAAATAATGAATTTCTGATCAAAAAAGAGAATTTAACATTAAATTGATGATTATGGTTGTACTATATTCAATTTTTAGCTCTTAGTAATGTTCCTAACTTATTTTATCAACATTCACCTATTTAACACATGTGTTACTTCATTATCCAATATAAAGTTAACCCTTCGTGTAATCTCTTGCGAATAACAACAGTTGCTAGGCAACATCTTATTCTTCAGTATAGAATAGGTTGGGTTTTGAAAAAGTCAAAAATTTTATTGCCTGCTTGCTGTGGATAAAAAAGTTACATTATTATCCAGATCTTGTTATATAATGAAAACCTCAATATTTTGAACATACAAGCTTTTAAGAGACATTGTTACGGAATTATCCACAAAATTTCATTACTTAGATCCCACAAAATCATGACTTATTAACAAAAAAGTGATTTTTACCATTTTTTAAGGTGTCACAAAACTTTATGTTTTAATGAACATGTCCAAATTAGTAAAGTGCCGAATGTTTTGCAACTTTTCAAAATTTGTCTGCTACAAAAAAAAAAGTTGCAACTATTGATGAACAAATGTTTCTAGAAATGGAGGGAAATATAGTTGAAGGTTTCAGCCTTGTATGTTTATCAGAAAAAGGGTGAGGAATTCGCTAATCATAGTTCTTCCATTTTCATGTACTGTAGTTTTTTTCAATTTTTTGCTTCTTTAGCATGGGATTGTCCCAAAAAATTTCTGCCGAAATGGATTTTCTTTTCATTTAGGGTTTCTCCTTTCAGAAAAACTTATTCTTTATATACTTATAACTTTTTCTTCCTCCATTTCCAGGGACCCCTTGAATCTTTTCCAAGCTATTTTCTTCAAAAATAAGAATAAAACAATGCAATGTCTACTTTTTTCAAAAAAAGATATATCTTTTGTTATTTTGATAAATATACTAAATATTTCACAAATATTTTTATATAATAATAATAATAATAATATTCTAACACCATCAAAGAATTCTCCCTCCAAATTTCAGATCTCTAGCAATACTAGAAAAAGAGGTATGTAAAATTGAAGAAGCATGTCTGGAAATAATATTAATTTTCTTTTTTGACACATTTTTCACATTTTTCCAAGCTAGCTATTTTCCTAACCTTTTTTTTGATATTTTTAGTCAAATTTTTGACACTAAAATTTGAATATCTTTACAACCACTTATCCTTGGGAGGCCTATGACCCCTCAGTTTCGTTCTTTTTCAAAGCTCTACAAGATAGGATAGGTTTTGAAAAAAATATTCTTAAAATTGGAAAAATCTTCTGGAGTTGCTATCTTGTCTGTAGCCAGTAAAATTTTAGAGTCTGGTGCAACTAAAAAAGTTGGGTACAGTTTGTTTGATACTGCCTGTGAGTGAACCCTTGTTGACAGACTATCAAAACTTTGTAAACCCAGGCAGACACACATAGGGTAAAGGCCACATTTTTGGTACACCTGTCCCTTCCGTTACGCTAAAAAAATTTCATCCTCAAAATTGCTTAAAACCTATTTATTTGGATGTGTATATACCTCTATGATGATAACCAAGTATGTGCTCCTCTATATTACCTTTTTGCAGAACTGTAGGACCCTAGAAGTTGTTGTGGTTGATTTTTTTCTCTTTTTCAACCAATAACTAAAAACGAGACACTTATAAGACTAAACTTACTCTTAAAATGTTTCTACAAAGTGTTTTAACCAATTCCTAATCGTTTTTCATGAATTTACATTTTCGGGTTGGAGGGGTAGCCTAATTTGCGTAACCGAAGGGACAACTTTCAAATTTTTAATTAACATCTTTACTAGGAAAAAACTTGTTTCACAAGATAGTTTGAATTTTAATAGTCAAATATGATCTTTTAACCTAAAATGATAGAACTAACCAGAACTAACTATATAAACTTACAAATACTCCTAAAAATTGTAAATATTAGGTATAGTATAAGCGTAACGGAAGGGACAAATTTTCTGCAAAATTTGAAAATAGCTCTGTTTTGGGCCATCCAAGCCTCATCCCAAGTTTTAGATGATCCCTAAAATTTAGGTGACCCACTGTAGGTGACCCCTGAAACCGAAAATGTGACTTGCATTTCAGTTTTTCTTTGAAATTTTATATTGAGCATTCAAAAAAGAAGACGCGAAAACACGTCCTATGGAGCCTAAGGGTTAATGAGACCCCTGGTAAAGATTTTTTATGGTCAAAACAACTTCGAATAACTCCTAATTGTCATTTTCAGGTATTTTGAGCAGTTTGGAGTCTTCAAAAAAAATCAAAATTTTTTTGGTTAACCCTTTGAGCGCGCAGTAGTTTTGAAAATTTTGAAAAATTTGGATAATTTTTTTTGAAATTTGAAAATCAAAATGGCGTAAAAGCTTGTAGCTTTTGATTCAGACAATCGTTTTTGGTACCATTGGAAAGGTTATTTTATACTCTTTCAAAAACATTTGGTTTCTTTCCCTTTAAATAAAGTCCTAGGGAGATGGGACCCCAGCTTTAGGACTTGGTATTTTGGCTGTTTCTATGGAGCCTAAGGGTTAAGAGATAAAAAGAAGTAACACTCCCTTTTAAAAAAGGTGTAACGGAAGGGACATCCATAACGGAAGGGACATCAAATTTTCCAAGGAGATAACTCCCACCAAATTGTTAATATAAAGTTTAAATGTACCTGCAAGTAAGAAGTCTAATGAGCGTAGTAGTCAACCAAAAGGAAAAGTTTTTAAGTCGAAGACTTGAGATGCTGTTCAATTTAATGTTTGCGTAACAGAAGGGACAAAACCAAGGCACATTTCCAATGGGAAGGACTGTCAATGAAAAAACATGTCAAAAATAGAGGATAATGGTTTGCAAATTGAATTTGGAGTAATCCCAATGGTAAATTGTGAGAATTTAACATAAACTATAGCTATTTGACAAAGATTTTCTTGAAAATGCTAGTTTTCAAGATATGAGCAGTAAAAGTCAAAAGCGTAACGGAAGGGACAGGTGTACCAAAAATGTGGCCTTTACCCAATTAACTTACTATAAAACCTCTTTTACAAACTCAAAAAACTTTCAAAACTACTTTAAGCTACATCAAAACATCAGCCACATTTATAAAGGCTCTTTTCCAGCGGCCATTTTGTTTAGAAATGAACCTGCGTTTTCATTTTCATTTGTTTATCTTTTTTTGCAAGGTCAGCTTTTTCCATAAATTATGCGCGCGCATCGAAAAATATCACAAACCCCGCAAAAATTCTGCTCAGTGACTGGGCGCGTACTGACCAATTAGAGACACTTGCATATGCAGGGACAGATATCCCTGCAGACGAGTTACTTGGACCAGACCGTAAACCAGAGACAAAATATAAAAAAAAACTAGACGGTGAAATAATTTACGGTCTGGATATCCAGGCTATCTTGTCTGTTGTCTAGTCTGGTTAACAATTCAATTCAATTCAATGGGCTATTCCAAAAAAAAATTGTACAGGGGTATTGACGAACTTTTTTCACTAACCCCTTGGAAATTTTGGATAACAAACTATCCCCTGGAAATTAGGATTCAACACCCCTGGAAAGTGAAATTTTGTGAAAAAGGGCCTGGAAAGTGACTATTGATGCCAGTTTAGCACAAGTGTTTCAACCGATATTCCAATGAAGCCATACTTTGATTTGTACAGAAATTTCGCCTGCTCAAATCAAAATAACTAAATGGTCAATCTCACTAAAGCAAAACATTGCCGCCACGGCATTTCCCTGGATAAAAATTCTGGTCACATGACCATCCGTGATTTTACACTAACACGCGGGAACCAGCTAGAAGAAGAAAGAAAAAACCGGGGGTCAAATTAAATTTTTCTCCCTTCTTGCGGCAAACATAAGACTTTAAGAGGCCATTTATTTAAGAAAGGGGTGTTATATCATAAATAAATTATGTAAGTAAATGATATTTTAAGTAACAAGTTCATTGACAATTTTATTTTGAAGTTTGTTTTTAAAAACAAAACCACCTCAGTTACATCAATATGCCTTCTTACCTGTCTTTAAAAATATAAATAAAAGTAATCACGGAAAAAGGCGTGAAAAAAAAAGACATAAGTGTGAGAACAGAGTAATCAAAAGTACCATTAGAATCGTTAGAAAAAGTACCATTAGAAGCCATTAAAAATCAACCTGAATAAATGCAATCGAGATTCCAGAGAACTTCATAATTCCCCAAACAACATTACATTACTATGTCAAACTCCCATCACATAAATTTTACAATTACGTCAGAGTAGACTACGCTCGCCACCGAAGAGGTTTATTTGGAAAGGGTAATTATATTTTATTGTTCGCTTCATTTTTAAAGATTCGCCGGGTTGGAAAAGTATGAATTTCTTTGTACATATTTTACCTACCCCAAATATTTAGGAGGCTGAGTTTTAAACGAATCGTCAAGTTGAAACGAACGATAAATGTATCAAGGTCTGTTTTATTTACCCCCTGGTGACTTAACAAAAGAGACTTAACTCGATGTTACAATCCAATTATTGAAAGTTTGTCTCAGCCTTTTTATAATGAGCAAGACATACGTTCTCTGATTACGCAATTTACATATTGACATTTTCGAGGCATTTTGATGTAACTGCCCCTGCTATATGATAATTTCATTTTCTTAACTTATGGACCCATTTGGAAGTATTTGTAATACAGATCATTTGGCAGTGTAGTTGCAGCCTATACAATCTAAAGTCTGAAGTCGTGACTCCCTGAGCCTTGGGTCACTGGTGACCCCACAGAGAACTTTTTAGTTGGCAGACACTGACAGCAAGGCACATCCTGGCAAATGAACGGGGTATTTTTCACTTGCGACCATTGGCAAATGAACGGGGTCGAAAACGAAAGTGACGTAATAGCGCAGAATACCCAGTTTAATTGAACCGATATGGAAATATTTTGCTTCATTTCAAAGAACTGCATAGATGAAATTTTTATTCCATGGGTCAATTTTGTCTTCGAAGATTGAAGAAACGTTTAACGAAAAAATAAAGTTCCCAGTTTTCTTACTTTTTTCCCTTTTTCAGTTCGAAGTTCATTTTTATTCATTTTCACGCTTTTAGCCTGAGACGTCCTATCTCATTTACACTGGGTGACGAATATAGGGTGCGCACTCGTCGGGATTTTTTGCGCGGAACGAGGAAGAATTTACAAAAATGAACTTCAATGCATTAGTACTTACCTTTAAATCATCCAAATCTGTTCATTCTTTTTTAAATCAATCAGGAATAATCAGGGAAACAAGTAAAAAAAACTGCATCCAGGTATCTTTTTTCTTTCCAAAGATATTCATGTTTTTCGACGTCAAGGTGAAAACGCGATTTAGCGCTGACCACGGCACCGGAAAATCCTCGACCCACATAGAAACAAATGGCTGTCGCTATTGAGCTGGTTCATCTTTTCAATGGCGGTTTTTTTAGTAAACCAAGGGTAAGATTAGGCTACAATCTATCACAACCTGCTTTATTTGAAAATCTACAGTCCGTCTGGAATTTTGAAAAACAAGAAGAAATTGCGATTTTTTAACAAGATTGCAGATTTTTTCATTTAAGCAGCATACACCATCTGAAAGCTGAGGATTTTAGCTTTCTAGTGGTGAAATTTGTTTTTAGCTATCATTTCCAGCTCATTAGCGATAAGCTAAAGTTTAACAGTCATCGGGCCGATTTTCAGACCGCGCCAGCAAAACTCCTCACGCCCTGCCACGCGGAAGGCTAGAATTCACCCGCCATCTTTAATGTTTTTCGGTGCTGTCCAAAGGTCATTTCTTGGTTGCGCGTGGTAGGGAGACGATTCCTTGAAAAGGTCGTTTTTTTGTGGTTTGAAAATGGAATAACTTTCGAACTACTTAACCAATTTTAACAAATGACCCCTCATTTTTCTCACAAAGGTAAGGACTTTCAAATAAAATTAGTTTGGTTTTCAAAATTTGAGGGGAAAATTTTGACCTGTCCACCCTAACGAATACCCCATGCAAATGCTCACCCGTGCCCGTTCATTTGCCAGGATGTGCCTGACTGACTGACTTTAGGTTGGTTTGGGAATCGTTTTATTTTGAAATGTAATCTTCACTTTAGATGAATACTTTTATTTATTTGGATTCCTGATAGGTTCAAGGTTTGTTTACTTTTTATTTCAAATTATTTCATTGATTTATTGAGCTGCAATAGCTGATTGAAAAACAAAGATTTTTGATAGTTATCAGCGTGGGCTTGGCCGCCATTTTGAATTTCGATTTTTTTCTCCTGTACTCGGCAATTTAGAGGTTGTTCGTAATACGCGATTTGGCTTATGCGTAACACTTGTGTTAGGAGAACACTTGTGTTAGGAGGAGACAACCCCCTGCCCTGGAAACCTTTTTTAATAACCCCCTTGTGGAAAATCTGAAAATGACCAAAAGCCCCTTGGAAAATCAAGGCTCAGTCCCCCCTGGAAAAGTTCGTCAATACCCCTGTATGGTTTAAAAATGGAATAGCCCAATTCAAAACATATATTTACCCGAAGGAAGGGACACCAAGTTTAGAAACCTAATTTACAAATGGTGCAACCTAATTATTCAAGGCAAGGTATGCTTCATCCATTTAGTTTCTTGGGATATTGGAACTTATTAATAGAAAATGATTAAAGTGTAAAATACCTGTATTCCTGGGCGAAACATCTATTTGGAGGCAAGCAGTAAAGTCCAAAATAAACAATGTTGTTTGGTTCCTGTTTGAGGCCGCTTCCCGCTCTTCGCTCTTCTGGCTTGTTCGCGGCTCAGACTACCATTTTTATTTTTGACAAAAGATATACAACAGCTGAAGCCTGGATAAAATGAGGACTGAGAATCGTTGTACTCAGCTTTACAGATTAAAACTTAATTCAACTTGTTATCCGGTCTGTATTTTCTATATAGCTCACTGGATTTAGAAATCGCCGCTCAAGTTGCATGGCTGTCCTTTCATTAGTCTTGAGGCATCCGTAGAGTTCATATATTTTTTAGAGTTCGAATTTGAATATCTTCTAGAGAAATATCAAAGATCATCTGGTAATGGCGGTAAGTCTATTTGAATTTTTTTCATTTAACTCTTGAGAGTACTATACTAATCTCTTTGATTAAGCCTTTTAGATGGTACACTGTCACCCTTCTTCATTCTTTGTAGGGGGCAAACTGTGATGTTGTCTTTTTGTTTGTACTTGACAGTGTAGACCTAACTCTTCACACAAAAATTACGGGAAACGCATGTTTGGACTTTGTACCCTATGCTGCACTCAAGCACTTAAGCCAAAGCAAAGTCAGGCCAAAGTCCCGCAAAGGCGGGACAAAAATCAATTTTTTGAAGTTTGCAAAAAAAACGTCACATAGAAGATCTTTCAAATTCAGTATAGTCAACTCAGGTAATCGTTACGCACTCCTAATTCTTACACACTTTTTGAATCACCAATATTTCATGATATACTTGGTTTCTAACCTTGAAGTAAAATTATTATGAAAGCCGAAACATTTCCCTACCTTTTGTACCAATAATTTGTTTCTGTTTTGACTTCCCGCTCGCCAAAATTTGCTTCAAAGAAAATGCGCTGTGGCGATACCATTTTGATATTTTAGAAGGATGAAGTAACTTTTGAACTGAGGAGATCTGGGTACAAGATAGCGCGCAAATGGTTGTTGCTAAGAAGCAGCCTATTCAAGTACGTTTTATCCCACCAAATGTTTTTTCTTGAATATTCCGTGATAAATAACAAGAGCCGCGGATCAATTAGGTGCGTAAAATTTACCAGGGTAGCCCAATCATTACGCACCTTTTCAAGTTACCATTCAAGCTTAAAGTCGCCAATACATTGTTTCAAGTAATATCTTTTCAACACAGTTTAATGGCCAATTGGTTTTCTTAACAGTTTTCCGATCCATGGAATCGATAGGGAAAAATGCGGAATAATTGCAGATTTGGCACGTAATCATTACGCAGTTGAAAAATGTTGCTTAATAATGAACTTTGGCTTATCGAAGATAGCTTATATGAATGAAAAAGGTTGGAAAATGCTTTAGCTATCTAAAAAGAGCTCAACTAGCGGGCAACTAGCCTTTAATCGCAAGAATTAGCATGCGCGGAATCGATAGGGAAAAATGCGGAATAATTGCAGATTTGGCACCTAATCATTACGCAGTTGAAAAATGTTGTTTAACGAATTTTGGCTTATCGAAGATAACTTATATGAATGAAAAAGGTTGGAAAATACTTTAGCTATCTAAAAAGAGCTCAACTAGCCTTTAATCGCAAGAATTAGCCGCAAAATCAACCTTTCTCTGAAAAGTGCGTAACAATTACCTGAGTTGACTATATGTGAATAGAGCAGTAAAAAATACAACTTTTCTATTTTTCCTTTTTTTTGCAAAAGTTCTAGGAATGAAAATAAGGGATAATGATGATTGAATACTATCCATTGATGACCCTCGGCACTATCGTAAAGCTAGAATCACTTTGCGTACTTTTCGCTTGAGAAAATGATTGACGATTTGAAGTTTTTCACTCGCGCAGGAGTTTGCGGAGCGTTCTAGGCTCAATCCTCGGACCGCGCTAAAAATGGTAGACTGAGCTGTGATAGATCATTTCGATGGATATGGAAGTTGTCGGAACATTTACAAGGCTCTTGACAGAAAATCGTTTGTTTTATTGTCAATGATGACAGTGCGGTTATTAATTTTGTTAGATCTGACAAATTGATGTTTGTAAGTGCACTTTATAGTTTTGATTCCCATTGAAGAATCATATTTTGGTTTTCATGTTATTAGATGCTGGTTTAGAGCTTTAGGTCTACACTGCTTGATTTATTTATAGAAGCACTTAGTATTGGCCGATTCAAATATGTTTTCGTTAATGTACTTATGGTGAACCTTTGTGTATTGTCTCTTCCTTGATAGCTTGTCAAAACCTTGACCAGTTTGATTCAAGTCTTGTTCTTTTCATGTGCACAATTTATATAGCCGTCTTTTACGTTGTGACAGTCTCTAACACTTAAGATAGCGACTCCAGAATTCATGCAACTTTCGTTGACGTCAAACCAAATGTTTCATTTTTCCGTGAACTTTGAACCCTTCGCACTTTTTTTCTATGTATGCTAAAGCGTTCTGGTCTTTACTAAATGAAAGCCCGTGATATTAGCTTTTCCAGCGGTATATAACACTGTGGACACGGGCTAGACGGCAAATTGGTAAAATGCCAAACGTTTTGCAACATTTTGAAAATTGTTTGCCGACGGGAGAAAAAAAATTTGCAACTATCGATAAACAAATGTGTCTGGAAACGGAGGAAAATGTATTTGGAGGCTGAAACTTTGTATGTTTATCAGAAAAAGGGTGAGGAATTCAAAAATCACAATCGCTAATTCTAGTTCTTTCATTTTCATGTAGTTTTTTTAACTTTTTTGCTTCTTTAGCATGGGAATGGCCCAAAAAAAAGTTTTTATTTCTGCCGAAATGGATTTTCTTTTCATTTGGGGTTTCTCCTTTCAGAAAAACTTATTCTTTACTCTTAAGTTTTTGTTCCTCCATTTCCAGAGGCCCCTTGAAAATGAGTCCTACCACCTTTTTTGACTCATTTCAACCTTTTCCAAGCTCTTTTCTTCAAAAACAAAAATAAAACAATGCAATGTCTTCTTTTTTCAAAAAAAAGATATATCTTTCGTTATTTTGATAAATATACTAAATATTTTACAAATATTTTTATATAATAATATTTTAACACCATCAAAGAATTCTCCCTCCAAATTTGAGGTCTCTAGCTACACTAGAAAAAAAGATATGCAAAATTTAAGAAGCATGACTGGAAAATTTCTTTTTTTTCTTTTTTGACACATTTTTCGAATTTTTCCAAGCTATTTTTGGACATTTTTAGTCAAATTTTTGACACTAAAATTTGAATATCTTTACAACCACTAATCCTCTGGAGGCCTATGACCCCTCATTTTCTTTCTTTTTCAAAGCTCTACAAGATAGGATAGATTTTGAAAAAAAAATTAAAACTTGAAAAATCTTCTGGAGTCGCTACTTTTAACGATTAGGGCTAGCTGAATCTTTGCTAAAGGTTTTTTGTGGGTATTTTAGACATACTGTAATCTTGTCTAATAATGTCTTTAAAGTCACTCCACATGTTGTTGATGCCTGGGGAATGTCCTTTCTGCGTTGTGTTTGATTCCAAATTTGGCACATGTCATTCTTCTTTTAACAGGGAAATTGAGCTATTCTATTTTAAAACTATTCACGAACTTTTCCAGGGGGTCTAAGCCTTGATTTTCCAAGGGTTTTTGTTCATTTCTCTTTCGCACCGAGTAGGCTTTTAAATCGAAATATGAAAAAATCCGTATTGGAACACACTCGAATTTCTGGAACAAAGAAGACCAAATTAAAGTCTATTCATGATAAGTGCGCACTCTTTTTTCTTTTACCTATAACTTTTGAAGGAATTCTTCAATCTTCATAAATTTGGTATCGTGGGAGAGATATTTGTGAGTGGAACAATTTAAAATCAAAAAGTCTTTTAAAAAATTCTAAAAATGAAGATGAAAATGAAGAAGAAAAAAATGAAGATCTTGTAGAAAAGTGCTATAACTATCATTTTCACTGAAGTGTACCTTGATCATCAAACGTCATCACTGTGAAAAGATTTCTAAAAAATAATAATTCAGTCAAAAGATATCAAACAAAGTTATAAGCTGATTGATTGACGTCTAAAAACCCTGTTTTCTGCTGTTTTTTGGGGTCAATCACTTATTAACTTTGTATCATAACTTTATATTGAATAAATATTTCAGTGAAATTTCTTCACAGTGATGACGAAGATCAAAGAATCTCTCCAGTGAAAATTAAAGTTATAGCCCTTTTCTACAAGATCTTCATTTTTTTTTTCTTCTGTATTTTCATCTTCATTTTTAGAATTTTTTTAAAGACTTTTTGATTTTAAATTGTTCCACTCACAAATATCTCTCCAACAATACCAAATTTATGAAGATTGAAGAATTCCTTCAAAAGTTAGAGGTAAAAGAAAAAAGTGCACACTTATCGTGAACAGACTTTAGTGGCAAAAGGATGGAGCGTTTGACGTCACTTGTGCGGCAAGTTACATACTTGTTATTTGTTAATCCCATCGGGCGATAGGCGGTTAGGTGGCAGACGTTCTCTAATTCTCTAATCGGCGTCCGGTCATTTTGAATGAAAACAAAAAAGTTAAAAAGGGCGCGTTATCAGTGAAAGTTATCTTTTTCTTTAATTTTATCTCCTGATGGTGAAGTGTAATAGGTTTCCTTTTTGATTTCATTATTCCAACCATAACGCAGCAATTCGAATTTGGTATGATTCAATTTCATATTGTTAGTGATTGTCCATTGATATGAGATCTGAAGCTCTTGCTGTATTTTGACATCTTCAGCATCTTTTATTTATTTGGTAGCACGATAATTGTCATCTGCAAAGGACTTTACTACACAGTTTATGACATTTGCATCTATATCTCCAGATATCTCCAATGAGGATCAGGAAAATCAGGGGTCTAAGTACACTTCCTTTTGGAACACCTGAGATTACTTCCTTTTGGTTTGATTTCACACCATTCACCATTACTGTCTGTTGTCTGTCTCTCAAGAAGGATTCTATCCAATTATAGATTTTACCAGTTACTCCAAGCCTTTTGAATTTTGACAGTACAATTGAATGGTCGACTTTGTCAAAAGCTTTTGAAAAGTCTAAATAAATAACATCAACATTGGTCTCCTTGTCGAGTAGATTTAGTATAAGGTCATGTTGCTCAAGTAGCTGACTTAAACATGATCTCTGACTTCTAAAGCCATGCTGATTTGTGTTGAAAAGGTTATTTTCATTCATGTGTTTAACTATATGACTTCTGATAACTTTCTCAAATATTTTTATAAGATGTGAGGTTAGGGCAACTGTTCTATAGTTTGAAGCCAGTGACTTATTTCCGCCTTTATAAATTGGGGTGACGGTTGATTTCTTCAGTTTTGTAGGAACGATTCCTTTTTCAAGGCTTGTTTTGCATAGATAGCATGGTGCTAATTCCTCTTCATAGGTTCAGCCCCCCCCTTATTTTTGGGGGGGGGGCTAAGAAATATTTTGGCCTTTAAAGAGCCTGGGGGCTAAAATTACCAAAATATTTGGGGGGACCTAGATTGTTGGGGGGAGCCTAGATGATCTGACTGAGACTCTGGGGGCTGTTCAGCTAAATTCAAAAGATATCTTATCTTACTATTAAATCAAATATAAAAAGCAAAAGACTTGTAAACATAAATATTAAAACAAGTAAAATTTAGTTTTCATTTATATCAGTACTCGTATATTTTTTTTATTGACTTCTCTCTACGGGGACGGGAGAACAATGTTTTTGTTTTTGTTTATCTTGGGACCTGAAGTGTTAGGGGACCTAGCACAATGCAATTTTTTGGGGGGAGCTAAATTGTTGGGGGGACCTTACTTTGTTGGGGGGAGCTAGAAACCTGGCTGAAGCTATGCCTCTTTGCAGTGCTTTAGAAATATAGATGGGAAGCTTGTATACTTTTTTTTGGTGCACCCGGTATATATATATAATATAATAAAATGGAAAATAATTGCCCCATGACAAGTGACTCACGCAATATGATTTAATGTTTTTGTATTAGTATAATGGATTAGTTTTTATTTTATTATAGCCAAGATCTCGTTCAAGATCACCCAAATCAAGGTCAAGATCTAGATCAAGGTCACGCTCAAGGTCAAGATCTCCAAAGAGACGCTCTTACAGTAAATCAAGGTCTCGTTCTCGTTCTCGTTCAAGAAGTGCACCAAGGAGAAGATCATATTCTAGATCAAGATCCAGAAGTCGATCCAGATCACTAAGAAGGAGAAGATATAGCAGGTTAAATTTTGGATTTGCTTTATACTGAACATTTAAAAAAAAATTATTTTGTGTGCTTAATAAAATTTAAAGGATGCAAGGTTTTTTGACAGTTCCTGTTTATAAAATATGTGAAAACCTTTTATTTTCAGGGTTCTTTATTCTGCCAAAACTAATTCCAAGTACATAAACTGTGTTTTTGGACCTACCCCGGTGGAGGTCCTATAAATTAATCTTTGTCCGTTCGTTCGTTCGTTATTAGCTTTCCTCGTGATTGGCTCATTATTTTTTTCAGATTTTTTGCACAAAGATGCATAACTATAAACCCTTGAATGTGATGGAGCCAATTTTTGAAGAAAAAATTTTTTGGGCAAATCTGTGCCAAAAAACAGCTTAAAAAAAGGGTTTTTTGGACTTTGTGAAAAATTAGATCATTAATTTTTTCTGATTTTTTGCATGAAAGTAGGGTACCATCATAGGTAAAATATGGCTTAAGCAGATTTTTGCAAAAAAATTTTGTTGGCTCAAAAAACGCATGTTTATCTATAAGAATCACTATTAATAAGCATACATCAATGTTCTTAGTCAAATTACTCAATTTTTTTATGAGATAGATGTTTCTTTTGCTCACGAGGGCTTACTTTTAAAGAATATGTGTTTATTATTATTATTATTATTAAGATGTATACAAGCTCACAGGCCCGAGGTGGACCTATACGAACCGATTTCTAATTACAATATTAATATGTCAAGTATCTTAGTTGGTGTTTTTCGATGACAAATCGCGGCAGTGCATTCCATGTTGGAATCGATCTATAGTAGAAAGATTTCGTCTGAGCCCCACGAAAACCATCATCAGCAAAGTTTGGAACAAATTCATGATCATGGAATCTGGTTGGGCGGGATTTTTTAACAAACTTGTTCCGAGTTGTCTGTGGGTCGTAAAAATGAATATGCTTATATATTTGCACCATATCACTGAAAAGCCTTCTGAACTCAAGAGATGGAAGTTTGAGTCGTTTTAAACGTTCTTCGTAGTGCTAGTGGAGATTACGATATTGAGGAATCAGTCTTGTCGCCCGTCTTTGAACACCTTCAATCAAATTTATACTACGACGTAATTTTGGCTGCCATACTGATTGTGCATATTCCAAGTGAGGTCTGACAAAGGTGGTGTACAGAGTACAAAATGCCGAAGGACTTAAGTCGTTAAAACTTCTTTTGATGACTCCAAGGATTGAATTTGCTTTGTTGACCTGTTTGGATATATGCTCCTCGAAAGTTAGTTCCGAATCGATCAAGATGCCGAGGTCTTTTTCTTCAAAAACATGTTCAAGTTCATTACCCCCAAGCTGGTATCTGTGTGCATGCTTGATGTTGGCGAATTTACCTATTGTTAAGACATGACATTTATCAGGATGGAACACGAGTAACCAATCCTGAGACCATTTTTCCATTTCATCGATATCTTTTTGTACAACGATAGAGTCTTCAACCGAATCTATAGTCTTCACTATTTTTGTGTCATCAGCAAAGAGAAATGCATCCGAAACTACTTTTTCTGGCAAATCATTGATGTAAATGACAAATAGCCGAGGTCCAAGTACACTTCCTTGAGGAATCCCACTTACAACAGGGTTATTTGTTGATTTGGCAGAGTTGACTTTGACCAGCTGCTTGCGATCTGACAAAAACGATGTTATCCAGTTTAGTAGACTTCCACCTACCCCGTAACATTCCAGTTCTTTCTTTAACCTCCTGTGAGGGACGGTGTCAAACGCTTTTGCAAAATCAAAATAGATGCAATCGACAACTTGGCCTTCTGCCATCGTTTCACAACATTGGTCAATGTAATAAAGAAGTTGAGTGACTGTTGATTGCTTACCAATAAAACCGTACTGTTTTTCAGATAAAAGATTTTCTTCCATAAGATGATCCATGATTACTTTTCGTAACACCGACTCCATCATTTTGCATACTACAGTATAGACAGTATAGATTACTGTATAGATGTTAAACTGACTGGACGGTAGTTTATGGCTAGGTTGTGAGCACCCTTGTTCTTGTAGATTGGCGTGACATGCATTCATGTTTAGACATGAAATTTTGGTTGCTTGGCGCGTTTTTATAGAAAAACTGGCCAAATTCAATATTTTTTTATAAGCACATTATCAATTACTTAGGTATTAGCTTTTCTTGAGATTGGCTCTTTCATTCTTTATGATTTTTTGTACAAAGATGCATAACTATAATCCCTCGAATGTGACGGAGCCTGGTTTTTGAAAGAAAAAAAAATTGGGAGCAAATTTGGGCCAAAAAACAGCTAAAAACAGGTTTTTTGGACTTTGTGAAAAATTGAAAAAACGTTTTTTTATAAGAAACAAACGACTACACGCTTTTTTTAAATAAGAATACACTGTATAAGAATGTCCATGATGAAAATGACCAAAAAACTAAGAATATGCTAAGAATATCACCTTCATGGAATTTTGTTACTAAAGCTAAGAATGTCATTTTAAGAGCATTTTCAATTATAAATTATCAATTATCCCCAAGTTAGGCTCACTCCTTTTACAAAAGTGCCATTTTATGCTTGAGAGGTATGTACTAAATGTTAAATCTAGTATGAATTAGGATCCTAACCTAAGAATGTGCTGTAAGAATATTTTAGGATGATTTTCCCAAAAAAAATTAAGAATATCCATGATGAAATGGATTTACACCATTCTTATAAAAAAAAGCGTGTAATTTTAATAGATCGTCACTATTTGTGTTCTGAATAATTGTTTAATGGTCACGCTCACGTAATTATCAATTATATATGTGTTAAATGCATAACTAGGTAGGTCCATAAAAGTATCACTTGTTGATTTCACATTTATCAGCATTAATTACCTTCATCTTAGGTCTAGAAGTAGAAGTAGAAGCAGAAGTAGGTCTCCAATGTCATCTAGAAAAAGACATGTAGGAAGTAGGGTAAGTCTTTTTTAACAGTGAATACCTTTAAGGGAAGAAATTCCCACTGAATTTGATCTTGCGTTTTTTTCCTTGAATTGCGTTTTTGGTCAAATATTACTCAATCAAGACACAAGCCACCTTGAGTGGATAATTTTTGCGTGGATTTGTTTTTGCGAATAGAGCTTTTAAGTTTTTCGTGTGGACTTATTTTTGCGAAATGGGGCTTCAATTAGGTTTACTGATTTCAATATCGGTGAAGCTTAAGTTGCTAGCTATAGATTATTTACTAAGGAACCTGACATAACCAGTCTAGTGAAATTTTTCTTTAGGAAGCACCACCAACTGGAAAATGTTTGGGTGTATTTGGTCTCAGTTTGTACACAACAGAACGTGAAGTTAAAGATATGTTTGAGAAATATGGAAGGGTTGCAGATTGTCGTATTGTTCATGATCATGCTGTAAGTATACAATAAACTTGGCAGAACTTGTAAGTAGAGGTTGAGAATTTCACACTGGGTGGTAAATATCCAGAAATATGTCTGTCATTTGAAAATTCACCGAATGTGGATCACTCAAGTCAAAAGAGCAACCACTGTTATAGGGGGCACAGCAAATTGGGGCTGTTATTTTTAAGGGATACAGTCTTATTTCACCTTTGTAAATAAATCTTTGATTATACTTTTTCTATTTATCAATTTTGACATTTAAAAGGAAGAAATTTTGGCGGGAATTTAATTTGGGGGATGGCCAAAAAAGTTTTTTCAGAGGGAATTTAATTTGGCGGTTGGACGAAAAAACTAAATTTGGCGGGAATTTAATTTGGCGGTCGCTTAAAAAAATTAACCTTAAGATGGCGTCAAAACAGTGAAAAAATAGCAAAAACACCTTAAAAGAGATCATATTTTCAAAATGTTTAATTTGGCGGGAATTTAATTTGGCGGATGGCGGAAAAAAGAAATTTTGGCGGGAACTTAATTTAGCGGATTTCAGCCAAATCCGCCAAATTTTCTTTCCGCCAAAATTTCTTCCTTTAAGGTAGTGTGGGCCAACACTGGAGCTTCCACTTTGTTACAAACCTTGATAATGACTACCCCTGCCTGTATTTATATTACAGTGAAATAAATTGAATCACAATAAGTGCTCAAGAAAATTCGAAAAAATTCAAGCGAAATATCAAGAAATAAAGAACTATCTGACAATTGCCACATGGTGTTTCGAACAGCTCTTCCACTTTTATTTTAGACTGGACGATCTCGTGGATTTGCATTTATCAATATGGAATCTATAAACGGTGCTGCAGATGTAAGGAACTTTTCTTTATTAGAACAAAAGCCAAACACCAACAAGGGCCGGTTATTTTTAACTGAGATTTTAATAGACTGATAGACACATGGTTGATGACAAAAAGTATAAATTTAAAGTTTCTTTTGCACGGGAAACCTGACAAAACTGCATTTGTTTTTCATTACAGGCCAAAGAACGTTTAAATGGTGCAGAACTTGATGGACGACGTATTCGTGTAGATTACTCAATCACGCAACGTGCACACACTCCAACTCCTGGTGTTTACATGGGACGACCAACAAAGTAAAAAGCAATCACTTTCTTTCCTTCTGTAGCATTTACAGTGTCATACTTATCGGGGTGGGGGGGGGGGCAGGTAGTCCCAATGAAATAAGATATGGCGAAAAGACCATATTCATTCTCAACTTCAGTTGAGCTATAATCTGAGAATGTCTGTATGTATGTCTGTCTGTCTGTATGTATGTCCGTCCGAAAACTTTAGGGCAGGCTGGACACTTCAAAAAAGGTTGGATTTGGCTGAAATTTGGCACACTTGTTCCTTGGGTGAATATCTGGGGGTGTTTTTTTCATTTTTTGAAAATTTTGATTTTTGGGGCCTGGGGACGAGTTTTTCGCCAAAACGAGGCTAAAACTTTGGGGCAGCCTGAACACTTCAAAAAAGGTCGGATTTGGCTGAAATTTGGCACACTTGTTCCTTGGGTGAATATCTGGGGGCATTTTTTTCATTTTTTGAAAATTTTGATTTTTGGGGCCTGGGGACGAGTTTTTCACCAAAACGAGGCTGGCAGCCTGGACACTTCAAAAAAGGTCGGATTTGGCTGAAATTTGGCACACTTGTTCCTTGGGTGAATATCTGGGGGTGTTTTTTTCCTTTTTTGAAAATTTTGATTTTTGGGGCCGGGGACGAGTTTTTCACCAAAACGAGGCTGGCAGCCTGGACACTTCAAAAAAGGTCGGATTTGGCTGAAATTTGGCACACTTGTTCCTTGGGTGAATATCTGGGGGTGTTTTTTTCATTTTTTGAAAATTTTGTTTTTTGGGGCCTGGGGACGAGTTTCAGCCAAAACGGACAAAGTATATTTGCTACCTATTTGAAATGTTACAATTGGGCCTTCTAATAACGGGAAAATCTGAAGTTGAGCCCAGTGCGGTGCGCACGTTCGACTATTTCCCTAATGAATTCTTGAATTGATAACAGACCATCCTTACAGCTACTAGAAAAACTAACATGCTCATTTTTTTCTGCTTTTAGACGAAGTAGTTATCGTGGCGGTGGTGGTGGTGGTGGTAGTGGGCGTTACAGTGGTGGCGCTGGCGGAGGCAGATCCAGCAGGCGTTCGTACTCTAGATCAAGATCCAGATCCAGATCCAGATCACCTTACTGTACGTATTCTGAGCATCTTAGAATGTTCATTAAATCCGAGATAATTATTTTAGTTTTGCACAGTTTTCCTCAAAATCTCCACTGGATGTCTTTTAGGTTTTATTTTAATAAGGTTAGCTTGTCACCAAAAAGATTTACCACCTCAGAAAAAAATTGGGATCAATATTAGAAAAGGAAACTATTTTATTTTTTATACGTTTGACTTTCTTTTACAGATCGCTAGTCTGGCGTTTGGATTCATTGACGGTATCGAAAAACGTATTAAAAATGTGATCTCGTTTATTGGAAAGAAACTTGTAATCGTCGACAACCGGACAAGCTGCTCAACAACACGAAAGTGCCTTCGTGCAAAACCATAAACTCTGTTAGAGATTGTCTAGGCTATTTCGATGCCTTATAAAGAGTTTTTATTTTTATTTGTAGATAACATATGATGTAAGCTTTTTTCAACTTTTCTTTTCTAGTTTTATGGTAAGAAGAGTGAAGATTCATGTCAGAAGGTTTTGAAGATTGAAGTCGGAAGAGGTCGATCAAGAACGACCACTCTAACCGAACGCTTCTTCAAGAAAATCGAAACCCTGGCAATGTAAGATACATGGCCTTTTTTAAAGGGGGGACCTATTGAGGCGGTCTGGGTCGGCTAGGTGAGATGGGATAAATTCTCGAACATCTATTTTCAGCCATATGATTGGTTAAAAACTGTTGTGATGCAATCTGTACATCCCACCTAGCTGGGTTAGCCCTTCTCATAAACAACGTCCTTAACTCTTGAGACTTACAATGTTGCAAAATTGATTTTACTTGGACATTTAAAAAGAACACCTTCATCATACAAAACATGTTTTTACATAGTTTTTTGTGTTATCAAAATCCTATCGACTGAAAATTTATCACGTTGTTAATCGAATTTTTCAATGTTTCAACATACCATTTCTTTCAGTCGTGAAGAAAGAAGTAAAGAATAAGAAAAATTTATTGCCCTGAAAATTTGAAGAAACAAGAAAACGAAATAGAAGAAAACCTTTCTGAAACGACTCTAATTCCTTGAAGAAAGAAGTTAAAATTAGAAGAAAACCTTAGAAGATTGAAGATTTTTCGACCTTATGAAGAAAACCGACATTTCTTAACAGGGTCATGAAAATTTGAAGAATGAAGAGAAGAAATTGTGTGCTAAGTATGTTATTTTTCAATTTTAATTCTATCTAATTTGTGTTTTTATCACTTTCTGATCAGTTAGTTTTTATATCTGGAACATTTCACTTCAACGTTCTCGGCTAAACGACGATTGTTTACAACACCTACGATGATCGATGGACAAAAGAGGATGATTTGATGGTGCATTGGATTAACGGATCAATTTTAAAACTTCAGCTTTCTTTCTTTTTTGTTTTTGAAAAGATGAACATAAAAATAATTTACTCTGTTCTTCATTGCCTTTCCTCTCCCTCCTTGGTAACCTGGTATACCTTAAAGGAAGAAATTTTGGCGGATTTGGCGGATTTAGCCAAAATCCGCCAAAATTTATTTTTTCCTCCATCCGCCAAATTAAATTCCCGCCAAATTTAATTTATTTCACGCGTTCCCCAAATTTGTGCTATTTCAAGCCTTAAAACAGGTTTTTTTTGCTTATTTAGTAACGCTTTAGGCCAAAAATATCCTGCAACCGCCAAATTAAATCCCCGTCAAATTTACTTTATCCAGCTATCCGTCAAATTAAATTCCCTCTGAAATTTTTTTTTCGACCATCCGCCAAATTAAATTCCCGCCAAAAAATAAGGTATATTTCGAACTCTGAATTTGCCATGAAAATGCATTTTTTACACAACTTCCAAATTTTCGGTCAATCTTTTCTCTGGAATCATTGCGAAAAGTGAAAGATTTTTGTGAAGAAGAAGAAAATTAACTTCTTGTATCAGTAACACCTCAATTAAAGAACATCATAAATACGGAAAAAAAATAAATGTAGAGGGTGCTGGAATTAAGCTATTTCGTAATGATTCGAAAGACAATAGTTCCAAGCCTATTAGAAGTATCTGTCCACTTTTCATGTGAAATTTCTCAATTTTACGTCTTGATTCGCGAATGAACCGAAAATGTTGTAGAGATTCCGCGATTTTTTGACCTCGCGAAAGTTTGTACGCCCAAAGCTAAAGTAATTTTGTCCAGGTCTCAAGCTAATTCTACCTGACTGTAGAGATACGTAAGCTTTAAAAACCATGATGAAGCTTGTTTCACTTTTTCACTACTCCCCGGATACTATATCCTCCATCCTGGAAGAGCCCCGATCTAATGAAGCAACTTCCAGAAATCCAAAGTTGGCTCAAATTTAGTATTTTAATTAAAAAAAAAAACAGTTTTAGGTAGCCTAGAAATCTAAGTTAGTTAGATTCCGTCACTAGGATAAATCTGATGGTAATGACTGAATAACTAGCTTACGGAAAGTAAACTCGGTAGCTTGTCAACTGACAACAACGACAGTTCAAATTTCGTGGTGAGGGATGACGTAAACTTACATAATTAGAATAATTATTCGTCCGATTAATTGATTCGTTTCATAGCAAAACGGTAAAATCACACCACACAATCAAAACACTGTTTAGAATTTTTTTAATCAGACGCGTGCTTTCCCTAACCCTTTCCGGACGCATGATTTCACGGCTATATGACGCAAACAAAAATTTGATTTTTGACTGGCTTCACTAAAATTGCAATAGAAAGTGATTGATAAAAGGTATCACGATAAGTAATACCTCATTTTCTTCACATGTAATAGGGGTTTTGAAATACCAAAAAAAAAAAATTAAAATATGGCTGACACCTTGTCACGTGACCGAAAAATCGGCAGATTTTTTTTCGGAACAGCAAAATTATTGACTTTGAATAAAGAAATAGAGTAATAAAATGCATTTGCTTTACGCCTTGAACTTTGAATATGATTTAGAGGATTGAATTACTGACCGGGTAAAAAAAATTTCATGTCATAAGCGTTCCAAGAATCTGAGTAAAGTGATTTTTTATCCACAATTTTGAGCAATTTTTCCCTTACAGATTTAGCCTGAGTAAGTTCACAACAAACACTGAAAATTTATAATTCTACTCTAGTTGTAAACAAGATATCGAAAAGCGGTTTTTTGCAGGTTACGGGAAATTTATCTCAAAATCATTATTCAAAACCATGTTATTGTATTTTGGCGCGAAAACGGTTAAAATCTTTTACAAGGTGGTTTTTCTGGTGGCCCGTGCGTCATATAGGAAACACGATTCATGGATCACTCAGTGGCCCGTGCGTCCGGAAAGGGCTAAGCCAGTATACCAAGGCAAACGTAAAATCCGTAAATATAAAAAATCTTTAAAGCGCCGAAAACGCTATATTGCCATTAGCCGTGCCTTGTGAATACGTGCTTAGTTAACTAGGCTAACTTTTAGGTAGTTTGATTCGCAAACCTCTATAGATATATCTCCTATATAGGTTTGCTTAATAGTGTACGGCTTGTCTTCCCGCTATGGTGGCTCTTATGGTGGCCGATTTTACCTTTTTGGCGAGTTTTGGAAAGCGACGAGTTTTATATAGCGAGTCAGAAAATCGAGGGGCAAATCACTCGAAAAATGGTGTACGACTACGAGATTTATGATTTATTTTTGATTCATGATAGAGAAAATTTGTACCTTGAAACCATCAAAAATGTAGAAAATATTAGATGTATCACCAAGACATCTAAGAACTATCAACTAAAATCATCTCCTCTAATTTTTGAGTCTGACTGAGTCTTTCGGGTCTGCGAAAAGTCAAAACAAAAACTCAATCTCTCCAAAGTTCTCGAAACAGACAAAAATATGAGAAATATTTAATCACAGCTGCACGGTTCATGCTTTTCGGAATGATATACCAAGAAGGCCAAACTAGAGGTATGAATACTTTTTTCGCTAGAGGATGAGCAGGCATTTAGGCACTTTTTGGCCCAAATTTGCCTATTCAACCTAGGCTTTTAGGGGCGGTTCAGAACTAGGGGGGGGGGGCTTTTCCTGTACCACCCCTTAACTTTTGATCTAGTGAGTATTTTTGGATGAAATTTGGCACACAAGGTAACTTTTGACAAAAAATTTTTTTGATGACGTCACTCATCATCCCCAAAGTGAGCAAAAACCGAAAATTTTCTTTGTTCTTATAAATAGCTATTGTATTCTAACAAAGGATTTAGAAAAAAGTTGCCTGAGTTCAAAATGCTTATTTTATCCTAAATATTCAATCGTATTCAATAAATTACGGTTTAAACGATATATTTGACAATAAAAATAAATTTGTATTAGAAAAGTGTCAATTTTTGTGACACCTTACTGTCTGAAATGTCATGATGCTCAAGGTGTGAAAATTTTTTGGTGTCAAATTTTTGAAGCTAAATAAAAGTTAGGAATTTAAAGAAAATTTCATGGCAAAAGCTCTATTATTTCAGGATTTATTACCAATAATTTGACCTCCGAACAGAAACAGCCCCCCCCCCTAGGCCGAATAGGGTTAAATAATATCATTTTACGTCAGTGTGCAAAAAATTAGAAAAAATGCCAAGTCAGTCGAGAGAAATGCTCATTTTCCCTAAAAATAACAAAAGGCAAATTTTCCTAAAAAGTTTACGGTTATAAAATATTTCTGAAAAAAAAAAAAACAGTTTCGGTTCAGTCACTTTTAAGGAAACTTTACCCTTTATCTTTATGCAAGAACTTTTAGAGAACTTTTCCCTTTATCTTTATGGCCCAAATTTTCCCAAAATAAATTGGGCTTCGTCACTTTTTAGGTACTGTAATTGATTTGTGCATCACTATGCAAAATCCAGAAAAAAATCAGCGGCCAACCTCGGGAAAAGCTGGTAACGGACAACGAACAAAGGTTAAATTAAAGGACCTCCGAGGAGTAGGTCCATAAAGACTTTCCTTAGAACCCCTAGAAATTTTTGGTGGAAATGGAGGAGTAGGTCCAAAAAGACTTTCCTTAGACCCCCTAGAAATTTTTCCTGGAAATATTCTCCGCCCCAGTAAAGATATAAAATGAAATTGAGAAAGCCGAGAAGTTTTTATCGCTAAAATTTCGATTTTAATATTTCTCATATTTTTAGGCATCCCCAAATACTATGAAAATGACGTATAAATAAAAATTTAAATTGTAATAAAAAATAATTGATAAAAACACAAAAGTAAAGCATCAAGGAAGGATAAGGCCGGATAAAGCACCTATAAAACTTTATATGAAGTCGTTGTAAAAGGAAACAAAACAAAGATCATAATAATTTTTGAACACATCGCCAATTAAATTAAAACGATAGGAAAATAAAACACTCGAAAAGGGTTTGGCTTTCGAATTATAGTTCGAATTGGTTGATCGATTGTTCATGAAAAACTATCCCCTAAAAATATAGAATGTCTAAAAAACTATGTTGTGTGA
Source organism: Clytia hemisphaerica (assembly GCF_902728285.1). NCBI lineage: Eukaryota > Metazoa > Cnidaria > Hydrozoa > Leptothecata > Clytiidae > Clytia > Clytia hemisphaerica. Next base: position 1,848,581 of record NW_027103900.1, read on the forward strand.
AGCTAGCTTCCCTTTCCTTGTTTTGATTTTCGTTGAAGGATTTGTTCGGCAATCAACTTGTAACGCGCAATGCATTGTTCCTGGAAAAAAGAAAGTGTCGTTACAACCAAATGAGAAATAGCCGAGGCCAAGAGGCGAATCTCCTGTAGGATTTGAAGCCACATATTGCTTAAGTTGTGAGGCTCACCCTGGAGTTTATCCTGGATTAAAAGTTGTATCTTATTTATGGTCAGAATTACCCAGCGAAAACAAAGAAAGTGCACGATGCCAGTCAAAAATACCCCCCAAAAAGTGAAGATTTTCAGGACTTTTACAAAAGTGCCCGGCAAATGAACAGAGTTGGGATAACTAATTTGAGAGAAAAATAGAAAAGTCAGGCTTTCCAATGATATAATTTTCCCCTTTGGCGGCTGACTATACAAAAAGTTATAAGCTTTTAGTTCATGTACGTTTTTGGCGGCTGAAAAAATAGCATGTTTTAAAATCTTTATCATTTTTCTTAGGATAGACAAAATCAGATTTTGTTTTTGGCAAATGTAAGCTGACAAAGTATGAAAATGTACAAAAATGGCGGCTGTTTTACAGTTTCCTGTAATATAGGAAACCCACCATGAATCTTTGCTGTAATATAGATTTATTTTCTCCAGTAAACAATATTTTAAAATGTTTTATATTAAAAATGTAAAATGTACATTTTTGGTGGCTGAATTAAGCTTTGCAAACGTTGCTGTAGAATCTGAGTGTTATAAAAAGGGTTGAAGAGGGCGAAACATTACATGTTTTTTTTATGAGCATTGCACTTATAAGCATATCTAGGCTCAGATATGGGGAAAAATTAAGCATATGACAAGCATTGCTTAGGCCCACAAAAATTATTTTTTTCCTGATTTTGGCTTTTTTTGGCTGGAATTTCACGGATTTTCAGTATTTCCCTAAATTTATGCTTTAGATTTAAGCATCCCCTCAATCCTTATTAAGCTTTTGACCTAAGCATCTCTGAGCCTGTTTTCGGATTTGTATATGCTTATAAAAAAACATGTAAGTTTTCTTAGATTTTCGGAGTTCCATACCTAATTTAAGTACATTAAATTTCTTAATTTCAAATCAAGGAAAAATCTTTTCCAAATATGAAGCCACCAAATTCGTACATTTTAATTCTTTTTGCTAACTAAAACTAGCTTAATTGTCTAACTGATGCATGATCCTGTTTTTGATCATTTATGGCAGTTTGTATATATACAAGTTTTAGGACAGCGCAAATTGAAAAATTCAGTTTTTGTCAGCCGCCAAAATACGTACTATTTACTCATTTTTAGCTTCAAGAGGTCTGACAAATGTAGATTAATAGAAACTAGAAAAAATTATCGTTAAAAAGTACATATTTGGTAGCTAATAGACACTTTCATAAAAAGAACCAAATAAAAAATCCTTTTTTTCTGGACCATTTACCCTTCAATTTTAATGTACATTTTTTATCTGCAATTTAGATTGACATTTCCTCTCAAGGATTTTTGTTTTAATTTTCATAAATTGTGAATGTACAGTCTGGTGGCTGATATTTTATGGTAGACTATATTTTTCAACTTTCAGCCACCAAAAACATATTTTTTTCAAAAAAATTTACTTAGCCTATTTCTTGTTGTATTTACTATGTTTGCTGAAGTTTCGCATTTATATTGAAAATATTTTTAGAGTTATTGAGAAAAATGTGTTTTCGTTGATTTTTTGATACTTCACACAATTTTTGACTGGCATCACATGTAAATTCAATTCGAAATGCAGCGCAATCTCAATCGTCACTTTTGTTTGACTGGGAAAGGTTGAAGATTCCTCTCTAGCCTCTATCTCATTAGTTACATGGCGATTTCGTGGCGATTTCAGTTGAGGTACAAAAAGAACAATAACGATCACCAATAACCATCATTATCAAGAATTGGAGAGAAGGACTATAAGCACAACGGTCACTTTTTAAAAGCGAACTACTAGATAAGGTTCCTTATGATTTGCGTAGGTCAATATACTAGTCCATGTGTTGGCACTTTATAAAAAGGAAAGACAACCATATCAAATCGTCAAACCTTGGTTTTTCCCGGTACGGCTCTTGATATACACGTCCATCTTTCTGATGTTGATTTAGGGAATTGTTGAATGGCACTTTCCAAACATTTCTGTTGAATTTGGGTCCAAAGGTCTTCCACCGGTTTCGTTTCAGGTTGACTCTCTGTTGTTTTATCTACTGTTTTATTTTGACTGTTATCGTTTTCATTCGGCACCGCCGCGTCGTCATTCTCAGGCGCCTCTTTTGGTTTATCGTCCACAGGTCTGGTCTTCACTTTCGTTTTCTTTTTAGGTATATAGATATCTTCCTCAGGCTCTGGTGCACTTGTTCCTTCCCAAAAATCATCCGGGATATCATCGGGTGATTCATATGTGTTATTGGAGATGAACAAACTGGTTTTATCCAATTCATTACCGATAGCTTTGGTTACTATGGTATCACTGATATTGATGTCCAGTTTCTTTGTCACCAACTTGTCTGAGCCAGGATCTGAAATATGAAACACACTCATACGAAAAGACGTCCTAAGAATATAAAACACGTCTTTAAGCAAGTGTAAACTATGCTATTGTTCAAGAAGCCTCGAGTTTCGCGGAATGGGGGGGGGGGGGGGTGCTGCTGAACCGACTGTACATGATAGAAATTTGATGCTGTATGTTCAAAACTCTAGCGCCGAAATTTTATGTTTACCCAACTTCTTTATAGGATTGCACTCTAAAAGAATGCCGTATTTCTTCGCATAAACGCCCCGGGTATTTATTAAATTTTTTGATTTTTAGGAGGTGCGTTTATTCGGGGGGGGGGCTGCATTATTATCGTATTTAAGTTTTCTTTTGTATTTTTTTCCTTACAGCTACTTGTTTAAAATCAGTCAACTTAAAATTAACATAATGCTAAGAATATCAAAATAATGGAATTCGGCAACTGAGTTTGTCTGTACCCAGTATCTACTACCGTGAAAAGCACATGTCGAAATCATATACCGACGCTGTGCCGACCAATCCAGATTCTATTCAGCGCGCAATCAACGCAAAGAAAAGTAACCATGACACAACTCAAAAATGGTAATATTTGCTCTTCATCTTGATATTTTCTACAGTGATTAGATTGACACATGCACGATAAAATTTCTATTATTGGTCTGATACTCAGGGTAAGTATCTACGGCTAGTTTCAAAATGCATTGCCATAGAGGGTCTGTTGTCTTGTCTTTTCTCATTTGAGAATAATCTTCCTTAAAAAGTTAAGAATGCCCATGATAGAAAAACACTCTTCTTATAAAAAAGGTACTAGACCAATTATCGGCTTTAAATTCCGCGCATTTCTTTCCGTGTTTATAATCCCTTTAGCGAACGGTAACATCTTTAAGCACAATAAATACGAGCAAACAATAACAAGATCCAAACAACAAATTAAAATTGACTTTCTCAAGACATTTCGCACAAAGTCTAAGTTTTAAAGAAGTGATTTTCATTGAAATTTAATCAGACTTACTTTGTTGAACTGCGTTGTTAGCTGCAAGGCTTTCTTTCATTTGTTTTACTTTCTTTGTTATCTAAAAAAAAACAAAAACAAAAAAACATAAATCCAAGCACTTAATCGGCGCTACACATTGTTTTTTATAAGCAACCTAGATTTGGGGTCAGGCTGGAGTTGTTGATTAGCTTTTCGGCTCAATTTCTGGTACTTTTTCTATAGATTATTAAAAAGATTTGCTGATTTCAGGACTTGAGCCTAAGCAATTTGGCTGCATATTAAAAAAATATCCGCAAATTATCGCAAAATTTTCAACCTCGCACCCTGCAAAGCCGAATAACGCTCGAATGAGTATTTAAAATTATATCATGGATTTTCCTTAACTTTGCCTTGGAAAATATTGACTAAAGAGTTCCATCTGGGGCTACGCGTGCTGTTATCTTCCAGAGCAGAACAAAAAAAAACACGAAAAGAAATAACAATTTTCGATAAAAAAGAATTCTACACCGCAAAGAAGATGTTGAACGGTGAAAAAGAATGCGGCTATTATATTTTGATTTTTCCACCGCAATGAATAAGAGAGATTTGATAGAGAAACGGACTTACGTCACTGGTAGTTCTACCGAGATCATGAGCTATACGTTCCCATCGGCCAGGCGTACCACCGGGATATTTGGCCATCACTTTCGCTAAAAGCGCATAGTCATCTTCAGTCCATTCGCTTTTCTAGAGAGAAGAATAAGAAAGTGCAAATACAAAGACATGAAAAATTATGGATTTAGATCTAGAGGCTGCTTCTCGTTAAAGATCTAGTCTGTGTTGTTTTTCATAATTCATTCAAATATAACAATTTAAAAATTTCAGAAAACAGGAATTATTGGCGGCTATCCTGTTAAAGTCTGTCTGTGGACACATTTTTTCTTAACAATCTCTCAGTGCTAAGTGGCCAATTCATGCTAAATAGAAAGGATATAACACTGCTGGAAAGATATTTTTGAGGAGAAAAATCTAATGGATAAAGGATTTTGGAAAAATCCAAATATGAAAAGTATAAAGATTTTTTTTACAATCACAAATCTTGTAAGTATTATTTCATGATGTTATTTCTTTACCTTGATTTCTTTCTTGATGGTTTTTCCTTCTCCATCGACATCTGGTTGCAATCCTAACACATTCCACGACTCGTCATCATCATACTCGCTAGCGTCTCGAATCTTCTTCGGTTGTTTCACACGCTTTGGCTTCGGTTGCGCCGCTGAAAAAGATAGAAAAGAACATAAGAGAATAGGGAGGCCAAACAAGAAATGTGAAACTTCTTGCCGAACCCAAAAAATGAAGCTTCTGCAACGCTAAAGCTTTGATTATAGTCTTTCTTTAGCTATATGAAAAAATTGCTTTTTAACTTACTTATTTTAGCAAGATGTTTGACCTGAAAATTTATGAAAATTAACTCCTATTGTCAAAGAAAAGAATTATTATTGTTATTTAATTTCCCCGACATTTTTCAGACTATGCCTGTTCTTTTTACGAAAAGAAAGCTTTCCAATCTACACTTAAGATTTTTTACCATGGAAATACGGGTAGGTAGAAAACCTGGCCCACCTCTCTGGCCCGGGCCATATAGCCTACCCTTGGCCCACCCTTTGGCCTACCTTCAAACATTTTTTTCCCCGATTTTATTCTCGGACAACCAGGTTATAATGATATGTGTGCGTCGGGATGCGCTATAATTTCATTATAAAGCCCGTTGGCGTTATTGCATCAGCCGTTTTACGACAAACAATTGGTCAAATCTTCTAAACGCTCTAAGAATTAAACGCTTTTTTTTATAAGAATAGTGTACTTTGGATGAGAGGGTCAATTATTCTTAAGAAAGTGCCAAAATTGAGGGTGAAATATTCTTAACGTAGGTCTTGTCTATCTGACCAAGGCATAAGACCCTTAAAATTTTTATCTATTTTAACAGAAGTCAGCCTAATGGAAGCGCATTGTGCTCTTGCACTAGGGATCCCGAGTTGGAGTCGGGTTCGGATCAACGTCAAAGTTTTTCGCCAGGTTTTGATACTTTATGTTTTTTTGGGTGAAGATTCCGAAAAAAGGGGTCCGAAGTCCTGAAAAGTTGAAGAAACAGCGCTACGGGGGTTTTTGGCACCCGTGCAGGACTTAACCAGACCCTCTCCCGGGGGTCCCCTTAATCTGTCATGGTGTCAGGTGTATAAAATGCAGACTCAAAACTTTTTATTTATTTTTGTTTATTTCAGTCTCGTTGTTTTTCTAAATGCCAGAAAAACCAAAGTCCAACCTCAGAATTGGTTTGCAGATTTTCAGAATGATAAGAATCAAATCTTTTTTAGAGTTGTAAGGTGGGCCCCAAAGGGTAGGCCATATGGCCCGGGCCAGAGAGGTGGGCCAGGTTTTCTACCTACCCATGGAAATACAGTACACGCTTTTTTTTATAAGAATGGTGTAAATCTATTTCATCATGGATATTCTTAACTTTTTTGGGAAAATCATCCTAAAATATTCTTACAGCATTCTTAGGTTAGGATCCTAATTCAAACTAGATTTAACATTTAGTACATACCCCGTACATACGTCTTAAGCATAAAATGGCATTTATGTAAAAGAAGTGAGCCTTACTTGGCGTCTTGGGGATAATTGACAATTTATAATCGAAAATGCTCTAAAAATGGCATTATTAGCTTGAGTAGCAAAATTCCATGATGGTGATATTCTTAGCATTATTCTTAAATTTTTGGCCATTTTCATCATGGACATTCTTATAAAGTGTATTCTTATGAGAAAAAAAAGCGGGTATTCTGAATCTGTACTAACTGTCGAGTTCGTGTTTTGAAGACTGGTACCGGCGAAAACGTTTCATAATGTAGCCTTTTATATCACGCTGTGTAAACAAATAAATCAACGGGTTCAATATATTCCCTCCCACAATAAGCAGAAGAATCACTGCTCCATATTCGTTGACGTTCAAAATAATTTCCAAAGCGCCAAAAATGATGAGAGGTATGAGAAGTGATATGAACCAGAAATTAAGAACCATAACATCTTTCAAACTGACATTCATATTCTTAAGCGTGCTAGCATGTTCTGCGTTTTCTCCGTGAAGTTGATTAGAAGGTCGTAATTTTACCACGCGTTCAATATTAGATTTACGTGCTCTAACAGCGAGACGTCCTGTAATCATGATAGTGATACAAGTCACGCTACGGAATACTAGGAAGAATATCATCAAGTAACGGCTAGTCTTGTAAACGTTTATCTTGGCTTCACTGAAAATTATGAGCATTAAATTCACAGTGAAATCAAAGACAAGTAATGATAATATTATGCATTTCAATTTCTTTCTCGGTAATATGCGATGATAAGATAGCCCATTGGCAGCAGCGATATATCGATCGATTGATATCAAGGCGAACGTTTGCAAAGACAACACGTGTAATGTGTACATGACGAGATTTAAGGCGTCAATCAGATGCGATCGGGAATTTCCGTCCGTCATAAAAAACAACGGTATACTAATGAACATGGTGAATACCGCATACATCGCGTCAAGTCCGGATAATATTTGTACTAAAAAATACCGGTTGTGTCTCAACCTAGCTTTGTGTATGATCACCATGACTACAAGGTTTAAACAGATAACAAGTACGTTAAAAGAACAATTAAGAACAAATCTTCGAATGGTCATTATTTTGCACGTTGAATACAACCCTCCAGAAGTTTCTCTGTTAGGAACTCTCTTCAAACTTTCACTAAAAACAAGGAATGAAGACGGATATGTTCACTCGCCATTAGAAAGTTTCATTTCAAAATCAACTAAAGCCACATTACCCTTCCATTGATTAAGCTTGGGAAGTACAATATTTCAAAAAACCTGAGAAGTAAAATATTTTAAAAATCCTTTGCACTGACAATTTCAGAACCCCCTTCCAAAAAAAACACTAATTATCTTAAGATTAAAAAAGTCAAAAAAAGGTAATTTTTCGAGAGAGAAAATTGTTGTGTGTTCTGATTTCTCCTTTTGTTCTGTTTTTCTAAACCAATCAAATCTATTAACGAAATCAAAACAAACCATTTTTTCCGAACAAACCCCCTAGATATTTTTTCTTTAACAATAGCAAACCAATATTAATATGCAACTTTTGCCTTGCACAAAGGTTTCTAGACGACTAAAATTTGTTCCCTACATTACTTTATGCTTTATTTCAACCCTTTTTTGGAAACATCAACCCTCCATTGATTATCATTTAACACAAAAATGGAAGTATCTATAAACTAAAATAACATTTTCCTTGGAGAGTCAGGACTTATCTATTGATCAGACGCAAAAATCAGAAACATTTTGGACCAGCATAAAGAAGCTGTCATAGTCCCATAGTATCCATTACCCATTGAGCTAAAGCACTTCTACCATTTTATGATGCAACAAACACGACAAAATCTCAACTGTAAACATGAACTAGACCTACGGATTGGAAATTAGGAGAACTTTGTAAAGTTGTAAAGGATAACACTACAGGTGTAGTAGAGAGCCAATCACGATAGAAGCTTTCTTTTTTCTTCATTGAAAAATAAACACAGGGTACATTACGAACATATACTACAAAATATACTCCCTCCCTCTGCTAGAAACTTAAGTTCTTTCGCCAAAGGTAATAGACTTTGAAGAAAGGAAAACGTAAAACGAGATGTGATGTGGAGAGAGCTATGGTTGTAGTAGACTTAATAGAGAGGCCTAAGAGAGGCTTAATAAATTCATTCATATTACCCGTAAAAGACAAAAGGCAAAAACTGAAATGGGTCATTTGAGAATCATATAGATGTAAACGTCTAGGAGTTTTCATTTCCCTTTTCACAGCTACTTCTTTACAGAGGGAGCTATTATAAAACTTGACTACTTAGTAATCTTACTTTGGTCGATTTTTCAGACGCATTTATTTGATAAATTAAATTTTATCTTACATGAAAGACATTTCTTAATTTATTAAACAGGCGAACCACCGATATATATCTGTTGTTGATCAAAAAAAGAAGTGCTAAAAACTTGGAAATTAAAATCTACTGTTTCTTAAAAAAGTATGAAATTTTAGATAATCCAAATAGCAAAAGATTCTGCACACTAGATTTAGTTTACACGATTTTTTTTAATAAAGAACACGTTTATAAGGAGCTTGAGGCTTAAAATGGCCCGAAAAATTAAGAATTGTTAAAGAACTACTCAGGCTGAGAATAGGATAACAAGTTAAGGAACAGAAAGTTAAACTCTAGCATGTAAACATTTACTCTTAGGTGCCAAATAAACGGACCCCCGCTTGTTAATTTTTCGATTTTTTTCCAACCCCACCGGACCTTATCCTTGTTTTACTCTGAAAAGCCTAAATTTAGTCTATTTTGACCCTTTTTAGGGTTTTTAAAGGTCCATTTTCCAACACCCCGGTAATTAGGTCCCCCCCCGTTTATTTAATTTGAAAACTTTTTCCCAACCCCCCCCCATTTAGTCGAACCCCCCCCCCCCCGTTTATTTGGCACCCAAGAGTAAACAAAAAGATGACAAAATATTGACGAAACAACTTTCAATTAATGTCATTTTCTGTACTGTAGTAAATTGTTATACTTATACATAAGTTACATACTTAGCAAATCAAAAGTTAGTAGCTAAGTAAATAAACAGCTCGATAATGAAATTTCAGGCAGAACGAATTCTCTGGAAAAATAGGTAACTCCAGACTCAGAGCCAAGTTAAGGTTCCTTAAAAAAGTAACATGTAACTCCTCTAGTGAATATAGGTCAACTTCAAAATAAAAAGGAAACAGTTTAAAAGTTGAGTTCGCTCAGAAAAAGCAAGACACGCAATTTAATATAGCATTTTAGCAACTCGATCTAAAATGGTAAAAATAATCAAGTGACTGCGACTCAGCTTCAATCAATTTATTTACCAGAAAAAAAAGGTACTTTGAAATAGACACATGTAAAAACAGTAGAAGTCTAATCTGTGCATGGGACCACGTCAACCAAAATTACCCTCACAGCACGACCGAAAGGGCTCCTGTTTTGAAATTTAAAAAAATATGATAATTGAATTAGAGGGGTGCAGTTACAATTAAATCGTGCAATCGTGTAAAATTGGGATGGAAATAAAAAAAATAAGGGAGGAAGCTCCTGCAATGAATTTTCCAAATAAACAAAATACCGAAAAAGGGACTACCCTCTTTCTGAGTATTATTCCTTGTTTTTATTACGATGAAACTCTTGCATTTCAAGACCAAATCATCTCGTTTTCATTGCTTGCCTTCTGAAAACATATGGATAAACACAAACAACTTCAATACACGCTTTTTTATAAGAATATACTTTATATGAATATTCATGATGAAAATGGCCAAAAAATAAAGCATCTGCTAAGAATAACACCATCATGGAACTTGGCATCAGAACCTAAGAATGTCAATTTTTAGAGAATTTTACCTGCAAATCGCAATTACCCCCCAACAATGCTAAAAGTTTTCACAAAAATGCCAAATCTTTGCTTGAGGTATGTATTACATACTAGAATTAGGCTAGGTTGGATCTTAATTTAAGAATACTTTAAGAATATTTTAGGATCATTTTCCCCCAAAAAGTTAAGAACTTCCATCATGAAATGAAAAAAACACCAGTCTTAGAGGGGAAGAAAGGTCCTATTCCGAAGAGTATACAATTTCCCCCAGAAAGCCTCTTCTACACTTTATACAGATCATCTAAATAATGACGCAATGTTTCGAGCTCCAACCCTGACTCTAAATGATAAGATCGAAATAATCAAAAATCGAAAATATCGAAAAGGTCAAAAAGGAAGAATAAAAAAAGTCCACTTTTGGCCATCCACAACCCCGACCGAAAAGTGACTGAACCATTACGCATGCGTGTTAATGCAAAAGTCTGATTTTTTAACTCTTCGGAATGAAACCTTTCTCTAACTGCTAATAAAAAAGCGTGAATGCCTTTTTGGGTAAAAAAAAGGCATTTTCCCGGTCAGCCTTAGCCAGAATTTTTAGCTATCACACAAAATGGGATTAATTTCGCGAGTCCATAAAATTGCATTTGTATTATACCCCTTAAAACCTACAAAATGTTTTTTCTCGAATTACCTTTTAAAAAAAGTCTTTTTGGTCTCAAATTTTGAACAGTGATTCACTGCAAAGTTACTAATGTTACAATTAGATCATTGGTACCTAAATATTTTCATAACTAAACGTTAAAATCAAATTACAAGTTAAAACCTACACTATTAGACCTTAAAACCTACAAACATTGACCCCTTGCTCACAACTTACTGAAACTGTGAAATTACAATTCAGGTGAACCATGATTCAATGGATCAAATACTTACTAGAAATCCATTCCCAAAACAATATTTGTATTTTTCAGGATTTCATGCCCATAATGCTATTGAACTATTGAACCTGTTTTTTGTAAAAAAACGGCTTTGAAGGGTCAAAACCTTTATTACTTAATTTTTGACGTATGATAGTAAAGCTTTTTAAAGCTTTGCATAAGTTACGAGAAAGATTTTCTCCGAAAATTTCCCCTATAAAAGATCAAAATTTTTCCAATCTCGCCCCGAAAGGAAAACTCGTTGTTACACCTCTGATGAGATAACAACAATGTATCGCCATAAGTAAATAAACATTTCGATCAAAGAAATGAGCAAATTTATATGTATCTTTAGTTAGTTAGTTAGTTAGCCACTGGAAATACATTAAATCTTTAGCCTCCTAGAATATTTTGTGCTAAAATCTGATTTTCTTCCCTTTTTGCCGGTTTTAAAATGTTCTTAAGCTGTTCTTATAAATATGGTTATTTAGCTAACTTTCACGCTTTAATTTGAGACTCGGATAACAATTTAAAATTTGTTGGTTCTAATTCCCCTCTATACGTTCTTACAAAGCAGTCTGGAAGCACTTCAATAGTTTTGAAAATGTGCTAAAAGAGTTACTTAAGAAAGTTACAAACCTTTTTCTTCAGCCTCTTTTCTCTCCTCTTCTTCTCGCCTCAGTCTTTCTTCTTCAAGTCTCTTTTCTTCTTTCTTTTTACGAATCCGGTCCGGAATACTCATTACAAAATATTTACTATTTCGAAATAAGACGAATGGCAGGAAATCCCAACGTCCCGGTTTACGGTAATTCAAATCACGTTCTGAAACGATGAAACGGATTATGTTAGCCATAGTGTGAATTGATGTTCTACAAAAAATCTAAATAAACGTCCTTTTCTTGCCCACTCAGACCATCCCCGTCCTAAAACGATTTTTTACATATTAAGAGCTACTTAAAAACCTCCCAATCGAATTTAAGTCGTACATTTCCTTGTCCTTTTGTTAGTTTATTTCCTTTCCTCCTTTTTTTAAGGAAATACGTATGAGACGCTCCAGCGATTTGCGGGATTGGTATGGGTGGGCTTTTTTATTGCGTCACTGATCACCCCCTAGGGATGGCTCATATCATGGAGTTATAAAATAAAACTGGAAATCTGTCGGTAATTGATCGTTAAAACCTTTTGATTTCTTTTATAAAACGTATCAAAAGAAAATCTAAGACATGTCCGATGAAATAAGACTTTTTAGTAGAAGTCGAGTTTGCTCTGAAAATTCTAACTTTTATTGAAGATTTCTAGTCTTCTAATTATACGAGAATTAAATAAAGCCCCTAGAAACAAGTTTATGTTCCATTTCGTCATTTTGTCATTTCATTTTTGTCCAAAAAACGCCATTAAAAAAAGGAAAAACCTGTTTTAAAGCCTGAAACAGCACACATTTGGGGAAATAAATAGAGCAACTTAAATTTGGCGGGAATTTAATTTGGCGGATGACGGAAAAAATTTTGACCAAATCCGCCAAATCTGCCAAATCCGCCAAATCTACCAAATCCGCCAAATTTTCTTCTCGTCAAAATTTCTTCCTTTAATACCTAATCTGTAAGCTACATCCAACTCATCAGGAACATCGTCTTCATTTTCTGTTTGTCTCCTCCTCTTCCGATCTCGTTTTCGTCTTTCTGGCTCCAACTTTTCGCTCTTTTAAAAAAAGGTGAATTTTATTTCTAAGTGTAATAACATGATGTCCGACCAGGATCCTATGGGGTGAACACCACACTATTAAATAGTAGAGGAGTAGATCAGACAGGAGAAAGAGAAGGGGACACTAAGCGTATTACTACTGTACAAAACTATTCATTCTAATAAATCGTACTTACGCTCAGAAACCGCCGAACCATCACAAGCTTCAAACTAGACTCCCAGATCAGGCGATCTGGGCGACACAAAACCTCTACAAGTTCATTCAGAGAACGAGGGCGGTTAAAGATGGCGTTTCTGGGCATGGTACAGAGGTTATATAATCGCCTCTGTACATAAGAAAATGATTTACAACCCGGGTTAGAAGACATCTTCTCTTGGACGAGATCACCTTAATTTTTTGTTGAAAGTTGAATGTATTTGAAATTAAGTCAAACTCGCGAGGGAGTGTACGGCTAAGGCCACAGCTAAGTTCTGGCAAAACCTTTTATGGGCGAAATCTGGTGGAGAAGACTTGAAACAGAAACGAAAAATACCATAAAATACGGGTATTTAAAGTTCTAAATACTTTCCGATAGACGTCAAATCTTTAGGATTGAGATTTTATTATAGTCCACACTATAATAAGGTAGAGAAGCGTTGTTCATTTGCTTTAAGTGTAGTCTCTTTTGATATTACGTGGAAACCACGTGTGCATACTAGACTGAATTCTAGTTTAGACGGCCCACTCTTTGCCTTGCCTATTCTAATTGTGAATTAAAGTGGGCATAAAGTGGGCGCATTGCCCTCTTTTGACGTCAATGCAATGCCTTCTTTCAATCTTTTCCAAGCGAAGATTTTAGCTGCCACTTTTTGCCCAACTTCTGCCTACTCTAAGAATTAGATTAGGCAGGGCAGAAAGTCGGCCGTCTAAACTAGAGCTGAATTCCCAAGAGAGATGTTGTCACATGGTAGCAAAAGAGAATGTATACTTAAAGCAAAATGGACCAATTTTTAGAGGACTTTAATTAACCAGAACTTGTAAAAGTAATTTAACAGAACGAATTAGAAGACGCATTAAAGAGATAATCAGATGTTTTGTAATATTTGGTTTGTGAGATCCTTCTATTGTCCTGAGGAAAATCTCAAAACATTTTTGTTTAAATATTTCCCAAAGTCGATATATTTCAGTTACAAGTTTTTGGCTTTTAGGATGAAAATAATAGAATCTTAACGTAAGAACCGCGTAAGAACCCTTGTCCAAAATTTCAAATTTTGATATCTCGATTTTGGAAAATTGTTACACAAAAATACTTTGAGGTTTTACTAAGGACCACAGAAGGTTACTGTAATCTAAATATCTCAAACCATCTGATTATCCCTTTGAAATATAAGAAATGATGATTCCTCCTAGAATCATTATTTAAAAAAAAATCTATTTTATTTCACAACATGTTTGACATTAGAGGTTTTTCATGTTTTATGTTAAATTACGTTATTTCCGCCATTATGGAAGCAAATGTTCAAATGCTCGAGTCTGTAGAATCGATCCCTTACGTAAATCGAACGTTTGCTTCCGTAATGGTGGAAAAACGTAACTCACCAAAACATGACAAACCTCTAATACAATGATGACCGGTTAGTGAGGGCTGTACTGAGAAATATTACCCGAGGTCAAGTAACGACCGAGCTCGTAAGATCGTTCCGTAGATCGAGGGCAATATTTCACAGTACAGTCCGAAAAGACCGGTCATTATTGTATCTATTCATGATATGCACCATTGCAATGTCTTCTACGGACCCAACAGCTGATTGGTTGAGAGTGACCAAGTGACTTACGTCACTTACAACTAATCAGTTCATTTTCCTTTGAAAAAGCTGACGTCACAATGAATTTTCCTAACAGCGGACAAAATAATCATTGGCGAAAATAACCAATTGCATTGCACAAAAAGCCGTGTAGCCCGCTTCGAAAAAGTAACCGGTTAACAATATATGAAGTTAGGTAAAATTTCCCTTACCATTTCATAGTATTTTTCAAGATATGCTGCCCACCAAGCTAAATAATGTCCAAGGGTGGCAATCAGCCCAACAATAATGGAGACCTCCAAATTACCCATCTTTCGATAACGCCCATAGATTTGGGCGCCTCGTGGCACGCCATATTGTAGAACGTGTTCGTACCTAGGAAATAGAGATAAACTAGTTCGTGTCTTTGTTTATTACATTTTCTTCGGCTATAATCCGCACGCGATAGAGTCAGATGGCGCGAGAAGGTCAATAAGTGGGCGAAACCTCAACCATGAGGTGTGCAGATAAGTCAAGTAAGTCAAGTAAGTTATAATCTCTAAAATAAGGTGAACATCAAAGATGGAGGAATTGTGGCAGTTGTTGGTGATCCTATTATTATACAGCTTGTGATAATTAAAATAGCATTTGTAATCATCTGCATTTCTTCTTTTTAATGCATTTTTTTGAAAATGGCCTGATATAAAATATATCTCTGAGAATACCTAAAACCTTTAAAAACTTTTTTCTTTGTTTCGATAATTTCTTGTAAAAAAACTAACTAAAAATGTTCGAATGTCCAGGCGTCCAAGTCCAAGATTTAAAGCTTTTACAAATCAAATAATTAAATAGAGTGAAATTGATTAGAATGAAGATTCGAATGTTCGATTTTTTTTGCTGACGTATTTCACTCATCTCTGATATACCGGGTGCACCAAAAAAAAGTATACAGATTTGTCGAGATATTGCGAGCTTCAGGAGTTTTTGTTCATTCTTTTTTTATCGTATAGAGAATGCTTTAACTTAAATTTTGAGCTATCATACATTAAATTTGAGAAAATAGTTCGAAAGTTATTTAAGAAAAACTGACTTTTTTTCCATGTCGAAATTTCAAAAAATCATTAAAAACAGCAATCACGCTATAAATAAGACAAAATGACAAAAACACAGTTTTTATTGTTTTTTTTTTTTATTCTTTTTTTTCTTATTTATATTTTGCCAACAGTTTCTCCATCTTATTTGCACGTCATGAACAATTCCAACACGAGCAAACTCAATACAGACCCAAATTCATTGAGCAAAAAGTGGAGGAATGGTGATCTAATTTTTCAAAAGTTTTCTCACATAGCACACACGTAACAATCAAAACCTCTCTTGGAGATTTCCAAAACTTTTTTTCAGTTATTCCAAAAATATTATCCCACATGGGAATAGCTTGTTTTACCATATACCGTAACAACTTTTGATGCATTTTCGGTATTTTTATATGGTAAATGTCGAGAGAAAAGTTTGCTCGCTGTTTTTGATGATTTTTTGAAATTTCGACATTAAAAAAAAGTCAGTTTTTTTTAATTATTATCGAACTACCTCTTCAAATCTAATGTATGATAGCTCAAAATTCAAGTTTAAATCCTGAAGGTCACAATATCTCCACAAACCTGTATACTTTTTTTGGTGCACCCGGTAGGTTTTATCAACATGTTAGTATTTGTTGTCCTTAGATATAGAATAAAACATTATTCAATAGTTTTTCGTCAGTTATTGGATTTATAAACCCTCGGTAATGTATACTACTATTAATCGGGTTATTAAATCTGAATAATCGGCTTTTACATATTGGATATCTGCTTAGTAACCTGGAAAATTTCAAATACAAAGTACTGTTTGCACGAAAACGAGACCAAGTACGGTAAACGCAAAAACATAAGAATGAAGGTGAAATATCTGAATCTTCTAAGGCGCGCAAATAATGACTTTTCAATGCATTTACAATATTTTAGTCATAAAGAATAACAACTGAAAACTCACTTTTCTCTTCTTTCAGAGTTCTTTAAGATTTCATAAACGCCAACCAGCTGAAAAAAAAAACAAGAAAGTCTAAAGTTTCAATTCTTTTCATACCAGAAGACAGAAGTATGGAAATAAAATGTCACAGTTTTTCAATCGATTTTTATTTACTTTAATGGGATAAATTTTCGTGGGGATTAAATTTTGCATATTTTGCGGATTTGGGTGTCATCTGTGAAATTGAGTCCCAATGGAAATTTGGAAAGGCGTTACCCCGACATTTTTTGAGAAAAACTGGCATCAAAGAAGCGCTTACAATGTGTATTTCGACAACCAACATGCATAATTTGGTATAATTTGGCGCAAAAAGGTACAAAATCTTAAAAATATTGTCTCCTTATAGTGCAAATTAGGAAATTAAGTCCCCACAAAATCTTAAAATTTTGCGGATAAGCTCAACTGCAAGATTTAATCCCTGCAAAAATTTACCCTTAAGTAGTAATCGTAATAGTGTAAAAAGTAATCTTTTTTAAAAGATATCATTTTAAAACTCTTCTTTCCAACCGGACTTTAAAGGAGTTAAAAATCATTTTCAGTTTTATAATTTTGAGGGAATTCTCCTTTTGTGCCAAATTTTAAGGCAGTGATTGTAGTTGTTGCTTTACCTGACGAAATTGTTCTTCAGCATTTTCAGCTTTATTTTTGTCAGGATGAAGTTCCTTTGATCTCCTTCTGTATGCTCGGCGAAGTTCAGCTGTCGTTGCAGTCTATAATTCAAATATCATTGAATTATGATTCAAAGAAAATTATGTTTCGTATGATTTGAGACAGTGTTAATCAATTGAAATTGTAGAAAACTATATATGAGTGGAAGCTGGTAGAAGAAGGATATAGAAGTTTCAACAGGTTTCAACAATAATCTTTGTGTGGAGTAGGTAGTCCAGGCAGTATGGGGCATGGAGTATCACTTTGGTGATTTTACAGACCAAAACATGACTTTTCGCCCAATTCATCAATTCTAAACACTACTGTTCGAATGAAAAGCTGAATGAGACAGTAGTAAATTTTTAATTCATTCTATAAATGATGAAATTGCTTAATACAAAGGACTTTTTCTTGCAAATGGATAAAAACAAGACCAAGTATAGTTGAGAACTTACATTTTCAACACCTAGTAGTTCATAAAATGTCCCATTTACTTCTCCAAAGAGATCATAAATTTCCATATCTTCACTGTCATAAAATGCTTCAGATGTTGCAAACAAAATAACTGCCAAGAAAATACAGTAAACCCTCATCTTTTTCTTATTTTTACATTGATCCTTAAAATAAACAAATTGCATTTAATCAATAATAGTTGCTTCCTGATAATATCCTTTAGGCGAAAAAAACTGATTTCTACTCCCGTTGATACTGATTTGAACTGTGACTTAGTTGACAATCAATTTCATAGCACTTTTCAATCAGACAAAAACAAAGTATGCAAAAACTAAGCACTTTTGAAAAGGTCTTAATAGTCTAGTTCAACATAGGTTGAACCCTTTTTTTCCCCTAGAATCATGTTAAGAAGAGGACCCTATAAAGGGAGGGGTAAGAAATAAGAGTGTGGTAGATTTTTGAACTACTGGTAAAGTTTTTTAATCTATACATTAATTATGGCTGTCTGTATGTAAAGACATCCAGAAGGCCATAAAAAACAAGAGTTCTTTCTTGGTAAAGACATCTACTGTAAGAAGATAATTATTTTGCTGTAAATCTAAGCTATTCATTGTTGAATTTGAAAAGTTATGACAAAGGTTTTATAAAAAGCAACATGAAAAGACACAAATTTCCTATTAGCAGATTCTGGCCATCTTGCAGGCATGGATACAAATCGTCTACCAAGGAAAAGAGGAAAATGATTTCATTGTGGGTCAGTGAAAAACGACCACATGGGTTAGCCTGATATGACTTAAATGTTTCTTTTTTAAAAGCATTGTGCTTTATAAACATATCTAGGCTCAGGTATGGCAAAAAATTTAAGCATATACTAAGCATTACCTGAGCCTACGAAAAATGTATTTTCCTGAGTTTGACTGCTTTTGGCTTTGATTTTACAGATTTTCAGAATTTTCTTAAAATTTTCTCGACCTAAGCATCTCCGAGCCTATTTTCGAATTCGTGTATGCCTATAAAAAAAACATGTACGGTCATTCTTTGTTTAAAGCCCTTAAAAGACAAATATTGATAAAAATAACTTGTTTAATCTTGCTATGAATAGAAGTAACTGAAGAGCTGTATCCAATACTGTTTCTTGATTTTTTCTTCTTTTCTGTGCTAGCGCAACGAATATCCTAAATTTATTAGTTTTTAAATGTCAAACAATCAGTTTTTAGTCCAATCCCCCTTAGGCGTCAAGTTAAGCTCTGAGTGGCTAGAAAATGCTTCTAAAGTCATTTTTATCAAAATGTCAAAAGTATGAGGTAATCTTTGCATGTCTCAGCCAATCAGAGCTTGACTCGGCATTTATTGGTGACTTTATTACACGAATCTGCTAATAGGAAAATAATCAGGTATTGTCCTTTTCTTTTTCGAATTTGATAAAAAGAGTTGTGCTATTATGCTATTTTGTTTGCGTGTCCTTCTTCTTGCGTTTTCCTGAAGAATCTTGTGTCATGTCTATAATTTCACACCCCCTTATCTTGTCATCAAAGTTTTCCAAACTAAGGAGAACTAGGGCAAATGTATAAAGCGAGTAAAACAAGAAAAAAATCCAATTGCAAAGTTGTCTCGGATGTTGCTGTCCTAAATTTTCTGCCTTGTTTTGGAGCAAAAAACAGCAGGCCCAAGGATCAAGTGTGCAAAGTTTCAGTCAAATCAGACCCTTTTTGAAGTCTCTAGTCTCCTGCCCCAAAGTTTCAGCCTCATTTTAGGGCTAAAAGTTGTGAACACGTTCTTAATTTAATGAAAAAACACGCCCAGCAGGGATTCACCCAAGGATCAAGTGTGCAAAATTTCAGCCAAATTGGACCTTTGAGGAAGTTTCCAGTCTGCTCTATCTAAAGGTTTTAGTCTTGTTTTGGGGCTGAAACTGGTGACTACAATCCTAAAAATCAAAATTTTGAAGAAAAAACAAAACAAAAAAAAACAGGGATTCACCCGAGTAAAAGATTGTGAGTTTTCAAAAATATCTGATGATAAATTTCTTTCAGTCAGCCAAAGTGCTCCTATTATTGGGGGTTCTTAGCCTACACATGGGCTTACAACATATGGGTAAACAAGAAAAAAATTAAAGAAAGCTGGTCTTTTGAAGCTCTTTCGTGCGCTTGTAATATTGGACTTTATGATGGACTGTTAAACCTTGTCAAATTCCGGAAAATTGTCAAATTTCACAGTTTCCATTGCTAGATTTTACAAAGCTTGCCTTTAAAACTAAAAACGGGGTTAGTTTTTTTAGCTTTTCTTCAGTTTACCATTTCACCGAAACTCCAAATCCATTTAATTCATATAACCACGACTCGTACATAGCAAATAATGTGAACACGCTACTCTCACCAGGTAGGCTTTCACATCGCAAAAGGAACAAATCTTTGCGCGTAAATGCTATCGCGCAAGCGTCCAAACACAGATATAAAAAATCTGTTCTTCCGCGGAAAATTGTGAGATCTGTTACCCACACCTGGTAACTTTGAAATGTCAATTCTTGATACAATATTTTTGCTATTTTCCGTCTACCCATACTCACCACGAACCCCATAAATTTTTTTTGAAATGAGCTTATGCTCTAATTTCTTTTGATTCTTGACCCTGAATAGTGTTATCTAAAAAAAAAACTTTACTCTAAAATTTAAAGACCTTCATCTTTTGCTATTGAAAAAAATATTGGGTACAAGCTTTTTGCTTAAGGCTAAATGTCAATCAATGTGCACGCTGAAAAAAAGTCTCTAGAGAAAAACAACACAAAACAAGAAATGATGTCAGGATGTGAGCATGTGTGGTTAAATTGTTAATTACTTCCTTCAAAAGTCTAGACTGACTTATTTTTTCAAAATTTCAAAAAATCATTAAAAATAGCTATCACGAAACAAAATGGCAAAAACACAATTTTATTGCTTTTTTTTGTTTTTGTTTTTCTTATTTATATTTTGCCAACAGTTTCTCCATCTTATTTGCTTGTCCTGAACATTTCCAACACAAGCAAACTCAATGCAGACCCAACCAAGTTCTTTGAGCAACTAGTCGAGGAATGGTGATATATTTTTTTTAAAGTTTTCTCAAACAGCACACACATAACAAAACCTCTCTTGGAGACTTCCAAAACTTTTTGTCAGCTTTTCCAAAAATGTTATCCCACATGGGAATAGCTTGCTTTACCATATTTTTAAATTCTGTACTCTTAGGTTCCAAATAAACGGCCCCCCCCCGCTTGTTAATTTTTCGAAAATTTTCCAACCCCCCCGGACCTTATTAGTACCCCCCCCGTTTATTAATCTCTAAGAATATTTTCAGTTGTCAAAGAGAAGACCCCTTATTTTGCTCTAAATAGCCTGATTTTAGCCTATTTTTACCTTATTTTTGGGTTTCAGAAGTACAATTTCCAACCCCCCGGCAATTAGGTCCCCCCCGTTTATTGAAATCTAGAAAATTTTCCAACCCCCCCGTTTATTCCAACCCCCCCCCCCCGTTTATTTGGAACCTAAGAGTAATGAGGTTTGATGAACATAGTTGCATTTTTTGGTATTTTTATGTGTAAAGAAGGTAAGTGTCAAGAGAAAAGTTTGCTCGCTGTTTTTGATGATTTTTTGAAATTTCGACATTAAAAAAAGTCAGTTTTTTAAAAATAACTTTCGAACTACTTTTTCAAGCCTAATGTATGATTAACTCTTATAAATATATACTAGTTTCCATCAACTGCTCTAATTGGGACTAGCTGACAAAACATGGAAGGGCAATTCGGTCACCATTTCACCATACCTCCAAAGTCATATTTTAACATAACTGCAAATCATAGACGACAAATAATGTGAATACCCTACTCTCACCCAGGTAGGCTTTCAAATCGCAAACAAAAGGAACAAATCTATCTTTGTGACGAGAATCGTGCAAATGCAATTGCTGCGCGGAAGAGCGCTCAGACACAGATATAAAAAAGTCTGTTCTTGCTTCCACTGCAGAGAATTGTGATATCTGTTCATAACACTCGGTAACTTTGACACGTCAATCAATCTCACACGCTGGAAAAAAAGTCTCTAGTGTAGTGTCTTCTAGAGAAAAACAAAAAAAAAAAAAGGTGTCAAGCAAGATGTATGTGAGCAGTGTGCAGGGCTCAAAATAACGGTCAGACATCGGACATTGTCCAACCCAAATAGCTTTATGTCTGACCGAATAATGATAATTTTCAAGCTAAAGCAACCCTGATTGAACATTTTGTCCGACCCACTGGAAATCGTTATTTGGAGCCTTGAGCGTGTAATAAATTAAATAATAAAAATAATAATAATTTGAAAACGGCAATTTTTTTAACGATGAAATGCTGAATCAGCAGAAAAATAAAAAAAGTAAATAAATGAAAATTGCCGTTTTCGGCAATTATTGCCGTTTTTGCAAATAAAAGTTGACTTTATTATTGAATACGTGGTATTTGACACCCTCGCGATAAGAAGGCCCACTGTGCCTCGTTTAGTTTTGTTTTCAACTGGTTTTTGTTGGAAATGCAGGTAGCAAAATCGAGTCATATCTAAACAAATTTACAACGGGGGTTTGTTATCTCTTTCTGGCTGTGTTTCGGCATCGATGCAGGATCTTTTAACATATTATTTTAGAACTTTTCATGTTATTGAGCCACGAAAAATTGAAAAAATCACTTTTAAAAATCCGAAAAACCTTTTTCTCGATAGAATTTTACTATTTTCAAACACCTCTGACATCTTTGCCCTTATAAGGACAACACATTTTGCTGATTCAGCATTTCATCGTTAAAAAATAATTTCCGAAAAGAGCAATAATTGCAGTTTTCATCTTAAACACTCGACTGGTGATTATATTATCAGTTAGTCACACTAGGAAATCTAGCTTTCAGAAAAAACAACATCCTAGTCATCTACAGGATGTATTTGCACAACAAGGATGAGAGTTACCTGAATCAAGTTCACAAGACAATTAATTAAAACTTGAAAGTTTGAAACAAAATAAAACGTGCAGCAGCCAAATATCAACCAACCAAATTTTGTCATTCAATTCCCGAGACAGCGCTTCGATTTTTAAGGCCTTGTTTACACGCTAAAGTAAAAATAATTCCGAACATGTAAATGGGTCATTGTTTGAGGTCCGGCAAAATTTCCGGGAAATAGCCTATCCGGCGGTGCGCGGATCTAGGTGGGTTCTGCCTCCCCCGTAGATCTTTTTCTTGTGAAGTTGATCTTCAAATTAGTTTTCAAGGTTGGCTTGGCTCAAATTTTTTCATCTATGGCTCAAATTTTAGGCAATTTCTCAAAGTTTTTGAAAATGTTAATTTCATTAAAAAGCGCCGGGTTATTTTTTCATGAATCTCTTTAGAAGTTTTGCGGTGCATTTTTTTGCTCGAGAGTCAAGTAAACGATATAGCGCTTTCGCAGCATCAATCTTTGATATGAATTTTGGCGGGACGCTAGTGTGACTAACTGAACGACCCTCGACATGGCCCGAGAATTCTCGGGCCAAACCAAAACTTTTATTGGAATTTGCGTAAAGCCCGAGTATGGCCCGAGCTGGCCAGAGAATTCGGGCCGTGTTCGGGCCACACTCGGGCCAATTTTTGAAAACATGATTCAAACAGGCGTGTAATTTCAGGACTGAATTTTTTTAACATTTTCTTTGAGAAAAACTTGGTTTCTCATAATTATATTTTAAATATATGAATGTTGTAAATTCATATAAATATTAAATGTCTTATTTGGTATGAAAACATAGTTATAAATATACTTAGGGTGGAAATATTTGCTAGTAAACTGGTCCTGGTTTTAAACTGAAGTGTGTCCACGCATTGGGTTTAAAGCCCGAAGGGCTAGAGTTCAATCTCTAACCTTTCTCAGGCAAGAAAAAGTGAAGCCTTAAAAAATGCGCCGCATTTTTGACGACAGATTGAATCTAGCAATTCCTTTATTTATGATTGATATTTTTTTCGAAATTTAGCGGTAAATTTTAGTTTCAATCCGTCATTTGTGTAAAAACCAGGCGAGCCGCTCATGGCCAAGCAACTTTGGTAGGATTTTTTGGCTTCAAATCCTACCAAAGAGATTGACTTCTAGCCCTCCGGGCTTATACTTCATTGTGTCCACGGGAAGCTCGTAAAGTTTTTTTGAGCGATATAAACAAAACAGACAAATCTTATTTTGTACTATTTTGTTTGACTGGACATGCTGAATCAATTTAAATATGGAATCTCCTGACATGGCCCGAACATGGCCCGAATGACTCGGGTCATGTTCGGGCCAAAAGAATTGATAGGGTCTCTCGGCCCGAACATGGCCCGAAGAGGCCCGATAATTCTCGGGCCATGTCGAGGGTCGTCTAACTGATTATGGGATGGTAAAAGTTTCATAACAAATTTGTTGTCAAAGTGATTTAATTGTCAAAGTGATTTGACAGTAAGTGAAAATACGTACATACGCCATGCAGACTCGATTAAGACAGCTGAGGATTATACCCTAAATAAGAGATATACTCTATTTAAGAGAAGGTCTCTTAAGTAGGAGATTTCTTTCTCTTAAATAGGAGACTTTTCTTTCTTCGTTAATTTTTGGCCTTCCCATTATTTTGCGCAAGTTTTGAACTTCATAGATCGACTCAGCACGTCTATTCTCTTATTTAGGGTATAATCCTCGACTGTAAATGTAAGATATCCCAGACGTCCGCGCTTGATAGGATCGATCATCGGAACGGCTTGGTGACGGATCGATATGTGATCGATGGATTACTTATTTAACGATCCGGATCTAGGAGATCGATGGAAGATTCAGCCATTAAAAAGTCTTGAGTATCGATCCTTCGCTGATCCATTATCGAGCTAGTATTTCAATCGAGTATACCGATTCGTCATCGATCGTTAATCGATTAGTCATAGATCGTTAATCGATTTGTTATCGATCGTAAATCGAGTATGAGTCGATAGGGTCGATAAGATCGATAAAAGATCGATGATAGATCGATAAATAATCTATAACTAATCATAAACTTAAAAAAATCTTGAGTATCGATCCTCTATTGATCTCCTATCCAGATCGTTAAGTAATCCATCGATCACATATCGATCCGTCATCGAGCCGTTTCGATGATCAACAACAATCCCATGTTTTGACCAATCGTTAGAGCCGTTGATGGTTCTAGTTTTTTTTGGTTGCAATTTTGTCTAGGTCACTTTGCTATACTGCCTATACATACTCTTTCCTTTCTTACCCAGATCTAAAACGAAATTTCTCCTTCAGGAAACAAGTTTTGAAATCGCTGAAAGTAAAAAAATTTCCGCCATGTTTTTTTTCAAAAATAATATTTCCTATCCGTCCGTCTCTTTATCGAAGGAGGGAAGCTAAAGTCTGCGAGTAAGTAAGAGGCAAAATAATACAGGCTAACACCAAAACAACACCATGACAGATTAAGTTTAACAGATTTTAAGAGATATATTTTGACTCGATGGTTTCTAATTCACCGTATTGCCTTGATCAGCCAGAGCTGACGTCGAGGAAGAAGTCTTTTTGGCGGGAAATAATTGACTTTATCCCGCATCAGTTAGATTCTAGCAATTTCATTGGTCAAGAGACGTCACGTGGAGGTGGGATATATATAGACTAGTAAACTAGTCGGTAATTACTTATAACCTTATAATAAAACTGTCAATCAAATAATGTAAACACTAATTAAATATTCAGTGCGCGTGAGAGAATAGGAAAATAACCGACTAGAAGCTACTTCCATAGTCCCGCTGCTGAGGTCGAAAATTGTTTCGTTTCGTGATACATCTCTTAGATCTAATTTTTTTTGGTGGAAACTCGCGAATTAGTATGTGTAGATTACAAAATCGAAAAGTTTCCACGATTTTCTAGTGCAAGTGTCGAGAAAATCGACTTAAAAGTTGACTTTTATCGAGTTAATCGATTTTAATCGATTTTCATGAACTTAACAGTTTCTAGGTCATGAGTTTTCACTTTTATGATGCATTTTGCTTGTAAATACTAAAAACCATCAAAATATTACACTAATAATTAATTCAAGCGATGAAAATGTAGGAAAAACGGCTAAAATCGATAAAATGATCGATAAAACATCGAATGTCAACTGAAAAACTCCGAATGAGTCTGTAGGCTTCAAAAATTGTCTGATTTGGCTGAAATTTTGCACACTTGGCCTTGTGGTGAATATCTGCAGATCTAATTTTTCATTTTTTGAAAATTTTGATTGGGGTCCCGGGACGAGTTTTTCGTCAAAACGAGGCTGAAACTTAGGGGCGGCCTGCAGACCTCAACAATGGTCAGATTTTGCTGAAACGTTGCACACTTGGCCCTTCGGTGAATATCTACAGATATAATTTGTCATTTTTTGAAAGTTTGGATTTTTGGGGTCTGGGGACGAGTTCTTCGTCAAAACGAGGCTGAAACTTTAGGGCACACTGTAGACTTAAAAAATGGTCTGATTTGTCTGAAATTTCGCATATTTGCTGCTTTAGTGAATATCCGAAAATCTAAACATCCAGTTTTTTAAAAATATTTATATTTGGGTGTCCGGAGACGAGTTTCTTGTGAAAACGAGGCTTTGCGTGGGCAGCCTGTAGACTGGACAGGGTTAAATGGATGAAATTTTGCAAACTTTTCCATACTGATTTACCTTTTTTGAAAAAGACCAGAAACATGTTTTCCGTCGACGACACTTAATCCATGGGAAAATTTTTACGTTAGCTCCAAAGAAAATAAAAATTACTTTGCTGGATCATCTTCAGTTAGCGAATGAACAAACAAACTTTGACACGAGGAACAAATACTTAAAAAGATCTTCAAGATCTTTATGTGGAGTTATGATATGAGCGTATAGTGATCGTGTCACTGCCAGGACTGTCTAGAAGCAGTCTAGGAAACCTGTAGCTATGTCTCCCAAAATTTATCATTATTCCATGGAGGATGTGTTCTGAAATTAAGGAGAAACCTTTTGCCTATAAATGTCTAATTATTTCCTTGAAAGATGTGTGAAGCTTTCTTTAGCTTTCTATAGCTTTCTAGGGTTACCAGGCAACAAGAACACACCAATTTTTCATAATTTTTCGATACCCCTGTCTCATTGCATCTCAGAACACATCAAGTTTTCTAGCTCCTACATGTGTTCAGAACACCTCCTAAAAAAGATCGCCTCGTCGGCTGCTTTTGACTGTCGTATATATTACTAATCTATAGTCTGCGTAGGATTTGTAGATGAGAACAAACGAGCAGTCGTTTTAGACCAATATCGCATTTAATCTTGTATATTTTTTCTTGATAGTGGTTGAAGCCTAGTTTTTTATCTTATGGATTATATTGATATACATATCTCGTATTGCAATATGAGGGGACCTGGTTCTTTGAGTAAAACAGTTCAAACTATCGACCGTTTTTACGCCGGCTCTTATTGGCGTTATTTTAGAGCTCGTGGCCTAACGGACCGGCGTTAAAAAGGCCGACGTAAAAAGAGCCAAAATTATGCATTTTAAACCTAAAAGCGGTGTTTCTTTTTTTTGAACCATTTTTTCGCAATCGAAGTGGCTTTCTGAACAAATTCAAGGTGGAAATTACCGAAATTCTTGCCATCCAAAACTTAATGTAAATAAGTGAATTTCGACGATAAAAATTTTACGCATTTTCCTACTCACAGATGGCATTTTGATTAAATATTCTGTCATAATTTTCTGTTTTGAAGCCTAAATTAAATAGCAGTTTTTGCAGTTTTTGTGTTATTTGCTGCCCTTATTGGCGTAGGTCCAAAAATGGGCAGTGGCGTAAAAAGGACCGATGAGGTAATATGAATTGTCACTGCACTGAATAAAACGAGATATAAATCTTTCATGAGAGAGAGATAGGTACATCCCTGAATCACGATCTGGTGGGACCACCCTACTCATTGAAAATAGTTGCCGTAACATCGTCCCCGCTAAGAAAGATATGCTGAAATTCCAATGAAGTAGTTCATGAGATTTATCTCCAGAAGGAAAAACTAAACTTTTGGGGCTGAATCTCCATCTCTACTTTTAAAGTAGAAACAGTAGGATTTTGCATTATATTTCACCACTTTAAAAATCTTTACCCAGTTATTGAGACAGAGGTGCAATTTTCGATAGATTCTTAATCATCGGGATTGATATGTCATCTCAACAATGGACTTCATTGCTCGTGGTGAGTGCAGGAAATGGTTGTCAAGATCAAGAATTTTCTTCAAGGCAGTAGCATGTTTATTTATTTCTTCAAAACAAAGCTAGGATGCGCGACATTTTAAATAACTGCGGCAGCTAAAGTTTAAGGAATTTAGCAAAAGAGAAAAATGAGATTTTCCCTTGAATTTTTAGCATACCTGCCGTACGACTTCTATACCTTTTACTTTATTTGACACGAAATTCGATCATGATGAAGTTTCAGTCAAATAAAAGACAATTTCATCAAAAAAAAGTGAAGACCTTAAAAACATCGCAATCAATATCTTTGAAGAAAAGAAGTTGCATCTGCCCTTTAAAAATTTGTGAATCTTTCTTTTAGGACGCTTGCTTCCAGGCCCTTTGTGCCAGAGTTTATGTAAGATAAAATGTAAACTGTTGCCCGAAAACATTCAGCCAAGGGAACAAGTCTGCTTCAAAATACTGCCACGCTGCCCCAAAGTTTGAGCCTCGTTTTGACGAGAAACTCGTCCCAAATTCGTCCCCAGGCCCCAAAAATACAAATTTTCAAAAAAAGAAAAATTGGATCTGCAGATATTCACCCAAGGGCCCAGTGTGCTAAATTTTAGACAAATCCAACCATTTTTTAAGTCTACAGTGTGCCTTAAAGTTTCAGCCTCGTTTTGACGAAGAACTCGTCCCCAGACCCCAAAAATCCAAACTTTCAAAAAACGACAAATTATATCTGTAGATATTCACCCAAGGGCCAAGTGTGCAAAATTTCAGCAATTCTGACCATTGTTGAGGTCTGCAGGCCGCCCCTAAGTTTCAGCCTCGTTTTTACAAAAAACTCGTCCCCAGACCCCAAAAATCAAAATTTTCAAAAAAATGAAAACTTAGATCTGCAGATATTCACCACAGGGCCAAGTGTGCAAAATTTCAGCCAAATCGGACAACTTTTGAAGCCTACAGACTCATTCGGAGTTTTTCAGTTGACATTCGATGTTTTATCGATCATTTTATCGATTTTAGCCGTTTTTCCTACATTTTCATCGCTTGAATTAATTATTAGTGTAATATTTTGATGGCTTTTAGTATTTACAAGCAAAATGCATCATTAAAGTGAAAACTCGTGACCTAGAAACTTTTAAGTTCATGAAAATCGATTAAAATCGATTAACTCGATAAAAGTCAACTTTTAAGTCGATTTTCTCGACACTTGCACTAGAAAATCGCGGAAACTTTTCGATTTTGTAATCTACACATACTAATTCGCGAGTTTCCACCAAAAAAAGTTAGATCTAAGAGATGTATCACGAAAATCGTTTTCTAGCCACTTTTTTCGATCTCAGCAGCGGGACTACAACGCCTTTTTTTCTTCACCTAAAATCGTAAGGAGAGACATACAGATTTCTGTATGTCTGACCCGTGCGGGATTGCATTTATTTTTCTTTATGTTTATTGTGTTTTTAGAAATGCTCATTTATTTATATGTTCCCATGTTCAATGTTACTATGAAATATCATTTAGTCAAAAAAGTTGGATGGATTCTCAAAAACCTAAAAAAAGTTGTAAAATTAAACAACGTTTTTTGAGGGAAGTAGCTTCTAGTCGTTGAAATTCAGAAAAGAGGCGCAACTTCACCCCTTCGATCCTTTTTATTTGGAGCTTGATTTTTTGTATATGGGTCTGTTTTCAACGACTAGTTTACTAGTCTAGGATATATACCGTATCTGTCTTCCTGCCTCGCATTCGATTGAGAAAAAAAAGAAGACATTGCATATTGACGAATGCGCTTTCGAATGTTTTGCTCAAAATTGTTTTGTTTTGAAAAGACAGAATGAATTGTAGTGATTGAGGAAGTTTGCGAAAATCTTTATTTGTAAAAAGATTTTTATTTTTCTTGAGTTTATATGTAATGAGCAAGACTTTCAATTGCAAGAATGCAATAAAATGTCACTTTCACTGATTCCACTTTTACAGTTTACTCGGTTTACTCTTTGTAAGTATCTACTTGGAGAGTTCTGAAAGTTTTCCGTGCTTTTGGAAAACATACAAAGGAACTTCATCGGCAAGCCTCGCCACCAATACGGTTTTTACTGACCCTGTATATCCCGTATCCCACCTTGAGAAGACCGTGTAACTAATAATCTACCGCGACGAGCGTTTTTACTTTAGCGATAGTCTACTTTAGCGAAAATACAAGGGAGTCTCTTTAACTCGAACCACTATAACTTAGACGGTCTTATCGTTTACACAAGATCACTAAAAAAAGGAATAGTTTAGAAGGCGGGATAAATTTGAAAATGGTGGTTAGCCCGGGGCGGAAGTAAGCAGTGGCGGTGGTTCCAAAACTCTACCGCCACTATTTTCCCGTAAACCGCCCTCACGCCCTGACTCTTCGCATATATACTTTCCCGCGTTTACTGACCTTTAAACGGACGATAGCATCGTCTACTATAACTCGAATGTCTGTTAACTCGAACAACAAAAGTTTTATGGTCCCTTCAGTTAACAGATGAGCCCTCATAACGCAAAATTTCCTTTAACAGCTCGAACAAATTTGTGTTCCCCGGGCATGTTCCAGTTATGCTTATGGAGCCCGGGGGGGGGGGGGGGAGGCACTCATATGATCTGGCCTACGTCATGTACCGCGCTTAAGGGTGGGGTTTTTCAGCATCCCAAAATGCACTGTAAGGGTGTGGTTCTGTGAGATTGCACTGCAAGGGTCGAATTTTAAAACAAATTCAAAATAATTGTTAAAAAAAGAAGAAAGGTTTTTACTTCTCGTTTGTTTGATTTGAAAAAGTTTCTATTGTCTGATAATTACAGCTTCTCAGTTTTTGATTGAAACGGAAAATTTTCCAAGCTTCTTCTTTCACGCAGATTTACAGCTGAGAAATATAGTGCACTATAAGGGTTGGGTAAATCAAGAGAATATCTATAGGGTATCTTTTCAGCAATATTGAACTGCACTGTAAGGGTACGATTTTGAAATGAAAAGCAGATTTTGTGCGGCACATATCGTCGTTTCGAAATCGAGTGCCCCCCCCCGGGTTATATGACTCTCCACTTTATTAGACTGGCACGCCAGTCGGGCTTGAACGGTATCACGCGTGAAAGGTGAGCGTAGGAAGAAATTTTGTTGGCGGCAAGGACTGAAAGCCAAAATTAAAAACAAAGTGGTCTGTCGGCTTTTCTCCCTCCAAAATTCAGGAAAGCACTCCTCCGTTCTCGAAATCTTCAAATTGAAGCCGTGGCAGAATGTTCTAGTCTGTTATTCAGCAGCCTCTCACCAAGTTTTGCTCGTTCTCCTACGCAGCTCCTATTCTAGCAAACGCTCGCCGCCTTTATGTTCCCGCCCTCTGACATGATTAATTAACGGACTAGTTTGCTAGTATACCACTTTATTAAAACTCTGACACGAGCTGTGATACTGCAGTAAGGAAAATCATGAAATGCCAAAAAATCTTTTCTTGGAGCAAAAACTATACATTTCGAATGACATCTTAAATAACATTATAGGTATTATATATGAAAAAAATAAATATAATTTCAAAATAAATAATGAATAAAGTACAAAAAATATTCCCTTATGTCGGGAGGCTAGGTTTGGCAGATGAGAGGTATGTGGACGGACGGGACCTCCGAGCGAAAACCGACCCTTAGAGAGACCAAATTATTAGTGGAAAAGTGCCCCTTAGGCAGGAGGACATTTCTTGAATATTTTTCTTCCATTTGACGAGTCCATAATTTGACTGACATTAATAACAAGTTTACGTATTGGCACTTTTGAGAACGGTAGTGTGACTGAAGTGATTTTGAATAACCCGCAGTTTTGACCCGCAAAATAGAGGACGGTAAAAGCTGATTTGCCAGGATTTGCTGTTGTTCTCAGCCAGCCAGGAAAACACAGATACACTAACACCATGCATACAGTAAACTCACATTTAGCTGAATTGAGTTCCCATTTGAAGAGCCTAAAAATACATTTTGCTAAAATCCAATTTCGCTATATACTATTGAACAGTTATCGTCACTGTCTTCTTGGGCGGCTGTGAGACGAGAAAGACTTTATCATTCGCGTACCACAGAGAGTGTGTCTTTTCTGAAAAGCTTGGGATAGCGTCTCTATCTTTTAATTTATCAAATATCTGTTGATCAAACCAACTTAATTTATTTGTCAAATCTGCAATATCTTTTTTCAAGTCTTTATTTTCAGTTTGAAGTTTATGTAAGTTCGATTCTAACGATTCTAAACCTGTATCGAGATGATCTATTTGTTGTATTTTACGTTTACGACAGTTGCGAGCTGCTATTTTATTCTTGAATTTACGCCGTATATCACGAGCTACGTGGACTCTCATTTCGTCTAGCTGAAGAATAAGATCGTTGAATTTAGAAACAGGCATACGTCCAATTTGATCACGCGTGTATGGGAAATCTCTCCAAAGAATATTTTGATTCTTCGCTTTCTCGTGTTCATTCTCATAAACGTTTCCCGGTTTACAGTCTGAATCAGAGCCCTCTGGTAAAGATCTTTTGATTATCACAACATCTTTTTTACCTATGTTATAAAGACTTTCTGGTGTAAAGCAATCATCCGATGGTGATATATAGACTCTTCTGATCGGCTGTTGTACGATACTCGATACGTTTTGTCGATAATTGATATTTTCTGGACAAGGTTGACTAAGAGAGCATCTTTTTGGAGAGAAGTTTTCTTGTCTGTTAGGACAACACGTGGGAATAAACGAAAGAGGATCTTTCATTGGTATGTGAGTGTTTGTTTGTGAAAGGTCGTTATTTCTGTTCTTTGTGTTGGTGTTATGTTCAATTGAACTTTCGTTACCAGATTCATTGTGGTTCCTCTTTAACGTATTCGTTTGATCTGAAAGATAGAAAAAATGACACATACATAGATTAGATCATTTTTGACAGCGAGACAGTTGAAAGGACTTATTGGTACATAGAAAATGACCAAATTCAGTCAGAAAATTAAGGACTCTCACTATAATGTGTTTGTTGAACAACCATTAAAAGAGTGCTCAATACTCTTCGTAGAGCAAGTTCAATAAAGTTATATACATACTTGATGATTGCGTATGTAGCATGAAACTTTTAGTAATGTATTAATTTTCAAATAATTCAAATTAGAATTTTTCCAAAATCAAAAATTGCTAATTCTAAGTTTGTTCATGATTTTCCATAATAATCTTAATTCTAATCAAAACACTCATTTCTAGGCGAAAAAGAACCATTCACCAACAATAATGTCCCTCCTTATTGATGATATGCACCACTGCAATGTCTTCTGACATTACATCACAGACCCAATAGCTGATTGGTTGTAAGTGACGTAAAATCAGTCAATACGTCACTTTCAACCAATCAGCTGTTGGGTCCGTGGAAGACATTGCAATGGTGCATATCATAAATTGATGTTAGTTGTTCTTAATGAGGACAATTTTGAGTCATATGTGTGAAGATGTACTCGTCCGAAATGGATCAAAATTATCTTTCCAACGTAAAATCACCTTCAATAGACCTTTTCATAAATTACGTCACGAACATCACTTGCCTCGTTTTGAACTTATTGTCATGGTGATTAACTCCCAGCAGATTTTATTAAAACTACTTTCTATTCATAAAAAAAATCATTTTTTTCTACAGGGTTATAATAACTATCGTAATTGTTTGAATACGAGGGAAGTGATGTTCGTGAGGTAATTTATGAGAAGACCTATTGATGGAACATCTTTCTCTCAAGAACAGGTGGGTCCAAAATTTATGGACTGCATTATTTGCAGCACACTTTTTATTTAAAACTTAAAATTCAAATTTTTCCTATCAAATTATTTCATGAACTAAAATTTCTTGCCAAAATTGATTTTTTTTTCTCAAAATAACCCTTTTGTCTCAAACGCTCATTTTAATAAGAAAACAGATTTATCTTTTTTTTTCAAAAAACTGTTGTCGGACTTGACTTTTCGAATTTTTGACACGCAATTTGTCAAATAACCTGCTAAACATTGTTTCGGATTAAAGCCCTCAGTCAATAGCGATTGAAAAATAAACCTCGAGGAATTAACTCCCTCGCATGTCACAAATTTTTGAATGAAAAGCTATTATTTAAATGGCATTGACCATGTGGGATGACTTTAGAAAACGACACGGCATTTCACTTTTAGCAATTTTTCTTTTGAATGTCATTTAAATTTGGAATGAAGTTTTTTCTAAAAAAGTAACAATTTTACAAATTGATCAAAATTATACCATTAACGAAAATAAAACTTGAAGCTTAAAAAAAGAAGTAAATTGAATTATGACTTAAAAAATATCTACATAATTTTATAAACTTGTTTATCACATCAGCTAACTATCAATAGGATGAACGTGTCATTGTTAGTTGTAAAAGACCGAAAAGGAGTGATATATATTGAAAAAGACAAATTTTCAGTGAAATTCAAACGTACAAGAATCGACTGTAATGTTTATATTAAATTTCAAATATGACGGATTAAAATGTCATGATTTATGAGGCAAAAATGAAAAAAAAAATTTAACCCAAGAAATTTGAGAAAAGTGAGTGGGATTTTTTTACATAATCTATCGAAAGTACAAAAATTATTTTAAAGAAGCTGAAATTGTTGAAACATAAGTGTTTCTCTCAGAAAATATAAAAAAGTCAACAAAACGATCCATCTGAAAGCTAAGTGAGTGCAAAGGTGTTAAATCTACTGAAAGAGGGTTTCAGCATATTTGTTTCTAAGAAATTTAAATTCAGGCATCCCGAAAAATATTAAAAAACGAGACAACGTTAAGACAAACTATTGGAAAACAAGTTTGTGAACAAAATTCAATATATAAATAAATCCTCAACTTGAGAAGAAAACGTTAAATCTTAAAAAAGGAAAAAAAATCGTATGTACAATATTTACAGTGTGTTTCATGTCTTTTTACCTACTCAAACTAACTGTTTTAAACACCTATAGAAAATGATTTCATAAACTTGCAAGTTAAGAAATACAACTAAATGTCATTTCATTTGTTTGCTTTAATTTCCAATATTACCAACTCCAACAGGAACTACATATACATTACCATCTGCAGTATATTTCAAAGAATAGTCATTTTCATTGTATGGTAAACCATTTGAGTCTTTAATATGTTTGAAAATATAATCGTTCAACCATTCAGTTTTCAATTTGATTTGGCGTGTCTCATCCAAGATTCGCCGTCTCTCTTTGAGAAGTTCTTGACGTTTTTGTTCTAAAACATTGACACCATTATCCAAGTTTTCAATGACATCCATTTTTCGCTTTCGACAATTACGAGCAGCCAACTTATTTTTGCCTTTTCGACGTTCATCTTTGGCAATATGTTGTCTGACTTCATCAAGTTGTTTGATCACTTCATTGAATTTCTCCACAGGCATCTCAACAAGGTCAAGGGCAGTGTATTGGAAATCATTCCAAAGAAATAAAGATTTTTGTTTTTGCTGTTTGACTTTTGGTTTGATGGAGCTTGGTTTAGAATTAGAGAGACCTGATGCTGTAGCTGAGTGACTTGGAGCAAAGGTCCTCCGTCCTAGGATACGAGTGGTGGTGGGGGTCATAGGCAAAGGCTGTTGTCGCCTGTCTGGTGCGAATGTTACAGGTCGTTGAATTATTTGAGGTTGGTGTTTTGTGACGGGATTGGCTGTTTGTAATGGTTTCATTTCATCACGGTTGAAGTAATCATGTTCCACCATTGGGCTTTGTGGCCGAAGCCAATAATTGTCATCTTCCTCTTGTTTGATTGCCACTGAAGAAAAAGGTAAAAAAAAACAAATTATAGTTAAACAAACTTACTGAATTGATTATAGAAATATATAAATCATTTGGCATTATCATACATACATTCTTCATTGTAATGGAAAGTTTGGACACCATATTGATTGTTACTGACCACTGAGGTGACTGAGTCAATATCAAACTCTTCATTTTTAAATGGCAGTCGAAAATTGTCTCCTGACATAATATTTCTCAAGTCCCCTTGCCACAGACATCTCAAATATGGTATGTCCCAATTATTTAATAAGAAATAGTTAAGCATGTTACCCTTGGGCTAAAAAAGTCGAAATAAATTTTTTGCTGAGTGATAAATATATCACGAGTGTTCGATTACTAATGGGTCATTAAGTCAAAGGAAGAATACCAATGACAACTAAGAGAGGGATGATGCAGCACTTTTTACCTCTCTCACAAAACAAAGAAAATAAAATGGATAATTATAGGGAGGAAATTTCCAGGCTATAAATGGGGTTCCCGATATTGAATTCAGAAGTGATAAAGAGCATCGCTAAAAGGCTTGCACCGGATGTCCGTATGTGGTTAAAATTAGCTTGAGCGATGACTTTGCAAAAAAGTTAAATGAGACTTTCCTTTTTAAGAGCAACTCTAACCGAAAGTTGAATAATTACAATTTGATTGAATCTTAAAAAGAGAAGAAATTTTTTTACTGGAAAGAATTTTACTAAAATTACTTCCCACCAAATTTCAATCTACTAATCATACATCAAAATCAATAGTCGTTTGGGAGAACGCCACTGTCTTTTGAATAACTAATTATTCAATAGACCTTTGCGTTTTCCTAAATGACTATTTTTACCAAATTTAATTATCTTTCAATTTGATCCTTATTTATTCCTGAAAAACCCCATTTTTAGCTGGAAGACTTACAAAAAACCAAGAAGTTTACATCAAAATTAACAAATTTTCTTGATTCACCGAATTACGTGTTAGTTAGCCTCTTCACCAAAAAATTCCAATCACTTAAATTTCTTCTTTTAAAAAAAGGTGTTAAAAAAGGAAATCTAAAAACTTACTTGAAAAAATTGAAATTGTTGCATTTTTTTCAGATATTTGATATTTGATATTTTCCCTTTATTAACTTATATTTTCATTTTATATAGTGATTTCTAAAACGAATTTGTTGAAAATGTAAATGATATGGCTTTCATGAATAAAATCTTACCGGTAGCTGGGTTTTCTTTTTGGTGAAGGGATTGAACCAGGGCTTTGTCCAAGATGTCATCCTGAGATTCAGTATTTTCTTCAAAGATTGAAGGATCAAAGCTTCCAATATCTACCAGAGTCTCTTGAGAAAAGCCTTCCGGAAGTGACCCATTTGTAAACTTTATGTTGAACGGATCTTCATATTTTTGAGAATAGGTGTATGGTGGTTTGTACTCGGGACTTGGCTTTGTAAGGAAAGAGTCAAAACTGGGGTTCTTTAAAGCAGGAGAATCAGCATATTCAAGGTCTTGATCTAGTGATGACAGGAGGCTTGCAAAAGGTCCTTTTGGGATTTCATCATTGTATGGCATGACCGGGGACATTGCACCTTGCTCATCATTGAGTATTTCATCAATATCGAAAACTCCATCTTCCAAAGGACTGTTGATCTGTTGAAATGGTTGAGATTGTCCATTTAAATCTTGGTCAAAGTTGAAAGTATTTGGTTGAGGTGAAGGTGAATTACTGCGAACGCTAAGATTGTCAACTTCACTGCCAAGCTGGGTGGTTGATGCCGGTGAACCTACACTACTACAAGTGCCATAACCATCATCGTTGCCACTTGAAAATTTATTTTCAATACTTTCAGGATTCGAAACAGGTAATACAAATTGTTGATTTGTATTTTGTTGAGGCATCAAGTCCCCTCTACGGTATGACTCTTGCCAGCTAATAAGTTCCTGAAGTTCAAGGTAAGCTCTAAAAGTATCCTCTGCATCCTTTGACTGGTAAAGATTATTTTGAGAATTAGGATTTAAATTGTATTGAGGTGCAACTGCTTGAGCGACAAGAGGGCCATTTTGAAATTGTTGCTGCTGTTGAAGATGATTGTTGGATCTCAATTGATTAGCTTGAGGTTGTTGATATGGATGAAACCTATTCTGGTAATTGTAATTTTGGTTATTGAAGTTTGTGAAGTGATTTTGGTTACCGTCTGGCCTGGCAACCCATCCTGCCATAGAAAGGGCAGCAGCCAAAGTCAAAACGTTTGTAAATTGATTACCATGCATGGTCGCGATTTCTCCAGCCAATAAGACAATTTTTAAGTATATAATTTACATATAGCTCTAGACAAAAATTTTTACTCCAGTTCAGCTGCTTTTAGTGGAAAAGAATTCCAATAAAATATCTGTTAAGTCAGCGAATTGTTATTTTGATGCTTTCACCTTCACTCCGCTTGCTGTTTTGTTCTAATGTTTTGAAAAGCTTCAGCAAAAGATACCATTATACCCATAATGCAATCGAATTACGTAATGACACAAAAATCATGAAACACTTCCCCACAGCGGTTCGCAAGTCGAACTTTCTAGAAGTTTTGGCGGGAAATCGACACGTACTTTGTTATCGATCCAGGGATGATTTTTCCGGCAGGAAGGAAAGTCTATCGTTTGTTGGAAGTTTGGAACTGTTGGAACTGATTTGTTGAGAGGAATAGGGTTTCTTGTGGAAATTTGTATATTACTATGACACACCCCCGAGGCAGAGAGTACAACATTTTTAATGCACGCTTTTTTTTCTACCTTTTTAGAAACCATCATCATAGATAAATTCCAACAGGAATTTCGGCAATTAGTACGCATCCTGATTTGAGCAATTAAAATATCTTTTCTGTAAGAATATTGTATGACAATAAGAAATGTATGAGGTATTGAACTTGTTCCTTCTCTTCTTATGTTGAACATAATAATGCTAATGGGCAAGGAGCAGAACTAAAAAAAATACTGCATAATACACCGTTTAGGAGTGTCGACTGCGCACGCGTCAATCCAATTTTCCATTGTTTTGATTTTAGCGATCACGGAAAATTCA
The DNA here is from genome assembly GCF_902728285.1 of Clytia hemisphaerica. Taxonomy (NCBI): domain Eukaryota; kingdom Metazoa; phylum Cnidaria; class Hydrozoa; order Leptothecata; family Clytiidae; genus Clytia; species Clytia hemisphaerica. The sequence continues at coordinate 1,887,168 of NW_027103900.1, forward strand.
CTCTCCTCCGCAAAAAAACAGTAGGTAAACATCTGGTTCTCATAAGGAAACATAGCAGAAAAACGGTAGGTAAAGAACTCTTTTTAATCATAACTTCTTTTCCTCTTGATGAATTTTTGTGAAATTTTCAGGAGAGACTTATAAGATTATCTCTTTAAAAGAGAGAAAAAAATTCACAATGTTTACATTCCTCTAACCTTTCACAGTACTAAAGTGCCCATTTTTACCTACCATTTTTACCGGGCCTCTGCAATGGAGTACCGTGAAATAGCGAGACTCCTAAACGGTGTATTGCATGCACTACATGTGAAAGGCAGCCCGGGGGGATACTTCTAGGTTTTTGAGATGATGGGTATGTCCAATAGCCAAAGTTCGAAAATTGACCCTTTTAGAGAATAAATTTTGAAAATTTTGCCCATTTTTGACGTTTTTTTTTGCCACCCTAAGAGAGACTAATTCCACAAAATTTCGGCAAAAATTTAGTCGAAAATTCTCGGAAATTTTAATTTAAGAATTTTCGATTTTCGATTTTCGTAATTTTGGAGCCCTTACAGTGACTCAATTGCTGTTTAATGATTTTTGTATTATATAACCCCTTTGACTGACATACTTTCGAGGGTGTGAAAAAGGGTTCCTTATGGCTTGCACATACCCGGTACCCATTTTGCCTCCACCGGGTCTGAAAGGGGAAAAGCGACAAAAAATTTATAGAGTGACAAAGTTTACCCGTCAAAGAAACCTCAGCGAGTTTTGTACCCGACAATGTTAGAGTAAAACATTTGAACAAAAATTTTATTTTAACAAGCACAAAAAACTTTGCTTTTAGTTCTATCAGTGCTATGGTAATAAATACAAGTAAAAAAAACTTCCCCTAAATTTAACATACATGTGCTATTTCGCTAAAAGGCGGGCGGCTATGGATAGCTTTACGGCTACGGATGCATCAGTAATCTAACTTAAATTGAAAAATATAAAATTTGAACTGAAGGTGTGAGGACTTTTAAATGTGCGATACTCTTACATTAGAATATTAGGCACGTAAGACCATTACTTTCCCACCGGAAGTTCAAGCACATTAAGCGTTATCATTCATATCATAACTGAAATAAGATGTAAGATAAAGAAGCACGCGTATTTTATTTGCGTTTCTACAGGAGGAGTGGGTGGAAAGTATATTTTTTCTTTCAAAGTTTTTTCCCTTCTTAGATTCGATGAAAAAGTCAGCAATCAATGAGTCAATGCTTATTATTTTTGTCCCACGCTGAAAACAAACTACAAGAAAGAAAATTTTGAGTAGAGTAACTTCCCTGTTGATGGACAGGCGCTTCATAGAAACGTTATCTTTGTCTTAGTTTTGGCAATGTACTACAAGGTCAAAAACACTACTATGTCTAACATGGAAAAGTCTCAAAATGTCAAATATGTCACAGGCTATAACCAAAGATTAACCTTAACCAACAGCACTAATCAAAATTCATTTCAAAGTTTATTTGCTTATATGTTATACTTATATTTCATCAGGGTATTAGCTCAAGCTTTTTGTCCAAAAAATAATGGTTTTAGCACCCCTTAGTTCGCTCTTCTACAATTCTGATAGCGCTCAGGAAAGGTACATTATCGGGAAAAACTTCATAGGGGAAAAGTGACGAAATTTTTGACAAGTGACGAATATTTTCCCCGACGAAAATTTTCCCCGGCCTTAATGCGTTTACCAACTACCAGCAAGTGACGAATTTTTCACCGACGAATAACATTTTCCCCGACGAAAATTTTTCTCGACGAAGTTTTCCCCGATAAGGTATACGATTGTATCTATTGTATTTATTAGTAAAAAAAAAAGTGATGCAGATTTGGCTCTAGGTCACGATGAAGAAAGAATTTGAGTATTTAGTGAAGGTGGCATGACAAGTTGTTATGTTTTATCCGTGCACTTCAAATAGAAAGAGGTATCTTGTTATTACACCGCGATCAAATTCATGTGACTTTTAGGTATACACACAACCAAGGAGGTAGAGCACAACCAAATCATGTTGACTACCCCCCGACTATTCAACAATCTAGCGATAAAAGGGAATTTACAAGACTGTGATGTGAGATCGTGCCATAATCGTGCCTTAAAATTCATTTCTTGGACTAATTTTTACGCTACTGACATCCACTAAATGGATTCTTGTTCCTTATACTGAGTACTGGCCCATGTATACACCTGTCTGCCTATCTTATCTAGCTTATTTATCATCTGCAGGGTTTTGTGTTCGATCATACAGGAGTAATTTACGCAACATAAGTGGAATACAAAATTATCTAATCATACGTTATGATATTTTTAATCGCGTGCCGTTTAAGCAATTCTGTATATTATTGTTACAAAAATAGTTGCTGTCATTTAATGTATGAAAATAATTTCTTTTGAAAAGTAATGTTCCGATTAATGCGATACTTCTCTCCCTAATTGGATCGAAATATTCAATCTTCTCCCCAAAATAAGATATGAAATCAAACTACAATGTAAGGGTCAGAAACGTTTTGTAAACTGGTACTGAAAGGGTACCTTCTCACTGCTCAAGGGCTGCCGATTTTGAAAGCAATATTTTTTGCGGTTGTAATCCAAAAATTATTTCAGAACAGACAATTGTAAACAAAACAAAACTAAATACACCCCTGAGTCAGCGGCCCGGTCAGATCTACCCCGGTGAGTAGCCCGGTGAAATCCTGTTATTTTCCTAGCCATCCCGGTGAGCTTTTAAACTCTACCGGGTTACTGAGACAGGGGTGTCTAAGTTCTATCAGTTCCATTATTAGAACCTGTCATTCGAGTCTTTCTGTAATTCAAACTTAAGGTAAAAAAACATCGAATCCTTCAGCTTTAAAAATCGCATCATAAAATCCTCTCCGTAATTCGAGTATTCTCTAATTCGAAGAAAGCTATATCTAGTGCCTTGAAATTCGAACTCGAAAAAGTAAAATTTATCAGTATATTCGATGTTTGGGGCAAGAAAGTGTTCATGCCCCACCCTACTTTTTATGAGTCACCGCAATTGAGAATCTGAATCTCAATTTTTGCAGTGTCATGTACCTCATGCGAGGGTTAAAGAAATTGTGGAAACAAAATGAGCTATTAAAGCGTCCTAACAGCGCATTATAAAGCTTTCATCAATAGCTTAATGGTGTGCCGAATTTCACATAAATGGATTTTAACCTGGTTTTAAAGACTAATGTGTTCCTACAGGGAAGCTGTAACTAGCGCTCAAACACAAAGTTGCACGCAAGCTGAAGAGCTTCAATGATGGGATTCAATGAAATGATGCAAGGAATTGCTGTAACGAAATTGTGAAAATGCAGAGGAAGAGCAGAAAACTTTTTGACTTTAACTTCAAAGTTTCCACCTATTTTTACTGCTTGAGCAGGACCACCCAAAGATGCCGTTCTCCAACGACGACGTGAATCAACAAGCGACTTTTTAGGGCAAATATCTTTTTCTTCCTTCCAAAGTGGTGAAGTCCGCACATATTTCATTACGAAAAGAAAAGACGTAATAAAAAGAAATACTTCGTTCGAAAATTTGAAACGGATTATTCTAAGGTATTAAAAACTTTAAAACTCCTAATGTTCCAATCAATATACTATTATCTGAACACAGATTCTATCTTTGGTACTGGAACCCTTAGAAAATGCTATTATATCAAAGTGATTGTTTGTTTTTCAAAATTTACCAAGGAAATGCATTGTAAAAAATATTAGACGTACGCAAAAGCAAAAAGATATTGTCACTTTGTATCTCGATCGACTACATCAATAATTTATACCTACGTAATGAATAGATTTAATCACACGCAGTACTTCCGATTACGAAATCTTATGATATTTTTTTTTCGTGACTTTTTGAATTTCCACAGAATTGAAGATACCCACATTGGGCAACTGACACTAACTATAGCTAAGCTTCCCCTCTGTCGGATTAAAGAAACGATATGCAGAAAAATTGAATTTTGAATAAAACACAAATTTTAAATAAAACACAACAGTTGAAACATTGTTGACCCACCTTAAATTTTACTTAAAACCTCAAATTCGGAAAGAAATGACCTATGATTAATCACATCGCACTAATCTTTCTCGAGAAACTGATGCATCTACTCTTCAAAAAAGGACACACCTATTAAACCAGAACTTTTTGTCCTAAAAAGATCGAAGTTTGGTCAAATTAGTCCCAACAAGCGCCGTGAAACTCGCAATATTTTCTTTTTTCTCCCTTTTAGTCCCACTATGGGTCCGAGGGTCGAAAGTAGGCCGGTACACCCCGTCATCTCACAACCCAAGTGCCCCTCCTTCCCGGACCGAATGCTTATCCTCCCTTGTCAGAAAAAAATGTTTACTATTATTGGGGGATCAAAAATTATTATTTTAATTTTCGTGTTGGTTAAGAAACCACGCTAACTGATCAAAGCTCATTCATTCAATTCCCTCGTTTTGACACAGAAAGTAAAGAACACGAAGAGCTAATTTACTTCCTACTCAACCACCACCCACGCGATAAAAAAGAAAAAAGAGCTCTAAATATCCCATATCTTAGATTTAGTAGAAAATTAGATTAAGTGCATGTGAAGATTAAAATCATTTCTGATTTCTCTCCTGTTGAAGAAAAAGAGGCTCCAAATCTACCAATTAATCCACCGAACTCTAAATCAGAGACTAGACATTGGAGAATGCAATGATATGATATCTGACTGATATATATGATCTGACTACTATTGTATTACTGTAAGTGATCTCTTACCATTTCACGATACCCGGACAGCTTTTACTGATATTAGAGAAGATAGAAGAGAAGTGAACCCTCCAAATCATCCGGAATGGGCCCTATCCCTAGATACACCACCTTAGATTACCACTGCTGACGCTGCGCTAACGCCACGACAGAGTCATTGGTATAGACGACGATACTCGAATTACACGGGAGGACATACATCTTCGCTGGTGTTGAGCCTATGAGTATCGCACCACACCACACGCAATGCCTAGCACACTCCCCATACTCTTTTATCAGAGTGATTGTACCCAGTTCCCCTCACAAGGCATGGGCCGACCCGGGAGAAGGTACATTCACATGTCAAGTGAATCATAGCACCGAATGAGAATAGAACCCTAACCTCCCAGACGGGAATCAAGGTTGATAACCACTACACTTCTACGCCTTTAGTCATATTACGAAGATAGAATCTGACTTCCAGTATCTATTTAAGAGTTCAGTGTTACTATCTACCGAACTATCTTATCAGATGTCTAGTTCACCGAAATTTACTTTTAACATGCGACGATAACAGAACTATACACACCGCACATGTCAGATTATCAAACCACTGGTCTGGATTTGAGTTTCGAGTTTCGAGTTCGTGCCTTTATCAAATTAGTCTGAATCGCAGACCTCTATAGATATACTTCATATATAAAAAACTCTTTTCGCTAGAGGATGAGCAGAATCCTATTATCAAATCAAAACCAAAATATCCTCAATAATAGTGATATGAGATGAGACCATAAGAAAGGATAAAAAAATTCATACTTTCTTTGCGTAAATTAAAATGTCGTTCTCCAATACAGTTAACGTATTCGAACTTCCATTATTTGAATCTTTCTATAATTCGAACTTATGTCTAGTCCCCGTCAAGGAGAAGCCCTCTTAAAAAACGTTCTATAATTCGAATCTCTCTGTAATTCGAACAAATAAATTCCCCGAGTTCGAATTAGTGAGAGTCACCAACTGTAGAGTAGCAAAGTTATGAACCACGTGTGTTTATTATGTAGTTTGAACATCCAAACTGTAAGCACTTTTTGTTTTGGTTTCCTGGTTTACGACCTCCGTACTGTCTTGTTTTACCGAGAGGGCTTGCTTCCGAGATTCAGGATGTACTACATGCACACTTTGTTAACACGGCTATGGGATGGAATCAGATGATTGTATTGGCCCTTTAAATTCCAAAGATAGCGAGTAATTTGGATGAAAAGTCTGCCGTGGTTCGGTAGGAAACCCTACTTAGAGGTTACGTGACGTGACATTGTAACAATAGCGTTCAGTTTGAGGTCGTTGTTGTTATTTTCTACCCGCGCAGTTTGATTATTAGCCCGAGATTGTCATTTGGGCCCGACGCGAGGCGGAGGGCGAAAATGGCACTAGAGGGCTAATAATCAAACTGTAAGGGTAGAGTTAATGACAACAATGAACGAAAACTTAACGCTATTACTATTATTGCCACCGGAGGAACCATAAAGCTTCTGAGGATGGCATTCATAGCTTCACGCATGAGGAAGTTGGGCAAACATCTCATAATTTTGCGCGCGTTTTTCAGTATTTTAGTTCCGCTTAACGGTAGCATTCTTATTCTTATCTCTATTGTTTTATCATCATCAAAAAGACTTTTCCGGAGTTATTTTGATCTGATTACTCATTTTGAAATGTCAGTTTGTCTTTTTCTTATCCCTGGAGGAGTTTAATGAATTTAAGGAAATTCCCTTTTCTGGGTAATTCCCTTTTTAAACAACAAGTAGTTATTAAGCGCTCTTCATAGGTTAAAAATATTACTCTACTCAAAGTATTCGAGCAATTATGTTGCTAAACGTGTACATTAGTAAAATAACATAGATATATACGCTTTTTATAGGAAAAAAAAACCAGTAAGTCGTATGATTCTGGCTGAGCTGCTCTTAAATTTATATGAGTTTTTCAGCCTTAAATGTCAATATTAATTAAAATGGAAACATGTACTTCTCAGTAATTTCTGAAATCTGAGGTTCAGATTCTTCTTAATTTGTTCTTAGGTTTTGGCCAAATTTCAGCCTCGTATTCTTATGAAATTGCTCTTATAAAAAACGTTGCGGTGGCACCTTAACCTTTACCACGCCGAGGCCGTAAATTTACGTTCTAATATATAGCCGAGGCCGTAAATATACGTTTTTCATGGGGTGTTAAGAAAAGCCGCCCTACCGCCTTAAAGACGCCTTTAAATCCCGGGAAATGTCTTATATGACGGAGAGAAAATGTAAACAAACTATTTTCAATAGTTTGAAACCACCTACTTTCGATTTTGACTGTCAAAACAAACTGGAAAGTCAGGCAAAATATTCTTTTGGAAATTATGAGCTAATTGACTGCTGTAACTAACTTTTTATGTTTATTTAGTGGAAAATGGTTTGTTTTATTGGTTGGAAATGTTATGTATTGCTTGTTTGTAGTTTAGTCAGTGTTTGAGGTAAGTTTCTGCCTCCTTATTCTTTAGTATGACGGTACATTAAGGGTGAGGACTGGAGGCTTGTCGGCCGTCATCGACCGTCACCGAAACCCAAGTTAAAGCTTCTGATAAGGCTGCAAAGAGTTTCAAAGTATATATACTATGTTATTTCTATTGCTTTCATGCTGGTTGATGATAGGAAAGTCATTTTTAGCTGTTTTTAATGATATTTCCCATAAAAATTACCCCAAGGGGCCTCTGCCTTACGTGCCTCTGATTTACGTGGAAATTTTCTCGAAAAACAAGGTTTTCTAAAAATGATTTCTGCCTTTTCTAGTAAAGGTATGATTGTGATTTTTTGGCTAGCAGTTGTAGTTATAATGGTGGAAACAATGAGCCAGAAAATTATGGTATCGCAAATGTTCTCCCCACTTTTTTTTTAACCGGAACTTAAAATTTTGAAAAATATGACAAATTGCGTTTTGAATTTTTTTCAACTCTAAGGCAGAAGACTACTGTGTCACCTTTGATAGAGGAAAATCCTTTATTTTAATATTTTTAGAAAGCAGGATAGTTGGGCTTTCCAGAATGGGAAAGCGTAAAACTGTCATTTTTCCCAAAAAGACAAGGCGTGCACGGAGTGAAGTTCCCAAAGAGAAGGCGTGGTAAAGGTTTAATGAAATTTATGACTAGTTATTCATATCAGACATTCAAACAACGTTTTTTTTCCAGCGTCAGCTAAGTCTTTTCGCTTCAATGTAATGTCTTCAACAAGTTTCGAGTATCTTTGCGAGCGGGCCGCAAATGACCAAAAGTGTTTTTTTCTGACGTCGGTTTAGTCTCACCGCTTCAATGCAACGACTTCAATAAAGTTCCGAGCGGGCTGCAAATAACGTTATCGCCCTATAACCTAGGGCAGTTAATGATATTTCAGCCCTGTGAAGCGCGACGCCTTAGTTTTCTCAGCGCGGGTATGACGATTTGAGTCATAGAACCTTTCAATACCGCCCGCCGTTCGAATCTTTAATGGCTTACTTAATGACCGCTATATGGATAATAATACAATAGAATTTCAGCGCTTGACAAATCAGAAGCGTCGTCGATTTCAAAACAATAGCAACAGTATTTTTTGTGATATTCACTTTTTTTTGCTTCGATAAGTTTAAAGCACTCCGTCTAGCCCTTAGGAAGAAGTCTGTGATACATAACAAATCCTACCAAAGCCCACCAGGGCAGACCTACAAGGCCCACCTGGTTTTTGCACAAATAGAAGATTGAAACTAAAAATTACCGCTAAATTTTGAAAAAAATTGCTAGATTCTATCCAGCGTCAAAATACGGCGCATATTTTTCCCAGCATCGGATGTGTCTAAAAGTCGTCATTTCGTAACTAAGGTATTTCATTTTTTCATGATGGTTCTTTTCAGATTCTTAAGGCGTTTTTGACCATTTTACTACTTTAATGGGATAACATTTCACGGGGATTAGCGAAATTCAAAATTTTGCGGGGACTTAATTTCTCAGGTGGCAATATTTTCACGATTTTGTATACTGTCAAACCATGCATATTGGTTGTTGAAATAGACATTATTTGTGCTTTTTTGATGCAAGTAACCATTCAAAAAGTATTTATTTGACATATTTTGAGTTTTGATTAGAAATATTTCTCGGACAAGACGCCTTTCCAAATTTCCATTGGGATTTAATTTCGCGGATTTTCGCGGATGACACCCAAATCCGCGAAATCCGTAAAATTTAATCCCCACGAAAGTTTATCCCATTAAAGTAGACAATCCTATTGTCTACACAAGGTCACTGAAAAGAGAATAATTTGGGAGGCTGGATAAATTTGAAGATGGAGGTAAACCCAGGGCGGAGGAAATAGATAATAAACTTTACCGCTGCACTGTTTTCCGTATACCACCAATTAAGGCTATACTCTAATGCATCTATGCATGTATTTTCCAGTATATAATATCCATTTAAGGGGTCATAGCTACGTCTGCCATATTACTTCCACCCATTTTTTCTAAAAAGACATCGATTGATGAACATATGATAATGGACATATCAAAACTCACACCGGAAATAATAATGATGCTTATATTGGACCATGAACGAGGTGAAGCACTATTTGCGGTTGCTTCATTTTTGCACTGTCACCATATTTTACTGTGTTATTTTTCTGTACGCGAAAAGTCGAAAGAAAATACTTATATTGAAGACCATTTTAAAAACCACACTGAATTCTAATTGCTTTCTGACGTCACTTTAAAGTCGAAAGTAAAATGCATAGCTCAGGTAGAATTCACAACTCACGCACATGAAAATTTTCAAATTTTTCCTTGAAGTCACGCTATCATCAAACACAATTGTAATGTCTTAGTTAAACGTTACTGGTTACTGGTAAAAGGATTTCTTAGAAAAAAATACTGGTCAAAGCCAAAAGACCTGAACAAACTGTTAGAGAAGGCAAGCACCAAGACCATTGATAGATAGTCTCAGATAGCTCTATTGCTCCCGGGGTAGGGGAGAGGTGGCCCCACTAAAAGTAAGTGACCTGGAATAGCCGCCACCTTAGTTCTGAGTTTCGTAACGAGCAGAGGAAATGTATTGTTAGGGCTTAGAAAATGAAAGAAATAGAGTTCTTGGCAGCAATTTTGAAAAATTTGACCTTTTTCGCTTTATGATGAAGTGAATTTAATCTGCGTGAAATACGTCCAATTTTGAGATCCAAATTTATGTCCCCTTGTACAGCGGTGGTTTAAAAATCGAATGCTTTCCCCAGACATTGCTCTAAGATACCCATACCTAGTCGCAGCAGCACAACAAAAGCGAGAAGCCTCGAAATCAACGAAAATGTTATTTTCATTCTTTTTGCTTCGAGCCAAGTTTTTTTCATAAAAACAATTTGATAAAACGAAGCCTAAAAAAAGTCTACACCTTTTTTTATAAGAACATCCACAATTTTTGAGGCCTTAGAATGTTCTTACCTATTTGAGTTTTAAGCCTAAACATGTTCTTAACATGTTCTTATTTCGCCATTTTTTTGCATTTTTATCAATTTTTCTATAAAATTCGATGTTCTAGAGTCTGTAAAGCCTTAAAATGTTCTTAACCTTGTTCTTAACGTTTTGGCCGTCGAAGCCTCATGTCCTCATATAGTCTGTTCTTATAAAAAAGATGTGCACCAGGAGAAGAAAAAGCTACTTTTCAAGGCATTAAGTTAAAATACATTGAAGGCCATCAAAATGAAATCAAGCCCACGCTGAAAAGTAATTTCCTTTAGCTTTGACATACACAATATATTGTCACATTATGGAGATATCAAAAACCGCATTATTGTCCATTGTAAATTCCATGCACTCACAACTGTGTAGTATGGGAGATAGTTTAGACATATAAACAAGGGTCAGAAATTCGTCAATTTTTTTAACTTGCGCAATAAATAGAACAAAATTACAAGTTTTGGAACGTAAAATCACGTGACCTTGTTTGGAAGTGAAACTTCACCCCCATGGAGAAAAAGCATTATATAGTACCCTGAGTATCAGAGGTTAAGTTTTCAAAGAATATATTAACCTCTGAAGACCAATAATAGAAATTTTATCGCGCATGTGTCAATCTAATCACTGTAGAAAGAATCAAAGATGAAGAGCAAATATTACCTTATTAATGTCTAGCAGACTGTATCAGTATGCAGTTTACTATTTACGAATTCCCCAGAAACCTCCAAGTGTAATCGAAGTGAGTTTCTTTCGAAAGAAATCTTTTACATAATTCCCAAATGTATAACAGTAATTACTAAACTATTAATTATGGAAATGTCACTTTTAATTGAATCGAAATAATAGACAGACTTTATGATATGATTCTCTATCACTGACTCTTTTTAAAAAGCATTGATGATATTTTTTGTTGTGTTTTCAACGACGGGAATAAAAATATCAACTTTGAACTTCATCCAAGATCTTTGATGGTCGTCATGGTTACTTTTGTCTTCGTTGATTGCGCGATGAATAGAATCTTGATTCATCGGCACAGCGTCAATATATGATTTTGACCTGTGCTTTTCACGGTAATTATATAGCATTTAAAATTGACGATATACTCGCACATAAGTCCATACGCTATAACCCATTAAGGCCTCATCAAGTGCCACTGACATTATTCGATCCTGATGAAACTTCCGAAAAGTTCAAAGAAATGTCGGATTTCGTAGAATACTCATTTCATCGATGTTTATATTTATTTGTTATCATTTTGCTGTACTAGCCAAACCTTTAGAAAGCAATTTATTGCAATTATAAATTTGTTAAAATATGATTCGGAAGTTTCTCTGATGTGTAATAACAGGTGATTGAATCATTTTCATCCATCAATGAATCAATCGATCATTCATTCACTCATTTATCATAACAATTTGTCACTTTAATGCTTTGATCAGCATTACAGTTTCAAACCAAGTCACGCACATTGAGTCTAAAGCCTGGAGGGCTAGAGTAGAATCTCTAACCTTTCCCAGGCAAGAAAATGTGAAGCCACTTATTTCCCATCCAGAATGCGCCTAGAACGCCCCGCAATTATGACGACGGGTTGTATCTAGCGGCTCCTTTGTTTTTGAGGAATGCCTTTTTGTGAAATCAGCGATATATTTTACTTTCAATCCGGCGTTTGTGCAAAAACCACGCGGGCGTTCTGAATGGGAAATCAAAAACCTTTATTTCCCATCCAAAAGTTTCTACTCTATTTCCTTCGGGGCTTTATAAACTTTATAAACTTAATGGCCACATAGGATGTAGCATGGACGTCAGTACAGTACGTTTTTTGAAAGACTGGTTGAGCACAGTGGGTGGAGTTCTGACCAGTTTGGGTTAATATTTTGCTTGATAAAATCATTCTAATGGGTACATTGTCTTAATTGTTGAAAAGATAATTATAAGTGGATTTATTTTCCTGCCTTTGATAATTTGAAAAAACTTTAGGGCGCCTTGTTAAACATTTAGCCATTCTCTAGCTATTTTGTATAAATTTCAAACTACCAACTCTGTTGGAACTTCATCAAGAGGATGAAATCATAGCTTAGAGGAAGTATTTCATGATTTATCATACAACGTCTTTGTGGTAGTGACAAATATACAGAATATACAGACTGTCAGATACTAAAAATTGACCACTAACCTTCACGAGACGCATCATGGCTTACATTATTAGAGAGCCTCTTTCCAGTGCATGACAGATTTGAATCAGGAAAACCATCAAACGGACTTCTCAAACTTTGAATATCTTTTGAAGTATCCAGTTTACAGTCGTGTGTACCTATGCGAAAAAGATGATCTCAGTCATTCAAAGTAGACCTGTTTTACACGCCTGTGTCACAGACCAGGTGGGACCCCACCCACTGGAAAACTTAGCTAAAATTTCGTCCGAAGCGGTGAAATACCCGACAATTTCTGCCCCTCTGAAAAATTGACTTTGTTTCCATCCTCATTTAAAATTCAATTTAATTCAATTCCAAAACTGGATTTTTTGACCAAGGAACTAAATTTGTATCCCCATTGGGATTGGAAAAAGTTTCACTAGGGCTGTAAGGGGTGTTTTTGTGTTTCAATTCTTAAAAAACATATTCAAGGTCAAGAAGCTCATTGCGACATTGAATTTAATATTAGTTTGATTAGCATTATCACTTGAAACTGAAAAGTAAATAACTTTCAAATAAAATTAGCAAAAGAATTATCGGGGTCTAAATATTCAAAATATTTAAAGATTGCCAACTTTCGACCGAGAAAATTGTTTGCTAGGGTGGTTCTGGTGGAGAGATTTATGAGAGCGTTTAAAAGAATTAAATACCGTTTAGTGCTACATCACATTGCTTTACTAGTTCTTCATGGAATCCACAAAACAATTCGTCTTTTAGATTCTCCATGTGGATATCATGATTACCAGGAAAATTCATCAGAGAAGTCGGTGGAGGTAAAGAGAACAGGCTGTGATCATTTTGAAATACAGGAAAAGTGCCAAGATTATCAATAGATACACGTTCAAGATCACCGGAACTTCCATTGATGAATTCTGTAACTTCACCGTTTTTTTGGTAACGAGTTTCTTTCAAATGACTAGAATTTCCACATGAAAATTGACGAGGAAAGTCTGTCGATTCCCCATAACTGTTTTGACCAGAGAAGATAGAGGACGGTGATAAACTGCTCATCGAATCTGTCCAGTAACCATCATCAGAGCCAGAAGGTGGGGTTGGAAAGTGAAAGTAATTGTCTACGAAATTATTGCTTGAAAATACATCTTCGCCATCGATCTCTGAGGACGTGAAAAGATCCATCTTAGGATATTTGTCTTTGCTAGTTTTCCTAAAACAACATCGAAGCAGAACTACTTCATAAAAATACTTTTCTTAAGACTACCAGCCAAACCATCAAAATGTTTCTATAATTGAGCATCAATATTATAATTGATCGATGAAAGCAGACTCCGTGCAGAGAAGAAAGTGAATTTTGAAGCGATTCGAGCAATTAGCTGAATGTCACCTTATTGCTATATATGCCAACCAGAATTAAAAATGTTATCGAGCACCTAAACGTCCTTATATATAGAAACCAAATCTTATTCATCAGTGCCGTAGGAAACATTTTCCTATTGGGGGGGGGGCTGAAGTTTAGTGACACCGTGAGGGCCAACCATGGTTTGGCCCGAGGGGGGGGGATTTTGAAAATTTGAGCTCTAGATTGCTTAAAAATACACTCAAAACATGCACATAAAGACAATTATGACAAATTAAAAAAGAAAAACTTTGCATTTTGCAAAATAACCATTTTTGAAAAAATTATTGGGGGGGGCATAGCCCCCCCCCTTGCCCCCCCCAGTTGCTACGGCACTGTTCATGAAAAGGTTTTGAAAAATAAGACAACAACGAAAAAATTACACTGTACGAACCGTTAACGCAAATTATGACTTTTCTTACGGCTCAGCAATAAGATCATAATACCTTATCGGCCCTTTTTACGCCGGCCCTTATTGGCGTTATTTTTGGGCTCGTGGCATAACAAGGGCCAGTGTAAAAGAGGCCGGCGTTAAATTGGAGCCGTTGTAAAAAGGGCTGATAAGGTAGATTCACAATAAGATCTGCCGATTACAAACTGCCCAAAGTGTGATTGAGATTTTTTAAGATTTTTAGATAAAATTAGAAGAAATTTTTTTAACTTTCATCTTCTTGGTGATGCACCGAGTACCCACTCTAACATCGATCATTTATCGTAGGTCTGTCTGGACTAAAAGTACTAATATTTATGGGGCCAATTTTATTCCGTTATAAGTCTCTATTTTACAAACCAGCCTTCAAAAAAAGTTCAATCAAATCGAATGAGCCAATCGGTCAATACGCAATCTTAGCCAAACCTTACATTCTCATCTGTAAAATACAAACCAGACAGGTGTCCCAACAAAACTTTTGCAAAACAACAAATCATCTGGTCAAAATTTCAAGGTTTCAAGGGGCCATGAGCCCCCCTCTAAAAGATGCTTTCTCCTACTTAAAAAATAGAAAGATTTTTGAAAGACAAGTCAAAAGCAACGAAAAATTCTTAGCGGGGAACCCATCAAAATGAATTTCTCTATAGCTGATTCAATTTTTATCTCAGTGAATTAGGTGCTTTGTAAAACGTTTTTAAAACTTAGAGGAACTTGATAAATCTAAGTGGTTAAAAATTTACTTCCTTTCTTAAATGGATTTTCATAAAGTCTAATACCACCCTTTAATGCGATTAGAATCGTTTTTATCATTGAGAGAATTAACAAAGAATTATTCAGACTAAACTAGTATGATTTCACTAAACATTGGAATGTGATTAAAGGAAGGCAGTAGATTACATCAATTTTAAAAAGTTGTAATAGAGAAATTTCCATTGCTTTAAAAGTTTGAATCACTAATATCTTTGCACTTACAGAAATCTGAAAACCTTTAATCAAATAGACAAATACCTGAGCTAGACTCGACAGGTTTTAATGATGTGGGACAGTGCATAAACAGAGTCTGTTAGCTGTACATCCATCCACAAACGGAAAAGTTTCTGTATAAAAAAGTGTCGATGTCTCAATCTCAATAGTATATATACAAACCATGAAAGTGGGGGAGATGTGGTCTCCCCAGACTCCCCGCTTCCGTCGGGCCTGCTGAACAATCTCAGCAGATCGACTTGCATACTATTTTCTGATTTTATTAACGGACGTAGTACATCAGAATTATCAAAAAGTAAACTAATGAACAAGATACGTTCACGTTATTACGTTCACCCGTAAAGTTGCATTTACACTGTCAATAAAATGATCTCCAGCAAGATCCACGAAACCAAGTCTTAAACAACGTCTCAAACCAACAATCACCCAAAAATAAACCTTCCAATTCAGTAAGCTTTCCCCAATCCTTCTTAAAACTAATTAAAATCTGAGAGCACTATATGTTGATTGAGGTATGCAGTAGAAAGATACCCCACGCACCTTTGCTCCCCTCCTCCTTTCAAACTGAATCCTTGCATCTTTTCAAATGAGATTAAAATCAAAACTCAAAACTCAAATATTTCATTACACTTCGTATTACTTTGCTCGCTGTTCTATAGTAGTTTTATTAGAATCAATAAATATGTGGTATTAGGAGCAAAAGAAAGAAAAAGATAGTCAACTGTAAGAAATAAGAAATGTCTTTATAACAAGAAATACTAGCACTGATATTGGCGATATACCTTAAATTTTGCTTAGATATCTGAATGTATATTGAAATCTTAAAAGTTAGCAAATTTAAGAGATTTAAAGCGACTGCTTATGCAAAAAACTAATTGTCGTGTCTGTAAATAAGTAGCCGGGAGTATAATGCAATAAAAATGATCTACGCAAGTTCATCAACCTGGCAGAAACTGATACCCAAACTTCCATTGATGGATATAGTGGAGTCTCCATAACTCGAATACGCACAGGAAACACAAATTGTTCGAGTTAAGAAAATCTTGAGTAACCCAGCAGGCACACAACGTTGTTTCAATGTTAATTCAACGTTAAATGGACGTTAACGCTGAAACAACGTTGTGTGCCAGCTGGGAACCCTAGAAAGCTTCAGAACACATCTTTATCGGAAAAACAAGTTTTACAAGTTTATCTTGGCAAAATGTTTTTTCTAGATTCTAGAACACATCCAACCATAAAGTAGTAATAATTTTAGGGAGACAAATATTGGGATAAAGGTTTCCTAGAAATCAGAACACATAATTTGTAAAAGAAAATTGAAGGTCATACCATGTGGTGTCCTAGAAGATAAGAACACGAGAACACATATTTCTAAAAAATCTCTCCGTCGGCTGCTTCTGAAGAAAAAGTTTCTTAATAAACATTGAGTTTCATGTATGAAGTAAAGGTTCAAACGATTTGAATTAGGAATTTTCTTCAACCAAGGGAGGGAAGGGGGTGAATCAAAAAGTACGTACTTACTAGGGGGGGGACAGTCATTTGAGTATATGGCCCCTAAGTAAACACAAGGAGGACAGTAAAAATCTCTTCATTCAAAGATTGTAAAAAGCCATAACGTACTCCCCCTTTCAGTTTGAATCCAAGCATCATTACAGCATTATTAGTGCTTTGAATACATATCCTAACCAGAATGCAAACGTGTTCGTTAGTAAATATCTCCTGTAGTCACCCCATGACTGAGCAATCTTGAAATAACACAAAAAGTTATTAAAATCTCGTCGCTGAGACAGGTTTCCTTTCAAATTTGAGTCATCATACAATCGTTATGAAATGAAATAACCCATGATAAAATAAGCCGAAGAGTTATATTCCAATAATAAAGATACATTGCACTTCCATGCATATCAGAAGATTAAATTTAATCAGACTAAATTAAACAATCACAAAGAGACTTAAAATTTTGGAATCCCGCTTCAAATTTGAGACATAGTATAATCTAACAAAAAACAGGACTTAACATATCATCCTGACTTTGTATTAAATTCCCTTCGCTTCAATGACATAAATATGTGTTTAACACCAGATTTTGACTAAAACCCGGTGGATACCGAAAATGAATATATATTCCAGGCTTCTGGAAGTATTCTGTACGGCTATAAATGTAGGGAAAATGAGAGATTTTTGGTGGAATAATTGCGTGAATTTGAAATGAAGATAAGACGACAGTAGATGGTAAGGTATAAATAGAAAAGTCAGAAATTTCCAGTCAGCACAAAAGGGTAGAGACAAATCATTGCTGATAAAATCTTTATGGTAAAGTGTTCGTGGTTTGCTGATCTGATATCACTAATCAAATTATTTCAGCTTAAGTTCAAAATATATTTACATGTGACAAGTAAAATGCCCCACAAATTAGCCTGGATATCCAAACCGTTAACTATTTCACTGTCTAGTTTTTTCAAGATCATATTTCTGGTTTACGGTCTGGTCCAACTAACTCCTCTGCAGGGATATCTGTCCTTGCATATGCGAGTGTATCTAATTGTTACTAAGCAGAGTTTTCGCGGGGTTTTCGATATTTTTCGATGTGCGTGCATAATTTATGGAAAAAGCTGACATTGCAAAAAAAAGACAAACAAATTAAAATGAAAACACAGGTTCGTTTCTAAACAAAATGCCTGATGGAAAGGAGCCTCTCGAGGAGCCTTTATGAATGTGGCTGACGTTTGGATGTAGTTTAAAGTACTTTTGAAAGGCGTTTGAGTTTGTAAAAAGAGGTTTTATGGTAAGTAATTATGTGTGTCTGCCTGGGTTTTCCAAAGTTTTGAGATTCTGTCAACAAGGGTTCACTCTCAGACTGTGTCATTCAAACTGTACCATACTGTTTTAGTTGCACTAGACTCTAAAATTTTAGAAACTTTGTATGTTGATGTAAGACTTTTTTTTCTGAAATTTTGAGTCTGGATATCCAGGCTACCCAGAAATATGCTCCCAGTCACGAATATTTCCCCTTGGAGTTGACTGTCACAGGCAATCTATAATCGTCACATATTAAAAAAAAAGCCTCAATATTTTAGTTCTCAAGTAATCAAACATACATCCCAAACCTAGCAAAACGCTCTCAATTCCGTCTATCAATTTAACTTTATGAAAATGATGGCCTTTCATGAAAAATTGCACAATTTTTGTATCACCCTGTTCATAAATATCATACACGTTTTTTTTTTATAAGGAACACGTTTATAAGGAACTCGAGGCTGAAAATAGTTCAAAAAATAAGGAATTGTTAAGGAACTGCTCAGGCTGAGAATAAGTGGATTTGAAAATAATGTACCTTATTGGGACTAATTTTGACCAAATTTTGATCTTTCAAGGGGCAAAAAGTTCAAAATTTCCTATGTAGTAAGGAACTCGATAAGGAACTTTGAGACTGAAATTCTCTGTAAAAATAAGGAACTCCAGGCTCAGAGCAAAGTTAAGGTTCTTTATAAAAAAAAAAACGTGTATTTCGGCAAAAGGAGATTGGCCTGAGGTATTTTAAAAGGTGTCATTTCATATTTTGGCATCCACTTATCAAAATGAGAATCTGTGATTAATGAATGAAATATCATATTCTTATGATTCTCATACTGTAAATAGAAAGTCCATAAATGCCAGAGTAAACCTTTTTTATAAGAACATCCAGATGTTATTAACTTTTTTTGGTTTTAAGCCTTAAGTTCTTAAAATGGTCTAATTTTTCAATTCTGTGGCCATTTTTACCCATTTTTCCTAAAAAATCAGGTGTTTTTGAGTCTGCTAAGCCTTAAAATGTTCTTAACTTGTTCTTAGCATTTTGACCATCGAAGCCTTATGCTCTTATATAGTTTGTTCTTATAAAAAAACGTGTATCTTTGACAGATCTGTCAATTGTTATGATTTTCTAGTGTAGTGAACACAGAACACAAAAATTAATATGTTAACCAATGTAGAAATCAAAGCATAACTTTTGTAAACGAATGGCCTTTCTGGAACTAAAACCGATTGTCATTAGAGTAAACATAGGGAACAAAAACTGCTACTTTATCCTTTTAAGATGATAATATTTAGTACAATATACCCGCGTACCAAAGACTTGTACCCCTGCTAAAAGATCTATCAAATAAATCGCTCCTGCACATCACACACTGTGACGAAAATCCCAGTTTTATATTCATCAGAGTACAAAAGTATCCTTGAAAGTATCCATGACGGCTGCTAAAATGTCCTTTGACCATTAGGTTTAGGGTGAATACACGATTTTTTATAAGAATATCCAATATTTTTTAAGTCTATGATGTACTTAACGTTTTCAGATTTTAAGCCTAAGAATGTTTAGACAAGTTCTTATTTTCACCATTTTGCGAGTAATTTTGTCCATTTTCCTAAAAGAAAAGGTGTTTTACGGTCCAGATACCTTAAAATGTTCTTAACTTGTTCTCAATATCTTGGCTATAGAAGCCTTATGTTCTTATTTGGTTTGTTTTATAAAAAAAACAATGTAAATAACTGTATGTTTTGATATTCTGGATATTACAATTTGTGGCCACAGGTTGTATTTCAAAGACAGCCTAGTCACCAAGTACCCTGACACGAAGTACCCAAGGTACAGGAAAACTGCAGAAATAGAAAGTACAGATGGATTTGATTAAATAAGTAAATATATTTTTAGTAAAAATAGTTTCTATAATATTGAATTTCAGCATAATCATAACCTAATGTTGTTTAGGCAAAGCTTGGATCACGATCATAAGATATCCACTATCAGGAGCAACAATTATCTCCTCTTTCTTGGTTCGAACTCTTAAAAACAACATTTCATCTTGCGGGTCGATGTTATGTACAACACCTTCAGAAAGTGCACAAACTTTCCTGAAAAGACTGGCGTATAAGACGGTGGTTGTGTTATCCAGTGTGGTACGGATAGGGATACCATCTTCGTTGACGATGATACTACCAATGACGCCCTTGTGTTGTTCTATACGCTTCAATGTCTCCTCTGGCGTCGATATTGGGCCGCTGGGTCCTGTATTGCTTGACATGGTTACTGAAGGTTATTGATTGATAGATGAGAAAGATCAAATATGAATGATGAACTTTCGAAAATGAAAATCTTTGAACGCTAGAAGTTTGAGATATGTATTTATTTTAAAATTGACGTCAGATATTATACACTTTAACAATCTTATTGACGTCAAAATAATAACTTTCGATAGAAACGCATATAAAGAGTCAGTTTTTATTAACTCTCACTTACGCAAGAAAAAAACAAAAATTTTTTCAATGTTTCTTTTTTTGAGTATTTGTGAAAAATATGGCGAGTGTGACTTTACCATCGATCGAACCTCTCAATAATAATGACAACCATCTAAAGAATCTCACTTATATTGTTCGTAAACCCAAGGTAGGGCTTTCTAATACTCAGTCCCAGACCGCCAATAACATGATTTCTTACATAATTTATGTCCCAAGCTGGGATAGTGACAGGAAGGGCAAAACAATTTAACCTGCCAGCAAGTTTAACAATTAGTTGAAATTTATACTTAACTTTCTTCCTGTTAAATTTGGAATTTAAGTCAATACGAAAACCAAATGCTATGACCTATGATTTTCATAAGAAACTATGGTAAAGATGTGGAATAGATTATCTATTTGTCCTTTTCGTTCTAGGGTGCAAACGCTCCACCGAGGGCAAGTCGTTTAGGGCGTGAACGATTTTCAATCTCCTTACCAGGTGAAAGTGGTAGCAACGAATTTGGAAGTAATGGAGCATTTCCGAACATCAACGTCAGTTCTCTTGCACAGAATTCTGGTCATGACATCAAAATCATATCGAAATTGGAACATCTGGTAAGCATATATGTATTTCATAACTAAGTGATACATAACAGGCGCAGTAATGTAGTGGTCATCGTTCTTGACTTCCGTGCTGCGATTCATTTGGCAAGTGAATGTACCTTGGCCCGGGTCAACCCATGCCATGTGAGGGGAATAGGGTACGATCACTCTGATACAAGAGTATGGAGAGATATGCTGGACATTGAATATGGTGTGGTGTGATGATAATACTCATATAATGTATTATATGTAATCATACATATATACCTGCGAGAACACAAGGTTCTCCCGTACTGTTCGGGTGTCATCATCGATACAGCACGGCACGGATGTGTCGCGAGCACAGAGTACAATGTCTAACTAGGGATAGGAAACTATCCAAGGATAGGGCCCGGTCCGATGATATCGGAGGGTCAACTTCTCTTCTCTCTTCTCAGTGATACATAACTATGTGATATAGAAAGGAGGCGTGTCTGACAAAGCAGGATAGACAAAAGGTCAAATTTGTGCTCGCGCGGAGCTGAAAGGGAAGAGATTTGTTCTTCCTTTTGTTAAGAAATGTTGTGTAAGCTAATGGTACATTTGGATCCAGAAATGTTATATGATTTCCTTTCTTGGTAAGAATTTAGGATATAAACAAAAAGGGTAAGACTTATCTCGTACTTTTTATCTTTTCGTGATGTGAATATACTTTAAAAAAGTGGCTTCAAAAACATTTTTGAGATCGCTTAGTTTATTCGAGCTAGAGAGATAATAGAGAGCCCACCATTTTATACCTTCCTCATTTAACCGAAATGACTTTGAAATAGATTGAGCCAAAATGTTTGAGAAATGTGAAAATGTGAAAAAGAAAATTTGAACTTTCAATTAGTGTTTTAACTTGAAACGAAAATAAACCGTCTTATAGTAGGAAGTCGCTAAAATGATTGTCTAAGCAAAAAAGTTAATTGACAATAATTGAATTTTCATGAAGATACGAAAAATGAAAATTTGAAAAAATTAAGATTCGATCAAAATTTTATCAAAACTCTTTGGGAAAGCGTAATTTGCTTACAACAGTATTCAGTGTAAAATTTACTGAACCTGAAAAATCACCGAAATGGTCTGGATGCCAATGTTGGCTGCCCGGAATGCCAGGGCCAATCTGATGAGGAAGAAAGTAAGGGAGTATAACTTTCCTGGCAAATTTTTACAAGAAAGCCGGTAAAACCATTCAAATAGAACCGTTAAAATTCTTTACCAGCTGAGTTTTATAAAGAGGATATATCTTGCAGGTTCAATTTTCATCCAAAGTTTGGGGAATGGGAGAATTCGAATTTGAATTTTGGGTCCCAGATACAGTCGCATTCAGATCAAGTGCCCCTCGGTACGAAAATCTATTGTGTCAATTTTTGTATGTTTCACAAAAACGGTTTATTTAAATTTTTTACTTCAATAGGAGTTAAAAGGACCAGTACACAGTCAACAAGGTTTACGAAATGTTTCATCAGCCACGATATCCATGCTCAAGATTCAAGGCTTACCAGCTGGTCCAGTCAAAGAAGAACAAATAAATGCTGTTCAAAATCTATTCAAAAATTTAGTAAGTTTCGTTTAGTCACTGCCCAGATGGCACACAACGTCCAAACAACGTCCATCTGACATTCATAACGTCCAAATGACGTTATTTGAACGTTAAAACAACGCTGTGTGTCAGCTGGTTGTATTGTCCATTTTTATTTCGAGCTATCTTAGTCTATCTTAATAAATCACCCAAACTGAGTAGGGGAGGGGTTGCACTCTTACAGTGTGACAGGACTGGCCCTTTTTAATACGGTGTTACGGGAGGCATTTGACGAAAAAAGTGACGTGGGAAAACGGTATTTTAAAATCAGACGGTGACGGTATTTAGCGTTATTTTTTGTCATTATGCCGGTGTTTTAACCTATATAAACCGGTGTAATGTTTTTATCATTTTTTTCAATTTTTGGGATTCCGGGATTCAGCAAAGATTTTGACGGGAAAACGATATTTTGAACCTCTACAACCCCCCCCCCCTGAGTAAAGGGAGAATGAAAAATTCCTACCATTAAAAAGAAATAAACTGGTATTTTTATCTATTATATCTATCTAATTGCATTTTGGATGATCGATTTTCTATCGAAACTGGCAAATCACCAGTTTATAACCAACTTAATATTTGGTCCATTTGACTTACCCCATGACTTTGAAATTCTCACCAATTCAATGACAGTGAGACAGGGATGTTTTTTGAATATCACAACATTATATGCAGGGTGAAGCACCATCCATCATTGATGGTCGACTAGAAGTTGGAGACGATATTTGGGATGAATTTGAAGATTCCGAAAAATTGAAAAATAATCTGGAAATGTTATTGGTGTGCAAGAAAATGAACCTGCATTTTGAAGTAAGCATTTTATTCAACAGTATTAGTTAGGCTTGTGGACATTCGCACTTAGAGAGGTTTATAATTCTTGTTGCAAAATTCCCTTTCTAACCACTGCATTTTAAATTGAATACCATGTTTTATTGGATAAATTATGCAAAAGCTACATTACTGATCTAAACGCCCAAGGATATGTGGCACCAAGTCAAGAAGACTAATCCCAGTCGTTCTGGTGTAAAGTGTCAAAAACATTAAGTGGGGTTTAGAACACATAATCTAATATTTTTTAGGTTGCCAGGAGTCACAATCTACCGGGCTTCTTGGTAATTCCGAAATTCCATTGTATGAAATGTTATGAGTCATGGCTTACTAATCATCAAGTACCAACACACTGCGAACACCCTGAAGAACCAATACGAGGTGCCCCAATTGCTTTGGATGAAAGAGCACAGATATTTCTAAAAGATCAAAATGTCAGCTATATTGAAATACAAGGAAATCAGGCTTTGATGAATCGAAAATTTCGTAAACCGACTTTAACATCAAGTGCTTTACGAGCTAGAATATTGCTCTCAAATCGGGACTCAAGGACCCGGCACGTCGACTCCATAACAGGAGTTGAGACAGTACCGACAAGACCTACGACAGGGAAACAAACGACAACACCAAAGCGACCTGACAGTGAGGCTAGTGCAATTGAAATTGCAAGCGATGAAAAAAGTCATCGTCCGTCACCCTTACTGCTAGCACGATCTCACGATGAAGATTCAACTCACGGCATAACGGATGTTCTTATAAAGTCCAGTTACAGTGGCCCTAATGATGGTATGAGGAAATATGGTGGTTTAACTAACAGCCAGGCTAAGATCTTTGTCGATAAGAACAGTTTGACAAAAGTTGAAGAAGCAGAACAGAGACAAAAACATTATAATAGTGCTAGTAGAAATACAACATCACCTTTAGCTAAAAAATCAAGTAAAGATGGTCTCTTTGGAAAACGAGCCTCCAACAAAAAGAATAAGAGGCAGCGTGGTAGCAAGGGCCAAGCGCGGAAGAATGGATCCAAGACACGTCTGGTGGATAAAACAGGCGCCACTGAAGAAACCTTGGTGAATGTGAGGGATGAAGCCATGCCAAAAGGGGAATACAGTTATCGAAGAATGCTTATGGGTGGCGGTTCTAAAGGTAAGTTTCGTTGAAGATTCGTTCAGTATGCAATAATTTCCTTCCAATATTAAAATGATAGGATTATCACCGTCTTTGTTTTCTTTTTAACCCGGTATATGAGAAACATGAGGAGAATTTGAGCTACTGGAGGGTGTAATATTCATGAAATCATAGCCAGTCTCTTTATTCACTTTTTAAAGATTTCTACAGTAAAATGTATCAGTGAAATGGAAGATTTTTGCACATTGGCCAACATTGTTCCTACGTAGTGCAGTTAACAGAAATACAGATCACTTCAACGAATCTTTACTTCTTTTAGGTCAAATGGGCGCAGGGGAGAGACGCCCATCAGGTGTCAGCAACAACTTGATGACTCTCGATCTCGGTGATGAAGCAAAAGATCCACGAGCGTCCACCAATAAAGCCAATGCCAACATACGAGAAAGAAAGACTCGAAAGAATTCGACCAATACAGCACCCGGTGCAAGGCGGGATTCCTTAGACAGTGCAGCAAGTCGTTCAAGTCAACATGGTGGATCTCGAAGAGGTAGTCTCCCTGACAACGAGAAACAGCAGTATAAAGTACAAGGTCAAGGGCGAAATATTCAGCGTCAAGATGGGAAGCGAGGTGTAGGTTTTACTTACAATACATCCAGTAATGCACTTGGTTTAGGATTTTCTCAAACACCTAGTTCTCAGGCCACGTCGCGTGGCAATGAGGGGTCTGGATCTGAGGGTGAAGAAAATAATGAAGATGCTGACTCATCAAAAACTCAATCACGTGCACGATATGGTTCACCAACGGGTCGAACAGACAGCGGACATTCACGTGAGGGTACATCACGGTCGGGCATGGTGAAACGAAGAGGTATTTTAAAGACCAAGAATAGAGATGGAGTTTACGGTGATCCGGAGTGGATCACCTTTGCTGGATATGCAACGTAGAGGTTCAGAACGAACAGGTTCTGGACATTTGGTGCGAATGAGTGATCATGGAAGTGCCGGAAGTATATCCAGTGAAAGAAAAAGTTCTGCGCATGCACGATGTTTTGATGGAAATGGCACCTCGTATGATTCTGCAGGGAATCTGGTTGGTAGTGCAGACTGGATGAAACAAAGGTCTCCTAAAAGTCAGAATAGCCTTGGTCCTGTTCAAAGCAAGAAAAGAAATATTTTCTTCAGTACCCGATGGGCCAAACCACAAAAGGGTGGAGATCTAACACCTTCAGAGAATGGGTTACGAACGCCCACCCCGCCATCACAGTTTCCGAGATGTGATTTAACAGCTATAAAAATGATGAGTATGACAAGTCGCATTTCGTTTTCTTATTATCAGAATATACCAGGACCTTTACGCAAAAATAAAGAAATGTTGGCACAAGCAATGAACGGCAGAAGGAAACCTAAAAAACGATAGAAATAAAAGATAGAATATTTAGATGTGAAAATTTAGTTTTAATATTATTTAAATTTTAAAAGAAATAAAAATCTAAAACATAAAAAATTCATCGTGTATATTATCTCATCATCCGGAAAAGTAAGGATAAACAGCATTCATCTTTTGACTCTCATAGACGTCTACGACAAAGGAAACAGTTATTATTCTTTTCCTTCTACCCCCAATCATTAAGTTTCAAGCCCGAAGGGCTAGAGGTGAAACTTGTAACCTTCTCAGGCAAGAGAAAAAAGCCACTTATTTTCATCCAAAACGCGCATAGAACGCGACGTAATCATGACGACAGATTGTATCTAGTGGTTCCTTTATTTTGGAGGACTACATTTTTTGATGAACTCTAGCGATAGATTTTAGTTTTAATCTGCCGTTTGTGTAAAAACTACGCGCGGGCGTTCGGGATGGGAAATATAAGTGCTTTCATTTCCCATCCAGGAGTCTCGTCTCTAGCTTGAAACTCTTTGCCCCCAACCCATGGGCGTGGATCTTTGACTTCATGAGGTGAACGTTTTACTAATCGGGGAAAAAAAATATAACATAAACAAAAAAAACCGTAGTTTGAAAATTACCTGAAAGAACGGTTGATCACCACATTAAAACCGGCAAAATCAATTTTAATTTAAGTCATTCTGTTTTCCCTAATACACCTTTTCGACCGTAGTCGAACGGTCAGGCGCGTGCCACTTTATTATTTAACCCCCCCTAAGCTCGATCCAATCCTTTTTTTACACCTCCTTCTATTGTTTCTAGTTGGCGAAGAAAGACTGGGATGGTTTTAAGGTGGTAAAACGGCGGCTACGGTCGAAAAGGTGTGTTTCGAAATGCATTATCCAACTCATTTGAGGCTTAAAAAAAATACAAAAGATTTGACGACGAGTAACAATAGTAGAGTTACAATTAGTAGATGAATTAACACTCTTATATTTCTAACGAAAAAATTCTTGTTCTAGAACACAAATACACGTTTTTTTATAAGAACAAACATAAGAATAAGGCTTCGATGGCTAAAATATTAAGAACAAGTTAAGAATATTTTAAGGCTTTGTGGACTCTAAAACACCAACTTTCTTGGGAGATTAAACAAAAATACTCACAAAACCAAAAATCGGCCAAAATATCGTCCCCGGTGGAAAGAATTGGAATCCCCAGCCATGAAAAATATGGGAAAATCAATCCCCATCGAGTTTCAGTCCTCTATTTTTATTCCCACTGGCTGAAAAAATCCTAACGGGTCTGTGAGAAGGGGGTGTACAAAATGAGGAAAATAAGAACACTTTAAGGCTTAAAACTCAAAAAGCTAAGAACAACCAAGGGCTTCTTATTAAAAAACATGTTAGCATAAAGAAACGTATTACCAATTGCCGTGCGGGCATTTTTTATCTGTTTTACCACCCCGAAACCGTCCCAGACTTTTCTTCGCACCTATAGACAATAAAAATAAAGGTGTAAAAAAGGATTGGATCGAGTTTAGGGGGGGGGGTACTTAAATAATAAAGTGGCAACGCACCTAACCCTGCGACTACGGTCGGAAAGGTGTATAAAGTCTCGATGAAGACAAGATATACAGCATTGTTTTTTTATTGTTTCAATTTAGGAAATTTGCATTGCAAGGGATTACTGCTAGCTAGGACTATCAGATCCTCGGGCAAAAGGGAAAAGTCATTGTCGATTTGTTGCTCACCTTTGACAGAAAAAGTGTTTATCTATACGCAGAGTTAAGTCTTTCGCTTTAAGTGTGCACTAAATTAAACTTATTTTTTCCGGATGCAATATTGAAAAATAGTAAAAAAGAACAAAAGGTGAGATGAAATAAGGTTTATCCAGGAAATATCCTAATGGAGGAATGTCGTTAACGACAGAAATTTTCCGACAACAGAAGTACTTGGAAATCAAATCAAATCGGCAAGATTTGATTTTTCAAGCCTTTAGATAAAGGTTCAAATTTACCGCACCTTTTAACAACAGAGCGTAGTACTGGCAAATTGGTGATCTGTTCTTAAATTACTATTTCTGAAACTTTAAGGCGTAACTATGACTTAAACAGTGCGCAACTTTAAATTTGTCAATAGATTCATTCAAATGTCACATGGAGTCGAATCGTCACAAATCATGTGGCGAAAAGTTGACCTGATTGCAATGAAAGTTGAAACCTCCTCCCAGGAAAATTATACAATGAGAACAAAATTTATCCGGAATTTTCTTTAAAATATATTTTAAGTTTTATTTTAAATATTCTTTGAGATTAAAAGTTAAAACTTTGTAGCCAAAACACACTTTTTGGAAGCTCCTAGTTGTTGTTGATCTGTTTTGAAACTTTGGTGGTTCTAACCAAGTCCTTGAAAGCTGTTTCATAGAGAAATCTTAAAATTCATTGCTATAAAGGGCCATATAGTATTATTCAAGAGTTTGGTTGAGACAGTTTGAAGGGTATACCCAATCAAGAAATGGATATTTGGTCGCTGATGTTCATTCTCTGTTCAACGCTTTCCAGCTTACCAGGTAACAAGTTATCCTTCTGAAGCTATTGATCGAAACAAAGTCGGAGAAAAGCATCATTTAATCATTTTGAGAATCTCTGGAAGTAAAGAATAGCAACTTTAACGCTTTTAGCGTCAGAGCTTTTTGAAACAAAATCCGAATTTTCAAAGCAGCATCTTTTTTCTAATTTCATGCTCTTTACAACAATGGCTACTGAAGTTGTCCAAGAATCTCTTTGGGACTCTGATGGGATTGAAAAGAGTTTTATGAAATACTGAAATAAAACAAGCATTTATTACTTTTATAATCTCTAGGTTATACGTTTTCCAAGTCTACAAATTCAATTGATAATCTGATCGACCAATTATATAAACGGAGCAAAGATGAGGTTTTGCTGAGTCAGCAAAAAGTGGAAGTGGAAACAACAAAGGACATCAAAGAAAGTCATCAATCAATACAACAAATTAACAAACGAAAAGTGTTTGGAAAGATCATTCAATATATGGATTTGGGGAGCAGTAATACCAACACAAAAACGATTGACGATGAGAGCAAAGAGAGGGACCAAAAGCCCGGCCGAAATTTACGAGCTATGTTTACATGTGGTATTTGGGGCTGTGGAAGAAGTACAGCTCTTAGAGGGAAAAAACAAGTGAAAGAAAATGTCGAAGAAAAGAAGAGCTTGAAAAATGATGTGATGAATGAAATTAATGAATTGATTCAGAAATTATTTTAGAAGAACTGTGAAAAACGGAAGAGTGTGAAAAAAAGTGTGGCTTAGTATGTGGTATCCCAGTTTATTTTGTCTAGAAATAAACCACAATACTTTATATTCCTTACCGCAGGTTCTCCGTCATTAATGATTAGATTCAATACGAATAACAAAATTCCCCCGTCTCTCAAAGGGGTACGAAAACCATTAAAAAACAATTTGAGTCTCTGTAAGGGTCCAAAATTCACGAAAATCAACAATCGACAACAATCGAGTGAAAATCAACAAAACGTTTGGCAAAAGTGTCTCTAAGGGTCCCAAAAACGTAAATTTTTCCTCTCTCTAAGGGTCGAATTTCGATTTTTGGTTCGGACATACCCGTTAGCTCGCAAACAATAGTACCCCCGGGCAAAATTCTCATTTGGACCCTAAAGCAACGTCAAACTATCTTGAGAGTTTTTGGTATTTAACGTTTTTCAAAATGTAAAGAAGTATAATATAAAAGTACTGAAATCGAACTCGCGGGGGATTTTATTTGCGTTAGTCATAATATTGGGGGGTTTTTTTTTTGTATATAACGTTCACAAATGCAATCAAAATCGGACTATCCGGAAAATTAATGAATTAAGTACGGATTTTTTTGAAAGTTTATTCATATACTCTCAGGTACCTAATAGCCGGGGGTTGGAATAAGCAGGGGGGTTGGAAAAAATCTCAAAATTAATAACGCGGGGGGGGGGGGGGTTGGAATAAAAATTTTCCTGGTGGAAAATGTTTGAAAAGGAGGCTAATACAGCAGAATTAAGACAAAAAAGGGAACTTTCAAAAACATTTTCCCAAAAATTAATAAGCGGGGGGGGGGGGGGGGGGGGGGGTTGGAATAAGAATGTCTTGGGTGAATAATTTTCGAAAAATTAATTAGTGGAGGGGGGGGGAGGGACGGCTATCAGGTACTCGAGAGTAGTGATAACGCTCTTGATTGAAGATTTCGCAATATAAAAATGACGATAAAAGTTCTTCTTCCATTTTCCAAACTTTTTTGAAATTTTCTTTTTAACAGTTTTACTCCTGATTGCCTTTTCAACAAGCATTAAATCGCTATTTAGTTCGAATTTTATCAGAAGTAACAACCTTTTCCGTCTCCGCTGCAGATTCATATTGAGACAGATGGCAACCTCGTCCCCGTGTATCCAAGGCTTTATTTACGTGACTGATTACCAGAGAATTATTATCTAGCGCTATCAGTAAGCAACAAAAAGCTGATAATGCGCAGGGAACGAGGTTGGACAGATGGTTAATTGTAGAATCCCAGGTGAGTGGAGGGGGGGGGGTTACTTTGCCGACCGACGGTTTTTTTCTGCAATCTATCCGTGAGCAAAAAAGTTACTTTAAAATCTTTATCTGAATCTCATTAATCTTTGAATTTAGTTTCATTTTTAAGGTTTTTTTAATACAATCCCTCAAAATTTCCCTTTTTGACAACGTCATCATTCTCCAGGGTACCATTTTGGGATTCTTTTCTTTTAAGTTCTTTATACGATGATGGTTGTAACTGGAAAGTTTCATGGAAAACCATCATATCAGGTTATTGAAGTGGGCAAAATGTGCCCCCACGGTGAAACACAAGACCCTGACACCTACAGGGCAGATAGCGTTAAGGGACCCTGAATGGGACTTGAGTGTCAGATCCGACCCTGTGTGCGAGACTATGAAAGCTGAAAAAAGGACCCTGAAAGAGACTCCAAGAGGTGAAAAAGCTACCCTGGGTATCCACAGTTAACGTCACAATATCACGAAGCTCCATTTAAGTGAATCAAAGGTCCCTTGTGGTGAAGACATATGTTGTTAGAAAAAGTACAAATACAAAATTTTGGTGAAGTCATCTTTTTCTTGACAATGGGTCGAATTTTCGCTTTTTCGGGTGTATTCCAATAGCAAAAGTTAAATAATCTTGACTTAAGTACACCAGTGATGTTCAACGAGAAAGGCCAAAACAATAAAATAAACTATCTCCTTTTCCATATGGAAAAAGGGTTCACAGAGGCTGGTACTGATTCTGTGAGTTCATCTCGTTTCCCTCTCCAATAACCGATGGAACCAAAAGCTGAATCTTGTTGAGATATTTTGCTTCCTCCGCCCATCCTCATTAATAATTTTCGAATGTCTTGAAGTTTTTTAAATTCTTTCTTGATCGTATCATCGACTGTTAGTTTTTCGCGTTTCTCAAACGGATTTTCTCTTGTTTTGAAAAGTGAAAAGGGTTGAAGCTCGTCATATACGTTGACTGGTAAAGTTTGACCTAGAATAATTTACAAAAACGTATAAACATTATAATGGACAACGTAGATTCTAAAGGGTAGCAAGAGTATAAAGAGAACCTTAAAAAACAATTAAAATATAAAACTTTAAATAACGGTACGGTTTCCTGTCCGAAAGTAACATTAGTTCCAGAGGATTTTCGATAATTGGTAATCTAAGGTGCTATTGCTGCATCAACAATGAAATGGTCAGTCAGTGTAAATTATGGTTTTATTTCACTTTTTTCAGCCCTACACCTCCACGTGCCACATCACCCCACTTGAAGATTTGACGAATGTTTCGTCTCCCGTGGGAAAGATTTCCTCTATTTTTCATATTTACTTTGATTTTATCTCCTATCTGAAACCATCCCCACTGGATTTTTGAATAGTAGAATTTCTATTTTCAAACTTTTACGTTCGCTGTGGATGACCGAAATATTCCAACTGGGCTGTGAGACAGGGGTGTGTATAAAGTCAGATCGGTGTCAAAATGAAAACGTCGCGCCGTAATGTCAAACCGTCAGATCGTCTAGCCGAACCGTCGGGTCGTAATGTCAAACTGTCAGATCGTCGGGTCGAACCGTCGGGTCGTAATGTCAAAAGGTCAGGTCGTCGGGTCGAACCGTCGGGTCGTAATATCAAAGGGTCGGGTCGTAATATCAAAAGGTCGGGTCGTAATGTCAAAAGGTCAGGTCGTAATATCAAAGGGTCGGAAAATGTCGGGTCGTAATATCAAAGGGTCAGGTCGTGATGACAAAAGGTCGGGTCGTAATATCGAACGGTCGGATCGAAGCGTCGAGCCAGACGGCCGGTTTAAACAGCCGGGATCCAATGCCGGTTTATCGGGATATTTAACATCGTTCTGTAAAATTAGATTTTTTAAGGCCCGATGTACATCATAGCTTTTTTATTTTTCTGACGTTTTTAGAATAAATCTAGCCTGGAGTCCACTTAGTGCTTATTGATAGACTGGATGACGCTCTAAAATTATCAGAGAAAGCAAAGTTCAGCCGCCAGGAGTAGAGTATAGTCTAAGAGTAATCCTAAATATCTTTCTCTCTGTTGTTACTCTTCTGTGCTTAATTGTAGGGGGCTATACACCCTTGCGTTATTCTTTAATCTTTGGGAGACCAAAGACAATATAATTAACAGAGGCAATGCTTAATGTAACTGCTGTAAATTGAAACTGATACCAAATTTTTCTTTTTTAGTTTGATTGTTACACAGCTTTTGGAAGAAACTTGAGCCTATCTCTATCCCATGGGGGATCTCCATCATGTCTCTATGTGTTGTTGTCCAAGTACGTGTCAAAATTTTCCTTGCTGGATCATTTTAAGGCCCCAGATATATCTTCCAAGAATTTAATTCATAGTATTCTGCGGAACGAGATTTTAACTATTCAGATAAGCCCGATAAACCCGCTGATCCGGCATTGTATCCCCGCAGTTTAACCCGGCAGTCTGGCTCGACGCTACGACCCGGCCGTTCGATAACACGACCCGACCTTTTGATATTACGACCCGACCCTTTAATATTACGACCTGACCTTTTGACATTACGACCCGACGGTTCGACCCGACGACCTGACCTTTTGACATTACGACCCGACGGTTCGACCCGACGATCTGACAGTTTGACATTACGACCCGACGTTTTGATTTTGACACCGATCTGACTTTATAGGTGTAGCCCTGTTAAATGCCTTGAAACCGACAAAATATTCATTTACCTTGGTTTAAGAGTGTCATACTCCATACGATAACAATCAACCAAAATCGGAAATGATAAAGATAGCGAAATATTGTCGACAACATTTGTAAATACTGGTACCACTAAAGCCTTGTAGTTTCGCCAATGTAATGTGAAAATCTTTAAAATATGAAACAACATTAATTCAGTTCGTTATTCTGAATCTAGCCGGAGATTGAACTTTGTTTTGAAAACTAACTAAATGATTGAAGTATTCTATTTCCATACTCTCGACTATGTTTTTATCATCAATTCGGCAAAAGAAAGGAACAAGGGGGCGAATTCCTTAAAAAATAGCTTTAAGAAGGATATAACTTATTTTTTGTTTCCCGGATATATTTTCACTAATCAAAAATATTTCCAACAACCAAATAGACTTTTAGATCTTACAAATTAGCATGCTGGTTTGAGTTCATTGAACTTTTTCGATACTCTCTCTATGTTGTTCCTCTTTCAAAGTAAATCCATTGATTGAGAAAAACAAACACTGGGTAATTAAAGGGGAAAGTCTCTGTGATCTTCCAAGAAATAATTACGAAAATAGGAGGCTGTTTGAATGTGGTACTATAAAAAGAAAAAGCAGTGACATCATAGTATATCTGCATTTTTATAGAAAATAAAAAAAGAAAATAACAAGCTAGATGCTGAATGGACCTACCTGCTAATGAAAGTTAGATAGCAATAAGGAAAAAAATGAAAACAATCAGTCAGAAAATATATAGCGCTTAGCGAAAATTCATAACGCATTATTCATGATTGATTGTTGATGTGGGGATAGGGGAGGGCAATAGGGAAAAAAATAGAAAGTTCCGGTTGCAAATATCAGTTTTATTGACAATATTGAATCGTGATTGATGGTGGGCATTGTTATCATATCAATAATGTTTTTGTGTGAAAAAACAAAGAAAATGAAGAAAAAACCCAATGAACTTTGATTTCCGGCATATTTCCGGCATTTTCGGCCGGGAAAACTTTTTCTCAAAAATCGGACTCGGCCATGTTTTGGGCATTGCTAATACACATCTTTTTGCAAAAAATCAGAAAAAAGTAGCGATGAAATCTCGAGAAAAGGCCAAAAAATTATTTTCTTTTTTCGAAAATCGGGTTCCGTCTCGTTTTGCGCATCACCATTTCGCATCACTGTCCAAAAATGAGAAAGAACTAATGAGCCAATCTAAAGAAAAGCTGGTAACAGACCAACGAACGAACATCGGTTAATTTAAAGGACCTCCGAGATAGGTCTAAAAAGTAGTGA
Source organism: Clytia hemisphaerica (assembly GCF_902728285.1). Taxonomy (NCBI): domain Eukaryota; kingdom Metazoa; phylum Cnidaria; class Hydrozoa; order Leptothecata; family Clytiidae; genus Clytia; species Clytia hemisphaerica. Next base: position 1,921,721 of record NW_027103900.1, read on the forward strand.
CAGCCTAGCCTATCTGTAATTTTATAGAGAAGAAAATGAGAAGCCCATATTGTGTATTGAGGTAAAATTATCTGAATATCAATTTCATGTTATATAATGTCGCGAAACTATTTAACCGGTTATTTTCAATTATCTGAGATAGTTTTCATAAGGGCTTTTCTAAGGGCTCATTTCTTGGAGTTGTTTCAAAATAATGTCAAATGTCAATTAATATTATTCACTACATAACACAGATTGAAAAACAACCAATACACAATAGAAACAAAACCGTGCAAAAAATTCAATTTCAAAATTCAAAAATTAAATTTTGGAGTCAGTCCCCATATCGGTTCTTGAGCCGTCCATTTTCGGTTTATTCTTATCAAGCTTCAAGATAGTCCGTAGTCGTTTCCTTGCGTCCGGTTGCTTTGATAGATAAACGAACGGGTTCAGACACGAATTAAGTCCAGCTACGGAAATTCCGAACACGTACCAATGTTGCAACGGTTCTCTCTGTATTATTGAGAATGTAGGGTTCAAAATACTGAAAATAAGCCATAAATTAAATGGCGCCATACAGATACAGTATATACCAAGTAACCAAGCAACCGCGCGTGCTGTTTTTAAATGCCGTCTTTGTGAACGTTTAGCCTGCCTCGCAGCTAGTTTGTTGGCCGTGTCAGGAACGGATAACGTTGAGACTGGTGCAGGAAGATTAGATACTTTATTGCTTTGGCCAAGTATATGACGACGGCCGTGCAAGTTCAATTTCTTCTCACTTCTGTATATTTCACGGACCAGTAAAAAGTAAAAGACGATAATGAAAAGAATGGGTCCATAAAATATAAACACCAGCGATGCAAGGTAGGGGTAAATGTTTTCTACATATCGCAGTGATATTGTGATGCCAGGGTATACCCAACATATCACTATCAAAACTGGAAGAATTTTATTATTCATTAAAGTATTATAGCGAGTGTACTTGCACATTAAGAGCCAACGATCAAAAGAGATGAGCGCCAGGGTTAGATTTGAAGATCCTGTTAGAATTAAAGAAACCATGGAACGGATGTTATCTAAATCACAACTTTCTATATGATCCGAAACCATCTCATATGTTGAAATCGGGAAACCAACTAACCCGGTTAACATATCGGATACTGCAAGCGAGACAAGGATTTTGTTGGATTTGGTGATTTGTCGCGAGGTTGTCCATAAAATGTAAAGAGCGATTATATTCCCGACTGCAGCTACGATCGCGAAAATTGTAAATAGAGTTCCGTAAACGTAAGTTGTCGGTGGTACAATTAACGAGAATCGATGAGTCGTGCACATTTTTCGGTTCTCGGTCGTTTGAGTTCGGAAAATCGTTGTGATTAAAAGCTCCTTCAATTTTAAACTTTTCTCATCTCTAAGAATTTCTTTTCTTGTAGCTTTTTGTATTTAATTTTACTTTAATCTAAGATAAAAGGAATTATAGGAATGGACAAATTTTTCACACTGTCACACTGAATAGAATCATGAGTGAGCCCGCCCATAATGAAAAATTTAAAATAGCAGGGGCGGTCGGGCTCAAAATCGTCGAATCAATAAAGCATCCGGCTTTCGCACTAAACGTCCGGCCGTTGAACTGGAATTATCATCTCAGTCGTCGAAAGGAGCATCAAGCCGTCGAAACGAACATCTGGCCGTCGGAGCGAACAGGCGCGCATATTGTTTAAAAGCGAACCCCACCGGAACACCACGATCCCTGCTGAGGACCTTAATCTTGTTAAAGACGGACACGGACTGCATTATTAGGACCCAAAATCTTTTGAGAGTGGATTATTGACAAGGTTTATGGCCATCTTATAGGCGGGTCCGCTTTTAAAAAATTTGGGATTCTCCTTTATGTCAAATTTTGACAAATTTGGGGTCCTCCATAAAGAGTTCCACTTTTGACAAACTTGGAGTCTTCTTTCTTAGGGGTCCACTCACGATAAATTTGGAGTCCTCCTTTAGAGTTCCACGCTTTCGACAAGTTTAGGGTCCTCCTTTAGAAAACAATAGCCGATGGCCATCTGGCCGTCAAAGCGAGCAGACAGAGGCGGGGATTTTATTCAAAAGTGGACCTCGCCAGGACCCCAAGACCCCTTAATGAGGACCCTAATCTTGTTACAACCCTCCATGGGGATCCTAAATTTTTCAAAGGTGGACTCCTTTGAGCTGACCCAAAAACTTGTTAATAGTGGACATTGACAAATTTTTTGGGTCTTCGCAAAGTGGTCAACTTTTGAAAAATTCGACGATTCGCTTCACAATTTATTTTGACAAAATCTGAACATCTTGTTCTTAACATCACCGTTTTTTCGAATTAGCAGGGTTTTCCAAAGCTTGTTAACTGAATTAAAAATTTTCTTAAAGTTTTCAGATAATTCTGTTGTTGTTTAACCTTAAACATATCCATATCTTCCTTCCTGACTTAGTGGGGAGCCTCTTCGTCACTTAAAACAAGACAGTTGTGTGGAACAGGCAATGAAATCAAAATATTGATATTTTAAATCGTCTAAAAATTGTCTAAATTGAACTAAAGTCACAGTCGCAGTGTTTCCCCGTTGGGATTTCGAAATGTTATCCCTGCAGTTCCAACAGAACTGTGAGACAGGGACGTTAGCTTGCATGGCTTCCACATATAGAAGTAAATAAAAGTGAACATTTTTGGCGATAGGATTTTACCCGGGGGGGGGGGGCAGCTGGGCAAAAGGACCGACGGGTATGTGCGGGTCCTAAGGGTACCTTTTCCAATATGTTTAAAATGCACTGTAAGGGTCGGAAAAACTAGAGATGCACTGTAAGGGTAGAAACTTCAAAAAATTCTTGAAAATCTAGATATTTTGACCAAAAATGCTAGAATTTGGACCATTTTTTGCACGAAAGGGATCGAAAATTTGGGGGAAAATGCACTCTAAGGGTATGATTTTCACTGATTTTTGCTGCACTGTAAGGGTGCAATTTTAAAAGCCAATTTTTGGCCCGCACATACCGTCAGTCCGCAAACCCAGTGCCCCCCCCGGGGATTTTAAACATCTCGTCATCCTATACACGGGCTGCCAAATTATATCAATACAGCCAAAACATGTGCTAACTCGAAAAAGTTCGCGTGACTTTATTCCCATATTACTTTCTTTATGTACAATTTACTTTATCTGATAACTTTATTAGTGTCAATAAATTCGAACCAATCAGAAATAAATGTCATGTAACAAGCACATAAAAAATTCGAGTACAAGCGTGGTTAGTCTTCAGACTTTAATTTTGCAGCCTGTGTATTCACGAACATACACGCATGATCATCTAACCATAGTTTTCTGTAAAGCCCGAAGGACTAGATGTCATTCTTTAAGTTTTTCCAGGCAAAAAAGTTGAATATCGCAAATATATTGTTGCTTTTGTTTTCGAAAATCCACGAAGCTTATAGTTGGTCAAACGCAGAAATTCTATTGTAATGTCAGGGGACCTTGGTAGGATATCCTACCGAAATACGGTACACTTTTCTACCCTTCGGGCTTAATAAATCTGTGCATCTAACTCCCTTGCCTTCTTCAGGAACGAAAATCTTCTCTTATAAATCATTATTCCTCCTTTAATACAATTATCCAACACAATCTGAGATACGTAACAACATATGTACCGATATAAGAGCTACAGATGGCTATACGCGTTTAACACGAACAAAAATATTGTATTTCGATTTGGATTAGTGAAAAACCATCTTAAATTAAGCCTTAAGCAATCAGTTCGGTTTAACGGTGATCGAATTACTGCCAGGTTTTAAACATTAAGGTGGGAGTCACATGAAGTTTTGAGATTTGGTGAAAAAATGATCGATTTCGAGATTTTGCGCGTTTAATGACCCTATACCCTTTCTGAACACACTCTGAAAATTTTAAGGTCGTAGCATTTATATTTCCTAAGATATAAGGTTTTTTCTAGACCCTGATCTAAAGTATTTTCCTTAGCAACGAAAAATCATACCCGTTGCTAGGGCCTGATTTCTTTATGGCTGATCTAAACATAGGATCATGACATACCAAACGAAAGATCTTTTTACGCCCTTTTCGGGCGTCTAAATCAATACCGCCTTTTTTTCGCGGGATTTCCTAATATGACGTAATCAAAGATGGTAACCAAAGAAATGATATTTTTAAAAGCATACAAATTTTGGAGGCTGTCAGCAGTGTTTTTGACTATGAAAAACTGCTTTAATTTGGAAATGTTGGATTGACTGATGACATTTTTAGCTCTTTAATGTCATTCTTCTCAACTAAGAAAGCTTGAGCTAGGTGAAACCAAAGACAAACTCAACGTTTTTGATATATGAACTTAGTTTGACGACACCGGAAAACTTATTGAAGGACAAAGACCAAAGGCATATTCAATGATGTATCTATTTAAAGATCCAAGTGTTAAAGGAATTGAAAGCCTGGATGCTGGTTTAACAATTGTGTGTGATGAATTATTGAAGGTCTGGGGCGCTCCCTCCGGCTCCGCCCTCTGGGCTGGATTATTTACATTCACGAAGAAATCGTGCATGACTAGATGTCCAAGTGGATTCTTGTATCACAACAGATCAACTTTAGATTAACCTATAACTGGCAGAATCAGTGAGGAAATATACTAGGATGATCTATTACATTGAAAATATGGTTTTTGTTGTGAAAACACATTTAAATTGACTTAAATCAATGTTGACGTGGAGTTTGGCGCAAAACTTTAGGATTGGCGCACATCACGTGAAAGTGATAATTTGGAATTTCTGGACTATTTTGATATTTCAAAGCCTTTTTTAAATTATATAAAGTAGAACTATAGTTCATTTTAGTCAAACAGCGAAAGAAAGAATTTTGTAAAACGGTCGATTTATTACAGAGAAATAGAGATATATATCTACTTCTGACTTTGCGGTCCGTTTTCTCAAAATAGGTTTCAGGGGGTTTTCGCACACCTTGGCAACGTTTTCTCAGGATTGACAAGTGCTATGAACTTGAAATTTTCAGGAGAAATTCAATTTATGGTCTAGAGTGTTATGAATGGATTACATTTTTGAAAAAATACTTTTTTGATTACTAAATTCAAAAAATGCATTTTTTAGTTTCCAGACCCCCTGGAATGAAATTTCAAAAAAAAATTCCATTCATAACACTCCTTATCCAAATATTAACAAGCTTCAAAAAAAAATTTTGTGATAGGTTTTGTAGATTTTTCTAAAACGTTGACACAATATTTTCACAGTACATTACCCCCTGGCTGATTTTACCCCCGTCTTGGCTATTTTTAGACTTTTTTTTACATTTTTGAAATCATCTATTGTTAAGTTACCTCTGTAGAAAATTTCATTTAGAAACCTCTTCAAGTTAAAAAGTTATACAGGAAAATGTAAAAATTCAACTTTCTCAATTTTTCATGTGACTCCCACCTTAAGAAAATGATGTAAATATCTTTCAATGAATGAATAACCATACTACACGTTTTTTATAAGAACAGTCAAAATTTTTGGAGCCTTCGGATGTTCTTACCTTTTTTAGCTAAGCTTAAAAATGTTCTTAAAATGTTCTTATTTTTAATATTTTGTGAGCTTTTTTGCTATTTCCTAAGAAATCGGGTATCGTAGGGTCCGTAAAGACTTAAATCTTAACTTGCTCTTAATTCTGACAAACTAAGTTCTTATATGGTTTGTTCTTATAAAAAAACGTGTTTTCATCATCTCAAAGATGTTTTTCCCAAAAGGCAATTTTTCTTGATGATACGTCGATCATCCAGGCTTTTTCTCAGACCACAAGGAACAAGTCAGTGGATATGGTTGAAACATCAAAATACCGCAAAACAAAGATTTCTGGTTAAAGTGCAGTAAACCCTGCAAGAGGAAATAAAAGCAAGCTAGTTTAAAATTCCCACCCCGTAAAAAAGAATCATTTTTCGAACTCGAATGTCACGTCTTCGTCGGCCGTCGAAATATTTCTGGATCCAGACATCTAAAGATAAGCAACCACAAATAAGCAGCCAAGGCTCTCTTTCGTCAAAAAATCTGCTCGCTTTCCGATATCTACACTGACCTTTATATATCCCTGGACCAAGCTATATCCACCATGTCTGATCGAAGTTTTTTTGAAAGTTGGTACCCGCAAAGAAACTGTTTGAAACTTTGCCTAACGACAAACGGCGCTACATCATTAGTTTACAAGCTAAACTAGATCTAGCGCTCTCTCCGCGGGTACCAATTTCAAAAACACTCCGATCATAACATTTAACTTGGCCAGCATTGAGTAACTTGGTCCAGGGACATATAAAGGTCAGTGGATATCTACGACCGGTTCTCACAAAGACCCAAATTCTATCGTGAAATTAGTAGAAAACATAAGCAAAAAAGTGCAACGATACCCAAACTACTGTTACCGGAGCGAAGATCACAAAAAAAGGATCCGTGAGTAAAAATTCTAGCTAACGGTTCAAGACATTTTATTCCGTTTTAGGACCCACCACATATTCTCATCAATATTATTATCAAGGGAAAACAATCAAAAAATATTTTTCAATATAATATGGTAAAAAAAAAAGAAATTCCCTGCAGTGATCACATATCAAATTCCATTCATATAAAGAAAAATCTACTTTGCTTTAAACGCGAAAAAAATTACGCAAATAATGAAAAAATGGAAGAAATAAGCGAAATAAATCTGATCAAAGTATTCAATAAAAACAATAAATAAATCCAATGGATATCAAATAGAGATGGGGGGATAACAGAAGGGTAAAAAAATTCCAAAATAAATAATACCTCTAATTTAATCAAAAATTTTCTAAATTTCCCAACACACCATGGAAGCATGTTATAGGATAGAAATGGAACACGCTATGTTCTATTTTAGTGCAATTTATCGCAAGATTTTGTAGAGATATCGAATAAACCCCGCTAAGGGGCTATGATAAGTTGTACCAGGCTATCACTATATCCCTTTTTCAAGAGGCCCTGAGTGGATCCCTACATTTTCTATAAGCAACCAGGTTGCTATGGCTCGAGGGCTCAACTTTGCCAATTCTTTTTCGCTTTCTCGTAAAGTAAAAGCTTTTTAGATAGTCACCATGGCAAACGATAGCTGTCGGCCCGATAAGCATAAATATGGTATAATAAGGGATACTCCAAGCTAATTTTTCCGAAAATGCACTGGAATGCTAAGCAACCCCAGGGCTGACCAGAAACTTAGAGTTGCTTGTAAAAAAAGTGTATAGCCTCACAAAATAAGCGTGATTATCAAGTCTGATTGAAACCAGATTTAAAAATCAATTTTTCAAACTACATTTTGACCCAAATGTTCCTCTCGTTGTTGATTTTTCGATTTCTCCTATAAATCTGTGACCATAGTCGAAAATTGATTTTTTTTGTAGATTTGGGTTTTTATTTTAGATTCCTCAGGACAACATACTGTTTTAGTTTTTCGTTTAAAACCAATTAAAATTTAAACAAAAATAACCGCAGAGATTTTTAAGATATCATTATCAAAGGCTTGCCATATTGTGCAAACAAAACTTTTTAAGAGATTTTAATAAAAATGTCAACTCGTTTAAGTAATTAGTGTTTTATCTTCAAAGTTTCTTCATTTTGAGACAAATTGTCATTCTAAATTGATCCATCTAATTAACTTGGAAAGTTATAAACAACGCAAATTATTTTCAAGCGTGTTAAACTACAGTTTGAAAGTAGAGTTTTAAATCTGAGTTTTAATATGAGGCCGGAAGGGGGGGGGGGGGTACTTAGGCAAAAATGGTTGATGGATATGTGGGGACGGAAGAGTCGGTTTTTCACCTTTCAAAGTCTCTATAAGGGTCGGAAAAATCAGAAAGTTTTAAATTAATCTCTCTAAGGGTCGGAAAATTCAGGATTTTTTGAAAAAATTCAAAAAGTCTCTCTAAGGGGCACCTTTTCAGCAAAAATCAGTCTCTCTAAGGTTCGGTTTTCGGAGGTTCCGTCCGCACATACCCCTCATTCGCCAACCCTAGTACCCCCCCAGGCATGAGGCTTAAGTCTTAAGAACCCGGGGGCTTAGGAACTTAGGATCTCAGGATGGAAAAGTTCAAAATTATTCCAATAAAGCTTGGAATATAGCTTAGAAGCCACTACACCTCTTCGAAATCGGAATAAAGATTCAGTGAAATAAAGTGGAAGTACTAAAATAGCAAATCTCACCCGAACTTTAAACTCTGAAAAACGTTAAAATGCACTAAAATCCTAAAGTATTTCGACCAAGATTGAAGAAGCCACGTTTACGACTTTATAGCTTTAAAAACTCAGTCCAAGATTGGGAAATAAGCATTCACCAGGGCCATGCTGAGTGATGAATATCATTACATTAGAAAGCCCCCACAGAAAAAGGATCTAATTGTTCCTCTTGGATAAAAAAACCTAATTTATAAAGTTTCACCATTTAAAATAATCTCAAGAATTCATTGGTTCTTTCCAATCAAAGAATTTTAATCGATTTCTTCCCAACTTTTCAATTGCTTCTATTATTAAAGTTTTTTTTGCAAAAGTCTGTGCAAGCAATTAATTTATCTCGACTTTCTTTCAAATAATCATAGCTAAAGAAATATTGATTTTCCAAATAAAAGTTTCATATTTCAATTTCAAGCCCGCGGGTAGTTTTACATTAAGACAGTAGGGGTCATTTGAAATATGATTGCAGCTGTCATATTTTTTACCGGTCACCTAGAGACGACGGGTCAGTCCAAAAGACTAGCTAAAAATAATGAAAGTGGGTCAACAATTACACGTTTTTTATAAGAACATAAGGCTTCGATGTTCTTATAAAAAACGTGTAATTGTTGACCCACTTTCATATTAAGAACAAATTAAGAACATTTTAAGGCTTTGGGGACTCTAAAACACCCGATTTCTTAGAAAAACGCACAAAATTACCCATGAAATGGCGAAAATAAGAACACGTTAAGAACATTTTTAGGCTTCAATCTGAAAAAGTTAATAACATCTGAAGGCTTCAAAAATTATCAAAAAACAAAAACGTGTAATTCACAACCCAAAATCTTCAGGTACCAGGTGCCATATTCAGGGGTACTTTAGGCAAAAATAAGGGCTGCATATGTGCGTATGATAAAGTTCAATTTTTTTCACCTTCCAAAATCTCCATATGATTGCTGAAACTCAGAAAAATTCAAGACGGAAGAACAAAGTGACTTATGTGAGATGAGAAAAAGCATGGCTTTTTGACCTCTTCGAAATACACTTTTAACGTACAAACTATTTCCGCGATTTTTAGTCTTTTTGCGAAGGTAGATGTCTTCAAATTTCTAAATCTACTATATTCTCGTAAGTTTGTACTCGCAAATATGCTCTTTAAAAATATCTAATAAATCAGAATTGTAAAATTGATTTGATTGGTTCAAAAATGACTGGAACTTGCTAAGTAGCCACAGCCAAGGCATAGATCGTGATGTATAATGTGAACATGTTTGTTTTGGTCAGGGTTACTATGCCAACAACCTGCTTTATGTCAGCATTAGCAAAGAACAGGGAAGTTATTGACTTCTCAATATGATAATATGTGGTGATTACTTAAAACACGATCAAATATGATTTCCTGCTGATTAGTGTGAAAGAGAATTAGGATTTCTAGGGGGATCAGTACAACTTGGTTCTTCTTGGTTAGCTAAATCCAATGGCCATTGCTATTGGCTTTTTATGTAAATTTTTATCAAAAAACATATACGTTTTTTTATAACAACAAACTATATTTAAGAACTTAAGGCTTTGTGGACTAAAAAACACCCTATTTCTTAAGAAAATGGTCAAAAATATTCACAAAATCGTCAGAATAAAATTAATATTTTTTTAAAACTCAAAAAAGTTATAAGAACATCCGAAGGCTATTCAAAAGTTTTGGATGTTCTCATAAAAAACACAAGAAGACAAACTTGATAATATCATGGCAGAACTCCAGAATGCTTCCAAATCAAAGTGACAGAACGAAGAAGTTTGCCAATATCTAATGTCTAAATACTACATGATTTTTATCGATGTAAATCCGATAAGGGAAAATTAGGCTTGAGCTAATAAAGTTATTGTTTGTAAATGTAATTTTATCCATGATTCCATCTTCTATTGAGTGATCAGCTATTCTTCAATAAACTTTAAATCAGTGAACAGTCGTATAGTAAACCATTCAACGCAATACTGTGATTGGTTTTGATTACACAGTTTACAGCCAACCACGCGATAATGAATCATACATAAATATTACGCATTGTGATAATTCGCTTCGATATTGTGCAATTATGTGCAGGGGACGAGTTGGTCATTTGATCAATTACTTACTGATTAGTCTTTAATTTGTGACATGGCAATCTTCAGGAAGTAGTTCGGATGTTAAAAGATACATTTGGAGGAGTGCCGAAGAACATCGTAACTTAGCAATTAAATGTTGATTTAGGTCAAGTTTTTTCTCCTTCGTAGAGGAAATGACACAGTACATGGCAATCTTCAGGAAGTAGTTCAGATGTTTAAAAGATACATTTGGAGGAGTGCCGAAGAAACATCGTAGCTTAGCAATTAAATGTTGATTTAGGTCAAGTTTTTTCTCCTTCGTAGAGGAAATGACACAGTACATGGCAATCTTCAGGAAGTAGTTCAGATGTTAAAAGATACATTCGGAGGAGTGCCGAAGAACATCGTAACTTAGCAATTAAATGTTGATTTAGGTCAAGTTTTATCTCCTTCGTAGAGGAAATGACACAGTACATGGCAATCTTCAGGAAGTAGTTCAGATGTTAAAAGATACATTCGGAGGAGTGCCGAAGAACATCGTAACTTAGCAATTAAATGTTGATTTAGGTCAAGTTTTATCTCCTTCGTAGAGGAAATGACACAGTACATGGCAATCTTCAGGAAGTAGTTCAGATGTTAAAAGATACATTTGGAGGAGTGCCGAAGAACATCGTAGCTTAGCAATTAAATGTTGATTTAGGTCAAGTTTTATCTCCTTCGTAGAGGAAATGACACAGTACATGGCAATCTTCAGGAAGTAGTTCAGATGTTAAAAGATACATTTGGAGGAGTGCCGAAGAACATCGTAACTTAGCAATTAAATGTTGATTTAGGTCAAGTTTTATCTCCTTCGTAGAGGAAATGACACAGTTTGAAGGTGATGCAAATCAGGTGGCTTAAGGAACCCACAAAAATTGCATAACGGTCACAACAGAAAGGAATAAAAGCCCGAGAATTATGATTGATCTCAACAAAAGTCAAACTTCAATTAATGAAGAGAGATCAAAAGTGGACCAATAACCATGAAAATTTGTATACTACTTCTCGTCGTAACAGCTCTTTGTCATGCTTCAAGTAAGTGTACTTTTCGAATGTTCTTATCTTGTTGAATTTTAAGCCTAAGAATGTTCTATAACATGTTCTTATTTTCAAGATTCTGTGAGTATTTTTGTCCATTTTCCTAAGAAAAAAGATGTTTTACGGTCTGCAAAGCGTTAAAATGTTCTATTAACTTCTTAATATTTTGGCCATCGAAGCCTTATGTTCTTACTGTGCTCTTATAATTCTTTATCGATTTTGTAACTTTTTACTTTATTTTGTTTTCAGGTGACAAAGCAAAACAAAAGAATTGTAACAGTAAGAATTTATTTTCCTTTCTTTCAAATTTCTATCACACAAACCACGTATCACGTACCACTGATCAACGACAAGTGGGAATTTCACAGGGAATGGTTTTTTACATTTTTAAAGTCCCAGTTGGACTTTGACACTAGGGGTATTATACTTTTGAACTGATTTATATTTATTTTTTACTAGCATGTCGTAACAGATATACGAATTGTGACAAATTCAAAGCTTACTGCAAATATCATTCATCCTTCGAAATCTTTTGTCCAATCACATGTGATAAATGTAAAATAGAGACAAAAGATGTTCCCAGTAAGTAATCCAACCATATAACTTCCTTTTCCATCTCTGTACCAAGTTTATGTATGTGTGTTTTCAGCGACGGAAACGGTAAGGTTCTAATTTGACTAGATCATGACCAACTGAGAACGACGGTAAATCAGCAGTTTTACCGTCCTCGATTTTGCAGGGCAGAATTGCGGGTTATTTCAAATCGCCTTAGTCACCTTACCGTCCTTAAAAGCGCAAATACATAAACTCACTTGTGTATCCTTATAGTCCGTATATTCTCAAAATATCCCTTAATATTCAACTAAAGTGGCTTCGTGATTTCAACACATTGCGGTTTGCAATTGATAATATTGTTTCAACGAATAAGAAATCCATGCCCACCGAAGTACTGTAGAATGATTATGAATTTTAGGTTACATTACTGGAGGATATGGTCTTGATCGATTCACAATCACAGAAGAACAACGTAAAGTCATCAGCGGTAAGAACTAAAGTTTCTATGAATTAAATGTACTAATGGAAAGATGGTAGGCTATAACAAAAAAAAGTCTTTTTCAGTGGAAAACTACTGACTATGTATTTTTTTCTTGAGAAATCAGTCTGACTACCTGGACAGCAATTATCTTGAACTCATCAACGAGAATAGAGAGCTTACGTATCATCCACACCGGTCCTGCTTTATCGACGGTCAAGGGTCAAGACAGTTGCTTTTCATTACATCCGTAACTGACTGAGTACGGCGGTGATTTTTATCGTTCCTCGATCTTACAGGTCAAAATTGCGTTACGTGATGTTCAAAATAGTGTCAACTTCTCCCTAAACCTAAGTATCGTAGATAGTTAAATCGCTAGTTTCTGGACTAGGAATCTGGAAATATTTAATAAACTAATTCACTTTTCTCCTTACAGACAGTTGCTTAGCCGCTCATAACGCCAAGCGAGCCTTACACATCAACACTCCACCTCTCCAATACAATGATGCTCTAGCAGAGAGAGCGCAATGGTATGCTGAATATTTGGAGCTCCAGAATGAGTGGGAACACGACCCTTGCATGAGTTTCGGACATGGTTCAACACATATTGGAGAAAATTTGTATAAAATGACCCTAGATTTGAAAAGACATGGATGGGAGGCAGCAGATATGGCCAAACAAATTGAAGTAGCTATTCAGTTATGGTACGTATGAAGATATCAAGGGTGTGGTTCTGTATAATGTTTAGTGTCACTGTTCACCCCCCCCCCAACATGATAACCATGAATTGCTTGGATGAGACACTGGAATCTGAATACATTAGAGTTTCTTTAACTCGAACCTCTAACTCGAATCTCTCCTTAACTCGAACAAGTTTTTTGTCCATTAAGTTAACAATGCCTTATAAACCTTACCCTATAATTCGAAATTTCCATGACTCGAATAAATGTGTGTTCCCATGCGGGTTCGAATTATGGAAACTCGACTGCGTCACCAAAATTGAGTTTGTATTAATAATCTATTTTTTATTCCATTCATAGGTGGGAAAAATGTGTTAGACAAAATGTGATTTATTGGCAGTGACTTTTGTCTGTACATAGACCCGTTATTTACGGCTAATTTCAAAATTCATTGCCGTAGAGGGTCTGTTGTCATTGTCTTTTCTTCTGATTTGAGATTTTTCAAATCGGCCACTGCGATGGAGTGTGGATAAGAGAGGGGAAACAGCAAGAGAGGTGCTGCTATTTATAAATCAAACTTTATCGCAGAGGGTTTCGTATGGAAATTCTTTTATCAAACAGACAGAGTGTATTACGAAACAATAAACGTGAGATACACTCTGGTACAGACTATAGTAACTTGAGCTACATATTATTTAATTTGATTTTCCTTTCCAGGTATGACGGGATCGAAAATTACGACTTCACTACAGGACAAATGAAAGATGAGTACGGCGTTGTTATTGGACACTTGACTCAACTTTTGTGGGACACAACCGCAGAGGTGGGATGCGGTGTGGTGACGGGCCCATCTGGTACTTTTGTCGTCGCAAGATACAGCCCGGGCGGTAATATCTCCGGAAGATACACACAACATGTTTATTCTACAATAACTAGCCGTTCCGGTGTTGTCCGAGATGACTCACTCGCTTTAATTTTGCCGTCGAACTCTCGAGACTTTGAAAAACTTTGGTGCCAAGATAAAAGAGTGAAATTAAAAACATGAGATTTTTAGGGAAATGGCAACAAATACCATGCGAAAATAGAATACTTTAATGTAAATCTTTTTATCAAATTCAAAAACTAATAAAGACAATTTTAAATTGCACTTTTTTAAACTTTTTTGATAGAATATACAGGGTGTCCTAAATATAAGAACGTTCTCCATCACACAGGCTTATTACAAAAGGTAGTTACAACGTATAAATTAATCGTAATGACAAAGAAAAAAGAGGGAGAGCTGAAAATACAATTTTGTGAACACGCACATAAAACTTTCTACTCATAGTTGTGTTTCGACTCGGTACTTTAATTAGGGACACCCTGTAGTTGAAAGATTGGCATTAGTAAATATGTAAAAATTGACAAAATTTGTCGAGGATTCCATGTTCAAATTCGATGTTCTGTGCATATTCTTGCAAGGTTTTCTTATGTTTTATAAACAAAACTGTCATCACACAATGAACAAATTAAAAATGTACATGTTTTTTTTTTTATAAGCATAACGCTTATAAGCATATGAAGGCTCAGATTTGCAGAATTCCTAAGCATAACATGAGCATATATGTCAGCCTAAAATATTTTTCAAGTGGTCATCTTTATCTGGTTTGGTAGAGGTCAAGTAAAAAATAGGACATTCCATGGCTAGCTACATTCCACTGCTCCCAAAATCTGAACAATTCTTTTACAAAATTTCTGAAATTTCATTAAAAAACTTGGCTTAGGGTGAATCATAAGCATAATTCTTAAGCATATAATAAGCATAAACTATGCCTGGATGCTTTGAGAACTTAAGCATACACGAGCCTGACCAAGGGGCATACACTTGCTTATAAAAAAAAAACATGTAGCGTGATTTTATTCAAATTCTCTTCGACTCAAGTATTCCCATGAGCGAAAGCAAAATTAATGGCTTTTTCCCAAAGCATCAAAGCAACAGTTTGCTATCAACAATACAATACAATAGAATAGTAGGAGTAGTATCTCCATCTATATTTTTATTACCTCCATGGTTAGCCTGGATATCCAGGCTGTAAACTATTTCACAGTCTAGTTTTTGATATTTTATGTTCTGGTTTACAGCCTGGTCTCCCTAGAGCGATTTGCATTCTCCATATGAGAATGCAGTCCGCTTGCTCTTGCGCTCACTTCGCTAAAGCCGTAAGGACCAATCTACACGGCGCGGAGCAATTCTGAAGCAAAAATAGGAAAGTCCTCCACTTGCTAGTGAAGATAAAGCTTTCTGTTACATGAAAACATGAAAATGAAGAAAACAGAGGCAAAGTTCATTTTTCAAGAAAACAAACATAGTTGGTCATGATAATGCATGCAAACTTGTTAATGGACTCTGGTGTAATCTTTGGATATTTTAAATGATTTTAGCTCTTGTAAGGCTGCTTTTTATCAATTTATGCTTTGCTGCCCTGGGTTGGCTAGGAAAACTTTGAAAACATGGGTTTGCACTTTCATTCTCTAGGGAGACCAAGCTAAAGGTAAATACCAGAGGTAAATTTTGTGTTTTCTAAAATTTTGAACTTGGATATCCAGGCTACTCCATGGTAAGCTTTATTACACAAAATATTTCAATTATGCTGAATGAGATGCCTTTAGTATGAACAGATATAACTGTTCAGTAGGAAAGAATTGGGAAGGCCAGTTTTAGAGATATGAATTTAATCAATTATTCTTCGGTCTTTATGTGGACAAAAAGACTAATTTCGACAGAAATAATAATCTGATGATTCAATAGAAAGCTTCTCCAAGAAATTTCAAAATATTTTGTGCCGCTAATTAATCTGATGCTGATAATACAAATGAATAGAAACTGACATCCTAATCAAGATCCAAGAGCGTCGAAATAGTTGTTCTACGCATTGTGCACGTGGCTCTAAATAGATGAGACAGGGGTCAGCTTATTCTTCGATACAATATTTTCAAATGATAAGTAGAGACACTCTACGTTGGAGGGTTGGAGAAAGGATAAAAACTCAATAACCCAAATTTTTCTGGTCGCTGGTCGTGGTCGCCATTTCTGGTTGATGTTTAGAAACTCCCGAATTCGAATACCATTAGTTATCAAATAAGGTCGTCAATTACATTCGAAAATATATAAACTCGAAGGGCTAGAAGCTAATCAGCAACCTTTCTCAGGCAAGAAAAAGTGAAACCTTAAAAAAACCTTTTATTGTGCTATCGATTTAGTCTCATTGCGTCTCATTGTTTTCTCATTTTAGCGTCCCATGGGTATCATTTTAGATATTTGCACATTGTTTTTAAATGATTTTTTTATAACATCTTAATTAGCTTGTTTCTGTGAATTTTGATTTTAGAATCCTCATTCTGTATTAGATTTTTACTCTGCATGATGATGACCTCTTGTGAGTGAGGTCGAATATATAGTTTTTAATAAAAAACAAAAAAATGCTTCTGGTTATTTTGTTTGTCACAAAACCTTAAAAGTAGTAAATTGAAGGTTTGGATTGGACCGCGAGCTCAGTTTTGGGGCTAGAACTCTCTTTCACCAGATAGTTGATTGGAAAATAAATTGATTATTTCTCGTACAACTGTAAAGTATGACTGGGAACTAAAGATTATTTTTTGGCTCAATGCATACCATGCGGCGAAACTAACACGCAACTTATTCTATTTCAACTCGAAACTTTTTTTACGGACACCCTGTACAATTGCTTGGACTAATGTGGATGGGTTTGCATCTAAAGTCTGTTCACAATAAGTGTGCACTCTTTTTTCTTTTACCTATAATTTTTGAAGGAATTCTTCAATCTTTACAACTTTGGTTACCTTGGAGAGATATTTGTGAGTGGAACAATTTGAAATAAAAAAGTTTTTAAAAAAGTTTTAAAAAACGAAGATGAAAAATGAAGATTTTGTGGAAAAGTGTTATAACTTTCATTTTCACTGGAGAGATTCTTTGATCTTAGGAGGTCATCACTTTGAAGAAATTTCACTAAAATATTTATTCAATATATATAAAGTTAATAAGTGATTCACCCCAAAAAACAGCAGAAAACAGCAGAAAACAGCGTTTTTAGACTTCAATCAGCTTATAACTTTGTTTGATATCTTTTGACTGAATGATTATTTTTGAGAAATTTTTTCACAGTGATGACGCTCGATAATTAAGGATTCATTTCAGTGAAAATGATAGACGTGCACACTTATCGTGAATAGACTTTAGGAGAGAATTGATTAAAAAAGCGATACGATTTCTGACTTGACTCACCAGCTATAATTGATTTTTCTTTTTCGTCGGCCAAACTTTTAAAACGGGATGCAAATATGATTTTTCCTTTGTATTCCAACGCATGCAAGCTCTTGTTGCTTAGTATAATTTGATTCAAAAAAATCATTTGTGTACTTTTCACAAATAAATTCAGCTTTAAATTTGTTTTGTCGTCAACATGAAAAATATGAGCAATCTGATTGGCTAAAAACGCAAACATAAATGTTGTATTTCATATTGTACCTTATCTGGCACCCAAATGGTGAAATTTTCATCTGTAATGGTAAAGCTCTGAAGGTCGGGAACATTTTTAACATCTGGAAGGTTTAGATTATGGAATTTTGCAAGACCACGTCAAGGATTTTACAGCAGGAGGTCTGGTAGCCCAGCTCTCGTTTTCGGGGTAAGGGTAGTTGAACCCGACTAGGGATGCAGCGCATCAAAGGCCGACTATTATTCCTCTCCGATGGGAAATTGTCCCGCTCCTTTTAGAGATTTAGCGTGGGCGGCCGCCAATCCGCCATCAAATATCAGATAATATTGTACCGTACAAATTCAAGCCGCATTCAATGAAGGGGTCTGGTAAGCGAGAGATCATATTTTGTACAATTTCATGGTTAGAAATATTTTCTTTTCGCTTGCATTACTAGACTGGCACACCAGTCGGGCTGGAACGGTATCACGCAGGAAAAATGAGCGTAGGAGTTAGATAAGCGCAAGAAGAAATTTTGTCGGCGACAACGTCTTTTTTCGTGTTTGGTTTATTGCAAAACCCCGCACTCTCCAGACTCCATCTTTTTCGGTTTGATTTCGTGCCTTAGCATCTTCTGCCGCCTCTTTGTACTTTTTTCTTTGAACTGGAGTTAGATCTTCGCAAATGCTCATCCCCTTATAGGCATCGATTCCTTTAAATTTTGTAATACCTTTTTGACACCGGACACTTGAATCAATTCAAAGTTTTATAGTTTTTATCGCCTAATTTGTCATAATTGCTTTTAATCATTTTTATCACCTAATTTGTCATAATTGCTTTTAACCTTTTTACGATTTTTTTACGATTTTTTCCACACTTCAAATCTGTACATAAGACGGTTTTTTAAAAAAATGTTTTTACACATCTGATGATTGCGATAAGCATGAAACTTTAAGTAATGTATTTTTAACCTTGTAAATTTTCGAAAGATATAATCTATAATACCTTTTTGAATGTTGTAAATTGAAATTCGATTTGAATTTTTAAAAACTATACTTGTGGTCATAGTGCATAGAAGACACCGGAACGTAAAGAAATGAATAAAATTTCAATTTCAATTCACTTTTGTTATTACGATTTAATATAATTTAATTATTGACAAATAGAATAACCAGAAGCATTTTTGTTTTTTATTAAAAACTATAAATTCGACCTCACTCACAAGAGGTCATCATCAGAGTAAAAAATCTAATACAGAATGATTTTTTACTCTGATGATGACCTCTTGCATGCATGCATGTTCCGTTCAATCAATTTTTGACGAAATTTCTGGTCAAAAAATTGAATTTCGATGGTAATTTTCAATTTTCAAATTTCGAGTTAAAAAAATGAAAATTGAATTTTAATTCAAAGTTTCAATGTTAGTTTTTTTATTGCTAGAAATAAACTGAGATTTCCAGTATCGTCTTTGATTTTCTAATATAAACTTCTTGCATTAAAAATTGAAAATAATATTTTCAAATAATGAAAATTCTGCGTGAAAAATTGAATTTGACAAAACCAAATCAATTTGTAAAAAAGACGTCTCGGATAAAAAAATTGAAAGTTGAAAATGATTTACAATCAGTTACAAAGAAGATGAAGGAAACAATAGTTTTATTCAGTCGCTTCTTTGTTAGTCTAATTTATCTCTACCTCGAGGAGTTAGGTCATTTGAAACTTTCTGATTACACAGTACATCAAAGGTCCCTTAGTTGACAGGTAGCTGTGCCACTGAGGTTGAAGAAATTTCATTCCTAACACAGTCCTGTGTATCCTAAAGACTTAATCAAGCACTTTCTAAATAATTTTTTTATAAGAACCAGTAAGTATACTTTGGCTCAGGCCGGGATGTTCTTAATTTTTTGAATTTTTCAGGCTTAAATGTTCTTACGATGTTTTTTACTTGAGAACTTAAAATAGATTTGAAATCAGTATTTTTTCAAAAATCTGAGGCTCAGATTGTTCTTAATTTGTTCTTAGGTTTTGGCCTAAATTTCAGCCTCGCTTTCTTGTAAAATTGTTCTTATAAAAAAGGGCGTTGCTCAATAAAAAAGGCACACTGCAGGACTGTGTTTGCAGACAAAGACCAAAGAGTATCCGAAGAGTATATATTACGTAAAGGAAATTTTTCCACGTGAATTTTATGTCATAGTGTATTTACCCAGAAGGAAATTAAACTGCCAAAGACCTGGGAACTAGACAGCAACAAACAATAAAACATTCTACATTTTTGTTCTTTTTTGGTACCGATGAAACACTACTTGTTTTGAAAATCTGTTTTCATGGAAAAGCAAGCGTGATGAAAAATTGGTTTTGTTTTGACAATTCTTCAATTTTTCACGACACATTTTCAGTATTTGAAAATATTATTTTCAATTTTCGATGCAAGAAGTTTATATTAGAAAATCAAAGATGATATTGGAAATTTCAGTTCATTTCTGGTAATAAACAAAACAAAAATTGAAATTTGCAATCAAAATTTAATTTTCAATTTTTTAACTCGAAAATTTAAAAATTGAAAATTGAATATTGCCATCGAAATTCAATTTTTTGACCAAAAATGTCGTCAAAAATTGAATGAACGAAACATGCACACACAATCCGTGACCCGAAAGTATCATTTGATTTTTGATTTAAAATCAAATCGAATTTCAGAAGAAAATTGATTTTCAATTATCCCTCACCGATTAAAAATCAAATTTCAAACCAATTCTTGATTTTTGTTTTTTAAATCAAATATTGCATTTATCTCGATTTATCTGAGATGAGAGCCTGTTCTTGGGAAGCACACTTGTCCAAATGGGACTCGGTTATCTTTCCATGTCACTGACACACATATGGTACATGAAATTTTGTCCGACTAAAAGTACGTAGGCAAACATACTGTAATGATTTTCGAAAATCACTTTCAATTTCTGATTTTTAATTTTCGATTTTCTAATTTTCTAAGAAAGACACGCATTCTATTCGAACATTTTTATGAGAATAATAAGGCTAAAAAATGCCAGTAAACAAAAATTGATTTAGCCTGTATTTGAGTTTTCATCGTTGAAACAAGGTATAAAGGTTGAAAGATTGTAAGTCTTAGAAATTAAGAACAGTTAAGGATGTATCTTCATTAATAATTGTATTAAAAAGTACCATGTCCATCCTTATGAATTTGAGGGTGTTCCTTGGGCTTGGATTTTCTGGTGATTCCTGATATGTTCCTGGACCTCTGCGCAAAATATCTTCTCTACACCATTTTTTTTGTCCGGGTAGTTATGCAATTCTACCTGACTATTTCCTTCGTTATTACCATTGTTACACGTGGTAGGTTTGTGTACCTTTTAGAAAGAGGAACGTAACGAGGAGAGGATCTTTTAAATTTGGAAACGAAATTGTGTAAGCGATTTTCCTTAAATGTATTCCTAATAATCATAATTTGTTGCTTTAGTTAAAGAAAAATAATAAGTACTCTGGTAGTGTTACAAAAGAAACACAACCAAAACTAAAAGGTCCAATCATGTCCAATTCAGCCACGGTAAAAACGTGTAATTTCAAAAAAATCTGAAAGGTTTTCTACACTTTTTTTTATAAGAACCAGTAAAACCTTTCTGAGGCTCGGCTGTTCTTATTTTTTTGACAGTTTGAGCATGAAATTTTTCTTATTCTGTTCTTATTTTTAGGCTGTATTTGAGGTATTTTAGACGTTATACCCAATTTTTACCACTTTTGCCCCTAAATTGCTTGAAATTTAGTATTTCAGGCTCAGCATTGTTCTTAAATTGTTCTTATTTTTTGGCGATTTTGAGCCTCATTGTTCTTATAAAATTGTTCTTATAAAAAAAAGTGTACTCATTTTAGTTTTTTTACAATCGCACTTTTTGAAACACCCGGTATCTATGCGCAAAGTAAGGTTGAAATTCATTATTGTACGCTTGCTTCAGAGTAACAGTTAGTCGGACAAAATTTCATGTACCATGTTTGTGTGTCAGTGACATGGAAAGATAACCGAGTCCCATTTGGACAAGTGTGCTTCCCAAGAACAGGCTCTCATCTCAGATAAATGCAATATTTGATTTAAAAATCAAAAATCAAGAATTGGTTTGAAATTTGATTTTTAATCGGTGAGGGATAATTGAAAATCAATTTTCTTCTGAAATTCGATTTGATTTTAAATCAAAAATCAAATGATACTTTCGGGTCACGGATTACACACGCCTCTTGTGAGTGAGGTCGAATATATAGTTTTTAATAAAAAACAAAAATGCTTCTGGTTATTCTATTTTTCATTAAGCTGTTAGCCCAACGAAACACATTTCAAAATCCAATCATTAAACTAATTCGTCCGGCAAGTAAATAATAAAGAAAAAGTTGCTTGATAATTAGTTTTGCAAACGAAATCGCAATTTTCTTCTTTTTCAATCAATAGTATTGTAACATGAAGGTTTATGAATCCAAGAAGGCACAGGAAATTATTCCAAACGAGAATGAACAGGCTATATTACAAGACTGGTATCGCATGCGAAGAAATAACTTAATCATCTTTTGCATATGCAAATGTCTTTACAGCTTCGAATGTTCCGCCATTAGTATATCAGCTCTTTACTATTTCCAAAATGTCATCAAAGTTGGGAACCCAAATTTATACTACTCCCTGGCAGTTGGCGCACTTTCGTTTTCGTCCATATTCTCGTCGGCGCTGGTAGGCCGAATGGTTGATCGATACCGAAATTTGCGCCAGACGTCCCTCTCTTTGAGCTTGTTTAATTTTGCTGGGAATTTGCTGTACGTGTTACCGTTTGCGCCATGGCTACCCATCATTGGCAGGTTCTTGTGCGGGATTTCAGATGGTGTGAGACCAGCATACCAAGGTAACTCTAATTTGAGATTTTCACTTCAGAGCTTTTGTTACATGAAAAGAAAAGACACAGTGCTAGATACTCATCATACGGCAACTAATTTTGAGGGAACAGGAAATTTTTCTTCAGACATTTTCAAACAACCCTCCCAAGTTACAATTACAAACTTCCAAGAAATCTACAAAAATTAGTAAGACACCCTACCAACAGGAAAACATCAGCTATAAAATCGTTCCCAATCTGGGAATCTGCTAAAAAGCCAAATCTCTGTACTTATGAAATAATTTCAAAATCTATTAAAAAAGATTTTATCCCAGATTCATTCTGACCTGATCACCTCGCTGATACAGGGAGAGGTGGAGAAAGCAACGTGTTTCCATATAACAAATATAAATATAAGAATTTCTATTCCAATTATTTTCAGGGGAATTAACAAGAACATATTCATCAAAAGAACTGACAAAGTATGGAACATTCTTACAGATGCTTGAAATTATTGCACATGCAGTCGCTCCTGTTTCTCCTATGATCTTCAAGTGGGTCGATTTCAAACTTTTCGGTTTGAAATTCAACCAATACAATTTCGTTGGTGTTTTCTTAATGTTTACAACTATGATCTACCTGACCATGGCGTATTTCATGTTGTCAGACCTTACCAAAGAGAAAGGATACCAAATCTTTTTAATTGAAGAGGAATTGGGGGGAAATCACACAAGCACCGGTGCAAATCACGAACATCAAAAACTTTTATCTATCAAAAACATCCTCACAACTTTTGATATCATGTTGATTCTAACCACAATTCTAATACTGAATTATATCTATACTCAAGCCGAACTCGTCATCAACATCATCGCTGTTGATAAATTCCAATGGACCGTTGAACATTTGGGTATTTTTTCAATCTCAACGATTATCATTGCGCTCTCGGTAATGCATGTTTTGAAAAGATTGCATTCTGGCGTTGATATCTATTACATTATCGTGTGTTTCGTCACTGGAAATGGACTGAGTATGGCTATTCTTGCATTCTTATCTAATTACGAGATCCGAAATGCAGTGTTTCAATCCTTTCTAGTTTTATCAATAATGTCTTTGAACATAATTGCAGGATACAGTGCCTCAATTTTCACTACCTTTGCAATCGCCTTGGTTGTTCCTGTCCATTCAAGATGTTTCGTTGTTGGATTAAGACAAGTTTCCATGAAACTTGCTTTATGTTTGGGTTATTTTAGTACAACACTTCTGTATAATGTTAGTATTATATCTTACCCTATTATGTCATTATGCTGTTTTGCGTTATCTTTTATATATTTATGTAATAGCTTCAGATTTATAAGAAAATATTGTCGAAGACTGTAAAGTAGGGCAAAAAATCTCACGAATTTCCTCATGCCAATGTACTTGTTATACATTCATGGACAGCTTATCCATTTGGAAATCGAAATTGTGATGTTGCTAATTTTTTTCATCACTGGTGCATTTCACCAATTTTAATTGTAAATTATAAACTTGATTTGATTAATTTGCTTCAATAGATACCTTTTGGGTAAAAGCCACCTAGGTTCTCATTGTCCCCAGATATTATATATATTCAATACTATTTATTAAGTTATTTATAATTGAAAATCGTTTTTTTAGTATTTTCCTAATTCGACATTGCCTCGCGACAGTGCCTAGTCTTACACTTTTATACGCTAGTTTTGACCCAAGTCCTTTATTTCTGCACAACACTCCACAATTTGTCATTTTCAAAATGTTTTCCGAATCAATACACATGAGCTAGTACTCAGACTTAGTTGATATGTTATTTAGGTACACTTGTCGGTTTTCTTTTCTGTCGTTTGTTATCGGTTTTACATTTAATATTTTCCAAATGGTATTATACTTTATATTTATTAATTCATTTATTTCAAGTATTGCCTACTATGGCCTTCTCTAGCATAAGTCAACATCCTTGGTCTTAATCGTCTCTAATTTTAGCGACCTCTCTTGGTCTACTTGAGATTTTCGTATAACGTTGGTAACAAAATATCAAGAGCTAATTATTTTGTAATGGTCCTAGTCGTATTGATTTATTTCGTAAAACATAACATTTTCTGGGGTTCGCTCGCATTAATTTATTCCGCATTAATTTATTCTCGCATTAATCCATTCCCTTAAGGTAATTTATTCCCTTAAGGAATTTTGCAGAATTAGGCATTAATGCGATAATTGCGTCTCAAATTAATTTATTAATGCAAACAACCGAAATTTTCAAGTTTTGCAGAATTTAATTCGGGTATTAATTTAATCTTGCATTAATTACCCATTAATTTGCAAATTCAATATTCCTACTAGCCTGTAATCTCTTCATTGCAACTATGAGACAGACGTCCTAATTTTCTTACTTTCCAGGGATAGATAGACACTTAGAAAGAGTCTAAGCAGTCTAGACTTAAACTCCTATATCAGGATGAGAAACTAGGATAGTCTTACCCCTTTTATCTTTTCCTTTACAACAATACAATGCTGACAAGTTGACACAGCACATTGACAAGTAATCATATAAGTCTGAGAAGTTTCTATTGAAATCTGTAACAAAAACGAAAGTGGTCTCTTCTACTGATTGCTTCACAGTGCTCCTTCTTTGACTATTTATTAAATTTCCACAAAAGTTTCATTTTTATTGGTTTAATCGAAATGGGGAATTTGTTTTTTGCACAAACCCCTGTAACTATAGGCAAGCACCCCGTTGCTAAGATGTTGGCTTGAAATCGAAAATGAAACCAAAGAAAACGAAAGTAAAATCAGGCCGCACTCCAAATCCCGTAATCTTGATATAGGAGTTCTAATCTAGGCTTTCAAGCACATTTGATGTTACTACCCGCCCTAAATTTTTCCCACCTGCCTGATATCATATCAGAAATATTTCGCTAATAATTTTCAACCTATAATGAAGTTTGCCTTGTCTGTAGTTTTCTGTTAGTTTAAGGGCTCTGGACATCGATTTTACACCAATTAAAATAGCAATTTCTGCATTTTAAAAAGATTAATGTATATCTTTTTTTATATGTCCTGTTAAACCTACCTTTTTTAGAATTAAAAAATCGAAAAATTGAAATGAAAAAATTAAATGAAGAAGAAAACGAAGAGTTTTTCGAACAAGAGTACTTCACCTTTCAAAGCCCTAATCTCGGTAAAAATCAAACAATTTGAAATTTTTTTTGGTTCAGGTTATGTATCTATTTAGTATCTAAAAATATAATTTTGTAAAAATTTGGTGGAAGTATCTTTCCTTTATAATCTCCAAAAAACCTTTTGAAAAGCAGTTTGTTCTTAAACATGTCAAAGAAGCGAAAACATAAGGTTTTATCTCTCATTTTATTCTGAAATTGATTTTTCACCATGACCAGAGCCCTTAAAACACTGTTGATTGCCATTGATAAAAGAATTGCTTTCCTACTACCCAAATACTGCTAAAGATTGTTTTTTTCCCTTCCATTTTCCTCTGCTTACTCTACTATTTTTAGCAATATTCTCAACACCTGGCTCTTTTATGGGGGCGTACAGAGTTTGCGATTTCCGAAATACCAAATAATTTTGCTGAAATTTCCGAGATTCCGTAAAAAAAAACTTGCAATTTCGATATCAATTTTTTTGGTATTTTCCCTCGTTTTGACTAATTTTTCATCAAATTTGATTTTTCATGTATGAAATCCGAAAAAGGGGGATAAAAACTTAAATCATTTAATGTCTCAAGGGATCAAGATCACTATGGAAATTGTTTGAATACGAGGCAAGTGATGTTCGTGACGTAATTTATGAAAAGGTCTATTCTGATAAAGAAACACGGTTTTCATAATATTCATATATATGTATTGGACGGACGATCCCACAGAATGATGAAGAATCTGATAATAAAAATCCGAGATTAATGCCAATAATAGCAGTTTATTGATTGAAAAGGTTCATCAATGAATGATGATGATGTTCTTATGACGTAGGAATTCATAAAGAATTTTAAGGACCTTAACTGATATTTCAAACGTGTCTATTCCTATAGATTCAAAAAGTTCCGGTCAGACACTGTGATCCCAAGTAACTTTCTTGCTTAAAAATTCTTGATAAGTTACTTTCAGGTGCCTAATAAACGGGAGGGGCTAGAATAAATACGGAGATTAGAAAATTTTTCAATTATTATAAATGGTAGGCTTATTGCCGAGGGGTGGAATATTATGTAGTTACTTCCAAAGATATGGAAAACAGGCTAAAATTTAAAGAAAAATAAGGTAATCCTCTTTTAAATTTGTTAGCAGTGTGACCAAAGTGCAAGATATTGAGTCATTAGAAAAAATATTAAATTTCAAAATAGTTTTTCCTAGCAAAAAAGGGAGCAGGCCCAATGTTCTTATCGCCCTTCTGCGATGACAGAAAACGAGGCTATACTGAAATGTATTGTTTCATGTTTCTTTCAAATTCTACTAAATGACGGGTTAAAGAATATTGACCCGCCCTAACTATGGCAAACCTGAACTCAATAATAAAATAAGAATGGTTAATCTGGTGATTTGCTGAAAAGGTAGGGGTATATTTTTCGATATACGTCAGCTCAGTCAAGCAGGAAGGCTAATCATGTTCTTTTTGAAAGGTTTTAAAAGGGTATAAAGTGTTGAACACGCAAAACAAGTCAAATCTTTTTAAATACTTTATAAAACATCTTAAATCTCTAAATACCTTACTGGAGTCTTAATAAATTTTTCACTTAAAAAATTATTTGGCTGCCTTGCCTCATAAAATATTTTACAGCAATTTAAATAAAGGTCGTATCGATTGGAGTGTATGAAATAAATGAACGAGTAATAGTTTTATATCAAGAGCAAATTGGTATATTATACTATTTTACTGGGTCATTAAAAGAACCCTATCACTTTACTGTAACTGGAATTTCGTTATCCAGGGTTTAAAATTTGTATCATGAAGTGACAAAAAAAATAATTTTAAAAAAAATAAAGTTTTTCTTTATCTCTTTAGATTATGATATCAAAATTTTGTCGCATTACGAGCAATTTTGAATTTAAACGCGGAGATTAAAGTGACTTTATGACCAGAGAAAAATAAAAGAAAAAGTGACAATTCAAATTGACAAGTGATGTCTTCGTAGAAAATTAAATGAAAGGGTACAACATTAGTTTCAAAAGTTATGCTGTGTCTGTGAGCATAACTGTTTTTTTGATTTGACATTGATGTATGGGAAATTAAGTGGCTTGGCTTGCCTTGATTGGACGCATAAGAAGGGTAACTGCATTGATTTCCTATTTAAAGTGGCTCAGTTACTAAGTGATCTAACGAGCTATGAACATGTTCTTATTTTCTTAGCTCCAGATATATGACGGTTTAGAGTTTGAAGTTGAAGGCGAGTAAAGTTTGGGCAAATTTTGTAAAAATGGACCTAAAAGGGCTATTCAGACAGATCTGTTTGAAGAAATGTATCTACGCTACGTCATATTCATGACGGATTAGCCCTAAATTAGGGTCATAATTTCTTGAAATTTGGACTAAAATTTGAAAATTCTGGCTGAAATTTTAGGAAATTAGTCTTTCTAAGGGTGACAAAAACGTCAAAATACACGCTTTTTTTTATAAGAATACACTTTTTAAGAATGTCCATGATGAAAATAGCCAAAAAATTAAGAATATGGTAAGAATATCACCATCATAGAATTTTGCTACTCAAGCTAAGAATGCCATTTTTCTAGACCATTTTAAATTGTAAATTGTCAATTAGGATTCTAACCTAAGAATGTGCTGTAAGAATATTTTAGGATGATTTTCCCAAAAAAGTTAAGAATATCCATGATGAAATGGATTTACACCATTCTTATAAAAAAAAAAAGTGTATGGAATTTAGTCTCTCTAATGGTCCATTCTCGAACTTAAAAACCTAGTAACCATTTTCAGAGCATTCTTAACTGTAAATTGCCATTTACGCCCCTATAGTTATAATACTTTCCCATAAATGAATACCATAAGAATATTTCAGGATATTTTTGCCAAAAAGCGTGTAACATATGTGCACTACTATGGCCAGACGGTGTCAATCGAACGAATCGAACGCCGAGTCAATTGAACGCAATTGAACACAATCGAATAATTGCGATTCGATTGTCGAACGCAATCGAATCACAATCGAATATTACCCAGGATTTGCCGTTCGATTGCTTCGATTACGTTCGATTATGTTCAAGTACGTTCGATTGAAATGATTTAGATTTTATTCGCTTTCGTACGATACTTAATAAGTGCTCGGCCGCCCCACTCTAAAACGCTATAAACAGAGTGATCCAATTTAATTTAATCGCAATCAAACTCATCGAACATAATCGTAATCGAACCAATGGAACATAGTCAACTATTAATCGAATCAATCTAACCTTACTCGAACGCAATCGAACACAATCGAATATTACCCAGGAATCGGCCGTTCGATTGAGATTCGATTACGTTCGACAATCGAATCGCAATTATTCGATCGCGTTCGATTACGTTCGATTGGTTCGATTGCGATTTTTGTTCGAAGTTGTTCGATTGACACCGTCTGGCTATGGTATCGGGATAACATGACATAGTTCAGCGGATATCTAGACTATCGAAATGAACAAAACGTAAAATCAGATCCAGAAAGCATCCTTATTCTTTCTCAGTATGAGACTCTGTTTAACCGGGGTCCTGATTTTCTATCGGGGTCTCTGACACTTCTTTATTCAAAAAGTTCACGTTTACTTGAAAAATTAATGACGTTGTCGTTAAAACTATCAAAAATTTATATAATATTATATCCATGAAGTTCCAAATGAAGAAAAAAATCGGAGGTGCGAAGATAAGGATTTGGCTTATCCATTTCTATTTTTTATTTTGTTTTAGAAAGAAAAGATATCTCAATAATTTGAAGATTTAAGAAAAAAAGAAGGAATAAAATTTTGAAGGAAGCAAAGGATCATTCATAATGCATACTATATAAAACTTTTGGAGTTTGTTTATTTAAATCGACTTTTTTCGACTAAATTTTCAGATGAAATACTCGCAATCTTTTGATAAAAAGGCATCACCTTTGCATTGATAAGCTAAAATACCGTGTTTGGTATTTATTTTTTGAAAGAAATGCACTGGCAAATTTAAGACAATACCGAGTTATGCATCGGAGGATATCGAGGGCAAAGGTAAGTGAAATCGAAACAAAACAAAGTCGATAGTTGATGTACGGCTCTAATATCGCCTTTACTCACCTAATCAGACGACGGTATTTTGGTGTTTTTACCGTCGTCGAGCAAAGTGGACGGCGATTTCGGCCCCATGTCAACTTTGCTTTACACCGTCTCCCTCGATTTATCTCGAATACATAAACTCGCTAATAGAGCAAGAGCGTCGGAAACATACGAAGGAGTGGCGATGAAATTATAAATACAAATCTCTTCCTCTGATAAGGTGATGAGTTCGATATGGTCTAAAACCGCCTATTAAATGGAGCAAAACCCGATTTTTTCAATTATTTATTTATATACAGTTCAAGTATTTGTAGAGAGAGAGTTATAAGTATCTAACATAAAATTATCAGACATAAATTGTCAAAATGGAAACGTATCGTATTAAAATGCCACGCCCCTATTAAGCAAGGCATGCTGTTAAAGATGACCGTGAAATAAAGAATACTCTTGATAGTTTCCGCCTTATTGATATGAAAACTGCACGGGCCCTCAATTTGGCTGTTTTGTTGGATAATGTAAGAATTAAAGGAGTTGAAATCTTTGAATACAGACTCTCGATAAATGTACAAAAGTGTTTATGGATGGCGATTTGAGAAGATATTAAATCTGTCTTAAAATTATGTAGACTTACAAATAATTTTTCAGCACCCAATTATACACTGTTAGAAAGTTTTTCTGGAGGAAGAATTTATAAGGAATGCAAATCAAACTTGAAAAGCGCTTCCAATGACCAATCTTTTGTGAAGCTTGTTTTTTGTAGTCGTGTGACCTTACTTAGAAACTTCGTCACCAAACTTGAATAGGAGAGCAAGTTTATGACCTTGTGGACCTATCTTTTTTTTACTGACACGTTAACGTGGTCAACGATTTCTGCACCTTAAAAATCCTGCACAGCAAAAAGCTGCTTAGCGGATGGTGTGATTCGGGTCCCTTTTGACAAGCAAATCAGAGGGATGCTGGCAGGTGGCTGTCATGAAGCTTCGCTTTTGAATCTGAACGTACCCTGTAGAAAAGAACTATCGTTTTAAGATAGCGTTATCAGAAAAATAATTTTATCTGGAAACCGATCTAAAATCTTCCAGTATGTTTTTATTCAAGCTGACTAGAGATCACACTCTGTTTCACTGACGCCTCTAGAAATTTTATAGATCTGTGGTTTATCTTCCCTCTTAAGGATAGTGATAACTCATGGTGAAAAGAGGGAAGAATGATAGCGAAGGGAAGATAATACAGACATCTTTATATAAGAAACTTTTCATGGTAAAATTGATTCTGAAAAATATTTCAATTTAAAGTCTCTTTCGGCTTCAATGATGCTCAGGTTTAAATCGTATTATCTGAATCTTATATGGAAGAGAAAATTATCTATTAACTGCCAAAAAGCTCTGTTCGGGTCGAGGTTGAGTTCTTATAAAAAATTGATTTGCTTTGAAATATTAATTTCAAAAAAAAATGAATTACGTGCCTGAGGAATATAACGTTTGTGGGAAAATATTATGCAAATGCAATGAACACCTCAATGAACACATCAAAATGTTTCTTTTGATACTGAAGGTTTGCAACGATAAGCTATGTCCAAACAAGTATAAACTATTTTGATGCAAATCATCCATTGATCGGGCGTGGCTTTCATTGATAGTCAATTCTAATTTAATATTTCAAATTATTATCTTTCAGGGAAAAAAAGATAACAAAAATGACGAATGAAAAATTGAATAAACTCACCGTTCCTGGAGGACAGCAAAATAATGGTACCCGCCATCTGGCACCTCCACCGTCCCCGATACGCCGAACATACTCCAAGGACGTCTTAGAAGCTAAAGTCCGTGAACTGCAGGCTAAACGAAATGAAGAGAAACTCATGAAAAAACATGGAAGCACAGTTATGATAAATAGTGACGGTGAAGAGACTATAGTTTTACTTGATCAAGAGGAGGAAGATAAAACATGCTATCAACAATATAAAAAGCAAATTTTCGTTGCTGCTATCTTGATCACCTCTTGTGCTTTGGTCGTCCTTATCAAATATGGCCTTATTTGGTATGAGTCGTCCGATTAATAGCATGTGTGTCTGGCTATTTTTTGGCATGGTGTTTGCTTTGTAGTATAGATATACATGCAGGTATTGAGTGTTCATGGAGTGTGAAAATATGGAAATTCTTGTGGATCCCATTTTTCGAACAAACTATCATATTCATGACGTAATGTTTTATACGGAAGCACCCAAAAAGACCAGGTGTTTGTTACATACTTTGAATTTAAATAATAGCGAGTTAATGAATGGCGGAGACAGTTAAATTCTGATTTATCTAGCTCCTGATCAGCTGTGGACGGCGGTAAATAAGCAACTTTACCGTGCTCAATTTCGTCAAAACTGCAGGCTATTCCAAAGTGCTTCAGTCACTACACCGTCAGCAAAAGTGCGAATCCTTAAACTCACTAATAAAACTGGCAAACGACCAGGCTATTTTAGGTACTTCCGTATAGAACATCATGAATAGCTGGTCAGCATTGCCGAGACGAAATTGGAATGTTTCGGCTGCTAAATAAAAATGACGGGTAAAGGTCTAGCGATTTATCTGCATTGAATCGTTGTTGAAAGTTTTGTAAAAAGATTTTTTATTGAGTCCAATTTTTTATTTATATTTAAATATTGAATCAAATTGAGAGAAACATTGTGTATCAAACTAAATTGAATTCCATTTGTCATATCCTCAGGAGCCGTGCTTGAATATTACACTGTCATGACAGATCAGCACACATTCAGCGAATGGGCTCTTCCAGAAAATGTTCGTACATAGGGAACAGAGGATAAATTGTCCGGGGGGAGTGAGGGGTAGTGGAAAATCTGCAAATTTTCCTTGTCTTGTATTTCTGAATGTCCGGGGTCAACTTACCATTTTCCGAGGGGGGGGGGGGGGGTCGAGCTGCTGTCTGGGGGGTCAAAGTTCACAATGTTCGGAGAGTAAATTTTCAAAAATTTTACATCCTCCACCCATCCATATTTAATTCTTTTCTAGGAAGAGCCCAATACAAAAGTAACCATAGTAATCGTTCAGCATCTTTGGTAAAGCTTAAAGCCAAGTGAGAGACGTAGAAAAGATCAGGTGAATGAGGGCTGTTCAGATTTTTCTAAAATTAGGAATAGATTATATCTAAAGGAAACTATTTGCTCTCACTATCATGAGTCTCAAAAGAATTGTACATACTAGATGTATGTAATGATATGACCCGATTAAGCTTGGCACGAGTATATATGCTCTCCATCTTGGATTCTTCGAAAAGTAATGTGATAGAGAAATGCGCCATAAAATTCTTTTTGTCCGTCGCCAAATGTTGAATTTCGATGAAAGCTTAACTTTGATTCTCAGCGGTAATCCTCAAGCATATTCTTCCAGGCGAAATAATATCTAGCTTGTTATTCGTCCAATTTTCTTTCCTTTT
This sequence comes from Clytia hemisphaerica, assembly GCF_902728285.1. Classification (NCBI taxonomy): domain Eukaryota; kingdom Metazoa; phylum Cnidaria; class Hydrozoa; order Leptothecata; family Clytiidae; genus Clytia; species Clytia hemisphaerica. Next base: position 1,954,851 of record NW_027103900.1, read on the forward strand.
TAAAATAAAATTCTAGGGGATACAAAAATATCTTAAAAAATCATGTATAAAATTTAATTTGAGTTCGTTTAACAAAACATTAATACGGCGCAGAACAACCAAATAAACAATCAAAAAGGAATCAAGCTGATAAAAATATTTACAATCCAAAAAGAATAAATACTACGAACCAAAAATATTCAGCTATCATGCTATATAATCTTACGCGGTGAAGGAGTCAAGCTAATTTTCCTGGTCCAGGTACTCAATAAAGTTTTTTTTAATAGTAAATAGTAAGTCAATTGCAGTTTTCAGAGTATCATAACTTTTCAAAGTCATGTCTACAGGAATGTGTTTGTAGGCGCTATTGATCTCCCTCCTTTGATTACCTTCACAAAACTGGAACTACTATACAAAAGAATTGAGTCAAAAAAAAGGTACAGTGCTAACAGAACTTGTGAAAAAATACTGTTTAAAATATTAAGTTACTAAATAAAAGAGATTTTCCTTCGTTATGCAAGGTATCCTTTGAGACGTTAAGGTCAACGACTTTTAAGCCACCCAAAGTTTCATGTATGTAGGAAAGCTGTCTCAAAGGTAAAAAATGAAGTCTCTAGTTGCAATCTTACAGGCTGCACTAATACTCAAAAAAAGGTTGATATGTCTCTGATGGACTTTTCATCTTTTGTGGAGAAAAGTGGATATCAGATTTTCCCAACTTTGATAACCTCAACTGAATTGTTGGCAGCCAAAGGGTTTTCTTCATTTACTCTGAACCCTATATCTACTCTTAAATTCACTCATTTCAATCGCATTCTGGTTATGGGTTGAACAGTGTGACGTCGTCAAACGGTGAATTATCACACGGTTGACAAGAACAAGATCTAAACCTTTGGTAAGTGAAGATCTTCGAATTCCCATTTTGGCATTGAAGGCTTATCGTAGTATTGAAAATTCCAATGGGTTTGCAGCACGTGCATTTCTGGATTCCTATACCCAGTATGAAATCACTGATGATGGTGGATAAACAACCACCTTGGCAGTAGGTTTTAGTGACCTGCCCTGAGCATTGGTGTTTGTCTGTGTAAGTTTCAATCTCCTCAGTCTTGGTGCAGTTGTTGGGTTGTGAGGGTGTTGTGGTCGGTGATGAAGTTGTTTGCTGCAGTGTAGTCGAGGTTGTGAATAATGTTGAATGTTTTGTTGAATATGTGTTTGGCCTTGTTGATTGGGCGGTACTTTGTGTTGTTGGCCGTGTTGATTGTGTTGTGGATTTCGTAGTTGTTGTGGTTGTCGTTGAAACGGATGGTGGTGCAGTTGTTTCTAATGGTCGGAGAATATAATGGTTTAATGGGATGTGCTTTTGGAAAAACGTAGCAGAAAACCACTTTCATATGTTACTGATAGGATTCGAAGATTTATAGCCTATCATAAGAGACACTACGGGAGAACCAAAGTGTTTCGACCTTTCCAAATATTTCCACAAATTATACATAATTTTGCCTGAATGCAACCAAATATTCACCAAAAATCTTGTATTTTTTAAAGAGAACTCAGAGCACGTCCGCTCAATGAAAAACTTACTTTTTGGCATACACATACAACAACCATCTGGCGGTGTAAACAGTTCGAAGTTTGGTGGACATGTAATGTGATTGCAAACTTTTCCACATTTGATCTTTCCATTGGTACATTTACACGAATCGCAATCACCTGATCCCCATCGAGAGTTTGGCTGTAATTGAAAAAAAAGGCTTTTTGTACATTATGACAGGTGCCCTTATAAGAAGCTGCCTAAACTATTTTGCAGAATACAAAATAGCGTGATCGAATCTCTAATATTCAATATAAAAAGCTTGTTTTTGACGTATTCCAAAAAATGCAAACATAAAAGACCATGCAAAAAGAAAACAACAGGAGAGAAATGGGTTTCCTCTTTCTGAAAATCATCATGCTGAAAATTTGAATTTTTTACCTTTCGTTTGACGCCATCTTCATCTACACAGTAACATTTCTTTTTTTGAACGCAGTTCGTTCCATTATCAAACGTCCCATCTGGGCATGCGCAACCAATGGAACACGTGTCCGGGTCGCACGTGGTCAGGTTGGAAGTACAGTTGCGCTCACAACTACAATCTGTTAAGTACTGATCCTTTCGACAACCTGAAATAGAAAAGAGATGAAAATATTTAGCGACGGTAATTTTCGTAACTATAGTTACTTGCATCAATTTTTGATTTTACTGATAGACGTAGTTTCGTGAACAAAGGGACTGGGTTCGGGTTTTTATCAACGGTAATAAATTTTTAACTAAACGAGACAGTAGCTATTCAAAAGTAATTTAGAGCATTGTGCTTAATATATAAACAGTCATCACCCAAGCCAGAATTAGTCAAAGATTACTCCCTTTTTCAAAAAGAATGTCTGAAAGCAACAGTGGATGATAAAAAATGGTAAGTGCTTACTTATTTTTTTCTCACAATAACAACAATCATCTTTTGGATAAACCATCTCTTCACCCTAGAATTGGTGAAAGGAAAGAAATTATACAAATGTTTAATACTGAGTTCGAGATTTCGTTTCATTACAATAAAGTTCTTGATTCAGTCAGCCCTTGTGTGAATATGCAACTGATGTTTTGTTCGGCTTAACAAGCTGGTGAAAACCTATGTGTACTCAACAAACTTAGTCATCAATTTACGACTTAAAAGGTAATAAAAGGTTTAGTAGCAGAAACACGTATAATTAATAGGGTACAAAGGCTTACCAATCCGCAACTTTTGATAGGGCAAATCTTAGCACATTTGAAACCATTTTGTGTACATATACATTTAGTGCAATTACCACCATCTAATACTGATCCAGTCTTTGAAAAATAAAGAAAAAGGAAACTTACTAAGACATAGTTAAGTTTAAATCAGCCATTCCATAAAGTAAGGAGAAAAAAAAAAAGATTTTATTTTCAGCAAAACCTTTTCGGTAACACCATCTTCAGTGCTAATTGTTTGAAAAAATCTTTTGCTGAAAATAAAATAAAACTTGTTGTCTTTTCTTATTACAAAGACATGTTAAATCAATTTAATCATAGATCTTCCAAGAGGAGAAATCGGTTTGGGCTCCCTAAAATCATTCGTACAATTCAAAATTAGTCTATCGGGCAGGGGACAGGTTGGACAGGGGAACGAATTCCTAAGAAAATTGTACCTTGTAAATAGTACCATTCCGAACACAAGGACAATCAAGATCTCGTTCACAACGTTTGGTGACGTTATCATAAGTGAATCCAGTGGGACAAGAACAATCATCGATACAGTAGAACGAGAGACAACCATCGGGTTTCTCAGCTAGGCTGTCACAAGTGTTCTCACAAAGACACGTGCTGTTACGTGGGCAACCTCTTGTTGTGGTGCCACCGCCTGTGAAAGTAAGAAAATTCGTTATCTAAGCAGGTCACATACTATTTTTATTGAACCAGCAATAATTTGACTTTCCTAATAGTCACTAAACAAAGATTTTCGCTTCACCCACTTTTGAGAGCGTCAAAAAAATTACTAGCATGTATTTTTAGTATCTTATCTTTTTGCTTTTAGCTCGCAGGTCTCTCTGTAATGTTTTTAAAATACGGTTAAAAATTGATTTACCTTGTCCACCGTGCTTAGTTGTTGCAGTTGGTTCAGTAAAAATGTTAGTCGAGTAACGAGTTGTTGTCGCTGGACCCTGAAGAATGAAAAGAAAGTCAAACCATAAGACAAAATTAGACAAATCTCATATTTTTTACCTTCTTTATAAAGCGATTTACTCTTTTGGTATTGCCTTTCGGCTGTGATTTAGCACAGTCAAAGAGTGTCACCCTTTAGGAATTGCCATATAGCTAAAACTGTAGAAGTAGACCAGCATAATATGAGACAACAATATTACCCGAAAACATTAGATATCTTACAGTGGTAGTATGTGTGCAATTGAATTCATCCGACGAATCACCACAATCATTGTAACCATCACATCTTCTGGAAGCTTGGATACATTTCCCCACGTGTGCACCAGGTCTGTGTGAACATCTTAAATGGCAAGAAAAAAGTTAAATGATGTACAAATTATTCATTGTAATCGCCTTAACAATCTTGGATCAGATACCAACGTATACCTGAATAACAGTCCATAAGTCTGATAGGATTATTACATAGGTAAAAAAGATTCAGGTGTGTCCAAATATTGTTAAATCGACTAGTGCCAAATTTGAGCCAATTGGTAATATTTTTTCAAGGTTAAAACATTCTTGAAGGGACTATATGTTAGTCATTTCTACTCATAAATTTAATAAACTTAGAGTAATTAAAGATTTAAGACAGAAAAAAATATATTTTGCTTGAAAAGCAAAATGCAACCCTGTCTAACTATGTAAGTTTAAGGTTGTTTGAAATGCCCTGAGAAAAAAAGTATACTAAAACACTTGGCCAAGTTAAGGCTACACTGATGTTTTCCACTTGGCGGCTGGAATGCAATTTTTGAAATTTAGGCACTTGAAAACGTAATGTAACGCTATCTAAATTGCATTGCAGCTGCTTGTAAAATGTCATAAATGTAGCCTAGCTTCAGTTATCGTATTTTCTTTAAAAACTGATAGATGGTAGAACGCATTTTATACCTGTATTGTGTTTTCGTATTGCAGCATTCTTCATCTTCACCCCAGCCTCCACAATCACGTGTACCATCACATATCAAGTCATTGCTCAAACATTTTCCACCATAACGACATTTGAATCCATTGCACACAGGCCGCGCGGTCGTTGTAGTGGTCGTACGTGGTGTTGTGGTTGTTGCAGGACTGGTTGTAGTTGTTGGACAGCTTTTCTCGTCTTCTCCGGTCGAACAGTCGACGCGTCCATCACATTTTTGGCTGAAAAATACATATGGTTCAAAAATTTTGAACTCAACTCTGTCATACAAACTAACCATTTAAGCATATTTCTTAACAGAAAAGTGCTCAAGAACAATTGGGCACAAGGGTATTCATGATATGCACCATTCTCTCCTAACCTTACATCACAGACCCAACAGCTGATTGGTTTGCAAGTGACGTATTGTCTGATCTTACGTCACATACAACCAGTCAGCTGTTGGATCTATGGTGGGATGTCTAAGACATTGCAGTGATACATATCATAAATTGTAATAATGGGAATATATTAATTTTGTCTTAACAGAGGAAAATGACTTCAAGGCGGGTGCTCATTCGACTTTCGTGGAATGGATTTGATTCAATTAAATCATTAAATCCAATGAGATCTTTTGTTTTAAAGCCCAAAATTTATAAAAATTAGCCTTGCAAAAACAAAAAAAAACAAAGACGCTAAACTCGACGTCTTGCCTGGAATGCTGCGAAATATAAAGCATCAGTTTTACTTGGCTTTTGGCTATGTCCATTGTTCCAAAACATATTTCTCATCTTAAATACTTACGATAAATGAATGCAGGATCCATTATTGCATCTGAATTGGAAAATGTTACACGTGGTGTTATCGCAATGCATTTCATCGTCACCATGGAAACAATCGTTGTCTTGGTCACAGCGGAACTGCTTCGGTAAACAATAACCGGAACGACAATGGAATTGATCCGCACTGCAATCGAAAATAGAAAGTTGTGAGCTCCTCTGGAAATGTTTTTTAAAGTTTGGTATACCGGTGAAGAACAAAGACTTTTAATAACTTTGGAATACCAATATTCAAACTTTTAAAAGTCATTGTGCTGGGATTTTTCAAATAAAACAATTTTGTTTTTAATAAAAGATCTGTTGTTTCGAGTTTGATTTCCATAAAGGCCGGCGCAAACGAATCCAACATTTGATCCAACATTATTGTTGGATCAAATGTTGGGTTCGTTTGCGCAAGTCGTAAAATTGCAACTTTTTAAGAAAGTTGTTGGAAATCATGTTGGATGAAGTTTGATCGCCGTCAAACTTTTCACCCAACATTTTTTAATGAGATTGACGTCACTTTTATGTTGGTTTCAATGTTGGATGCATTTGCGTAATCATGTTGGATGAAAATGTTTGACGTTTTTGCGCAAATGACTTTTCATGCAACTTTTCGAATTTTTACACGTGACTTTTCGTCCAACATTTCGTCCAACAATGAATTGGAAATATTGGATTGAATGTTGGATTCATTTGCACCGGCCTTAAGCATTTGCTTATAAACTCACCTGCAGTTCCCATTACAAACATTCTCATCCCCTCCATCACTACATTGTTGCTTGCCATCACAAACCCAAAGATTTGGAATACATGATCCATTTCCACAACGAAACTCGGGACAAATTGTCGGTGTAGTTGTCGGTTGGGTTGTCGTTGTCGGCATGGTTGTCGTTGTTGGGGCTGTCGTAGTCGTCGGCTCTGTCTCATTCACGCAACCATACAATTCAAAACGAAGACAGGCGTTTGAGTAGAAACGTTCTGGAAATAGTTTGATGAATCGAGCTTGAATTTTGTATTCCAGTTTGGAAAGCGTCTTTTGGTTGGGCGCTGTATTTCCTTTGAAAATCTGAAAAAGTGAACATTATCGTTATCACTATTATGTCCAATGTTTTTTCAACTCTTCTTTATTATAAGCGATAAAACACCCCTGTGTCAGAGAACCGCTGGTACCACTGTCCAGTGGAATATTTGGCCAAAATTTCATCCCCGGTGAGAGAGCACCCTACAATTTCAGTCCTACTGGCAAATTGACTTTGATTTTATCCCTATATGAAATTTAATGGCAAAGGTGTACTTCAAAACCATCCCACTAGATATTTTGAGGCTGGAACAATAGAATCTCTATCCCCATGGGCATTTCCATAGAAACTTTTATCCACACTGTAAGAAAATTTTACACCGAGGTTGTGAGACAGGTGGCGTGAAATGATTCTTTGCAAAAATAAATAAATAAATCTAATACCTTAGGTGCACTTGCACCGCTGAGTGTGTAATACCTCCATGCATTATTTTCATCTTTATACATCACTTTGTAGGATTGGATAAAGTTAGCGACCATATGACGACCTGATGTAAAGGAGATGAAAATTGATGTAAATAAAGGTATGACGATGTCCTTTTCATTTTGAATGACGATTTTGTTTACACTATCATTCCCTACGAATACAACTATAACTGTAGTGTAAATAAGTGTTCTTAAGAGATAATTTCTCTGAGGTTGATCATGCGCTAAACTAAAGTAATCGGAATGGAAAAGTTTAGTTTATAAGGACCCACATACCTTGCATCATGACTTTGGAGACGAGATAACGTTTTCCCAGGTCAACTTGTATCCACTTATTGGGATCGTTCTTGCGAGCACACCAACTACCAACCGAATACATGGTCGATGGAAGATTGTATCGAGCAAACTTCGGATGATGATAAGGTGTCCACATACTAGAGGCTGTTAGACTGCTATCGGGAATAATTTGTCTGTATGTAATACCTAGGGTAAAAGAGAGTTATATGTTATCAAGGTTCCTCGTTTCGAACATGCATAGGAAAAGCAATATTACTATATTTAGCAATAAATTTGATCGTATAACTTATTAAAAAGTAGAGGCTTTGTAGCAACATACTTTTAGGTGCCAAATAAACGGGGGGGCCTAATTGCCAGGGGGGGGGGGGTTGTTGGAGATTGTACTTCTGAAAACCCAAAAATAAGGTAAATATAGGGTAAAATCAGGCTTTTTAGAGCAAAATAAGGTGACTTCTTCTTGCGTTTATTTGGTACCTAAAAGTAACAAATGATTCATTGTAAGTAGAGAACACAATTCAAAGTTTATCATACTAAACTAGATCCTGGATGGCAAGAAACACTTTGAGTATGAAATTAACTTAAATCGATTTCTTTACTCAAACTAGTATACTAAACTAGATTTAGAGAGATTTAATCGGGCTTACCAATGGCATCATAACATTCAGTGTTCTTTGAAGGGCAATTCAACTCATCCGAAGCATCAGCACAATCTCTTTCTCCGTCACAAACCCATTCTTTTGATATGCATGTCTTATCACCACAAGAAACAAATCCGGCACGGCAAATCAACGGCGTCGTAGTGGCCGGTACCGCCGTAGTTGGGGCCGGTCCGTAGATACATTTTTTACAACATTCACCAGGTTTTTGAACAAGTCGTCTTGGTGGTGGACATGGAGCCGAAGGACATTGTACAGGTGATTTTACGATACCATTGTTAAAGCATGTATTCTTGACACATCCTTTTTGCCATTGCTCGTTCGGTCGCGCGAACCGCCCCGTATTGTAGTCAAAACACGAACATTCAGACGGGAGAACGCAGAACGTGCCATTAGAGAGGAGATTGTTTGGACAACCGCAACCAGGTGAACACGTGCGACTGTCTTCCACGCAGTTGAAAGTGAGATAGGCGCATTTTTGTGTACACGTTTTAGTACATGTTTTATAGATATGGTTGTTAAGACATTTCATTGGCGGCAATTTAGTGGGTGGATATGTCGTGACTCGCGGAGTGGTTGTCTGTTGAGTAGTCGTGGTGGAGGATTGTGTCGTTGTCGTAGGTTTGTTGGTTGTTAAAGTCGTTCGTCGCGTGCTAGTCGTTTCTGTAGTCTGTTTGGACGTTGTCTGAGATGTTGTCGTTTGTTGTGTAGTCGTTGGATGTGTTGTGTTGGTTGCTGGGCAACCGATTTCATCGGAACCATCAGTACACTCACGATCGTTATCACACACAAAATACCACGACACACACTGGCACGTTTTATGACATCTGAAATCCATTTTGGAGCATTTACCGCAGTTGGAAGGGCAACCTTGTTCGTCACTACCATCTTGACAGTCCGATCGTCCATCGCAGACTTGAGTATTGTTAAGACAAGCAGATTGGTCTTTGCAGGGAAATCGCCGAGGAGTTTGTGTACAGTTGAATGGAGATTTTGTTGTACCTTGGGTGGTTGTTTGTCTGGTCGTAGATGATTGTGAAGTCGTTGGTTGTGGTTGTGTGGTCTTTGGGTCTGTTGTAGTAACCCTTTGAGTTGTCGACGAAACGGTCGTTTGTGTTGTTGAAGGTCGCTTTGTAGTTCTTTTGACAGTGGTTGGAGGATAAGTTGTTGCACGACTTGTTGTAGATGTTGATCTTGTTGTGGATGATGTAGCTCGAGTTGTAGAGTACGGTTTGTGTGTTGTTTGGGAAGTCGTCGCTGTTGTGGGCCGTGTTGATGTAGAGCCTGGTGTTGTGCTGGATGAAGTTGTTGTTGTAGAATCTGTTGTGGTTGTTGCAGAACCTGTTGTAGTGGTTGTGGGTCTTGTTTTGTATTTTGTTGTTGCAGGTGCTGATGTTGTTTGCTGTGAAGTTGTTGTTGTTGTAAAAGCTTGTGTCGTAGCGTCTGTTGTAGACTGTTTTGTTGTTGTCGTGTTCGTAGAGGGTCTACTTGTCAAGTTAGCAGTTGTAGAAGGCTTTGCAGTTGTCTGTTGAGAGGTTGTCGTACTGTCAGCTGTCGTTGGGGCTTTTGTTGTTTGTCGAGTGGTTCTAGCTGTAGTGGTTTGTGTCGTACTAGATGTCGTTTGTTGTGTATTCGGTCTCGTAGAAGTCGTCGGCGCAGACGCTTAAATTTTGAAAAATAAAAGCATACTGTGATAAAACCCTTCACAAACGCGATTCAACAAAGCCCACATTAGTCTTTTGTTCTGTTTTAAAAAGTCTATATAATTAATCCTAACAACTTTTAACTTACTTGTTGTGCATGTTTGACCAGTGCATTCAAAACAACCGTTGTTGCACGTACTGAAATATAAAACAGAAAGATATTTAATCTTGTACGGGAAAAAAAAGAAAACACTCAAAGTTCTGTTTCCAACACATGCAATGTAACTTCATAAAATAATCAAAATTTTACTACTCAACGCTGCAGGCCGTTTTCCAAACTTGTCATGTGTCGTACTTGGTGTTATCTTTTCAGCAAAAAAAATTTGCACAGCACAGGCACAGGGTATGTTTAAAACAAAATAGCCAGCGCTTTCTTCAGTTGTCAAAGCAAGGTTTTTTCGTCTGGGACGGAAAATGGTTTTCACACCACAAATTAGTATAATAAATATTGCTGAAATTTTTATGAATTATGAAGAATTTTGAGAGGAAAAAGCCTCTTTATAAAGAGGTATATAAATATACTTCAATGAGACTTTAAACCTTTATCTTACCAAGGCTGACAATCTCTAACAATGTAACTTCCTGGTTCATAAACTAAACCATTGAGATAGCAAGGACATTCAGAAGGTTTGATACATTTCCCATTGTGGAGGACAGTATCATTAGCACAGAAACAACCTTCCACACAGTTGACAGGTAATGTTTCGAGGGTCGGTTGACAAAGGTTTTGACATGTTCTTGGATTGGATGGACCGCAAGCTTTGTAGACTTCACATTGCTCACATTGGATCGCTATAAAAAAAATACGTCATGTCGATTAGTGTGAAGTTATGGTGTAAAATGAAAACAAACCCTAAAAAGAGACATCTTGGTTCCTTGATACTCAAAGAAAGACACGAAAAGTTCAAATTAGAAAAAATCTACATTTCGTAATACACTAATTAGTTCTTCAGACAAACGAAAGAAAGTTAAAAGATGTACGTAAATAGTGTAAAACGAAATATAGCATTTTTAATTTCAATATTTCGTTTTATTCTACCTGAAGTTATTATCTGATCACGGTTTTACAATGTAACTTGTTCAGAAAGATAAAACAAACAATTAGACAGTCAAAATCTTGGGAATAATCAGATGATTCAGATGATTTTTTCCGGAGAAAATAGGGGTAAAAGGTAATATAGGTTAAAAATAATGCATAAAGACACAGCTTACGGCAGAATTCTTGTGATCTCCATTTGATGTGAACACCATACGAGGAACAAGCTTGGGCGTAAGCCGCCACACTAGTACAAAGGCAATGCGAATCGCCGCCCATATCACACCCACATGTATCATGATAACAAGCATCAAAATAAGGGCGTGGATCGACAACCATGTGACACGATTGGAATAAAGGTTGGTTCAAAATATTGCATCTCTTGAACGACCAAGGCGCTCTAAAGTGAAGGAGAGAGATGGTTAAAGTATGTCAAAGTAAAGGCATATTAAGGGGAAAAGCTTTTTTTTTAATTTGTAACTAGACGCATTCCCAAGACAATACATAAAATTATAGATTAGACAATCCTATCAACTACACAAGGTCACTCAAAAGGGAATACTTTAGGAGGGGGAAAAACGGTTAAACAGGAGCAGAATACTCTCGGGTACCTAATAGCCGGGGGGGGGGGGGTTGAAATAAGCAGGGGGGTTGGAATAAAAATGTACTGGGTGGAAAATGTTTGAAAAGGAGGCTAATACAGCAGAATTAAGACAAAAAAGGGAACTTTCAAATACATTTTCCCAAAAACTAATAAGCGGGGGGGGGGCGGCTATTAGGTACCCGAGAGTAAACAGTTAGAGGTGTTTACAGTCTTTACTCTAAAGTCTACCGCTGCTATTTTTTCCGTCTAACGCTCATTACGGCTGCAAACTCCGCGCATTTCCAGCTTTTAATATCGCAATAACGGGCGATAGCATTGTCTAACTATAGAGGTGGTGAAAAAAGTTCTCACAAACCTATCTTTTCGAACAGTGCATGGATGTGGGAGAGGTTTGGTATCCGGACAGTTAGTATCCATTTTCCAACTATCACCGAGCTCTTGCGTATTGATCACTACATCTCCTTCAGGTGTGGTGAAATCATCTGATTGGTCGTCATTGAAATTACCACACAGACCACATGTCTTTCCTATGTCAGGCAAAAGAAACATCACTTTAAAGTAACGTACATCATTTATCGGTTTCTACTTGTAGTTTTCAAGAAAACTCACCCCAATGCATTGATAGGCTTCAAAAGTCGGCAAAAAACCTGAGATCTGGTCACATAGTAATATCTACTAATATTTCCAATATATATTTCTTAAATTCTATCAATGAATCGGTGCGTTAAGTCTAGCTCAAATGTCCAAATTTAATCAAAATTGGAACGATTAGATCCTGCAATTGAAGGAGTTTCTTGGTCTTTAATATAATATGCGCGAATTAATTTCTAACTAGCCAATCAGGTGGGGTCTTAAGTAGGAAGGGACGCAAGGGGGAAGTAAGAAATCGTCTTTTATGAGTTTCAAACTGGAAAAGCATACTCCGAAGGGGAAAAAGGTTGTCCGATATAAAGTCGATATGATATATCGACTGCATTCGTGAACCACAATGCATATAATAGGGCATGCCGGGAATGATGAATCTTATTATATTACATACATTACGTATATTACGTAATGTGACTTCTTGTACACAATATCACTTAAGAAACTTACCTTTAAATTGTGGTTGTAGGGAGATCATTACTCGGGTATGACGGTCCCACATCAGTGTGATGCCTAACTCTGTGTGAATGATGTCATAGAAGGTACTTTTGATGACTTCGAACTTTGTGATTGGTGTAGACTGCATGAAAGCGAGGCTAGGCATGATAGTCATAGCTTGGTCTTTACGTAAAGTGATGGTTGTATCGTTTACAGTGAAAGAGACTGCTTTTGTGCAAACTGAACCTACGTGGAAATAAAAAAAGGTATGAATTTTACCCGTTATTCGCATTGTTAAACTCTATATACATTTTAAGTGAGAACAAGAAGTCGTTCGGAAGTCGATCACAAAGGTACGGAATCAAATCCCACCGTTCAACATGATTGATTGATGGACTGAAAATGGTTGCCTGGGTAAACCCACAAGGCCATACTGTAAAATCAGTATCACGCTGGAAAATATTTTCAGTGCAGTACAAACTGAAACTAGTATGACAAAATTATAGGTTGTTCGTTTATATCTGCGATATCATTGTACCTTTACATGCAAACACTCAAACATCAAAATAAACGGGAGAGTAAATCATATACATTACAAGAAAGAGTATAAGCGACATCAGTCTTAAGTTAGATTACAATCTGACTTACATGCAGGAAGAGACTAACGAAGATGAGAATCTAAAGCTCCTACCTGTGCTTCCACAAAGTATATTCTCCATGACAACAGAAAACAGACCATTATTATTCAACGATCCACATCGATCTTCAGCTACAGTGTATTTACACCTTCCCTCAAATAAGAATCGTTTCCCGTCGAACGTCGTGTAGTGTGGATCACCGTACGCGGAACAGGTACCCGGACAGACGTTTGCTGTACAATCCCACATGTTGCCTTTACAAGTACTGAAATTTAAAAAACGAAATTATAAAGGCGAGTTTCAAAAACGTAACAAAGTAAGGTATTTAAAGCTAGAGGTTTAAACTCTCGTCGTCGCCAGCCAACACAAGGCATTTTTCAACGCTTATATGACGTATAAAGACGTTAAAAACATTAGATGGACGTTGAAACAACGTTATGTTCCTTGATTCCTACTACTTCTTTACAAATTCACCAATATAACTAAATTGATCAATTAGTTTTAATAAAATGAATACAAGTTTGAAAGTCAAAAAAAGTAATCAAACATAGCTAAGAAACATACCATGTGTTGCAATCCCATCTGTAAGACTCTCCATCCGCATACGTCCTCCCATTATGATGACAAGGGCAATCTATATTCAACACACATTGCCGTCTATCTTCATCCCATACTGTACCATTCGCACATTGGCAACCTCCTGTCACCTTCTGGTTCAAGCAGGGTAGATGCATGGACTGGCAGGTCCGCAGACATTGACTTCCACCAGGTAACCAGATTTGATTTCCAGGACATTTCAACTGCTGTTTACAGTTTTTGGCATCTACTGTACAATTGAATCGCCCTCTGATGCAAGTACTAAAAATGAAATGTAAAGTCGCTTTAAATGTGACACCCTTCTTTGTCAGAGTAACAAGAGTAACAAGACTAAAACGAAGGTGGCAAAAAGAGTGAACATTTAAAGCGAATAGAAGCTCTTATTACATTGGAGATTTACCATGTTTTAGCTAGAAGCGAAGGAAATCTTTAAATCAATCTTTCTTATGAGGCTTTTTTAATGGTTGAAGACCATGATACTAAGACGAGTTTGGTGCTGGTAACTTCTACTCCTGAAAGGTTCAAAAGCCATTAAAATCTTTATAGTGGTTTAGAAAAGGTATTGAAAAACAAACCATTTTTCGCAGTGATTCTTGTCTTTATATATGATTTGTCCTGAAGGATAACTATTTCCATCCCATTGGCATGGACAATCATTGATAGGTACGCAACTATTATAATCGTTAAGTACAGTACCGTTCGGACAATTACACCCAGCCACACATTGTGATTGACAATTCTCTTCGTGAGTGAGGTCACGACATGATCGGTGACAAATGTTACCGCATTCTTGGTACACGAGGCCAGGGACACACATCGCAGCTGAACGATAAATGAATGACAAAGTTAACAAGTTTACCTAGTTTACAAGACATATGTTAATATGACCACTAAACAACTTTTTTTGTTCGAAGCGGGTCACACATTTATTAAAAAAATCAGATAAAATAAAAAAACTCGTAATTTTGCATTTGCAATTAATTACATGATATCGTAAATAGGGAATTTTCAGATTGTTACCACTTGAGCAAGAAAACTCATCTGAAAAAAAAAAACAACTGAAAAACATACCGCATTCAGGTAGGACATTGGCATTTCTCCATTCAATAACGACACCTTTGCTTGAGCATTCTTTAGTGTATGCAGCTATTGCATTGCATAAACATTCCACACCATGTTGGCACCCACATACATCATATTTACAAGCCTCAATGAACGGTTGTGGGTCAACGAAACGATGACATTGTGTGAATGGAGCCATTTCTAACTTCTTGCATTTCTTGTCAGCGGCAGTAGCTTTTTGTTTTTGAACAACACACGGATCAACCGAATGAGTGGCTCGTTGACAAGGAGAACTGACTGACCAAGAGTTACCAAACGATAATGCTGTAGAGTCTATATTCCCCTCTGGTGTAGTGAAGTCATCCTGTTGTTTGTTGTTGAATGTTCCACACAAACCACACGTCGAATCGAAAAAATCCGGCGAGACGGTGACGTAAATAGTTGTTTTCCCGTCGAACATAACGTCAAGACCGATGGATGACGACATTTTGATGAATGAGGAAGAAACCTGGAAAAATAAGAGTCTAGATACTCATTTTCTTCCTTGTTTTTCCATTTTTCAGAATTTTTGTCAAATATTTTATTAGAAATTATCGAGCAGTAAATAATATATAGCTACAATGTAAAGCCTGCAGTCTAGACATAGTAACAGGTGATATCTAATGTCAAATTTTCCCTTGCGTCAATACAATTTCATTCTACTTCCCACAATTGAAAAAAATTTGAACCCGATAATTTCTCAGCGTTGTGTATTATAAAAGACAAATAATTATAGTCGGCAGCAGGGAAGATAGTTACGTACTTGTCTTATGAGGATTCCTCGTCGAATATAAGGCAACATGACAACAGTGTTATCGACCATAACACGTCCTCCCTGTCCCAGAACAATCGTGCGATTGCTAAGATTGATTGTCGTCGACCTGCGAGGGATAATAAAGTGCATTATTATTGTGGTAATAAGTCAAGTAATAAGTCAAGACGAGTTAGATCTCCTTTAGGTATGAGTTTTGAGTGAGCTTTGTCTTGAACGCATTAGAAGTATCAATCAAAATCAAAAGCATGATCTCTGCTCACTAATCTAAGGTAATAAAAATAGTTTGAAAACATAAACCCATACCGACCTTGCGCATGATACATCAGAGAAGGCATTGCAGGGAACATTCTGTGTGGTGATATTGAACGTGTTCCCGGTACAATCACTTGCCAGCATATACTTGCAAAGACCATTGAATGTGTACCAACGTCCGTCGAAAGTTTTATAGTGCGGGTCTCCGAACACAGAGCAGGTTGCTATGGAAGAAAATCATAGACAAAAGATATAACCTATAGTTTCTGTTGTTTAGATCAAAAGCACATGCTCCTTTTCCTTACATTTGACGTGGCTTAGTAGAATTTTGATAAAATCAAAAAAACCAATTAAAAACACAGCAAATAAAATAAAATCTAAAATTATGAGCCTTAGAAATTTTACAAAAACTAGCATTTTCTTTGTTCTTGGTAAACTACGTCTAGAAGCTTTCCAATCCTCCGGGAAAAAATCACTTTCAAATTTTAAGGATATCGTCTAAAACATATCTCTGTAATTGCTTACAGTATTTTTTTCAAACAAACCAACACAGACTTACCTGGGCATTGATTGGTGGTGCAATTCCACTTACCATGACTACAAACACTGCAGATCAGAAAATAGAAAGAATAGTAGCGTAAATGAAAAACCTTGAATGCTTCAAAAGGACTCGAAACTTGAAAGGCATGATGAAATTGTTACACATTTTCGTGTTTAACGTAATGCTTTACTTTTCTTGATCTGAGTGTTGTTTTGTTAATGAAAATTTTTGAAGGTTATGCTTACCATTCATTGCAATCTTTCCGTATTTTTTCTCCTTTCTGATATTCTTTCTTATTGTGAACACATGGGCAGTCCGCTACTGGTACACATTGACCTTTATTGAGCACTGTTCCTTCAGGGCAGAAACATCCAGACATACATTTTGGTAAAGTGCAGGTCATTTTCTTGTTCATGTCCTTACAGGTTTTTATACAATTTTTGTTACAAATTTGGTAGGTCTTGCCTCCGGGACATCGTGTATTTGCTAGAAAATATAAAATTAGCTGCATTTTAGTATGGTATAGTGGAGGACTTGCGAATCTTAATTTCCAGGGCACGAATATGTTATTGCTTAGAATACAGATAAAGCATTACATCAATTTTTAGAAGAACAATTCTATAAGCAATTTGGCCAAAACCTAAGAATAAAAAAGAACAAATTGAGACTCGGCTTGAAAATGTTTGCATAATATGCGTAGATTACGCACTTAAGAAAATAACGTCTTAAGGTGATGAAGAATGAATAAAAAGCCATAATGGGAAAAATATCATACCACAGGGTTTAGGGACTTTCCACATTACCGCATGGTGATCAAGACAGGCTTTGGCAAACTCTTTGTAACTGTTACAAGAACAATTCTTTTGGGCTGTTTGACATTCCTTCATACACATATTAAAGTAGGGTTGGACAGGAACCACTGTACGACATACTGAAAGATCTGGGTAGTTTCTGAAGTCATTGCATAGTTTTAGAATCTGAGCATTAGTACCGTCGTCGTCATTAACTTGGTTGGGTAGTAAGTATTCATTTTCGTACATTACAGGTTGCCGTTTCGGACACTTTTCACCGAAGTCTAATTTCTTCCAATATTTCGCAAAATCGTCGGATGATTGTAAAATATCTCCCTTAATTTTGAAGTCGTCTTTCGGAGCACCGTTAAAGTTACCGCACAGCCCACATGTTTTGTTTGCAAAACTTGGTAAAAGTTTGATATCAATATTGCGCCCGTTCCAAAGCACAGTCAAACCTTTCATGCCATTAATAGATATGTAATCAGTCCCTTTCAGTGTCTCAATGACAATATTAGGGGACGAAAAAGGTAGCGAGATTTTTTCTTTGTTCATTTCAACGCGGTCGAAATGAAAAAGGTTAACTTCTAAACCATTGGTGTATAAGGTAACATCACGCTGGCAATTACTGAACGTTTCACATCTCTGGCGATAATGGACTGAGAAAGTATCTTCTTTGCAATCACCAGCCAGTTTGTACTGACATTCTCCGACGAAGGAGTAGTATTTGGAATCGAAAGTTTTGATGGTCGAAGGTCCAAACAACGAACAAATGGCTGGTTGATTGGGTAGCGTTGGAACTAAAAAAAGTAGAACGATTGATTCAAACGGTTTGTATAACGAATATAATACTGAAAGCAAAAATTGATGATGTTTTACGAAACTGGAAAGAAACAAAACAGTTAGTAGCGAGTTATAGAGGTATTACAAAAGTACCAGGTCATAAAAGTATGAAAATGAAGAAAAGAGTTTTTATATAAATATTTGTTCGTTCACCTTAGTTCTACAGCCCTTTGAAAATGGAGGAATAAAAAGGGTCTTACCATAGATATCACAGTCTTTCCCATGGAAATGTTCTTTACAAACTTTCTCACCAACTTGATTGCAAGTGTAGTTATCAGCCTTATGTGAACGACAAAATGTATCGCAATCCAAGCCGTAATAACCATCAAAACATTTTTTGAGACCAGTAGATTTATCACAAGTAAATTGACTATCGGTTTTGCTTTCGCAAAAAGTGTTACAATTGTATCCATACCACGAGGGGTCACAGATTTTACGGCCGGTTGTGACGTCACATTTAAAATGGCTGTTTGGCGAAGCGTTACAATATTGGTCACAATTTTGACCGTACCAATATTGATCACAAATCTTTTGACCGCTTAGGTTGCAACGGTAATTGGTTCCGTTAATACAATACGTTTTACAGTCAATCCCGTACCAATCCTTAGAGCAGATCTTTTCACCATTATTTCTACATTTGTAAAAGCCATTTTGTTCATTGTTTTGCTCTTGACAAAAGACAGAGCAATCTGTACCATACCAGTGCATATTACACACTTTCTCACCATTTGAGTTACAAGTGTACCTCTTTGGGTCTACTTTACAGTATTTTTCACATGATGTACCGTAATAATTATCTCCACAATACGTATTGATCGAATACGTCAGCATTGATACATTACCGTGAACAGTCTCAAATTTGGACTTCGTATTGTCGTGTTGGTGAGTCGGTGTAATGGCTAGAATACTCTTATAAATGTCAATGAGTTCTAAAACGTCACCACGGTCCAAATCTTGCGCTTTAAGTTCTACAAAGAGTCTCCCGTCCCAAGGACCTTCATATTGAAATATAACGGGATTTGTTAAAGTCTGTGAGAGTTTGCTACCGAACGTGATATTGTTTTGATCGATAAACTCGTGCGTGGCAAACTGGCCAACATCACAGTGTATAGTGTTCAATGAAGATTTCAAGCAACCGGAGATTTTTGTGTCGCAAGGATTGATGAAGCAATCCTGTCCTAGATCACAGCAAGTAGAGTCACTTTTGACACCTTTGGGATTCGAATATGAGATCAGTGATAAGGAAATATGGATTCGCGATGAAACAACCTGAAAAATATTTAATGAAATGAAGGTGGTAAAAAATTTTATGAATGTTCCTTTATAGAATTTTATAACATTTCCTTTAGGTCATGTGAAATAAATACTTGAAGGGATAAACATATGAATTGAGACATTTTTATGATTTTGACGTCGTTATTGATAAAAATGAAAAAATAAAAAATAATATTGATATATTGATTACCTGAGTGGTTGCAAGCAACAGAAATACCAATCCAATTTTCATTTTCTTGACTTATTTTTCAAAATAATTATTCTTCTTAGCTATAATTCAACCACAACTCATCTTATGTTATTTATATATCTCTACACGAAAAAAGGAGCCTTACAAACAGAGCCACCAAAAATACTATTATACCGAAATACTTAATTTATAATGTCTTGGGCCTTGGAGTAATTTACTTTAAGACAGTTATTGACCTGAAAGCGTAAACACGCGTCAATTTTCGGTGTTTTCCAAATAATCAAACTCAGACAAAACCTCGCCACAATGACTGATTTTGATCCGACTTTTGCTTAGATTTCCTTCAACACTACTTGTCGTCAAAATTGTAGTAAATGAAAGACCCTAAAGGTTTACCTCATTTTCAACTTAAATTTCGCGCATGCTATCTAGACGTGCTTTGATACCATTTCCGTTCAGAGACATAAATAAACACGTCAAAATTACGGCGGAATTTACAGAATGTGTCTTTGTTGGGCTTGTTCATGGAAAATGAGAAATTGCTAATACAGTATCCGAAAAGTATGCAAGAAAGGAACACCCAGAAAAAACATTAACATTGAAAATCAAAAGTGAAAAATCCAATTACTATACCGAGGTTGCAGTTAATAAAATGTTACCAACTTAATTTGCCACTAAGCACAGAAACGCCCTTGATAGTAAAGGCTTTATTAATCCCCGGCATTTTAGTCAAAGGGTGAAAAGTTTACAATTAATTAACATAAAATTTATAGTCTTGTTTACGATCAAGGCACGCGCCAAAATACTTTCAAGTAGGGGAAAATTCCTTGCATTGAGGGGAGTCTAAAAGGTTCGAAAACTTTCATGTCGCGAAATGCCGGTATTTGCGGTGAAAGTGTCAGGACATAAAAACATACCGCGCATATTACTTAATCAAGACGCTTGACAAATCATTAGGATGGCATTTCCGTAACTATTTTATCCACGACACGCAACAGAAGAATTCAATTCGAAGTATTTTATTTTCAAAGAAAAAAAAACTTTTACAGTACTAAGATCTGATTAATCAGTAATCACCAAGAAATATTCCCCTGAAGACTTTACACCACATCGTGGGTGGTCAAAGCGATTTATAGTAAATACAAGAAGGATTATGTGAAATTGTTCAAAGAAAGAAAGGTAACGATGTCTCGATAATTTAAAGTGTCACTGAGTTGCTGAACTAAATATTTTCAATGAGGACTTTTCAATAGCTTGAAAAAATCCTCAGGTATCAAAACGATCCTACATTCGATTTTTTTATGAGAGCATTTATATTTGATGTAGTTTTAAGTGGTTTTGAAAAGAATTTGGCAAAGTGGAACCAAATTCTTCCATATATTGACTGCGATCACAGTTCAATCCTGAAGTGGTAATTTGAAGCGTGGGGGAAAAAGCGGACTGAAGTACCTAAATCTTCGTATATATTGATAGAATATTATAGAAGTTCAAGACTTACTAAAGGACGTTGAGGTGTCTAAGTTTGTTACAAATGAATCCCCCAAAGTACCACCCCAACCCATTAGAGCAGAATTGTTGACAATATATTTTGTGTAGATTAGAACTTTTGTGACGCTTCTCTTTTGATTGATCATATTTTTTTAGACCAAAGTGAAACTTTTGGGCAAGGAACAATGCAAACACCGACTTCGAAAAATGATTTTATATTATGGTATAAAACAAGAAAACAAATTTTTCAAACAATGGTCTTGGTGACGTATAAAAACTATTTCCGTGAATTTCCGAGCCATCTATAAGATTTAAACGACGCGTGAGTCAACAACGCGTGCTTTCGCGGTGACTTGAAAATACCTGATCGAACAGTCACGACAGTAAGAAAATCAGAGTAGTGCAGTGTGCTAACATTATTCAAATAGCTGCGTCACGCTGTGATTCGAGCGCAGAATATTGAGTAAAATAGCGTAAAATCCTCGATAAAACATACTTTGCTTGTAAATATAGAAAAAGATGCCCCTTTTAAGTCGGAAAAAAACAAATGAATGTCACATGTTACTGAAAGTCATATGCCTCATTGGATAAATCAACCAATCAAATTTGAGCACTTAAGGCACACGCGCGCAACTATTGTATGAATCAGCCTATCAGATTATAGCACTTAACTAAGAACACTCCTATTAATCCGATTTAAGTTCAATCCAAGCCCACTCATCTCTCCACCAAAAGAAAAGAAAAATAACAAAATAAGCCAGTCCAAATAAAACCATGACGCATCCAGATCAAGTAATCTTCTTTTAGCACAAGGTTAACAGCTCAGCGAAACCGAAACATCTTGAGAGTCTGAATAAAAAAATACTTGCCAACCTGGTACAAAAAAAGCTGGCACGTGCTTAAATCTTTACAATAAAGAGCTCTTTCACGAAAATCTTACAGAAAAAACGTCTAAAATTTCTTACTCTACTCACACCATTATCACTTCATCACAATTCTCCTCGACCCAACCATTCGTCCAATCAGAACACAGAAGAGCTCAAATTACCCCAAACAAAAAGCCACGCTTCTTTCACAGAGAGGCTACTTAAACATGATATCTATCGAAGTTACGACACCTACCCCTTCAAATTCTACGTCATTTAGCTCCTCAATCGAACAATTTTATCGGAAAATTTACTTGAAATAAGAAGTTTGAAAAACGAAATTTGCTAAAATCCTTACAGAAAATCTTTAATTCTCAAAAGATCAACAGATCAGGGCGAGACTAGCTTATGTAACGGAAAGTGGACAAAATGCAACTTGAAATGAACGAGCACTTTTAAGTCTATCAAAGCTCTCCAAATCAGTCTGTAGCTTAAGTGAAGAAATTGAAATACCCGTTAGTGGAAGTGTGGAGAATTCTCTTAACGCCATTAAAATAGTTTTCAATTTGATACGTTTGTTGATGAATTCCTAACAAGGCGCGAAAACGATTTGAAAGTTGATTTCATTTATCAAAATGGAGAGAAAAAAGTCTCAGCTGGAAAAGTCTATCCTCCTTTTCTTGCTTCTTCAGCAATTAATCCCTGGTAAACAAAATTGAATCGTGTGAGATCTTTGAATAGCGAGATTAACAAATGACAAGTGATACTTTTATGGACCTACCTGGTTATGCATTTAACACATATATAATTGATATCTACGCGAGCGTGACCAAAATCGGGCTTCGTCACATTCGAGGGTTTATAGTTATGCATCTTTGTGCAAAAAATCATAAAGAATGAAAGCGCCAACCTCGAGAAAAGCTAATACCTAAGTAATTTATAGTTTTTCTATAAAAACACGCCAAGCAGCCAAAATTTCATGTCTAAACACACAAATTCTTCAAAAGTAAGCCTTCGTGAGCAAAAAAAACTTCTATCTCATAAAAAAATTGAGTAATTTGACTAAGAACATTGATGTATGGTTATTAATAGTGATTCTTATAGATAAACATGCTTTTTTGAGGCAAAAATGTGCAAAAAATCAGAAAAAACTAATGAGCCAATCTCGAGAAAAGCTGGTAACTAACGAACGAACGAACGAACATACAACGGTTAATTTATAGGACCTCCACCGGGGTAGGTCCAAAAAACACCAAGTTCGAAATCATAACAATTTTGTCCAATTCACTGTAGTGTCTGCTGCTTTTTAGTTTTTAGTGAAGAAATTAACTTGTTGATATCGTTTTAAGAGAAAGTAAAATCCCCACTAAAATAAATTTTGGAGTTAAGCCAAAAAGGAAGATATGAAATTGCAAAACATTCAACAAAAATATTTTAGGTTAAATGACCACTGGTACCACTTGAATTTTCTCACATGCTTTGCCAAAGAAACCCTTTATTGTGGAAAATATTTCAAATACATCAAATAGTACACGCGAACGTTATCAACAATCTTTAACGTGTTTGGAATCAGTACATGTTTTTTTTATAAGCATAACGCTTATAAGCATATGAAGGCTCAGATTTGCAGATTTCCTAAGCATAACATGAGCATATATGTCAGCCTAAAATATTTTTCAAGTGGTCATTTTTATCTCTATAAAAAAGGTTTGTTAGAGGTCAAGTAAAAAATAAGAAATTCCACGGCTAGCTACATTCCACTGCTCCCAAAATCTGAACAAATTTTTACAAAATTTCAGAAATTTCATTAAAAACTTATGCCTGGATGCTTTGAGAACTTAAGCATACACGAGCCTGACCAAGGGGCATACACTTGCTTATAAAAAAAAACATGTAGTGCATTAACCGAACGTGGAAAACGGTAAAACTTTATGGCCTGTAAACTTTAGAAACAACTTCTTAGTTCCCTGGGAATACATTGTTTGGATTATATATTCTGATCAATATTATGGAGAATAAGATTTACATCCTGAAGATATTTGTATTTCCTATTATAGATACATATTTCGTTTCCGGCCATCTAAATTTTAAAAGAGGCTTCTTATCGGGATGCATGCGAATTAGAATAAATTTATCGATTCATTTGCGTGTTAAAGGTGATGCAAAAACAAAATTTCACCCCTTTCTCCAGTTGTCCTACACAGCGTTTTCTATAGAAAATATTTCACTATCAAAATAATCAAAACCACTTCACATCTATATCCGAAACCAGCTCGGATAGTAAGTTTTCAATAAAATGTAAAATTTCTCCAATCAATTTGCCAGTATGACAAACAAAACAAAAGCAATTTTACCTCAATCAATGTCCATCGACGAAGGTCCATGGAACACTGTCCGTTCTGCCAGTGGCTCCTTCTCTTTGCGTCATCGAAAAACACTTCAACTGTCCTTTTATCAGTTCAATCAACAAAAAAAAATATTTTGACAAAAGAAGAGTTTGTTAGGGGTATTAAAACGTGCCGAGTCAGCAATTCTACAGTGTGACGTCAGTGTTCGGCTCCTTCGTGTTGTTGTTCGGTGTTTTACGCGTGGAGCGAAATTTGATTCTTTTCTTTAGCTTGTTGCTATTGACTGGTAAACAGGACAACAAGACCTGGAAAAAGAACGAAAAGAAAATGGATGGATAAGTTTTGAGGTCATGGCGATTGAAGCTTTCAATTATCGTTCTTGAAGAAAAATGGTAACAATGATAGACTAGCAATGATAGCCCACTGGGCTACTTTAGCACTGTGTCAAAATACACAAATTAAAAAAAAACGCAAAATTAGTTTACTTGGATAAAATTAAAAGTACGCGACACTTTCCGATTCCCTGAGCAAAAGGTATAACAAGATTGTAATGCAGGCGGGGGTTTTATTCAGTTACTTTAGCAAGCAATGATTTTCCTGAATACTGTAGGGTCTAAGATGTATTGTCAAATAAGGAATTCTCTGATGGCAAATACTTTCGTTGAAATGTCACAGTAGAAGCCTTGACAATGGACAGTCTTGACATAAACATTTATGGCATTTCATTGTTTACAAAAGAATAAACAAGAAGTTGTAGAAAAGTAGAGTTTGTTAATAGTATTTTTACACATGTCAAAAAAAGATGTATCTTGGGTTTCCATTTTAACCTAAATTTGACATTTTGAAAACCGCTGTACAAATTTGAAAGATAATGCCTCATTTTTTTAAATTGGTCTTTCCATTGGCGCCTTTGGGTAAAACCACTTTTTATAGAAGTATAAATAAACTCGTAATGGAAGCTTTTCGGTAGAAGCGAATCCAGAATAATAGAATACTTTTTCACCATATTTAATTCATAGGTCATTAATCTATCAGTTTTAGGCCTGGTTTGTGTTTTAATTGGGCTTCTCAAAAACATCATTAAGATAATAGAACCTCGAAATAAAACGTCTCAATTTTCAAAGAAATGGTCACAGTTGCCCTTTAGTCTATTATCCTGTAATAAGAAATGTTGCATCAAAGTAAACAGAGACAATGATACCTTGATCATTGATGTAAAATAAACAAACACTTGATTCATCCAAGAGATGTTATGTGATTGATATTTTATATGAAATCACTCAAAAAGAAGGTTTCATTTCAACTCAAGTATCTCCTACTCCCACTCACGTCCATCTGATCTATAGAGGCGCGTGTGTCTAAGGTTAGAATGTCATGGCCCTATCTATAGCCTTTTTACCATTAGCCCAGACTAAAATCTTGTAGAACTTATAGAAGATCTCAGCGAGGCAAAAACTATCATTTGATTGATTCAAGAAGGGGAAGAAAGGTCCTATTCCGAAGAGTATACAATTTCCCCCAGAAAGCCTCTTCTACACTTTACAGATTGCAGACCCTGACCCTAACTGATAAGATCGAAATAATCAAAAATCGAAAATATCGAAAAGGTCAAAAAGGAAGAATAAAAAAACTTCACATTTAGCCATCCACAACCCCGACCGAATGAAAAGTGACTGAACCACCCCTACCGATCCATTCCTAATTGTTTATCACGGACCCATCACGGAAATTAACCACATGTGGTCTAAAAGAACGACAAATTACGCATGCGTGTTAATGCAGAAGTCTGATTTTTTAACTCTTCGGAATGGGACCTTTCTCTGACTGCAAGGTGTCAATTAAAATAAGAATCGATCTAAAAGAAAATTAGTTTCTAAGATATAGGTGGGGTGATGTAGATAGGGCCTTTTATAGTCTCAGGCTGCACATACATCCTTTATAATTGACACATTACAAATGAGGATTATGGCAAGTGTCTTTTCAAGGCATTGGTTTTTCCTTGACTTCTGACTTTTTATCTTTTAGATTTTATTTCAAGGGTCCTCGTGCCATTGTATAAATTTCACCCAAACCTTTTTGAAGTGTCCACGCACCAATTGTTGATGGTACTTTCATTTAAAATGTAAGTGAGATTATGCTTCTCCTCCTATTAAAGACGAAGATAAGCTTTTATATCTTAGGTTGCTGGCAAAAGAAATAAGGTCACTAGAATTTGGAGGTTTCTAGCTATTGTCACTTCATTGACAAAAGAAAGGCGTTTAGTTATCAGTATTCATCAAGTTTGCCTTCTTTTCCTTTTGTGAGTTTCTCTAAATTTGCTTTTGAATAAGAACCAGTAACATTTGGTTCAGCCTTGACATTTTGAGTCTCATGCCCTGTTTTTAAATTTGGGGCAAAATTCATTTTGAGTTCAAACACCAATTTTATCAATAAATCGCTGATTCAAGAAACCAAAAAGAAAACGTGTACCATACAGGGAATACACAGACTATCGAGATTTCTAAGTCTTCTGTCTTAAAATTGCACAATAACACATCTTATGACCCAAAAAATTTAGCCACTTATTTACAATCTTTCCCTGCAAATAGGGAAATCTTTTGTTGGAATATTCTCCACTAATTAGATCCTAGTCTTTCGACAGTTCACCTTTGAATCGACAATTTTGAACCGTAAAAAAATCTTTCAAGTTGACATAGTGGGTGGATAAGAAGATTAAAGTTAAGCGCTCTTCAAAACCGAAGACCATGTGACTAAGCAGGATATCAAGTCCAAAAAGATCGAAAACTCGATGTATCAATTTACAGAACCACTTTACAAAGAAATAGTCCCGGTTATTTGAAGCTCCAAGAAGGATAGAGATTTATAGACCGAACAACCTAAAGTTTTGATCTGAAAACACTAAAAAACTCTGCAAGATTTTATCAAGAACTCAAATTTTGCTAAAAATCATAGAGAAGAAACGAGGTCAGAACTCTCTCTTCTTTTGGAAAAAGATACCTCCCCTTCTTTGACATGCCTTTGGTCCTTGAAAGGAGCTTGGCTTTATGAAGGTACAGTCAATCAATCAATCATTTAAAAAAATTCACGGTGAACCTTTTTCCACGCAAAGCATTGTGGGCAATTTTCGGAGGTCAAATCTGAGTTTTCACGTTAAGCCGATATCGTATATTGATAGTTATAAAGGTGTCGGGTAAAGATAGAACAGACTTTTAGAAGATGATTAGTTCTTCGTGATTAATGAGAACAATATCACTTTATGACCAGAAATATTAATGCCGCAGTGAATGATATTTATAGTCCCCCCACTTGAAAATGACCATATACTAAATAAAAAATCTAGTAAACAACTTGACGCAATTTCGCAATCGGTAAGCAAAAAATTAAATGAATTTTGTCATATTTTTTTTCTTTTCAAGGTAGCTACTTACTTAAATCCCCCACAATTTGTTTGGTGAGTTAAGTAGATTGAGATGATTATTCGTGAACATTGGGTTCAGTCACGTGTCTTCCCTTCTTCCACATTTAGTGGAGGAACCGCTGAGGATTTTTTCCGTCAACGGACAAAGACCTACTCCACCAGCTGAAAATACCTTCAAATCTTTTACTTTTGCTTTTTTCATCTACCTAAAACCTACGCTAACAGCCGAATACTTATGTTTATAAAATACAAAAATGAGAAATCATATCACCAACTCAGCGTGACAAGGACAAGAGCGACAGACCGAAAACAGGACAGCAACAAACAAACTCGACAAAAATGAAAAAGCTTTTAACCCTTTCCGTGCCGATGTTGGCATATGCCGACATGAGCATTTTTGATTTCTTTGCCGATGTCGGCATATGCCGACATCGGCAAATAGGTCGAGGGTGTAAAAAATCAGTTAAAGGGTTAAAAAACCAAAAATACCAAATCGACAAACAGACTATTGACAACAGACAGAAATACAAATTAGCATATAGAAAACCAGTAAGTGAACATAAAGAAAGTTGATAAATTAATGGAGCACGGATAAATGAAGCAGGTGTGGCCATGAGTAAGCATGCCCTGTACTTGAGTAGTAGTAAGTAGCAAGTCGTTAAACTGCTTCAAGTCAAAACCACCTTTCCTCGTCACATTAATAACAGGTCTTTCATAATAAAAATATTCGGCATAATGCTGGGGGAGGGGGCAAAGTGGTGGCACGGGTTGTAGGAATTACAAAATCGAAAAGGTTTTTAAGGTCCACTCTTTTTTGCACGTTAGTTGCACCAGGTTGCACACCCCCGTGATGTGCAAGGGCGGTACCTTCCCCGGGCGTACTACATGAAGCTAATCTGCAAATAGTAGCACAATTTATAGTTTAGATTATCTGACTTCTAGGTACAAATGTTGAGTGGGAGTGCAAACAAAAGTTGAAAAATCTTGACATAGAAGCGAAAGAGACGAACTCTATAGAAGGTTTAAACTTTATAGGAAGTTTATTCACTTAAAGGTGCCAATACACGAAAAATGCAATCAAACTGTGAAAACAAATAACGGATATTTGATTCAAAGAGAACTTCAAAAAATGCCTCAAACAGGTGCCTCCAAATCCAAACCCAATCTTCAACAAGTTTTCTATAGGAATCTCATTATTTGAAATAAAAAATTGCAAGCTCTTTCCGTCGAAGAGTTATATTGAGGCGAGGAAAGTAAGTCGAACATAATTACGTCTATTCTAGTCTACAAATATAATTTTACATTCTTATAAAAAACAGGGGCTCAGAAATATAAAATCCCCTTCATGGAGAAGAATAGACTGCAGTTCTCCGATAAGCTTGGAACAAGGAGCCGCATTCTGTATTTCACGTGGATCATGGCGTTACGTGTATTAGCTGTTCTTTTGGCCGTAACTCTATCTTGCGCTTACGCTAGAAAAGGTACCCTTTCCTTTTGTACTCTCTTCATTCCACTTTCTAATGACATTAGCTCATCATCGTACCATGTGACCACAAAAAAACGTATTCTAAAAAGTTCGCCTATGTTTAGAAGTTTTTAAAAACACGAATATAAATGTGTATGATTAGTAAAAAAATTGATTTTTATCATTTCAGTTGAGATTTGTGGTGGAGAGAGTGAGACCTTGAGATGTCCTCAAGGCGGAGAAATTCACATTCATTCGGCACGCTGGGGCCGACGAGCCAGTTCAACATGCCACACCTACAGTTGGGTTAAACCATGCAAAATGGCGGATTATACAGATCGTATTCAATCTTTCTGCAATGGGCACGCCTCTTGTAAAGTCAAAGCTAATGGATATATGTTCGGATATTTCTCTTGCTACTGGAACGAGCCTTACGCTGAAGTCGTTTACACTTGCAATAAAAAAGGTATATTTATATATCTCACGACATCTCACAAAGCTTTTTTCAGGCTTCAATGTTGTCTTCTCCCATGTGACTCGATAAGCTGCATATTTAAGACCATTTAAATCATAAAGCTGAGGCGGCGCACTGTACCAACGGTTTTCCCTTGCGAATATAAAATCAAATGAGCTTTTTCAAGCCTTTGGATTTAAGTCTAAAATTTTCTCAAAATGCTCTAATTTTCAGCATTTTGTGGGGTTTTGTGTAATTTTCTAAGAAGATTTCCTAAAATATTGAGCGCTTTAGAGTCTGCGAATTCTTATAATATTCTCAACTTGTTGTTGATCATCAAAGCCTTATGATGTTCTTATATAGTGTGAAAAAGTGTACCAGTTTATAAACCATCTACAATTACTGTTCTTTGATTTCTCACTCAGCCACAACCGCCGCTCCGACAACTGTCGCACCAACTGAGCCAGCAATCAGACAAGGTAACAAACGGGTGAAAATATAATCATTTTTTTTGAAAACGGAGAATACAAAAACTAGAAGATTAATATAACACCCACTCCAGACATACAAGGGGTCCGGGAACAACAGGACGAAATTTTTGGACACACAGTAAAGGGGATACACTCACGATAACACTTTCTAATAATTTTCTCTTTAACAAGCTTGCGTTGCTGGCAAAGATATGAAATTACTTCATTGTCCAAGTGGTTCAAAAGTGTTGATCACAGACAGTTATATCTCAACAACTCAACCTTGCGAACAAGAAGGAAGTGGAGAAGAACCAGAGGTCAGCTATTCTTTTTGAGTTCTTTAACTTTTGTTCAATATTTGAATGCTAATATTTTAAAGGAAGGAACTTTCGCGGAGAGAAGCTTTCGCGATTTTCACAAATTTCGGGCAAATTTACAAAAGTTAATTCCGCGAAATATTCTGAAAACTTAATTCGCGAGAGTTTATTCTCGTGAAAAAAAAATACTTTTCCTAAAAATCTGTCTTTCATTATGAAATTTTCTTTAAAGCAATTTAAACATTAATTTTGAAACCCACTTTAGATTGAAGAAAGTGAGGTGAAAGTTCAGCATGGAGGTGCCACCCTTTCTGTCGCTTCCTTTTACTCCCAAATATTATCTTTAAAGTTTGCCAATTTGCTTATTGAAAACGTCTAAAATTATTGAAAATTTGTTTTTACTCTATTTAGTTTAGGGATTTAATCGGGTTTATTAAGGGT
Organism: Clytia hemisphaerica; assembly: GCF_902728285.1. Taxonomy (NCBI): domain Eukaryota; kingdom Metazoa; phylum Cnidaria; class Hydrozoa; order Leptothecata; family Clytiidae; genus Clytia; species Clytia hemisphaerica. The sequence goes on from NW_027103900.1 coordinate 1,985,456, forward strand.
GTTTGAAAACTCAAGGGCGAATATTCTAAATAACAATGAATATCTTTTTTAGGCTGTTGATTGCGAATCAGAGATTTACGTGCAGCAATATTTCAATGTCATCTGCAACATGAGACGATCTCCGACATGCGTACTGGCCATCAACCAAGCTATGTTCGCCAAAGAAGGCTTGGAATGCCGTGGATATCATCACTATCTCCATGCTCAATACCAATGTCGCTATTAGCATAATAGATGTTTAAAGAATAACGATTTTTTCTATACTTTAATCCTTATAGTTATGTTTTTGTTCTCAGAGTTACGCTCCTACCATATTGATTGTTATAATATCAGAGATTAATTTACAACAATTTGTGTTTCATTTTTCTTGGGGGTAAAATATATCTCTGGTGAAAGGGAAATACTATTAAATGAATACAGGCTCGCTTTTTTTTCAGCAAGCTAAGATACAATGAGTGAATGAAAAATAGACTTACTTCATAGATAGATAGGACGGCCTTTCTATTTTCTCATTGCCAATACTCCTTGATGACGAATCTCAATTGTTTGAGTACTGCCGCATCTGTTCTTGTGGCAGCATTCATCTAAAACAGAAAATTCTCAAGACCGTTAGAAGCTTTTGCGACGGACCTCCATTTTGGCAAGAGAAAAATAATTTCCAACTGATCACCATAAACTACTTTTAGTTTCGTAGATACAATAATTTAAAGTTATAATTTTTTTGAATAATAACTGAAAAGGTGCGCTCATATGCCGCTTGATTGATTATCTGATATTCCGATAGCGGATTAGCGGTCAAGCTAAAGCTCTAAAGGAGCGGGCCAATTTCCCATCGGAGAGGAATGATAGTTGGCTTTTGATGTGCCACATCTCCAGTCGGGTTTAACTACCCTTGCGCGTAAAGCTAAAAATATTTCTAAAGATTTTCCCGACCTTCAGAGCTTTAGAGTGTCGGATGAAAATTTCACCATCTGGGTGCCAGATAACTTGATTGATCACATACCTGTATATTGGTGATCGAGTTAAGTTCCGATTTGAGTTCGCGTAAAGGGCCATTTAAAAGAGGCTCTTGAAGCAGTGCAAGTAAAACTTCAGCGATGGAAATGATGCAGTTTGCGTCCATATCGTACTCTAAGAAAAAAGGATTTGAATGCGAAAAATATCATCGGAGACCAAACTATTATAGGAAAGAATTCCCGCGAAGGAGCAAATTCGCTTAATTTTCGCGAGAGAGAATTATTTTATTCAAATTATTTCGCGGAAAAAGACGCTCGCCAATATATTTGTTTTCTCTCAGATTTTCACAAATTTTCGTTAAAAAGGTACACTTATCACACCTCTAAACGTAAAATGGTTTCGAGTTAATAAATCCTACACATTCAAAAAAATTTGTTTTCACGCAATACCCATAAGAGATTTTTCTACTTATTTTTTGTGCAATTGAATAGAACCGTATCAAGTCACCGCGTCAACATTTTGAATTTCAGGTCCTTATTTACAGAAATTTTCACCGATTTGATTGAATGAAACTTATATCACAAGGATCGACAGGAAAGTATTTAGATATTGTTTTCACCTCTGACAATATTGATCCATTTCTTGACTAGCTGCCTCAACACTAACTCGTTGTTTGCCAATAAGTTGACAGCTGATGTCATCAAATCAAACACCAGGGCGTCATGGTAACAATCATTTGTTTTCTCTAAAGATGGCGGGCGTTGAGTGGTCTGGATCAAAGATTTATACGTCCCGGATATGGTGTAAAGAAGCACGGCAGACACAAGGTCAGCTATTTGATTGATCTCACAGTTGATGGTCAATGTTTCGATTTTCTGTGATTCTCCTTCCAGCTTTCTATCGTCCTCATTGGACCAAGTGGTCAACCTAAGAGACAAATAAAGGTTACGATAAGTATAATCATGATGCATGTAGAACTTACTAAGAAATATAATTCGACCCCATTTAAACTTTCATATTAGATGAAAAACTTAATTTTAAGTTCAAACAGATAGAGCTATAAAACGTACCCGATAGAATTGACAAAGGTTGAGAAAAAACTAGTGGAGCAAATTACACGCTTTTTTATAAGGATATTCGTAACTTTTTGGGGAAAATCATCCTATTAAAATATTCTTACTGCATTCTTAGGTTAGAGTAAAAATCGAAACTAGATTTAACATGTAATACATACGCCTAAGGCATAAAATGACATTTTTGTGCAAGTAGCTCAACACTTTACTGGGGGATAATTGGCAATTTATGGCTAAAAATGCTCTGAAAAGGCATTCTTAGGTTTAGTAGCCAAATTCCATGATGGTGATATTCTTAGCATATTCTTATGTTTTTCACCAATTTAATCATGAATGTTAATGTTCTTATATAGTAAAAAAGAGCGCGTAGTAACATCTTAGAAATGATAATTATATCTTAACAGACCTTAGGGCAGCTTAGGGAACCAATTTAAGTAGAAACTAATTTCGCGGTTTTGCCCTATTTTGGACACATTTCTTTTTTTTTCTAGGGACTTTTTTAATTTCTGAAGGAAAAAGGCCATAGATGTAATTCGCAGGTTCTAGTTTTAATAAAAAGGGAAAATCAGTTTCCTTAGACTAGATAATCCAATTCAATACCTTGACACTAACTTGATGATACCATACGCACTTGAAATTGGCAGGTGACGAAACATAGCCTATGATAATAGAAAAATTAGACGTAGGGTTTTTGAATAACAATTTACCACAAGACACAATTATTTTCATTCTTGGTTATGACCCCTTTGCTTGCAAACTCTCTTAAAAATTCTTCCATGGAATTTACTACTGCACCCTTGAGCATGAAAGATTCAAACTCTATTTCGAAACCCTTCCCAACCAGAATAATTTAAATGAACACTCTCAAATTGTCCATATACGATCAAAACAGAGTTTTTATTAGCTATCGAAAATTAACTTCGAAAATGATACCAATATCTTTCCAACAGGAATCAACATCTTTTGGTACAAGCATGAAATATTCTCCAAAACTTGCAGTTGTTCGATTGCATACTACAATTAGAAAAGAGAAAGGGTTGGAAAAATTTAGAGGTAATATTTGGGTAGATATAAAATTAGAGCGCCAAATTTCTTGGGCAATTTCTTTTGGGGGAAATCTTGGGGGGGAAATTTCCGGGGCAGATTTTTTGTAATCCCAAAAAACGTACCTCGGATAATGCATCTTTCTTTTGGTCATCATACAAGTTCAAAATGCTCCATCTAATGAAAAAAGTATATAAAATTATTTTTGTAATGTAACAAGTAAAAGACAAAAAGAATTGGACCTTGGCTACTAAGCTTTTTTTATGGTATTGTTTGTATAATTATTTTAATTCAACATACTTAACAGCAGTGCTTTCTTGTTCTGAAGTTGATTTGGTTAGGCTCGCCATGGTATAATCTTGAAAAAAGAGAAAATTGTAATTGCAAAATTATTATTTCCTACGAAACAAGGAATGCATATTATTATACAGAATGTACATTGATCTTTATTTAGTTTTTATCTGCAATTATTATACAACTTAAATTCGATATATTCGATACTATCAGACAATAAAAACAATTGGACTTACTAATTGTGATGGTGAAAATGAAGTTGATAAAATCTTCAATTGCCAATGAAGGTTCCTCCTTCTGTAATCTAAAATCAGGTCATTGTTTGTGTATGACATCATAATCATATCATATGAAATTCCTAATTTTAATCTTTTAACAGCAATGACAATAATGACAAGGTCCTCTATTCAATATATTGTCAGACCCTACTATAAAACAACTCTCACAAACTTCCTTTAGAAACCAGAAACCAGATATAAGATATGTTGCACTGATTTCGAATTTGCATCCCCCCTTATAATATTCTGAAGGTTAAGGACATTAAAGACCCAAATGATCGAGGATCCCTAGTCATAATGTTTAATAAAAAGAACAGAACCTTTTATTATTCTACACAAAAATCACTTTGGATAAAAACAAGCTAGATGCTGAATGGACCTACCTGGTGATGAAGGTTATAATAGCAAAAAAAAATTTCCCAAAAATCCGAATCGACTACATTTTGGGCATTACTAATACACATCTTCGTGTAAAAAATCGGGAAAAACTAATCATGAAATCTCAAGAAAATGCCAAAAAACTGGTTTTCCGGCATAATTCCAACATTTTTGGCCAGAAATTTTTTTTTCTTCAAAAATCAAGCTCCGTCACATTTTAGATATTACCATTATGCATCACTGTGCAAAAAATTAGAAATAACTCAGGATGGAAATTCGAGAAAATGTCAAAAACGCTTTTTCCGGCATATTTCCTAAATTTTGCGGCCGGAAAAATTTTTTTTTCAAAAATCGGACTCCGTCACATTTTAGGTATTATCATTTTGCATCAGTGTGCAAAATTTCATAAAAAAATATGAAGTACAGCTCGAGAAATTACTGTCTTTCCGGCGAAAATAGGTTGTTCCGGCGATTTTTTTTATAGTTCCGGCTTCAAAAATCAATAGTATAGAAAATTGAAAAATGCTTGATGGTGGGCATTGCTATTAATAATGTTTTTGAATGAAAAAACAACCAATTATAAGGAAAAAGTCCTATGAAAATCCAGAAAATCGGCGATTTCCGGCATATTCCCGGCATTTTCGGCCGAAAAAAAATTGTTCTCAAAAATCGGACTCGCCCATGTTTTGGGCATTGTTAATACGCATCTTTGAGCAAAAAATCAGAAAAAACTAATGATAAAATCTCGATAAATTGCCAAAAAAAATTGTTTTTCGAAAATCAGGCTTCGTCACATTTTGGGCATTGCCATTTTGCATCTTTGTGACAAAAATCAGAAAAAACTAATGAGCCAATCTCGAGAAAAGCTGGTAACAGACGAACGGACGAACGGACGGACAACGGTTATTTTATAGGACCTCCAGGTAGGTCCAACAACCAATAAAATCTTGAAACCATTCCAATTCTGCTTTTTGAGTTCTAACGATCATAATAATAAGCAAACTTACCCTAAGGCCACAACGGACATCAGGTACTTTTTGTTCCTTAACGTGACATCGGATTGAAAGCAGAGCATGGTAGCATTCTTTAATAGCTGAGTGGGTAAGCTCTTTAGGGAATGCAAAAGCTCAATCACCTTTTGGAAGGTTTGTTCGTCCAGACGATGGTAAAAACCATTGGTAATATCTGCAACAATAAATGTTTAAAAGTGACAATATCACCTTGAAAATAGAACTATAGGAGAGCTCTACAAAATCCCTATAGCTGCATTAGTTCAAAGTCTATTTGAATCTTATACCTGTCATTTTAATGAGTGTCTTTTGCAACTCTTCCTGCATTGAAGCTTCCTGGCAGAATTGACAAACACTGACTACCTTGATGAATACCAAGGAAGAGCGAATCAATCCCAAAGCTGAAGATGGTAAACTCCAAACATTCTTGATGACAATGGTGATGATAGATTCTAGGTGATCAAGCATGTCTGCACCCAGCCTGGAATCAATGAAAAAGGTGATATATCTTTGAAAGCTTTATTATATTGTAGATCAGTTGAGATACCTTGATAACTTCTACAAGCTTCAATCTCATTACATATCATCCACTCTGCTCTAAAGGGATATGATGAATGTGATGAAATGACCTGGTTGTTCAGCTAAGATATTGTTCAGCTAAGATATTCAAAACTGTGTTCCTTTTTGCTTGAAAACGAAAGCGAAAGTTACTGGGCTCTAATGTTTATGTTTATGATTAGCTTTTGATTTTGGTGCAATTGTTTTACTTTAGCCAATCGGCGCGCTCAAAAGCTCATGTTTAATATTCATCCCAAAACTGGATGAAAAATATCAAAGCGGTACGCCAACCTGGGCAGATTCTCCTAAGTAACCATGACCTTTAGAGTGAATACGTGCCAGCGCGGAGTAATCAGAATCTACTTAGAGAGAATCGGCGGTTGTAAACAAAGATGGCGGATGATAAATGTAAACAATGAAAATGAAAGTGAAACTAAATCTTGCGATGGCTGTCAACGTTAAACGTTATATATTTCCAGACAAATAGATTTGCTTTGCTTTGAAACACTTTTCATTACTTGCTGTGGATTTTGGGGAATAACAGAAGCTAGAGGTAACCAACCCTCTTGGGACTGCCCCATTATCTGAAGTGATCCAGCCCAAGATTTGAAATGCAAGCGTCACCACCACAAACCAACACACAAGTGGCTGTCGTCAATGAATTGAAAACGTGTGATCGATGCGACAAAAGGTATAAAGGTAATGCTGGACTGAGTCGAGACTCCAGACCAACCATCAATAGCAGAAAATGACAACCAACAATCAGAACAATCAATACCAACAAACATTCAAAATGAGATCCCATTGTATACATGGGGAGACTACGACAACACCCATGTGGTAAGAAGTATAGAATACATATATGAGAAGATTGTATATTGGAGGAGAAATTTATTTATGCTGCCATTCGGCAAAGTTGGGAAGAGCTACATTGAACAAAATAACTATCTTCTCAACGAATGGTTACATGACTCTCCCTTAGCAAGTATATCATTCAAAATGATAATGGTTATGCCTCAGTTACTTCTTCAAAAGCCTTCACCGAAATCCAAAGCGAAAGATCACAGTGCTCACCTAAAAAGAAGGCTGGAGCTTTGGATGAAAGGAGAATTCCATCAACTGCTAGAGGAAAGTACAGCAATTCAACAGAACTTAAAAAGTTCGAGCAAACCAAAAACAATCGCGGAAACCTCGAAACGCTTCCTGAAAGAAATGCAGAGAGGCAACATTAATGGAGCCATAAAAATCCTGACAAATAACATGGAGAACGGCATCCTTCCCATCAATGAAAAGACTCTACAACTTCTTCGTCAAAAGCACCATGAGGTGAAGGAACCACCAGAAAACGCATTGCTGACCGACGAGGAAAAGGCAGTCCATCCGATCAAATTCGAAATGATTGACGAGGAGATGGTGAGAAAAGCTGCATCGACAACGAAAGGTGGTGCCGGTCCATCGGGGCTGGATGCAAATGGCTGGTGCAGAATTTTAACATCGAACTGTTATGGCACCAGCTCTTCTGATCTATGTAAAACACTAGCCTTAGTGATAAAAAGGCTATGCACCGAAAAAGTGAACTCCTTATCAATCGAAGCACTTTTGGCATCTAGACTTATACCACTGGACAAAAACCCTGGACTTCGCCCCATCGGAGTCGGAGAAATCCTCAGACGAATAGCCGGAAAAGTCGTCACTGCTGCTCTTCGTCAGGAAATCATCTCATCAGTCGGCTGTCTTCAAACTTGCGCAGGGCTAGAAGCAGGGTGTGAGTCAACTATCCATGCTATGCGAACCAAATTCGATCAAGAAGAATCAGAGGCCGTCCTGTTGGTCGATGCGAGCAATGCTTTCAATGCTATTAACCGAAAAGCGTTTCTTCACAATGTTGGTATCGTATGTCCACCTCTCGCCACATTCGCTCGTAACTGTTATGCCGAGAACCTGCGGCTATTCGTAATCGGTGGAGTAGAGATATCTTCGAAGGAGGGTACAACGCAAGGAGACCCAGTCGCCATGGCGATATATGCTGTCGCAATAATACCCCTGATCTTCATGCTAGTCAATGCGAGCTTAACAAAAAACCACGCTACTGTATCAGCCGGTTTTGCAGACGACCTGACTGCAGCTGGAAAAATCGACGAGCTTTTGTTTTGGTGGAAGCAATTATGTTCACTTGGTCCCGATTTTGGCTATTATCCTGAGGCAACAAAGTCATGGCTCATCACCAAGCAACGATTTGAAACAGCTGCTAGAAGTACCTTTAAAGATAGCAAAGTAAATGTAACCGTTGAAGGAAAAAGACATCTCGGAGCAACGATTGGCTCGGAGGGCTATAAAAAGTCCTTCGTCCGGGAGAAAGTCAAGGAACTAATTGACCAATTAAAAGTCTTGTCAAAAATTGCCCAGATCGAACCGCAGGCAGCATACACTTGCTTTACGGCAGGTTTCAAACACAAGCTAACATACTTGATGCGTACGATTCCCAACATCGTAGATGAGCTAGCGGAGTTCGATTTTGTTTTGGACAACGAGTTCATACCTGCCATAACAGATGGTATTCATTGTTCCCCCATCGAGCGGCAGCTGATTTCACTCCCAACGAAAATGGGAGGTCTTGCTATCCCTATCTACACTGAGCTGTCCGACCAAGAATTTGAAAACTCGATCAAAGTCACTCGAAGTCTCTCAAATGCTATCCTTCAACGAAAGCATTTTCTTCACGAATACAACGAAAGCCACGGCATCAAAAGAGAAATCCGTTCCGAAAAATCCAAGAGACAAGAAGCCAGACGGAAAACCATCATCGAACAACTTCCGATCCACCAGCGAAAGGCCGTTGAAATAAGCTCCGAAAAAGGTGCTTCTATCTGGTTGACGACGCTACCTCTTCTTGAAGAGGGGTACAATATCCCAAAGAACGTATTTTGGGACTTGATTCGCCTTCGATACGGGTGGAATCTAAAACGTCTACCAGCCAAATGCGAGTGTGGTGAAACGTTTACGATTGAACATTCACTCACGTGCAAGAAAGGAGGATTTGTTTCACTTCGTCATAATAATTTACGAAATTTGACGGCGAACCTTCTGAGTAACACATGCAAGGATGTTTGTGTTGAGCCAGCTCTTACACCTCTCACTGGAGAGGAGTTTAACGAACGCTCAGCTAATGTCTCAGACAATGCACGTTTAGACATTAAAGCACGGGGTTTCTGGCAAGCAGGACAGTTGGCCTTTTTTGATATAAGGGTATTTAACCCACTTGCCAAGCGATACGCCAACCAGAGCGTCAAAAAGTGTTTTGAAATAAATGAAAAGGAGAAAAAGAAATCTTATGGTGAACGCATTCTTCAAATTGAACATGGTTCGTTTACTCCCCTTGTTTTCTCCGCTACTGGTGGAATGGGGCGAGAAACAACAAAATTTTACTCTCGTTTAGCAGAGACTCTCGGTGAGAAAAAGAACATCACTTACTCTCTAATGGTTACGTGGTTGCGAAGAAAGATTTCTTTCTCCCTAATAAGCGCTGTTCCTATGTGTATTAGAGGAAGTCGATCGTGTAGGTCGCAGAAAGAACTATTAGATTCACCAGACAAGGGTAACCCCATTGTCAGTGAAACAATTGCAAATATCTAATTTTATTTATTTATTTATTTTTTTTTTTTTTTATCTAATCTTACAATTTTTACCATGTTTTATCATCAAGATCCATACCGGGACAGGCTCCGGCTATAGCCTTAGCTTTTTAATTTATTATATATTTTTCTGTAAGCTATGTAAATATTCGATTTTACTACGTATACGTTTTTGTGATAAAGACAAAGTATTTTTCGAAAAAAAAAAAAAAAAAAAAAAAAAAAAGCAATTTATACATTGTAACGTTTTAATTTAATATTTAATTACTATTAAAGAATATTTCTCCCATCTACTTAGAGATTAGTTTCAAGCCTGAAAAAGCAAAGTAAAAGAAATATAATAAAATCATAAAAAGATGATGTCTCACCAGTTCGAGTCTTTCTCAAAGCAGAGCTTCTGGAAGAATTGAAGGAGAGGAATTTTCCATGGTGAAGTCACTGATCCTCTGCTGTAACATTGAATCATTGTTTGAATGATGTGGTTGCAATCGATATAACTACCTGAGATGTGAGACAAGAGGGAAAGTATCAGTTTTTTGCATCACCATCAGCTAGGCTGTACGCATTCTCTCTGATATGTTTTAATCAAAGGGGATGCTCATCGTGTATAAAAATCCTGTCCGAGAATTACCCCCGTCTTTGTGTTTTTGAAACTTGATCAGCTTCACTATATTAAGTAGTAAGTAGTAGTAAGTAGTAAGTAGTAGTAAGTAGTATATGAGAGATCTCTATATTCAATTAAATTTGAATTGAATTAAAAATTTGAATGGCTAGAGGTTAATACAATCACTGGATTTTAAAAACTTAAAAAAAAAAAAATTGAAATAGGTGACCTAAATTTGGGTTAACTCTCTGACGGATATTTGGTACATGATTAGCATCCCCTACATCAAAAAATATCAGAGGGGTTGCCTGCAGCAAATGCATCAGCCTAATCAATAATTCGAATTCTTTGATCACAACATTTTCTTTAAATTTCCCCACTTAAAGGAAATTAAAACAGAATAATAACTTCATGCGACTAAGATTATGAATACCTTCTTTAGATTTTAATGACCGTTTCAGCTTCATCACTTCTTCAAAAACATCCATAAAAGCAAGAATCTTTTCTTTGCTGAGTAAACCACTATTCTCCAATACATCTGAACAAAATACCATTAATTGCTTCAGATAGCGAGCTCTCAACTTGCCATCCGTCAACATTGCACTTTTTGAAAACAGTTGACAAATCGTTTTAGCCATCACAAAATTAAAATCCATTGCAAAACGCTGAATATCATTAGTAGTCTCTTGTTTAGCAATACTTTTCATTTTAGTAAAAGTCAATGGCAGTGCAAAAGATTTCAAGAAATGTGTACAAAATTCTTTAAAACTTGCTTCATTTTCGAAGAGTTGGAATCCCTTGTTGTTTCTTGAAAGAGTGACAAAAATATTAAGAATTCCGATCACGTTTGTCATCCCAGGAAGGGAAGCACGAATGGATGAAGAATCATTCAAACCAGAGGCCAATTGGCCAGGTTCGTATTCGATCCAAGAGTTTAGTAACACCGGATATATCTGATAAAAGAAATCAACAGCATAATGATCCTGTCCTTGATTCTGATCAGAGGCGATCTGAAGCCAGTCTTCCAGAGTTCTTTCATGCCCAATTAAATTAAATTTTCTATGATTATTCAAGCGTGAGTAGACAGGTTGTCCTGTTACATAAACTGTCTGATCAGAGTCCCAATTATCATTTCGATCATTTGTTTTCTCGTCATTATCAAACAAAACAAAAAGTACTTTTTGTAATTTGGATAAAACTTTGGTCCTTGCTTTCAAACTAGACATCTTTCCTTCAACATTAAAAGAGACATCTCTGCTAACCAGGCTTGAAATACCTTTAACTTTTGATGTGTTTAAACTTTGCGAGGAGTTTGTTTCACGTTTCCCCTGCTTTGACATCAAATCAATCAAGCTCGGTAAGATTTTATGACTGTAAGAAACCATCAGCCTTGGGAAATAATCCAATATAAGCTCTAGTATGGATAACGAGTCAAGTTGAACAGCTTCATTGATATGAGTCATACCACAACAAAGATGGGCAACAATGATGTGAATAAAAGGTGAGATTTCATGGATGGGAAGGTTTCGGGACACATGTTGCATACAAAGTGTGAACGAGTGCCGAACTGCAGCATCAGTGTCCGTCATCTTGTCAAGAAGCTGAAAAAAAAATTATACGTACAGTTTTTTATTATAGAAAAACTGAACCTTTCCCAATTTCAGATATTTGAACCACTAATGAACGGGCCTGCATTTATAAACTAACAAGATTTATAGTTACCTTGGGTATCCAGGAATTGATTTGTTCATGCATAATTTCAGGATGGGATTGAAATAAGTCCCTAAAGCCAAGACATGCTTCATGGCGTATAGTTGCATTGTAATGATTTAATTGTGAAAGAAGATCCTAAGAAAAAAGTTGAATCGATTGGTTAAAATGACAGTATACAGATTCCTTTTAGAAATATCCCTTAAATATCACATGAAAACTCATAATTCAGACAAAGGATCAGCAATCTTAGTACAAATAAAAGCCTCTAAAAATCAGCAGTATTGTAGTTGCCAATCAAGTTGAAACAAATTAGTGGTAGAAATAAGGAAATGTGTCAGTTTTGTTTATTTGGAGTTTTTTAAGTCACATTGAAAATGCAAAATGGCATTCTGAATTCACAAAGCACAAAACGCCCTTTTACATACCTTTATTAAGGTGAAGTGATTTATAACAGAAGATCTCATTCAATCTGTGAGTCAAATCAACTGGTTACCTTCCGTGATAAGTTTCTTTTGGTTTTTGGGTCCGTGGATTCTTCAAGTTGTGATGTGATATTAATCGAAGATGTCTTGAATGTAGTATTTGTAACATTTGTACCAACTGGCTTCCTCTTGCCAACTTTTAATTTAGTTTTGTGAAAATCTGCTGTTTTTCTTTTCTTAGCCTTCCCCATTCTTTTGATACTTTTGAAAAACTTAAAAACTTGAAAAAGGATATCAAGTTATTCACAATAAATGCACACTACTAATTTTTGCTTGCCCCGCCTTTTTTAAATTAATTAATTCAGAGTTGGTATTATAAAGGGAGGGTATTGGAAGGAAAAGAATATCTATCTCATCAAAAAATTGAGTAATTTGTCTAGGAACATTGAATGTATGCTTCTAAATACACACTTTTTTTTATAAGAATAATAGCTTCTATAAGAATATCAGGGTGAAAATTGGCCAAATCGTAAGAATACCCTAAGAATACCCTCTAGGGTGAGCTTCACAGAATTTGATAAGAATACAGTCATTTTGTATTTGGTTAACAGAAAAAACTGCTTCCGTTGTTAGACTTGAATTTAAACTTTGAGGCAAAAATGTAATTTTAGCTCCAAATATTCATTCAAAAGTTCAAAACTCTCAAATACACCGTTTAGGAGTTATGCTATCTCCACCGTGCTCCACCGTGAAAATGGTAGGTAAAAAAGCGCACTTTAGTACTGTGGAAGGTTAGAGGGATGTAAACATTGTCAATTTTTTTCTTTCCTTTTAAAAGAGAATGGTTTAGATATTGGAACATGATCTAAATGATAATTTTATGGATCTCTCCTGAAAATTTCACAAAAATTCATCTAGAGGAAAGATAGTTATGATTTAAAGTAGTTTTTTACCTACCGTTTCTCTGCTAGGTTTCTTACGAGAACCAGAATTTTACCCTGTTTTACCTACCGTTTTTTACCGGAGAGAGCGGTCGCTAAAATCAAAACAAAGGAAAATTGTTTGGATGCGTGCGCAGTCGACACTACTAAACGGTGTATTGATGATTTCTCATTTGTAAAAAAGTCTAAAAAAGTAAGAATACGTTAAGAATATTTCATCCCCAATTTTGGCAATTTCGTAAAAATACTTGACCCTCATCCAATCTTATAAAAAAAAAGTGTACGTAGTGATTTATATGGATAAAGAATTGTTATTTGAGGCAAAGACTTTTTTTCCAAAAATCGGGGTAATTGCGAACACTTTTTCAATTTTCAAATGAGAGAAAACTACCAAATTTTTTATTTTTATTTTTATTTTTTGTAGAGACCAACTATCCTAGTGTACTTCCACAAAATTTCATTTACAGAAACCTTTCCTTTTTCGAAAAATGCAACAAAGTTTGCGTCACGTTGAAAAAACACAAAAAAAGATGAAAAATTGCCTTTTAAACATTTTGGCATTTAAAATACTTTTTCTCAAAAAATGGTTTTTTATTTACGTCAAAAAAAACGAAATTCGTATAGGCAAATATGGCAGCTGGCAAAATATGGTTTACTTTTTCCTTAAAGGGGAATTAACGTTTCAAATTTGTCAACAAACAAATGACAGATTCAAATAGTGCTCATTGAGACGATTTCAAATATATATGGTTTATACACTACCAGGCCATAAAAAATTGATTAGGTCCATGTTCAATGTTTTTCATTGGCTTTCAGCAAGTTTTATTGACTGTCAAGAGCAAATTATTGACAAAAAATATTTTACATTGACTGTCAATATTTCCCTTTTTTAAAGTCAATGTTTTGTATTGACTGTCAATATAAGTAATGAACAGTCAATGCAAAAAATTAACTGTTAATATTGACGGTCAATATATTCTATTAGTTTTCAAGAAAATTGATTGACAGTCAATGTAAAATATTTTTTGTCAATAATTTGCATTCGACAGTCAATAAAACTTGCTAACAGTCAATGAAAAACATTGAACATGGGCCTAATCAATGTTTTTTGACCTAGTAGTGATAGGGCTTTACTCTTCTACATGCGGAATAAGAGTTGTTTGAAAATTCCCTTGTGTTGCTATGGATACGAAAAATGTGACGTAGGGTGCGAACTGTGTTTCTCTTTTTTATAAGGGAAGAGTGGTGAATGATGATTTAAAATGCAGTTTTTGAGTTTCTTTTTACCGTTAGAGAATTTACTGCACCTTTGGAATACTAACTACATTCTCCTAGTTTTATGTCTTCAACGTTTTGCTATAATTACTCTAAAAAAGATTCATTTCTAAAGTTTTATATCTCTTTTATAACCAAATAGAGTGTAACAGTGAGAATAGTTGGAGCACACTTTACGTCACAAAATACACAGAGGAGGAGTTTTTCTCCATTGTAGAGTCAAAATTGTGAAAAATTAAAGATTAAATAACTCAATGAATGAAAGACATTTTGAAGTGGTTCTTTTTTTGTTCGATCACATTTTTCTTCCTCTTTAATGTTTCGAAAAAAAATTTCAGGGTTAATTCCAAACGTTAATTCCCCTTTAAAGTTTTTTGGTTTTTATAATTTTGTCAAGTACCAAGGGTACCCATAGTCTCAAAAAACAGATACCCTTCTATTGGTATTGCACATTTTATGAATCTAAATTTAATCTGACGTTAGACACCGAATTAGCCGTAACCCACATCTCAACCAAATCATAAAAATTGACGTCATAAATTAGATTGAGAACATTCCAGTGTAAAGGCTCTTTATGATTGAAATGAAAAAGTCAAAATCAACTGAAAAAAAATGATAACAAGCAACATGCTGAACGGACCTACCTGGTGATCAAAATCAGATAA